>NC_092412.1:252494314-253694314 GCF_040894005.1 Engystomops pustulosus | reverse complement strand
TGCGGCCGCTGGGGGCGGAGGGAGGAGTGCCCCCCGCTGGCCGCTGGGGGCGGAGGGAGGAGTGCCCCCCGCTGGCCGCTGGGGGCGGAGGGCGGAGTGCCCCCCGCTGGCCGCTGGGGGCGGAGGGCGGCCGCTGGGGGCGGGGGAGGAGTGCGGCCGCTGGGGGCGGGGGAGGAGTGCGGCCGCTGGGGGCGGGGGAGGAGTGCGGCCGCTGGGGGCGGGGGAGGAGTGCCCCCCGCTGGCCGCCGAGGGCGGAGGGCGGCCGGGGGCGGAGGGCGGCCGCTGGCCGCCGGGGGCGGAGGGCGGCCGCTGGGGGCGGAGTGCGGCGTGCCCCTTAATTGCATCACATTTAAATCTGACAATGGAGGATACATCTGCTGCATTTATACACAGATTATACCACCTGGTTTCTGCAGTATTTTACAGCTACGTGTATTTCTTTACATTTTAGGATCGTGGCAGTTCCCGGAGTGGAAGGAGCATGGTCATCTGATAGAAGAGTGCAGAGACTGAAACTGGGCACAGACCTGGCAGGGTCCCCATATGCACCAGTCACCCCCAAGCCTGTAGTCTGGACACCTGACGTACAGGAGGTGTTCCCTAGGAATCGTGTGCAGCTACCAGCGTTGTATGATCAAGACCAGGACTTATTCTGCTAATCGCCATAAACCTGCCCATTACAGGGGGCACCATGTATTATATACACAACCGTATACCATTCCTAATAATTCTGTTGCCCTCTGCTGTCCACCAAGGCAACATGCCGCCTGTTTGAGACTATAAGGAACAGTTCATCAGTAGGGACCCAGGTGTCAGACCCCCACCAATATATCATTGAGTTATGCTTTAAAACTTTTATGCAGTGACTGCACCAGAATAGTGAGTGCAGCTCTGGGGTATAATACAGGATGTAACTCAGGATCAATACAGGATAAGTAATGTCATGTATGTACACAGTGACTGCACCAGCAGCAGAATAGTGAGTGCAGCTCTGGGGTATAATACAGGATGTAACTCAGGATCAATACAGGATAAGTAATGTCATGTATGTACACAGTGACTGCACCAGCAGCAGAATAGTGAGTGCAGCTCTGGTGTATAATACAGGATGTAACTCAGGATCAGTACAGGATAAGTAATGTCATGTATGTACACAGTGACTGCACCAGCAGCAGTATAGTGAGTGCAGCTCTGGGGTATAATACAGGATGTAACTCAGGATCAGTACAGGATAAGTAATGTCATGTATGTACACAGTGACTGCACCAGCAGCAGTATAGTGAGTGCAGCTCTGGAGTATAATACAGGATGTAACTCAGGATCAGTACAGGATAAGTAATGTCATGTATGTACACAGTGACTGCACCAGCAGCAGTATAGTGAGTGCAGCTCTGTAAGTAAATTCTGGGTTTTCTGTGAATTAATGCTACTTGTTGCCTGTAAACTGGTAATTAAAGCAACAAAACCTTTAAATCTTTGCGATTTTTAGTAAATTTGTAAATCTTTGCTATCCAGAGCTGCATTTACTATTCTATCAGAAGCAACAGCCGTCCTCCGGGGGAACCAGAAATTCTTTATTTCTCTGTCACAGCAAAAGCCATAAAACCAGCACAAATCAGGAGCATTTCACAAACCACTGACGCGTTTCTCATCCTTCCGGATAGTGAGTCTATGAAGGGTCAGAAACGCGTCAGATGTTAGTGAAATGCTGGTTTTATGTGAATAAAGGATTTCTGGTGTCCGCGGAGGACGGCAGTGCGGAGCATTTTGTTGCTTCTGCTCCTGGGTCTCCTCCAGGCCTCGCACTCGTTTATTCTCTACTTTTACTATTCTATCATTTAGTTAATGTTGTAGCTTTTCTATATGTTTCAGTAGTTGGTGGAGACCCTACATGTCGCACACATCCGCAGTGGCTGCAGCCCGTCCCTGCACCTGTACAATCGCAGCAGAATTGTGCATTGAAAAAAAAGTTTTTTTTAAAAAGTAACATTGTTGCAGAGAACTTTTTTGTTTATATTTTTAATCTTCTGTTTTTATGACCTTGTGCTGAATGTAAATAGTAATGAGGATTGTGCCTTTACCCTTTAGATGTGATATAGAGGTCGATGTACAGACGATGTGGTGTAAATAAACTCCTTTATACTGTATCCATGGTGTCTCCTGTATGTACAGATAGATGTAGCAGTGCTGGGGGTGTTGGGGGCTTCTCAGGGGTTTGTGTGTTATACTGTATCCATGGTGTCTCCTGTATGTACAGATGTAGCAGTGCTGGGGGTGTTGGGGGCTTCTCAGGGGTTTGTGTGTTATACTGTATCCATGGTGTCTCCTGTATGTACAGATGTAGCAGTGCTGGGGGTGTGGGGGGCTTCTCAGGGGTTTGTGTGTTATACTGTATCCATGGTGTCTCCTGTATGTACAGATGTAGCAGTGCTGGGGGTGTGGGGGGCTTCTCAGGGGTTTGTGTGTTATACTGTATCCATGATGTCTCCTGTATGTACAGATGTAGCAGTGCTGGGGGTGTTGGGGGCTTCTCAGGGGTTTGTGTGTTATACTGTATCCATGATGTCTCCTGTATGTACAGATGTAGCAGTGCTGGGGGTGTTGGGGGCTTCTCAGGGGTTTGTGTGTTATACTGTATCCATGGTGTCTCCTGTATGTACAGATGTAGCAGTGCTGGGGGTGTTGGGGGCTTCTCAGGGGTTTGTGTGTTATACTGTATCCATGATGTCTCCTGTATGTACAGATGTAGCAGTGCTGGGGGTGTTGGGGGCTTCTCAGGGGTTTGTGTGTTATACTGTATCCATGGTGTCTCCTGTATGTACAGATGTAGCAGTGCTGGGGGTGTTGGGGGCTTCTCAGGGGTTTGTGTGTTATACTGTATCCATGGTGTCTCCTGTATGTACAGATGTAGCAGTGCTGGGGGTGTGGGGGGCTTCTCAGGGGTTTGTGTGTTATACTGTATCCATGATGTCTCCTGTGTGCACAGATGTAGCAGTGCCGGGGGTGTGGGGGGCTTCTCAGGGGTTTGTGTGTTATACTGTATCCATGATGTCTCCTGTATGTACAGATGTAGCAGTGCCGGGGGTGTGGGGGGCTTCTCAGGGGTTTGTGTGTTATACTGTATCCATGATGTCTCCTGTATGTACAGATGTAGCAGTGCCGGGGGTGTGGGGGGCTTCTCAGGGGTTTGTGTGTTATACTGTATCCATGCTGTCTCCTGTATGTACAGATGTAGCAGTGCTGGGGGTGTTGGGGGCTTCTCAGGGGTTTGTGTGTTATACTGTATCCATGATGTCTCCTGTGTGCACAGATGTAGCAGTGCTGGGGGTGTGGGGGGCTTCTCAGGGGTTTGTGTGTTATACTGTATCCATGATGTCTCCTGTGTGCACAGATGTAGCAGTGCTTGGGGTGTTGGGGGCTTCTCAGGGGTTTGTGTGTTATACTGTATCCATGATGTCTCCTGTGTGTACAGATGTAGCAGTGCTGGGGGTGTGGGGGGCTTCTCAGGGGTTTGTGTGTTATACTGTATCCATGATGTCTCCTGTGTGCACAGATGTAGCAGTGCTGGGGGTGTGGGGGGCTTCTCAGGGGTTTGTGTGTTATACTGTATCCATGGTGTCTCCTGTATGTACAGATGTAGCAGTGCTGGGGGTGTTGGGGGCTTCTCAGGGGTTTGTGTGTTATACTGTATCCATGGTGTCTCCTGTATGTACAGATGTAGCAGTGCTGGGGGTGTGGGGGGCTTCTCAGGGGTTTGTGTGTTATACTGTATCCATGATGTCTCCTGTGTGCACAGATGTAGCAGTGCCGGGGGTGTGGGGGGCTTCTCAGGGGTTTGTGTGTTATACTGTATCCATGATGTCTCCTGTATGTACAGATGTAGCAGTGCCGGGGGTGTGGGGGGCTTCTCAGGGGTTTGTGTGTTATACTGTATCCATGATGTCTCCTGTATGTACAGATGTAGCAGTGCTGGGGGTGTAGGGGGCTTCTCAGGGGTTTGTGTGTTATACTGTATCCATGGTGTCTCCTGTATGTACAGATGTAGCAGTGCTGGGGGTGTGGGGGGCTTCTCAGGGCTTTGTGTGTTATACTGTATCCATGGTGTCTCCTGTATGTACAGATGTAGCAGTGCTTGGGGTGTTGGGGGCTTCTCAGGGGTTTGTGTGTTATACTGTATCCATGGTGTCTCCTGTGTGCACAGATGTAGCAGTGCTGGGGGTGTGGGGGGCTTCTCAGGGCTTTGTGTGTTATACTGTATCCATGATGTCTCCTGTATGTACAGATGTAGCAGTGCTGGGGGTGTGGGGGGCTTCTCAGGGGTTTGTGTGTTATACTGTATCCATGGTGTCTCCTGTATGTACAGATGTAGCAGTGCTGGGGGTGTTGGGGGCTTCTCAGGGGTTTGTGTGTTATACTGTATCCATGGTGTCTCCTGTGTGCACAGATGTAGCAGTGCTTGGGGTGTTGGGGGCTTCTCAGGGGTTTGTGTGTTATACTGTATCCATGATGTCTCCTGTATGTACAGATGTAGCAGTGCTGGGGGTGTTGGGGGCTTCTCAGGGGTTTGTGTGTTATACTGTATCCATGGTGTCTCCTGTGTGCACAGATGTAGCAGTGCTGGGGGTGTGGGGGGCTTCTCAGGGGTTTGTGTGTTATACTGTATCCATGATGTCTCCTGTGTGCACAGATGTAGCAGTGCTGGGGGTGTTGGGGGCTTCTCAGGGGTTTGTGTGTTATACTGTATCCATGATGTCTCCTGTGTGCACAGATGTAGCAGTGCTGGGGGTGTTGGGGGCTTCTCAGGGGTTTGTGTGTTATACTGTATCCATGATGTCTCCTGTGTGCACAGATGTAGCAGTGCTGGGTGTGTGGGGGGCTTCTCAGGGCTTTGTGTGTTATACTGTATCCATGATGTCTCCTGTATGTACAGATGTAGCAGTGCTGGGGGTGTTGGGGGCTTCTCAGGGGTTTGTGTGTTATACTGTATCCATGATGTCTCCTGTATGTACAGATGTAGCAGTGTTGGGGGCTTCTCAGGGGTTTGTGTGTTATACTGTATCCATGATGTCTCCTGTGTGCACAGATGTAGCAGTGCTGGGGGTGTTGGGGGCTTCTCAGGGCTTTGTGTGTTATACTGTATCCATGGTGTCTCCTGTATGTACAGATGTAGCAGTGCTGGGGTGTGGGGGGCTTCTCAGGGCTTTGTGTGTTATACTGTATCCATGATGTCTCCTGTATGTACAGATGTAGCAGTGCTGGGGTGTGGGGGGCTTCTCAGGGGTTTGTGTGTTATACTGTATCCATGATGTCTCCTGTATGTACAGATGTAGCAGTGCTGGGGGTGTGGGGGGCTTCTCAGGGGTTTGTGTGTTATACTGTATCCATGGTGTCTCCTGTATGTACAGATGTAGCAGTGCTGGGGGTGTGGGGGGCTTCTCAGGGGTTTGTGTGTTATACTGTATCCATGATGTCTCCTGTATGTACAGATGTAGCAGTGCTGGGGGTGTTGGGGGCTTCTCAGGGGTTTGTGTGTTATACTGTATCCATGATGTCTCCTGTATGTACAGATGTAGCAGTGCTGGGGGTGTGGGGGGCTTCTCAGGGGTTTGTGTGTTATACTGTATCCATGGTGTCTCCTGTATGTACAGATGTAGCAGTGCTGGGGGTGTTGGGGGCTTCTCAGGGGTTTGTGTGTTATACTGTATCCATGATGTCTCCTGTGTGCACAGATGTAGCAGTGCTGGGGGTGTTGGGGGCTTCTCAGGGGTTTGTGTGTTATACTGTCTCGTAGGGTGCAGCCAGCACTAAGGGGTTTCATATTGATGGTTGAGTATTTTGTTCTTCTCTAGGGGGGTCCTTTCCCCCTTCTTCTATGGATGTCCTGCTTCACATTCTCTGGACCCCCATCCGTGCTCTCCATCCTGCACTGTATGCTGAGGACACTCACCGTATCCATAGATATATATACGGGGCAGCTGGACTTTGTATACGATTGTTTTGCTACTTTCTGTTAAAGGTCCTTTGTGACCATATTGTCTGTACCTTCTCATATGCACAGACTGTCACTTTAAAGGGAACCCGTCATCAGAAATTGGCCTTATAAAGAAGTATCAGTGTGTTGTAGAGTAGCTGAACACCTTCTTCTAGTTAATGTTTCTTTCATGGCCCAGTGCGGTGGCATCATCCAGAATATCAACTTTTTGAAGTGAGATGTTAAATTGGTTTTATGAAGTCAAGGAGACGGAGAGTTTAACACTGAAGTCAAGCTCTCCCTGCCTCTGAAAGCCTCCTCCACTGTGATTGACATCATGCTCCGGTCTTCAGGAGATCTGCTTAGTGATATCTCTGGATGCAGGACCATCGATTATAGTCAAGGGGGCTTTCAGAGTCGGGGAGAGCTTGACTTCAGTGTTAAACTCTCCAACACTGAAGTCAAGCTCTCCCTGCCTTTGAAAGCCCCCTGGACTATAATTGATGGCCCTGAATCCAGAGATTTCACTAAGCAGATCTCCTGAAGTCTGGAGCATGATGTCAATCACAGTGGAGGAAGCGTTCAGAGGCAGAGAGAGCTTGACTTCAGTATTAGACACTCCGCCTGCCTGACCTTATACAACCAGTTAATATCTCCCTTCAAAGATGATTTTATGGATGATGCCACCACATCAGGCTGTGAAAGAAACACAATCTAGAAGCTGTTCAACTGCTTGACAACTTACTGCTAGTGGTTTATTTGCCCACTTTCTGATGACTGTTCTTTTAAAATTCCTTGCAATAAAGTTTATTGTTGATTTAAAAAAAAGTTTTCTCCCTCACACAAGAAACTGGCAGAAATATATTCTCTCTTTCCAACTTCCTCCTTGCTAAACTGGAAAATCTCTGCTGAATTTGGTCCAGTCTCCCATGATGGGCTGTCAGCTCAGACTATCTGATTAAGGCTACATTCACCCTGCAGTATGGGGGGCGTATATACGTCCCCCATAGACGGCAATGGGCGCACCGTACCGGCAAACGTGCAGTACCGTACCATTCCATAGCTGGGAGAAAGTTGGGACATGTCTTATCTTTTCCAGGAATACGGTGCCATATAGCACTATGGAGAGGGGTGGGGTAAACAGCGCTCATCCCCGCTTCCGCTCCCCGGCGCCTACGTGTTCCTGCCGTACTACAGTACGGTGGGCACACATCATGTGCATGTAGCCTAAGGGTGCGGTTACACATTGCGTTTTGAAACGTTTTGTATACTGCTACTACACAGAGCTCACAGCCTGGTGGGGGAGGGAGGTGCTGCACAGGAGCACAACGGTGGGGGCTGAGAGCTGAAGAGTCTGCAGTACAGATAAGTCACATGTATTTTGAAATGCATCCAAACCAAAACCCGAACCCCTGGGACTACACAGAGGATTCTGTCAGGGTGCAAGGTAAGTTCTAACACACAATTGTAATGCAAATAAGAAGGCAGATGTCCACTGCAGGTGTGTTGAGCTTCTGTAACCCGCCTGTAGTGAAAATGAGGTCCCTGGTGACCGGTTCCCTTTTAATGTATGAATGTTATATAAGTGAAAGGGGAGGGAATGACATCAGGTGGAGAAAAGTCACATATTCTATATATTCACTTTGTGTGAGGACAGATAATCTGTTGTTCCCCCCTCTATGTAAAGGTGAATTAGACACATTATAGAGATGTTATTGTTGTAGAGAATAGTAGCTGCTCCCGTCTATGTACTTTGTCTCTTCTGAGTAAATCCGGGATGGACTTATCTCTAATCTGCGGTGACTGGAGTAGATTGGATCATGGTCTTCTCCTCCTACCAGAAGGTAGAAGGGGCTCATTCTCACTATGGCGGCGAGATCTTGTATCCCACTTCTGTGGATGGAAACTTCACTGCGGCTGATGGCAACGTGGGCGCCTAAGATAAATGATCTGGCTTCCTCAGTACACGACATCGATGACGAGACGGACAAAACTTGGCAGCTCCGGACGCACTTTCATCTATCCGAATACAGACAAACTATTATCCCATCATTGTGCGTCTACATGTCCCCAGACTGGACATCCCCTCCCTTCCTCCTACTCTATATCTTCTCAACCACAACGTTCTTCTCCTCTTTCTTTTTACTTCCATTCTTGATTTATTTCTTGTTCCTTTCTAGTCTTAAAGGGAACCTGTCACCAGGGACCTCATTTTCAGTAAAGATGCCCATTATATAAATCTTAACAGTAATTGGAAAAAGGAGTTTGACACAATTGCCTACTAAATGACGGCGCAAAGAGGAAAGGGAAGGAATGGCGGTCCAGTGTTCCTTAAGGTCAAAAGAATTCTATGGGTTTTTCCTCTGCATCCACGTAATTCAAAGATTTAAATACCTGCACGGATGCGAAGGCATATCCAGTGAACAGTACCTTAAGTTGGATGAAGATAAGGTGAATAAGATAGGGTCATCCCGTTCTCGAAATATTCCTCTGTGCGGTGTGTTCGTCGATCCCGTTGCTCCACTTGCGGCGTGCAGCGGGCGGCTGTGCAGGTCTCTTTTCCTTCTGACTCGGAAACTGAGTCACAGCTTTTTTCGTTCCGCAAAGATTTGTATTTAAAAAGGCCTTAAGTAAAAAACTTCCATGCATGTTCGGCGTTGTCTACCCGACTCGAGTTTCGCCAATAGCGGCTTCTTCCGGGGCTGGCCGCCGTGCATGTATTTTGGCGTTTTATAGCTCCATATACAACGTGCTTATTTTAGAGAAAGAACATACCAATCGGGCAGATTTACTTACCCGGTCCGTTCGCGATCCAGCGGCGCGTTCTCTGCGCTGGATTCGGGTCCGGCCGGGATTCACTAAGGTAGTTCCTCCGCCGTCCACCAGGTGGCGCTGCTGCGCTGAAGTTCCCCAGAGGCGCGCTGGAATGCCCTGAAATTCACCGGCCTATACCTGGTGAAGGTAAGTGTAATTTTCGCGACACATTTTTTGTCTTAAATGCGGCGTTTTTTCCGAATCCGTCGGGTTTTCGTTCGGCCACGCCCCCCCCCGATTTCCGTCGCGTGCATAGCGGCGCCAATGCGCCACAATCCGATCGGGTGCGCCAAAATCCCGGGGCAATTCAGGGGAAATCGGCGCAAATCGGAAATATTCGGGTAACACGTCGGGAAAACGCGAATCGGGCCCTTAGTAAATGACCCCCAATGTGTCTAAACTCTATATACAAATAAAAAACATAACTACAGGATGTCTCATTCAAGTGTCAGTGCAGAGTGCAAATGTGATAAACAATTAGAGAAAGCATTTGATTTCAAATTCTGCATTTAAGCCATAAGGGAGTAGTGTTTTTAGCTGAAAAATCCAAAAGGATTCTCGCTGATTAATTTTTTTTCTCTCTGTCTTCTCCTCTCCAATGGGAGGATATATGTTCTATAGCTAAAAAGGAAATGCCTTTAGGGTTTTTGTCATGACATTTCGCAAAGTGTGCGGATAGAGAGTGGTCGATTTTACCTTTTTTAATATTTCTAAGGTGTTCTCCTATCCGCGTTTTTAATTTTCTCGCCGTTCTTCCGATATATATTATAAACCACACGGGCATATTATAATCATGTAAATGACTGTAGTTGAGTCGCAAGTGGTGAGTTGTTTTATGTCAAACACTTTTTTGTTATCGGAGGATGAGAAATTGTGTGTGCCCCCTGTGTCTATTTTACCTATACTTTTACAGGCTTGACATCTTGAGCAGTTATAGAAACCAGTGTGTGATTTCTCTGATGTATGTGAATTCTTGCTAAGACTACTGTGAACAATGTGATCTCTTAGATTTTGTGATCTACTGTGAATTATTTTTGGTTCATCCAACATATGTCCTATAATCGGATCGTGTTGTAAGATATGCCAGTGTGTTTTGATGATCCTTCTTATTTTATGAGAATCCCAAGCAGGGCCGGTTCTAGGTAAAGTTGGGCCCTGGGCAAAACTAAAAGTGGGGCCCCAAAATAAAACTATTTTATGACCAGTCACAGTCAGTAAGAGGCTCTCTTTAGTATGGTAAAACAAATATTTAATATGGGAGGATTTTATAGGAGATAGATAGATGATCGGGAGATTGAAGGGCAGCACAGTGGCTCAGTGTTAAGCACTACAGCCTTGCAGCGCTGGTCAACATCTGCAAAGAGTTTTTATGTTCTCTCTGTGTCTGCATGGGTTTCCTCTGGGTCCTCCAGTTTCCTCAGACACTCAAAAAAATTACTGGTAGGTTGAATAGATTGTGAGCCCCATGGGGACAGGGACAAGCTCTGTGCAGCGCTGCGTAATCTGTGTGCGCTATCTAAATAAAGAATTATTAATTATAATTATTATGATAGAAGATAAATATGAAAGATGATAGAGATTTCTAGATGCAGAACTATAAAGTAGATTATATATACAGTAGATGGATATGAGAGATAAATACAGTAGAAGAGAAATAGAAGATTGATTAATAAACAGATAGAGAAAAAGTGAGATAATTAAATTATAGGAGATAGATACATGGACAGGAGATAGATGATAAGCATCTTCACCCGGGAATTCAACCAAGGGGTATTAACACTTTTACCGCCCGGCATTTCCGGATATTTTGTCCTGTTATTGACCAGAGCAATGTTTACAATTTTGAGGTTTAAAAATAAAATCAAAATTACAGCAAAAAAAATTTAAGTAAACCCAACAAACCGTATATTTTCTGAAAGCAGACACTTGCCCCAATTCCAAAATTGCATTAAAGAAATTATAGACATAGGCGCCTTCATGCAATTTTAATTCAAACTGAAACATTTTATAAAAAAATACTTAAAATTTTACTTTGATGGCAAATAATGTGATGAACAGAAAGTATTTACCTTCACATCTCCTAAATGTAATAGATGGACATGTGTAGAGTCACAAATGTCCCATATTGATAAGTTCACATAAATAAATCCACATAATATCACTAAGACTGTAATAACTAAATATCTGCTTTTCAGCTAGAAATTTTAAGGTCACAGCCTGCAAAATATATCAATAAAACTGAAAAAAAAGTAAAGGCGCCATAAAACCTATAGAATAGAAAGCAGACAACCAGGCGATGCATTTGGCAATTAACATTCCTCTAAAATATGTACAAATCCAGATACTTATATAAAGAAAATCTACTTTCCAAAAACAGTAAGATGTGAGGAGATCATACAGACCCCACATGTGGATATTCACCAAAATATGCAGCAAAGGGAACGTTACATCCACAGGGGAAGCCAAACTATTTTTGAAAAAAATTGCACTGAGCGTCACACAGATCTACAGTATCATTGTATGTTCCTTACACAATGGTAACCCCAAAAAATAACTATATATCCATAAACCAAGCTAATGAGATAATAAAAGTCACTTTTAGATGTCACCATTGTATTATCCGCACAATAACAGAACCCTCCGCGCTTCATAGGAATCTGAGTGAGAACGTCATAAGTATAAATAATGGCGGATGGTGTGAAATAAAAACTTTATTCCAGAACATGTGTGTGTTTTTGGTGTTACATATAACTTTACTGACAAGTTCTGGGTCGCGGTGTTAGTATGTAGCGACATTAGGCGAAGAGAATTGAATGATCATCGTATCAGTCAATATTCGCAAAAAACACCTATCACGAAATAAAAGGCAATAAGAGAGAAAGTGTGTTCTTAGATAGTTCTGCATAGAGAAGGGTTAAAAACATGAATATTAGTTGATATTATTCCTTATCAGAATGTAGTAACATATAAAGTGAATATTTCCATTATCTGTGCGGTGCAGCAGCTCCTGTGTGCAGCAAATTCTCCCTGCAGCCTGATGGCTAAGAATCTGGAGGGGGGTTACACTTCAGGGGGCTGTATCTCTGGCTCTGTGAGACATAGAACCTCACTTCGTTTTTCCTATGAAAGAAGAGAGTCTCCTCTTTTATATGAATCTAAAGTTGTGTTTCTAAAATTTAGGAAAACGGAGCTATTAACTGTCAAACTGCCATTGGGAGTGATTTTTATATATAAAAATCGCACCTGATATTCTCACTTTAAACCTGAATATCTCTGGATCCCTGACACCTAGAAACACAATTCAAGAATTGCCCACTTTGCCTACCCATAGCGCCGGCCCTGATCCCAAGTGTGGTTAGTGATGAAAGGAATGGTCAATTTATCTTTTGTCTTCTCATTTATCTTACTGTGACTGTTATTCACTTCGACTCGTGGTGTGATATTTTCTAGTTCTATTTCTCTACGTGCTTTGTCAATATCCTCGTTACTATAGTTGCGTTCTAAAAATCTGTCCCTCAGAAGTTTTGCTTGAATCGCATAATCTTTTTCTTTGGTGCAGTTCCTTTTAATTCTTTTAAACTGCCCTTTTGGGATGTTTTTTCGCCAGGGGGTGAAGTGACAACTATTAAAATCTATATAACTATTGCAATCAGTCTCTTTAAAATGAGTTCTTGTATAAATTTTGTTATCCTCCTTAATCAACTCTAAATCTAAAAAACAGATATTAGTCTGACAAAAATTATAAGTAAAAGAAAGGTTAAAATCATTCGTATTAATGTACAATATAAATTCTTCTAACAATTTTTGTGGACCTTGCCATAAAATGACAATATCATCTATGTACCTTTTGTACAACTTTAGACTGCAGGGATTAACAAACCCAAACCTTAAATTTGGTACTTGCCCCTGTACCTTGATCAACCTTCCATCCGTTTGGTACTTGACCGTGTACCTAGACTAACCACCCAACTGTCTGGTACTTGACCGTGTACCTAGACTAACCACCCATCCGTCTGGTACTTGACCGTGTACCTAGACTAACCACCCAACCGTCTGGTACTTGACCGTGTACCTAGACTAACCACCCAGCCACCTGGTACTTGACCGTGTACCTAGACTAACCACCCATCCGTCTGGTACTTGACCGTGTACCTAGACTAACCACCCATCCGTCTGGTACTTGACCGTGTACCTAGACTAACCACCCAACCGTCTGGTACTTGACCGTGTACCTAGACTAACCACCCAACTGTCTGGTACTTGACCGTGTACCTAGACTAACCACCCAACTGTCTGGTACTTGACCGTGTACCTAGACTAACCACCCAACTGTCTGGTACTTGACCGTGTACCTAGACTAACCACCCAACCGTCTGGTACTTGACCGTGTACCTAGACTAACCACCCAACCGTCTGGTACTTGACCGTGTACCTAGACTAACCACCCATCAACAAACCGGGAAACTAAATGTTTGGGTAATGTGGGAAGGCCACAGCGTTTATTAACAACTAAGATATATTATTAAATAACGCTATAAATTAAAACATTTCCCAACTTGCTAGGCCCGCTTGGCATCTTCAAAATCTTGAGAACCAACTTCGCCCGAAATGGCAGCTGCGGCCCTGCAGCCGGCATGTGGACATCTTCCAGCGCCTTAGGGCCTGTGTAACTTTCCGCCTTCGCTGTGACAACTGTAGGAAAACAGAAGGAAAAAGCCAGAACCAAGGAAAGAAAAGCTGAAAAGAAATAATTCTGAGGGCAGGGTGGGAGGGTGACTTCTCGCCTCTTCGGTCCAGGGGGCAGAAGGAAAGACGCCCCCCCACGTGCTCTCGGACTTTATAAAACCACCAGGCGGGTCCTTACCCGCCCCCAAACACCGCCTCCGGTGACCTCACACGGGAGGGGTAAAGGGGCAAGCCCCACCAGCCTACTAGAAGGCTTGAAACCACCCCCTACAGTCCTCAGCCCCTTCGCTATTTGCTTTGGGGCTTGTTAGGAATTTCTCATAGGGGTTGTTGTTAAAAATGAATCTATCTTCCCCGGTAGCCATATACAGATTGGCGTAGCAGGGGGCGAATTTAGCCCCCATCGGCGTTCCTGACGTCTGGAGAAAAAACATATAGTCAAACCAAAAATAATTTTTGTATAGCCTGAATTTCATGAGGTCTATCACAAAACATTTTTGCTCTTCTGGGACTTTTTTGTCTTTATTCAGAAATTCGGTCGTTGCGGCCAGGGCCGGATTAAGGTTGGTGGGGGCCCCTGGGCGCAAAATCTGGTGGAGGCCCCCACTGAGTGCAGCATGCATACACGTCCTCCTGCTTCCTTTCCACTATCCCAGCAGTAACACAGCTACATACAGCCGCCTGGCCCCCAGTAACACAGCTACATACAGCCGCCTCATCCCCAGTAACACAGCTACATACAGCCGCCTCATCCCCAGTAACACAGCTACATACAGCCGCCTCATCCCCAGTAACACAGCTACATACAGCCGCCTCATCCCCAGTAACACAGCTACATACAGCCGCCTCATCCCCAGTAACACAGCTACATACAGCCGCCTCATCCCCAGTAACACAGCTACATACAGCCGCCTCATCCCCAGTAACACAGCTACATACAGCCGCCTGGCCCCCAGTAACACAGCTACATACAGCCGCCTGGCCCCCAGTAACACAGCTACATACAGCCGCCTGGCCCCCAGTAACACAGCTACATACAGCCGCCTGGCCCCCAGTAACACAGCTACATACAGCCGCCTGGCCCCCAGTAACACAGCTACATACAGCCGCCTGGCCCCCAGTAACACAGCTACATACAGTCGCCTCATCCCCAGTAACACAGCTACATACAGCCGCCTCATCCCCAGTAACACAGCTACATACAGCCGCCTGGCCCCCAGTAACACAGCTACATACAGCCGCCTGGCCCCCAGTAACACAGCTACATACAGTCGCCTCATCCCCAGTAACACAGCTACATACAGCCGCCTCATCCCCAGTAACACAGCTACATACAGCCGCCTCATCCCCAGTAACACAGCTACATACAGCCGCCTGGCCCCCAGTAACACAGCTACATATAGCCGCCTCACCCCCAGTAACACAGCTACATACAGCCGCCTCATCCCCAGTAACACAGCTACATACAGCCGCCTCATCCCCAGTAACACAGCTAAATACAGCCGCCTCATCCCCAGTAACACAGCTACATACAGCCGCCTGGCCCCCAGTAACACAGCTACATACAGCCGCCTGGCCCCCAGTAACACAGCTACATACAGCCGCCTGGCCCCCAGTAACACAGCTACATACAGCCGCCTCATCCCCAGTAACACAGCTACATACAGCCGCCTGGCCCCCAGTAACACAGCTACATACAGCCGCCTGGCCCCCAGTAACACAGCTACATACAGTCGCCTCATCCCCAGTAACACAGCTACATACAGCCGCCTCATCCCCAGTAACACAGCTACATACAGCCGCCTCATCCCCAGTAACACAGCTACATACAGCCGCCTCATCCCCAGTAACACAGCTACATACAGCCGCCTGGCCCCCAGTAACACAGCTACATATAGCCGCCTCACCCCCAGTAACACAGCTACATACAGCCGCCTCATCCCCAGTAACACAGCTACATACAGCCGCCTCATCCCCAGTAACACAGCTAAATACAGCCGCCTCATCCCCAGTAACACAGCTACATACAGCCGCCTGGCCCCCAGTAACACAGCTACATACAGTCGCCTCATCCCCAGTAACACAGCTACATACAGCCGCCTCATCCCCAGTAACACAGCTACATACAGCCGCCTCATCCCCAGTAACACAGCTACATACAGCCGCCTGGCCCCCAGTAACACAGCTACATATAGCCGCCTCACCCCCAGTAACACAGCTACATACAGCCGCCTCATCCCCAGTAACACAGCTACATACAGCCGCCTCGCCCCAGTAACACAGCTACATATAGCCGCCTCATCCCCAGTAACACAGCTACATACAGCCGCCTCATCCCCAGTAACACAGCTACATACAGCCGCCTCATCCCCAGTAACACAGCTACATACAGCTGCCTGGCCCCCAGTAACACAGCTACATACAGCCGCCTCATCCCCAGTAACACCGCTACATACAGCCGCCTCATCCCCAGTAACACAGCTACATACAGCTGCCTGGCCCCCAGTAACACAGCTACATACAGCCGCCTGGCCCCCAGTAACACAGCTACATACAGCCGCCTGGCCCCCAGTAACACAGCTACATACAGCCGCCTCGCCCCCAGTAACACAGCTACATACAGCCGCCTCATCCCCAGTAACACAGCTACATACAGCTGCCTGGCCCCCAGTAACACCGCTACATACAGCCGCCTCGCCCCCAGTAACACAGCTACATACAGCCACCTCGCCCCCAGTAACGCAGCTACATACAGCTGCCTCTCCCGCAGTAACACAGCTACATACAGCCGCCTCATCCCCAGTAACACAGCTACATACAGCCGCCTCGCCCCCAGTAACACAGCTACATACAGCCGCCTCGCCCCCAGTAACACAGCTACATACAGCCGCCTGGCCCCCAGTAACACAGCTACATACAGCCGCCTGGCCCCCAGTAACACAGCTACATACAGCCGCCTGGCCCCCAGTAACACAGCTACATACAGCCGCCTCACCCCAGTAACACAGCTACATACAGCCGCCTCGCCCCCAGTAACACAGCTACATTCAGCCGCCTCGCCCCCAGACTGATATATACACACCTTTATATACTTATATACACACAGATAAAGTTCTACACGCATATACTTGCACCCATATATACACACACATTTATGCACTCATATACATTTATACACTAATACACAGAGTATATACAAACTCATAAAGTATATACACACATACAGCAAATACACACACATTCAGTATATACAGCATATACACACACATATGGGAAATACACACACAGTATATAGAGCATATACATACATACCATATACCCAGCATAATATATAAATATAATTTAAATGTACACACATATATGCATGTATAAATACAGTATATGCATCTTATGCATCTATACACAGTAGATGCATATATACCCATGTACACAGTATATACACAGTAGATGCATATATACCCATGTACACAGTATATACACAGTAGATGCATATATACCCATGTACACAGTATATACACAGTAGATGCATATATACCCATGTACACAGTATATACACAGGAGATGCACATATACCCATGTACACAGTATATACACAGTAGATGCATATATACCCATGTACACAGTATATACACAGTAGATGCATATATACCCATGTACACAGTATATACACAGGAGATGCACATATACCCATGTACAGAAGCGGAGATATGAAAAAAAGGGGCACTGTCGAGACTCTCCTGGTATAGTCGCTGATTCAGAGATGACTTGGTGAAAGACAATAAAGTGGGTGGTGCTCAGCATATAAGAGCATAGACATTTAGCAAAAATAGAAAAACAGAAAACAGCGGCACTCACCCGGCAAAGTGTTGTCTTCTTTATTTCATGCAGAATAAAAATACATATGGCAATTGTGCCAACACAGGGTAGAGAGGGGAGCAGGGGTACAGACAAAGGCGACAGCCGTTTCGCGCCGTCCGGCGCTTTCTCTAGCCTCTGGGGAAGTGGCGTCCTCACCTGGCCATAAATTAAGCCCGGCGGGGCGCCACCTCTCCAGTAGCCTAGCAACTCTAGACGCTATACTCTGTAGCGGAAATGACGTATTCATATCGTTCGTCATCAGAATGAAACATATTAAAGTGATCATTTATACACGTGCAAGTTTAAAAACAATATATAATAAAAAGAGAAAAGGACTGCTCCTATGGCTCACGTGAGTATTGGCTTATTTATATATAACAGAAATACAGAGGAAATTCAAAAGGGGCCAAGCGGCTACTTTAAAGAATTTAGACAAGAAGAAAAGCATCCATTTGGGATGTTAACCGCTACACATACTTCAAACCTTAAAGAAAGACCCCCATATCATTCTTATCGTTAAGCCCTAGCGGGCCCATCGCATTGGTCTTAATGATCCAACGCGCTTCTTTTCTCAGCAGTATTCTATGGCGATCGCCACCATTAGGAGGGATTGGGACATGTTCAATGCCTCCAAAGCGGAGAACCTTTGTATCCCCCCCATGAAATTTGTTAACGTGTTCGATTAACCTCGGTGCACCTTTTCCACTCTTTATCGAGTAGCAATGTTCGCTAAATCTCACATGCAAGGGTCTGATCGTCTTCCCTATATAGAAGTGGCCGCACGGGCAGAGGATAACGTAAACAACAAATTGTGACTTACATGAAAAAAATTGGCGTATCGGGACATTAACTCCTCCCATACATAAAAATTTACTTTTGAGGTTTTGCTGGCAGTACTTGCATTGTCCACAACAGAAATTTCCAATAGGGATCATTCTGTTGAGCCAATTGTTCTCTGGTGGAGGTAGTCGACTACGCACTATGAGGTCTTTAATAGAGATGAGCGAACATACTCGTCCGAGCTTGATGCTCGATCGAGCATTAGCGTACTCGTAACTGCTCGTTGCTCGGACGAGTATTTCGCCCGCTCGAGAAAATGGCAGCTCCCGCCGTTTTGCTTTTTGGCGGCCAGAAACAGAGCCAATCACAAGCCAGGAGACTCTGCACTCCACCCAGCATGACGTGGTACCCTTACACGTAGATAGCAGTGGTTGGCTGGCCAGATCAGGTGACCCTGGGATAGACTAGCCGCTGCCCGCGCTGCTCGGATCATTCTCTGTCTGGATGCCGCTAGGGAGAGAGCTGCTGCTGCTCAGGGAAAGCGTTAGGCTGTTCTATTAGCTTACTGTTAGGCAGGAGTGATTCTCCAAGAACCCAACAGCCCTTCTTAGGGCTACAATAACGTTATACTTTTTTTTTTTTTTTATTTGCAGCTAGTACCATATTGTGAGGAATTAGCAGGGGGACTTGCTACCGTTGTGTTTAGCTCTTAGTGACACACATATCCACCTCAAACACCAAAGTGGGAAAATTTATTAGGGGTTTGAGTAGAATTAGGCACAGTCTGCCAGTTTCTTTTTATTTTACGTTTATTTTTTTCATAACTCAGCGTCATCTCATCTGGCATAGTAGTGTGCTGTAATACTTGGCTAGAAAATAGCCATAGGAGAATACAAACGTCTTAATTACGCCTACAGTAGCGTTCTATATATTTGATTTCTGGTTGATCTGCTGGTGGCTGTACTTGCTGCAGTGCATCTACTATCAAATTGGGAGCAATTTGGAGTCAGACTTGCGACCACTGTGTTTTAGTGACGCACATATCCATCGCAAAGACCGAAGTGGGAAAATTTATTAGGGCCCGGGGTTGTATTTCAACTAGGCACAGTCTGCCATTTCCTTTTTTATTTTACGTTTATTTTTTTCATAACTCAGCGTCATCTCATCTGGCATAGTAGTGTGCTGTAATACTTGGCTAGAAAATAGCCATAGCAATAGGATAGCATCGTTTGGTTTTAAAAACTAAAAAACACAAAAAAAAAAAAGTTAAAAAAAAAATACAAGTTATAACTCTCATTTTCAAAATGTTTAACCCGAGGGCTAGGGGTAGAGGACGAGGGCGGGGACGTGGGCGTCCAACTACTGCAGGGGTCAGAGGCCGTGGTCCTGGGCGGGGTGAGACACCACCTGCTTATGAGGGAGCAGGGGAACGCCGCAGAGCTACACTCCCTAGGTTCATGTCTGAAGTTACTGGGACTCGTGGTAGAGCACTGTTGAGGCCAGAACAGTGCGAACAGGTGATGTCGTGGATTGCCGACAATGCTTCGAGCAATTTGTCCACCAGTCAGTCTTCCACGCAGTCCACCCATGTCACCGAAATCGGCACTCCTCCAGCTCCTCCCCCCCAGTCTCCTCCCCCCCAGTCTGCCCCCTCCCAGCAAAATTTGCCATTTGAACCGGCATACTCTGAGGAACTGTTTTCTGGACCCTTCCCACAGTCACAAACCACTTGTCCGGTTGCTGATGAGCAATTTTCTGATGCCCAGGTTTTCCACCAGTCGCAGTCTGTGGGTGATGATGACCTTGTTGACGTAGTGGAAGAAGTGTGTAAAGAGGTGTCCGACGATGAGGAGACACGGTTGTCAGACAGTGGTGAAGTTGTTGTCAGGGCAGGAAGTCCGAGGGGGGGGAGCAGACTGAGGGATCGGAGGATGATGAGGTGACAGACCCAAGCTGGGTTGAGAGGCCGGGTGAACACAGTGCTTCTGAGACGGAGGAGAGTCCTCGACCAGAACAGGTTGGAAGAGGCAGTGGTGGGGCCAGACGGAGAGGCAGGGCCAGAGCTGGTGCATCAGCGCCAAATGTGTCAACTAGTGAAGCTCCCGTGGCGAGGGCTCCTGCGGCGAGGGCTAGATTTTCAGAAGTCTGGAGGTTCTTTAAGGAAACACCGGATGACCGACGGACTGTGGTGTGCCACATTTGCCAAACCAGGATCAGCAGGGGTTCCACCACTACTAGCTTAACTACCACCAGTATGCGCAGGCATATGAATGCTAAACACCCCACTCAGTGGCAACAAGCGCGTTCACCTCCGGCCGTGCACACCACTGCTCCTTCCCCTGTGTCAGCTGATAGTCAGCCCCCTGCCCAGGACCCTGCCACAAAAACCCCATCGTCACCTCCACGATCCTCCACAGCATCCACCAGCGTTCAGCTCTCCATACCCCAGACGCTGGAGCGGAAACGCAAATATAGTGCAACCCACCCGCACGCCCAAGCCCTTAATGTGCACATTTCCAGATTGCTAAGCCTGGAGATGCTGCCCTATAGGCTAGTAGAGACCGAGGCCTTTCGCAGCCTCATGGCGGCGGCCGCCCCTCGGTATTCGGTCCCCAGCCGCCACTACTTTTCCCGATGTGCCGTCCCAGCCCTGCACCAGCACGTGTCAGACAACATAATCCGTGCCCTGACCAACGCCGTTTCTGACAAGGTCCACCTGACCACGGACACGTGGACGAGTGCTGCCGGGCAGGGCCACTATATATCTCTGACGGCACATTGGGTTAACTTGGTGGAGGCTGGGACCGAGTGTGACCCTGCGGCTGGTCATATACTGCCGACGCCGAGGATTGCGGGGCCTACCTCGGTCCAGGTGTTTGAGGCCTACTATGCCTCCTCCTCCTCCCACCCCTCCTCCACCTCCTCCTCCGAACTACCATCCGTGGGCATGGCGCCATCAGTCGGTAGCTCTAGGCACAGCAGCAGTGCCGTCGCTAAGCGACAGCAGGCGGTGCTCAAACTGCTGAGCCTAGGCGATAAAAGGCACACCGCCCAAGAACTATTACAGGGCATCACGGCGCAGACTGATCTGTGGCTGGCACCGCTGAACCTGAAGCCAGGCAAGGTTGTGTGTGACAACGGCCGTAACCTGGTGGCGGCTCTGCAACTCGGCAGACTGACACATGTGCCAGGGGACAGGGGAAGAAGATTCCCTTGTTGATAGCCAAAGCACCCTTAGGTCTGTTTCTCAGCGCATATCGGAGGAGGTGGAGGTGGAGGAGGATGAGGAGGAAGAGGAGGAGAATGTTGGCGAGACACAAGAGGGGACCATTGTTGAGTCCTTCACTGTTGAGCGTGTATGGGCAGAAGAAGAGGAGTTGGAGGAGTTGGAGGAGGAGGAAATGGACAGTCAGGCCAGTGAGGGGAGTGAATTCTTACGCGTTGGTACTCTGTCGCATATGGCAGATTTCATGCTAGGCTGCCTATCCCGTGACCCTCGCGTTCAAAGAATTTATTCCAGCACCGATTACTGGGTGTTCACTCTCCTGGACCCACGGTACAAGCAAAATCTTTCCACTCTCATCCCTGGAGAGGAAAGGAGTGTGAGAATGCATGAATACCAGCAGGCCCTGGTTCACAAGCTGAAACAGTATTTCCCTTCTGACAGCGCTAGCGGCAGAGTGCGTAGTTCTGCGGGACAAGTAGCGAGGGAGAGTAGGCGAGCAGGCAGCTTGTCCAGCACTGGCAAGGGTACGCTTTACAAGGCTTTTGCCAGCTTTATGTCACCCCAGCAAGACACTGTCACCTGTCCCCAGTCTCGGCAGAGTAGGGCTGATCTTTACAGAAAGATGGTGAGGGAGTACGTAGCTGACCATACCATCGTCCTAAATGATCACACAGCTCCCTACAACTACTGGGTTTCAAAGCTGGACATGTGGCACGAACTGGCGCTGTACGCCTTGGAGGTTCTTGCCTGCCCTGCCGCTAGCGTCTTGTCAGAGCGGGTTTTCAGTGCAGCTGGTGGCATCATCACCGATAAGCGTACAGGCCTGTCCACTGACAGCGCTGACAGGCTGACGCTTATCAAGATGAATAAAGCCTGGATTTCTCCTAATTTCCAATCTCCACCAGGTGAAGGAAGCTCAACCTGAATAATTGATCCACTCCTCCTCCTCCTCATTTTCCTCCTTCTCCTCCTCTTTCTACAGTAAAGCAGAGGAAACTGGCTGTTTTTTGACAGGGCCCACTGGCTCTAGCTATAGTACTTTATGCATTTAATTTTTCTGGAGGGCCACCGACACGGTCCTCTGTTTGAAACAATTTTTGGGAGTGCCACATACAGGCACTCAATCTATTCAATTTTTCTGGAGGGCCACCTTTCCGGTCCTCTGTTTTAAACAATTTTTTGGGACTGCCACATACAGGCACTCAATCTATTCCATTTTTCTGGAGGGCCACCTACCTGCTCCTCTGGTTTAAAAACTTTTTTGGACTGCCACATACAGGCACTCAATCTATTCCATTTTTCTGGAGGGCCACCTACCTGCTCCTCTGGTTTAAAAACTTTTTTGGACTGCCACATACAGGCACTCAATCTATTCCATTTTTCTGGAGGGCCACCTACCTGCTCCTCTGGTTTGAAAACTTTTTTGGACTGCCACATACAGGCACTCAATCTATTCCATTTTTCTGGAGGGCCACCTACCTGCTCCTCTGGTTTTAAAAATTTTTTGGACTGCCACATACAGGCACTCAATCTATTCCATTTTTCTGGAGGGCCACCTACCTGCTCCTCTGGTTTGAAAAATTTTTTGGACTGCCACATACAGGCACTATCCAAATTGAATTGTCTCCATAGCAGCCTCCACACGTTGTCTCCATTGCTACCTCCAAAAGTCGTCCATATAGCTGCCTCCATACATCGTCCCTTTATCAAACGAGGTGTGTCAGGCAGAAATTTGGGTTGTTTTCATGGATTCCACATCAAAGTTGTTAACTTTGTCGCCACCCTGCTGTGTTATCCACAAAATACACTGGCAAACTTTTACCATTTACGGATATTATTTCAGCGCTTCTTGCGCATCTGTTTACATTCCCCTCACCCGGCATATCCTAAACTTATAAGAACGCTACTACACTTGATCTTATACAAAAGGTTCTTAGAAGTGCTGTTTGGGGAGTAGCCTAGAGACAGGGGCTTGGATTGGCGAAAGCTCGCCTGGCAGCGGAGCGCCAGCTCCATGCGCATCATGCGCTTCTTGCGCATCTGTTTACATTCCCCTCACCCGCCATATTCCAAACTTATAAGAACGCTACTACACTTAACTTGGTGCAGGCTGGGACCGAGTCTGACCCTGGGGCTGGTCATATACTGCCGACGCAGAGGATTGCGGGGCCTACCTCGGTCCAGGTCTCAAAGGCCTACTATACCTCCAAATCCTCCCACCCCTCCTCCACCTCCTCCTCCTCCGAATTACCATCCGTGGGCATGGCGCCATCAGTCGGTAGCTCTAGGCACAGCAGCAGTGCCGTTGCTAAGCGACAGCAGGCGGTGCTCAAACTGCTGAGCCTAGGTGATAAAAGGCACACCGCCCAAGAGCTATTGCAGGGCATTCCACATCAAACTTGTTAACTTTGTCGCCACCCTGCTGTGTAAGCCACAAAATATACTGGAAAACTTTTTTCATTTACGGATATTATTTCAGCGCTTCTTGCGCATCTGTTTACATTCCCCTCACCCGCCATATCCTAAACTTATAAGAACGCTACTACACTTGATCTTATCCGAAAGGTTCTTAGAAGTGCTGTTTGGGGAGTAGCCTAGAGACAGGGGCTTGGATTGGCGAAAGCTCGCCTGGCAGCGGAGCGCCAGCTCCATGCCAAGAACCAACTAACATAGTTTTAACTGCAGCACCTTTAATCTACTACTAGTTCACTGCCTCCATACATGGTCCCCTTATCAAACGAGCTGTGTCAGGCAGAATTTTGGGTTGTTTTCATGGCTTCCATGTTAACTTTGTCGCCACCCTGCTGTGTAATCCACAAAATATACTGGCAAACTTTTATCATGTACCAATATTATTTGAGCGCTTCTTGCTCACCTTCTTTGGTTCCTCTCTGCCACCCATTGGTTTGAAGCCTGAGTCCATTTAGGGTATGTCGCCATGCCACTCTCTAGCCTGCCGCTGCTGCCGCTGCCTCTGCATGCCGTCCCCTATAGTGTCAGGGTCAATTATTGGATGTTTTAGATGCTATCTAGCTTCATTCTGTCATTCTGTCATGGCCATGCTGTTGCCCATAATTTTGGCATAATGGTGCGATTAAGCAGCCTCAGAGGCATCCATGCATGCTGCCCCTGCTGTTTCCTGTCCATTTCCGTGGTGTTTCCATCCTTTTCTGAGGTTCCCAGGTGTTTGGCCAAGCTTCCCTGTGCAGAGCCTTGGTCCCCTTGAAAAATGCTCGGGTCTCCCATTGACTTCAATGGGGCTCGTTACTCGAAACGAGCACTCGAGCATCGGGAAAAGTTCGTCTCGAATAACGAGTACCCGAGCATTTTAGTGCTCGCTCATCTCTAGTCTTTAACACTTCTACTCCTTCTAAAGGATACCAAAGGTGGTACAGCAGTTAGATCCTTGAGGAGGGGGTCCTCTGCCAACATGTACCAATTCTTATACATCACATTCTTAATTTTCTGAGCCATAGGGCTATAATCAAAGGTAATATGTATTTTTATTCTGCATGAAATAAAGAAGACAACACTTTGCCGGGTGAGTGCCGCTGTTTTCTGTTTTTCTATTTTTGCTAAATGTCTATGCTCTTATATGCTGAGCACCACCCACTTTATTGTCTTTCACCAAGTCATCTCTGAATCAGCGACTATACCAGGAGAGTCTCGACAGTGCCCCTTTTTTTCATATCTCCGCTTCTGTATCGTTTTTGTTACTGCATTCTTTAAGGAGAGCACGTCTTGCCACAGCACTGGATTACCATGGAGAATACCGCTGAGGAAACGTCAAATATAGAGATGGCTGAAGAAGTTTTTCTACAATCAGGTAGAGAGGATGCAGGGGTATTTTTTGCTCAATGCAACTTGAAAGACGAACTGCAAGTGTTGAGCACAAAGATCCTAGAGCAAAGGATCTTTAACCTCGCAGAGCGCGAGGTTCGGATTTTCTGGACTATTAACTCCTTACGCTCCTATAACCTCAGCAATAGAGTCCCAAGAGGACTAAGGGTCTTTAAAAATGCCTCACAGTTTAAGGATGACCCTAACTTTCTGGCAGAGTGGAAACACATCCACTTAGAACATTCGCTGAGTCTGATGCGCCTAGTTTTGTCTAGGAATGAGAAAGAATACGCTTCAGTGACAGAGGAGCTGAGCAAGGCTAAACAAGAGTTAAAAACAAGAATGACAGAGCAACAGTTTGTGCTATTCATTAAGAAATTAGAAAAACGCCTAATACCAATAGAGGCTGAAGTAAAGGAGAAAAAGAGAGATAAATTCATTCGGGACAAGAATGATTTTGACAATGATAAAATCTTCGACTGGGGCAGTCATAAGCAGATCAGAATGCGGAGAAAATTTAATAAAAAGAAGGCCAATGATTATGGGACCACGGACTCTGACTCGAGTCTGTCCGATGAAAATACAGGAAATCAAAGCCAACAACCGCAACCCGGGACATCAGCGACTACAGAAAGGAATATCCCTTTAGGAAAAGGACGAGGAGGGGGCGGAGAAAAAGGACAAGGCAAGAAGCGCAAACAAGTATCATGGAGACAATGACCACGGATGCAACAGAAGAAGAAAAGGACTATGACGATTTGTCAGTGGTCAATCTTACGGATATAGAACTTAGTCCAGCCTGCATCTCCATTCTTTCAAAAGGACTGGGGTTTTGTCTAGCCGATAATTTTGATATTGTCAATTTCGAGATCGATTTGTTTAAGGGTATACGTAACATCAACCTGAAACGGTTCTTCTCAATAAATGCAATTAAAAATGAAACTAATGCCGCAGAGGTCAGAAAAAAAGAGGGTGAAATACCCATAAGTATTGGTCCCCTGGGCTTTATGGTTAATGATCCCATAGAGACTCAAGATAGAGAGTGCTTATTAGCGTTAATGGATCTTGAGGACCCACAAGTCCCACAAACTTATCCAGGAACCGACATGGCTTTTAGGGGAGGAAATAAGTCCACTTTTAACCCCCCAATATACCCAGGTGGTGCACTTGACCAATTTCAGAAAAGGGTTTTACATAGTTTAAAAGCATTGATTTATCAGAAAGACCCTGACAACATTACTAATGAAGAAAGAACCGCTTTAAAGTGGCTTAAAAGTAATGATGGTCTAATAGTAAAAAAAGCTGATAAAGGCGGTAACGCCGTTGTCATGACCCGTGAGTATTATAAGGCAGAAGCCTATAGACAACTAGACAATCCCAAAATTTATCAGCGATTACCTGCAGACCCTACCTCCAAAATTAAGAGCCAACTCTGCTCCCTCCTTAGAACAGGTATAGAGAAGGATCTATTAAGT
The DNA here is from genome assembly GCF_040894005.1 of Engystomops pustulosus. Lineage (NCBI taxonomy): Eukaryota > Metazoa > Chordata > Amphibia > Anura > Leptodactylidae > Engystomops > Engystomops pustulosus. The sequence continues at coordinate 253,667,664 of NC_092412.1, read as the reverse complement.
AAGACACTAGCTGAGAAACTATTACCCCCTCACCCTCAAAAACCGGGCTGGTATTTCCTGCCAAAAATACATAAGACATTACAGTCCCCGCCTGGACGTCCGATAGTGGCAGGTGTCGGTTCGGTAACTGAGTCTTTGTCCAAGTATGTGGATTGGATCTTACGTCCAATCTTGCAAGAGATCCCCACATACTTGAAAGACACCAACGATTTCCTTCGTAATTTAAAGAACGCCCCCTGGCAAGACGGCTTTAAAATGGCCACTATCGATGTCGAAAGCCTTTACACCAGAATTCCCCATAGACTAGGTCTCGAGGCTGTTAGGAAAGTACTACACAACTCCAACAGAGATACCTCCCTTGTCGAATTCATTTGTAATGCAGTTGAATTTATTCTCACTAATAATACCTTTAAGTTCGAAAATTCATGGTTTAAACAGCTAGACGGTACAGCCATGGGTACCCCCATGGCATGTACATACGCGAATATATTCTTAGCTGTATTTGAGGACTAGTATATTTTTACAGAAAGGAATCGGTTTGCTAAGTACATACATTCATTTTTAAGGTATGTGGATGACATTTTCGTCATTTGGTCAGGCACCGTAGAGCAATTCCAAGATTTCATGTCCTATATGAATACTAATTCTATGAATATGCTCTTCACATCAAATATTTCAGAAACACAATGTGAATTTCTTGATGTATTAGTGCAAATAGAGAATTCATCTCTTGTCACTTCTGTCTATAGAAAGAGTACAGCTACGAATAGCCTACTGCACTACAATAGTTATCACCCAGCACATACGAAGTTAGCAGTACCATATGGCCAATTTATCCGTCTAAAGCGAGTTAAAGGGCACCTACCACCACAAATCTACCTATAAAGGTAGATCAGGTGGTAGGTGAATCAATGGGACGTGAGGATAGCCCTTTTAAGGGCTAATCCTCACGTCCCCGCACTGTTTTATAAACTTTTATTACCCTAATATGTTAATTTACTTATGCGGCTACTGGGGCGTGGAGTAGCCGCATCTGAGGTTACACGAGGCGGCTACTCCACGCCCCGGTAGCCACATTACCCCTCCTACTCACCATGTTCGGCGCGCAGCTGCTCGTAGCTGCGCGCCCTCGTCCGCCGATCCTGACGTCTGCGCATGCGCAGAACAGCAGGCCCGCGCCTGCGCATCCCCGGCTTCAGAGCAGTGACCGCGCAGGCGCGGGCCTGCTGTTCTGCGCATGCGCAGACGTCAGGATCGGCGGACGAGGGCGCGCAGCTACGAGCAGCTGCGCGCCGAACATGGTGAGTAGAGTAGAGTAGAAGTGTTAAAGACCTCATAGTGCGTAGTCGACTACCTCCACCAGAGAACAATTGGCTCAACAGAATGATCCCTATTGGAAATTTCTGTTGTGGACAATGCAAGTACTGCCAGCAAAACCTCAAAAGTAAATTTTTATGTATGGGAGGAGTTAATGTCCCGATACGCCAATTTTTTTCATGTAAGTCACAATTTGTTGTTTACGTTATCCTCTGCCCGTGCGGCCACTTCTATATAGGGAAGACGATCAGACCCTTGCATGTGAGATTTAGCGAACATTGCTACTCGATAAAGAGTGGAAAAGGTGCACCGAGGTTAATCGAACACGTTAACAAATTTCATGGGGGGGATACAAAGGTTCTCCGCTTTGGAGGCATTGAACATGTCCCAATCCCTCCTAATGGTGGCGATCGCCATAGAATACTGCTGAGAAAAGAAGCGCGTTGGATCATTAAGACCAATGCGATGGGCCCGCTAGGGCTTAACGATAAGAATGATATGGGGGTCTTTCTTTAAGGTTTGAAGTATGTGTAGCGGTTAACATCCCAAATGGATGCTTTTCCTCTTGTCTAAATTCTTTAAAGTAGCCGCTTGGCCCCTTTTGAATTTCCTCTGTATTTCTGTTATATATAAATAAGCCACTACTCACGTGAGCCATAGGAGCAGTCCTTTTCTCTTTTTATTATATATTGTTTTTAAACTTGCACGTGTATAAATGATCACTTTAATATGTTTCATTCTGATGACGAACGATATGAATACGTCATTTCCGCTACAGAGTATAGCGTCTAGAGTTGCTAGGCTACTGGAGAGGTGGCGCCCCGCCGGGCTTAATTTATGGCCAGGTGAGGACGCCACTTCCCCAGAGGCTAGAGAAAGCGCCGGACGGCGCGAAACAGCTGTCGCCTTTGTCTGTACCCCTGCTCCCCTCTCTACCCTGTGTTGGCACAATTGCCATATGTATTTTTATTCTGCATGAAATAAAGAAGACAACACTTTGCCGGGTGAGTGCCGCTGTTTTCTGTTTTTCTATTTTTGCTACATATACCCATGTACACAGTATATACACAGTAGATGCATATATACCCATGTACACAGTATATACACAGTAGATGCATATATACCCATGTACACAGTATATACACAGTAGATGCATATATACCCATGTACACAGTATATACACAGTAGATGCATATATACCCATGTACACAGTATATACACAGTAGATGCACATATACCCATGTACACAGTATATACACAGTAGATGCATATATACCCATGTACACAGTATATACACAGTAGATGCACATATACCCATGTACACAGTATATACACAGTAGATGCATATATACCCATGTACACAGTATATACACAGTAGATGCATATATACCCATGTACACAGTATATACACAGTAGATGCATATATACCCATGTACACAGTATATACACAGTAGATGCACATATACCCATGTACACAGTATATACACAGTAGATGCATATATACCCATGTACACAGTATATACACAGTAGATGCATATATACCCATGTACACAGTATATACACAGTAGATGCATATATACCCATGTACACAGTATATACACAGTAGATGCATATATACCCATGTACACAGTATATACACAGGAGATGCATATATACCCATGTACACAGTATATACACAGGAGATGCATATATACCCATGTACACAGTATATACACAGTAGATGCATATATACCCATATACACAGTATATACACAGTAGATGCATATATACACATAAATAAACAGTATATACATATATACACATATATACAAATAAACAGTATATACATATATACACAGTATATACATATATACACACAAATAAATACATATGTATATACTTACCTTTTAGGGTGACCGGCCGTGGCTTCAGGTGGGTGTTCAGGCGGGTTGGGGGTCTTTCGGTTGTTGTTCAGCTGCGAGGGGGTCGGCGATGCTTGTTCACGCGGGGGGGGGCGTCGTTTGTTCGGCCCGGGAGGGGGGCGCCGGGTGCTTTTTCATGCGGGGGGGGGGGGGCGACGATTGATCAGACGGGGAGCAGGGCGCCAGGTGCTTTTTCAAGCAGGGACCGGAGGGGGGGGGGGGGGGTCGCTTGTTCGGCCGGGGAGGGGCCGCGGGTCCTTGTTCGAGCAGGGGGGGTTGATGTTACGGCCAGGCATGGCGGGGGATGGGCGGGCCGGCAGGCAGGCGGTCACCTGTGCCGGGGCTCTCTTGTTCGTCCGGGGATGTGAAGGGGGGCGGTGGGTGCCTGTTCGAGCAGGAGCGGGGGGCGGGGCAATCGAGCGGGTTTAACTTGTTCAGGCGGGCCGGCGGGGGTTGGTTGCTTGGCCACGCATGCATGGGGATCGGCGGGCGGGAGGGCTGTAACCTGTGCCGAGGGGGGCGGCCGTGGAGGCGGTGTCACCTGTGCTGAGGGGGCGGCCTGGGAGGTGGAGGCGGTGTCACCTTTGACGGGGGCGTCTCTGTGGTGCAGGGAGATGAGCGGGGAGGCGGTCACCTGAGTCTGGGAGCGGACATCTCAGACGGGTGGCCCGGGAGGTGCGATCTGGTGGGGGCCCCTAGGGGGGGCAAGATGGTGGGGGCCCCGGGGCTCGAGCCCCGTGAGCCCCGCCTATAATCCGGCCCTGGTTGCGGCTATTCCCTGCTGGTGTGGTATGCACGTATATAATGAAGAGACATCACAGGTGCATAAAATCGTATTCCCATCCACAATGATATTATTAATTATTTGCAAGAGGGTCCCTGAATCCTTCAAATACGCAGCTGTGTTGCATACATATGGTTGAAGGAATTTGTCAATGTATTCTGATGCTCTACTTGATATGGAGTCAATGCCGGCTACTATAGGCTGTCCTGGTGGGGTCTTTTGGTTTTTATGTAATTTAGGTAGAAAATAAATGGTTGGAATTTGGGATTTAGAAAATTATACTCTCTATCATCTATAATCCCATCTTTTTTTGCTTTTTCTAGGATGGCCGTTAGTTCCTTTTTATATATCTCTGTAGGGTTATTTTTAAGTTTGTGGTATGTGGTTGTGTCAGATAAAATTTTTTTGTTGCATTTCATCCATGTAATAACCCTTATCCATGATTACCACCCCCCCCTTTGTCGGCCGGTTTTATCACTATTGTTTGGTCCTTCTGTAGGTCCTTTAAGGCCTTCCGTTCCTCTCTTCACATCTGCCTCTCTGCCTTTCATAAGCATTAGTATTACAATATAATTGTGTGTTATAACTTACCCTGCACCCTGACAAAATCCTGTGTAGCCCCAGGGGTTGGGCTTTGGTTTGGATGTATTTCAAAAAACATGATTTGACCTTGTCTGTGCTGCATACTCATCAGTTCTCAGCCCCCCACCTTCGTTGCTCCTGCTACTAGCTGCCTCCCTCTGCTCCTCGATGTCTGCTCACACAGCCTGGTGAGCAGACATCGGGAGAAGAGGGAGGAGCTGTGCAGGAGAACGAAGGTGGGGGCTGAGAACTGATGAGTCTGCAGCACAGACAGGTCACATGTTGTTTTTTGAAATACATCCAAATCCAAAGCCCAACCCCTGGGGCTACACAGGATTCTGTCAGGGTGCAAGGTAAGTTATAACACAATCATATTGTAATGCAAATGCTTAGAAAAGGCAGAAAGACATTTTTGCATTGCAGGTGTCATGGGTTTTTACAATCTGTCTTAAATGAAAATGAGGCCGCTGGTGACAGGTTCCCTTTAAACCTTCTTGCGACCCTGCAGGGTCATTGGGTTCATTCTTTTACATAAAAAAAAAAAATCGTATGACAAGAAGACAAAAGGAAATTTGAATGCATGACCTTTATTCTTATATATGTTATAAATGACATCTGTTTATGATGTATTTGGACTTGCAAGAGGCTGCGTTGCTGTCCTCTCTGTCTGTCTCTCGTTGTCAATAAAGAGAATTGTAAAAAAAAAAAAAACAACACAAGGCCAACCCAAATTTCTTATCACTGTGGTTACATTTGTGGTCAAAAATTAAAGACCTTAATGAAAATTGGTCATCAAGAACAGGCAAAATGTACCACACTCGCCCCCCTACTTCCCCCTCCGTGCTGCATTTCTTGAAAAGTACCGCCCAGGCGTCTCAGCTTAAATCTGTTTCCAGTAAAATTGTTCCCCAAAGTTCTTCTCCCTTTGTGTACGCTGGCCCCACCCACTGTTGCGTGGCTCCATCCACCATTACTTGGCCCCGCCCACCATAGGGTGTATGAGATTTTGAAAAGCTCTTCTGTTTTCCCACACATTGCTCAGTGCTAAATTCACTACACTGTGAGAGGGGCAGGGAGAGGACTTCCCGTCTGCTCAGGCTGAGATTTAAAGAGACACAGAGCTGTCAATCAAAAGGAGGGGGCGTGGCTCACTGGCAGCCTGGAGATAACCTGACTCTTCTCTTCAGAAGTTGACTCATGTCTACTCATTTGCATATCAGAAAAAACTGCTGAAATTGAGTTACAGTGTAGGTTTCATTTCCATCATATTTTTCATGTCTTCTTTAAATATATTCTTTATTACAAAACGTTATTCTAAAAGTGGTGAATGTCGCTGTTATAGTTATTCCTATTATCTGGTAAATCTGTGCTGAACAATATCTCAGCTATACAAGTCATAATAGGCCAGGGATAGTCTTATCTTGCACACATACAGCAGCTTATCCTAAAACATCTTCCGAAAACTTGGCTGCATTTGAAATGGCGTCCACCACGTCCTATAACATAAACCAGTGTTTCACTCAACACCTTCTAATATTTATAGATCTCTCATGTTTCTCTTATTTTAAAAAAAAATTCATTTCTAGATCTAGGTGTATGATGTTCTCGGTGCACTAGGGGCGGGGCCAAACCTATTGTTGCACTTTACTTTTATCTATGCTGCTGAGCACTGCCCCTCCTGGTGCATGTGCGCCAAAGCCTCTGGTCCGATGCACATACCATGCCGCCCAGCTCTGAGCCCCGGACTTGTAGGATTTGCAGAGTGTTTTTAGGGATAATGTTATTACAGATTATTCACATATCTGAATTCTCTTATTGTGGCCTTGACCCGACTCCAAGTGTTCTGTTCAGCCAAATACCGGGAGCTCCTCAAGGCCCTGACTCATCTAATAAGTGTCTGGTGACGGAGAAGATTGAGCCTGATAAACGCTGAGAGATCAACTACAGGACATGGAGATTATAGAGACCCTGATCACTCACAGATGTTACAGAGGTTTTACCGGTTACCATGAAAATAATTTGTAATCTGCAGGCAGCATGTTACAGAGCAGGAGGAGCTGAGCAGATTGTACATAGTGTCCTATCTGCAGGTAGCATGTTATAGAGCAGGAGGAGCTGAGCAGATTGTACATAGTGTCCTATCTGCAGGCAGCATGTTATAGAGCAGGAGGAGCTGAGCAGATTGTACACAGTGTCCTATCTGCAGGCAGCATGTTATAGAGCAGGAGGAGCTAAGAAGATTGTACATAGTGTCCTATCTGCAGGCAGCATGTTATAGAGCAGGAGGAGCTGAGCAGATTGTACACAGTGTCCTATCTGCAGGCAGCATGTTATAGAGCAGGAGGAGCTAAGAAGATTGTACATAGTGTCCTATCTGCAGGTAGCATGTTATAGAGCAGGAGGAGCTGAGCAGATTGTACATAGTGTCCTATCTGCAGGCAGCATGTTATAGAGCAGGAGGAGCTGAGCAGATTGTACACAGTGTCCTATCTGCAGGCAGCATGTTATAGAGCAGGAGGAGCTAAGAAGATTGTACATAGTGTCCTATCTGCAGGCAGCATGTTATAGAGCAGGAGGAGCTAAGAAGATTGTACATAGTGTCCTATCTGCAGGCAGCATGTTATAGAGCAGGAGGAGCTGAGCAGATTGTACATAGTGTCCTATCTGCAGGCAGCATGTTATAGAGCAGGAGGAGCTGAGCAGATTGTACACAGTGTCCTATCTGCAGGCAGCATGTTATAGAGCAGGAGGAGCTGAGCAGATTGTACATAGTGTCCTATCTGCAGGCAGCATGTTATAGAGCAGGAGGAGCTGAGCAAATTGTATATAGTGTCCTATCTGCAGGCAGCATGTTATAGAGCAGGAGGAGCTGAGCAGATTGTACATCGTGTCCCATCTACATGCATATGTTATAGAGCAGGAGGAGCTGAGCAGACACACATATAATCACTTTAGACAGGTGGGATCTCCTAGCGTAATGGCGATTCTCATGTATAGAATTTATTAAATGACGGATGCCACTCGCACCCCAAAAAAAGCAGGTCCCATGATGAGCCCTAATCAGTGGCGTAACTACCACCGTAGCAGCTGCTACAGGGCCCATGAGGTTCAGGGGCCCGGGGATGCACGGACCCTGTGTGCAGTGCTTTGCCAAGTGGTCCGGGAATGCACTGCCGGGTCCCTGGCAGATCGTGTCCCCGGGCCCCTCCCTCTGTGTCTCGGCTACTGCCCTCTCTCCTGGCCCACCCACCTCTCCTGGATCGCCGAGTCCCTGAAACTCCCACCCGCCACCACCTTGACCCGCCCGTCCGCTAGCCACCCCCCGGCCCGCCTAACACACTGGCCGATGACACATTCCACCGACGGCACAGTTCACGCCACGCCCCCCGTCCCGGCGAACGCACCCTCGCCCGCCCAGCGAATGCACCCTCTGCCCTGGCCCCCCCCCCCGAACATGCAACCACTCCAACCCCCCTCCCTCCTGCCGGAACACCCGCCCGAACAACCACCGGAAACACCCGCCTGATGCCACGGCCGGGTGGTCATCCAAACATCTTAAAAGGTATGTATATGCTGTGTATATGTGTATATATTGTGTATTTACTGTGTTTATATGTATATTCTGTGTATATTTCTGTATATATGTGTATATACTGTATATATGTGTAACTGTGTATATTGTGTATATATGCATGGATGCAAATGCTGTATTTATTGTGTGTGTGTATGTATATATATATAATGTATGTGTCATTTTGTATATGCTGTGCATATAGTATGTATATATATATGCTCTATATACTGAAGGTGTGTATTCCCCGTATGTGTGTATTTGCTGTATGTGTGTATATTCTGTATGTATATGCAGTATGTGTATATATGGTCTTTTTATACTGTATGTATGTGTATATTTGGTCAGTGTATATACTGTGTGAGTTTGTATACACTCTGTATTAGTGAATAAATGTATATGGGTGCGACTATATACGTGTAGAACTTGATGTGTATATAAAGGTGTGTATGTATCAGTATATAAATTTGTGTACTTGTATAACTATGTCCGTGTAGGGGTACATTCACAAGAACGTATGGAGAGGGGAGGGGTGAGCCGCGATCACCTTTCCTCCTCTCCAGCGCGCTGATGGGTGCCTGCCTGGCTATAGCCGGGCGGGCACACATTTATGTATATTTTTTTTAAGTGGAAGGGGGGCCCCATGCAGAAATCTGCTATGGGGCCCAGCCTCTCCTAGTTACACCACTGGCCCTAATGGAGAATTGTCTATGGATACACGGAAAATAAAAGAGCGGAAGGATGGGATGAGGGTCAGTGGATCCTAGTTTCTTAAATTTATCATCACATTCCAGGCACCGGGACTGTGGGAGGAGTCTTATAATATGTGTTACTCCTGGCTCCTTCCTAGGACGCCCTCGTTTTCCTCGGATGCAGAGTTGATACATTTGGGGCAGCTCATTGTCCTGTGGAATACATCCCATACATAGGGGAATACATCCCATACATAGGGGAATACATCCCATACATAGGGGAATACATCCCATACATAGGGGAATACATCCCATACATAGGGGAATACATCCCATACATAGGGGAATACATCCCATAGATAGGGGAATACATCCCATACATAGGAGAATACATCCCATACATAGGGGAATACATCCCATAGATAGGAGAATACATCCCATAGATAGGGGAATACATCCCATACATAGGAGAATACATCCCATACATAGGGGAATACATCCCATAGATAGGGGAATACATCCCATAGATAGGGGAATACATCCCATACATAGGGGAATACATCCCATAGATAGGGGAATACATCCCATACATAGGAGAATACATCCCATACATAGGAGAATACATCCCATACATAGGGGAATACATCCCATACATAGGGGAATACATCCCATAGATAGGGGAATACATCCCATACATAGGAGAATACATCCCATAGATAGGGGAATACATCCCATACATAGGAGAATACATCCCATACATAGGAGAATACATCCCATAGATAGGAGAATACATCCCATAGATAGGAGAATACATCCCATACATAGGAGAATACATCCCATACATAGGGGAATACATCCCATACATAGGGGAATACATCCCATACATAGGGGAACACATCCCATACATAGGGGAATACATCCCATACATAGGGGAATACATCCCATACATAGGGGAATACATCCCATAGATAGGGGAATACATCCCATACATAGGGGAATACATCCCATAGATAGGAGAAAACATCCCATACATAGGGGAATACATCCCATACATAGGGGAATACATCCCATAGATAGGGGAATACATCCCATACATAGGAGAATACATCCCATAGATAGGGGAATACATCCCATACATAGGAGAATACATCCCATACATAGAAGAATACATCCCATACATAGGGGAATACATCCCATACATAGGGGAATAGATCCCATACATAGGAGAATACATCCCATAGATAGGAGAATACATCCCATAGATAGGAGAATACATCCCATACATAGGAGAATACATCCCATACATAGGAGAATACATCCCATAGATAGGGGAATACATCCCATACATAGGGGAATACATCCCATACATAGGGGAATACATCCCATACATAGGGGAACACATCCCATACATAGGGGAACACATCCCATACATAGGGGAATACATCCCATACATAGGAGAATACATCCCATAGATAGGGGAATACATCCCATAGATAGGGGAATACATCCCATACATAGGAGAATACATCCCATACATAGGAGAATACATCCCATACATAGGAGAATACATCCCATAGATAGGGGAATACATCCCATACATAGGAGAATACATCCCATACATAGGAGAATACATCCCATAGATAGGGGAATACATCCCATACATAGGGGAATACATCCCATAGATAGGGGAATACATCCCATACATAGGAGAATACATCCCATAGATAGGGGAATACATCCCATACATAGGAGAATACATCCCATACATAGGAGAATACATCCCATACATAGGAGAATACATCCCATAGATAGGAGAATACATCCCATAGATAGGAGAATACATCCCATACATAGGAGAATACATCCCATACATAGGAGAATACATCCCATACATAGGAGAATACATCCCATACATAGGGGAATACATCCCATACATAGGGGAATACATCCCATACATAGGGGAATACATCCCATACATAGGGGAATACATCCCATAGATAGGGGAATACATCCCATACATAGGAGAATACATCCCATACATAGGAGAATACATCCCATACATAGGGGAATACATCCCATACATAGGGGAATACATCCCATACATAGGAGAATACATCCCATACATAGGGGAATACATCCCATACATAGGGGAATACATCCCATACATAGGGGAATACATCCCATACATAGGGGAATACATCCCATAGATAGGAGAATACATCCCATACATAGGGGAATACATCCCATAGATAGGGGAATACATCCCATACATAGGAGAATACATCCCATAGATAGAGGAATACATCCCATAGATAGGAGAACACATCCCATACATAGGAGAATACATCCCATAGATAGGAGAATACATCCCATACATAGGAGAATACATCCCATAGATAGGAGAATACATCCCATAGATAGGAGAATACATCCCATAGATAGGGGAATACATCCCATACATAGGAGAATACATCCCATAGATAGGGGAATACATCCCATACATAGGAGAATACATCCCATAGATAGGGGAATACATCCCATACATAGGAGAATACATCCCATACATAGGGGAATACATCCCATACATAGGAGAATACATCCCATACATAGGGGAATACATCCCATACATAGGAGAATACATCCCATACATAGGGGAATACATCCCATACATAGGGGAATACATCCCATACATAGGGGAATACATCCCATACATAGGGGAATACATCCCATAGATAGGAGAATACATCCCATAGATAGGAGAATACATCCCATAGATAGGGGAATACATCCCATACATAGGGGAATACATCCCATACATAGGGGAATACATCCCATACATAGGAGAATACATCCCATAGATAGGAGAATACATCCCATAGATAGGAGAATACATCCCATAGATAGGGGAATACATCCCATACATAGGGGAACACATCCCATACATAGGGGAATACATCCCATACATAGGGGAATACATCCCATACATAGGGGAATACATCCCATACATAGGGGAATACATCCCATAGATAGGAGAATACATCCCATAGATAGGGGAATACATCCCATACATAGGGGAATACATCCCATACATAGGGGAATACATCCCATACATAGGAGAATACATCCCATAGATAGGAGAATACATCCCATAGATAGGAGAATACATCCCATAGATAGGGGAATACATCCCATACATAGGGGAATACATCCCATACATAGGGGAATACATCCCATACATAGGGGAATACATCCCATACATAGGAGAATACATCCCATACATAGGAGAATACATCCCATACATAGGAGAATACATCCCATAGATAGGAGAATACATCCCATACATAGGAGAATACATCCCATACATAGGAGAATACATCCCATACATAGGAGAATACATCCCATAGATAGGAGAATACATCCCATACATAGGGGAATACATCCCATACATAGGGGAATACATCCCATACATAGGGGAATACATCCCATAGATAGGGGAATACATCCCATACATAGGGGAATACATCCCATACATAGGGGAATACATCCCATACATAGGGGAATACATCCCATACATAGGAGAATACATCCCATACATAGGAGAATACATCCCATACATAGGAGAATACATCCCATACATAGGAGAATACATCCCATAGATAGGAGAATACATCCCATACATAGGAGAATACATCCCATACATAGGAGAATACATCCCATACATAGGAGAATACATCCCATAGATAGGAGAATACATCCCATACATAGGGGAATACATCCCATACATAGGGGAATACATCCCATACATAGGGGAATACATCCCATAGATAGGGGAATACATCCCATACCTAGGGGAATACATCCCATGCATAGGGGAATACATCCCATGCATAGGGGAATACATCCCATACATAGGGGAATACATCCCATACATAGGGGAATACATCCCATACATAGGGGAATACATCCCATACATAGGAGAATACATCCCATACATAGGAGAATACATCCCATACATAGGAGAATACATCCCATAGATAGGGGAATACATCCCATACATAGGGGAATACATCCCATACATAGGGGAATACATCCCATACATAGGAGAATACATCCCATAGATAGGAGAATACATCCCATACATAGGGGAATACATCCCATACATAGGGGAATACATCCCATACATAGGAGAATACATCCCATACATAGGGGAATACATCCCATACATAGGAGAATACATCCCATACATAGGAGAATACATCCCATACATAGGAGAATACATCCCATACATAGGGGAATACATCCCATACATAGGGGAATACATCCCATACATAGGAGAATACATCCCATACATAGGAGAACACATCCCATACATAGGAGAACACATCCCATACATAGGGGAATACATCCCATACATAGGAGAATACATCCCATACATAGGAGAACACATCCCATACATAGGGGAATACATCCCATACATAGGGGAATACATCCCATACATAGGGGAATACATCCCATACATAGGGGAATACATCCCATACATAGGGGAATACATCCCATACATAGGAGAATACATCCCATACATAGGGGAATACATCCCATACATAGGGGAATACATCCCATACATAGGGGAATACATCCCATAGATAGGGGAATACATCCCATACATAGGAGAATACATCCCATACATAGGAGAATACATCCCATACATAGGGGAATACATCCCATACATAGGGGAATACATCCCATACATAGGGGAATACATCCCATACATAGGGGAATACATCCCATACATAGGAGAATACATCCCATACATAGGAGAACACATCCCATACATAGGGGAATACATCCCATAGATAGGAGAATACATCCCATACATAGGGGAACACATCCCATAGATAGAGGAATACATCCCATAGATAGAGGAATACATCCCATACATAGGGGAACACATCCCATAGATAGAGGAATACATCCCATACATAGGGGAATACATCCCATAGATAGAGGAATACATCCCATACATAGGGGAATACATCCCATAGATAGGAGAATACATCCCATAGATAGGAGTATACATCCCATAGATAGGGGAATACATCCCATACATAGGGGAATACATCCCATAGATAGGAGAATACATCCCATAGATAGGAGAATACATCCCATAGATAGGGGAATACATCCCATACATAGGGGAATACATCCCATAGATAGGGGAACACATCCCATAGATAGAGGAATACATCCCATACATAGGGGAATACATCCCATAGATAGGAGAATACATCCCATACATAGGGGAATACATCCCATAGATAGGAGAATACATCCCATAGATAGGAGAATACATCCCATACATAGGGGAATACATCCCATACATAGGGGAATACATCCCATAGATAGGAGAATACATCCCATAGATAGAGGAATACATCCCATACATAGGGGAATACATCCCATAGATAGGGGAACACATCCCATACATAGGAGAATACATCCCATAGATAGGAGAATACATCCCATAGATAGGAGAATACATCCCATACATAGGGGAATACATCCCATACATAGGAGAACACATCCCATACATAGGAGAATACATCCCATACATAGGGGAATACATCCCATACATAGGGGAATACATCCCATACATAGGAGAACACATCCCATACATAGGAGAATACATCCCATACATAGGAGAATACATCCCATACATAGGGGAATACATCCCATAGATAGGGGAATACATCCCATAGATAGGAGAATACATCCCATACATAGGGGAATACATCCCATACATAGGAGAATACATCCCATACATAGGGGAATACATCCCATAGATAGGGAAATACATCCCATAGATAGGAGAATACATCCCATAGATAGGGGAATACATCCCATACATAGGGGAATACATCCCATACATAGGGGAATACATCCCATACATAGGAGAACACATCCCATAGATAGGGGAACACATCCCATACATAGGGGAACACATCCCATACATAGGGGAACACATCCCATACATAGGGGAATACATCCCATACATAGGGGAACACATCCCATACATAGGGGAACACATCCCATACATAGGGGAACACATCCCATAGATAGGAGAATACATCCCATACATAGGGGAACACATCCCATAGATAGGAGAATACATCCCATACATAGGGGAATACATCCCATACATAGGAGAATACATCCCATAGATAGGAGAATACATCCCATACATAGGAGAATACATCCCATACATAGGGGAATACATCCCATACATAGGGGAACACATCCCATACATAGGGGAACACATCCCATACATAGGGGAATACATCCCATACATAGGGGAATACATCCCATACATAGGGGAATACATCCCATACATAGGAGAATACATCCCATACATAGGAGAATACATCCCATACATAGGGGAATACATCCCATACATAGGGGAACACATCCCATAGATAGGAGAATACATCCCATACATAGGGGAACACATCCCATACATAGGGGAATACATCCCATACATAGGAGAACACATCCCATAGATAGGAGAATACATCCCATAGATAGGGGAATACATCCCATAGATAGGAGAATACATCCCATAGATAGGGGAACACATCCCATACATAGGGGAACACATCCCATAGATAGGGGAACACATCCCATACATAGGGGAATACATCCCATACATAGGGGAATACATCCCATACATAGGGGAATAGATCCCATAGATAGGAGAATACATCCCATACATAGGGGAATACATCCCATACATAGGGGAATACATCCCATACATAGAGGAATACATCCCATAGATAGGGGAATACATCCCATACATAGGAGAATACATCCCATACATAGGGGAATACATTCCATACATAGGAGAATACATCCCATACATAGGAGAATACATCCCATACATAGGGGAATACATCCCATAGATAGGAGAATACATCCCATACATAGGGGAACACATCCCATAGATAGGGGAACACATCCCATACATAGGGGAACACATCCCATACATAGGGGAACACATCCCATAGATAGGGGAACACATCCCATACATAGGGGAACACATCCCATAGATAGGAGAATACATCCCATAGATAGGGGAATACATCCCATACATAGGGGAATACATCCCATAGATAGGAGAATACATCCCATAGATAGGGGAATACATCCCATAGATAGGAGAATACATCCCATAGATAGGAGAATACATCCCATAGATAGGAGAATACATCCCATACATAGGGGAATACATCCCATACATAGGAGAATACATCCCATACATAGGGGAATACATCCCATAGATAGGAGAATACATCCCATAGATAGGAGAATACATCCCATACATAGGGGAATACATTCCATACATAGGGGAATACATCCCATACATAGGAGAATACATCCCATACATAGGGGAATACATCCCATACATAGGGGAATACATCCCATACATAGGGGAATACATCCCATACATAGGGGAACACATCCCATACATAGGGGAATACATCCCATACATAGGGGAACACATCCCATACATAGGAGAATACATCCCATACATAGGGGAATACATCCCATACATAGGGGAATACATCCCATACATAGGGGAATACATCCCATACATAGGGGAATACATCCCATAGATAGGGGAATACATCCCATACATAGGGGAATACATCCCATAGATAGGGGAATACATCCCATAGATAGGAGAATACATCCCATAGATAGGGGAATACATCCCATACATAGGGGAATACATCCCATACATAGGGGAATACATCCCATACATAGGGGAACACATCCCATACATAGGGGAATACATCCCATACATAGGGGAACACATCCCATACATAGGAGAATACATCCCATACATAGGGGAATACATCCCATACATAGGGGAATACATCCCATACATAGGGGAATACATCCCATACATAGGGGAACACATCCCATACATAGGGGAATACATCCCATACATAGGGGAATACATCCCATAGATAGGGGAATACATCCCATACATAGGGGAATACATCCCATACATAGGGGAATACATCCCATACATAGGGGAATACATCCCATACATAGGGGAATACATCCCATAGATAGGGGAATACATCCCATACATAGGGGAATACATCCCATAGATAGGGGAATACATCCCATAGATAGGAGAATACATCCCATAGATAGGGGAATACATCCCATACATAGGGGAACACATCCCATACATAGGGGAACACATCCCATAGATAGGAGAACACATCCCATAGATAGGGGAACACATCCCATAGATAGGGGAATACATCCCATACATAGGGGAATACATCCCATACATAGGGGAATACATCCCATAGATAGGGGAACACATCCCATAGATAGGGGAATACATCCCATACATAGGGGAACACATCCCATACATAGGAGAATACATCCCATAGATAGGGGAACACATCCCATACATAGGGGAATACATCCCATACATAGGGGAATACATCCCATACATAGGGGAATACATCCCATACATAGGGGAATACATCCCATACATAGGGGAATACATCCCATACATAGGGGAACACATCCCATACATAGGGGAATACATCCCATACATAGGAGAATACATCCCATACATAGGGGAATACATCCCATACATAGGGGAACACATCCCATACATAGGAGAATACATCCCATAGATAGGAGAATACATCCCATACATAGGGGAACACATCCCATAGATAGGAGAATACATCCCATACATAGGAGAATACATCCCATAGATAGGGGAACACATCCCATACATAGGGGAATACATCCCATACATAGGAGAATACATCCCATACATAGGGGAATACATCCCATACATAGGGGAACACATCCCATACATAGGAGAATACATCCCATAGATAGGAGAATACATCCCATACATAGGGGAACACATCCCATACATAGGGGAACACATCCCATAGATAGGGGAATACATCCCATACATAGGGGAATACATCCCATACATAGGGGAATACATCCCATACATAGGGGAATACATCCCATACATAGGG
Organism: Engystomops pustulosus; assembly: GCF_040894005.1. Classification (NCBI taxonomy): domain Eukaryota; kingdom Metazoa; phylum Chordata; class Amphibia; order Anura; family Leptodactylidae; genus Engystomops; species Engystomops pustulosus. The sequence continues at coordinate 253,649,737 of NC_092412.1, read as the reverse complement.
GAACACATCCCATACATAGGGGAATACATCCCATACATTAGGGGGAATACATCCCATACATAGGAGAATACATCCCATACATAGGAGAATACATCCCATAGATAGGGGAATACATCCCATACATAGGGGAATACATCCCATACATAGGGGAATACATCCCATACATAGGGGAATACATCCCATAGATAGGAGAATACATCCCATAGATAGGGGAATACATCCCATACATAGGGGAATACATCCCATACATAGGGGAACACATCCCATACATAGGGGAACACATCCCATACATAGGAGAATACATCCCATACATTAGGGGGAATACATCCCATACATAGGAGAATACATCCCATACATAGGAGAATACATCCCATAGATAGGAGAATACATCCCATACATAGGGGAATACATCCCATACATAGGAGAATACATCCCATACATAGGAGAATACATCCCATAGATAGGAGAATACATCCCATAGATAGGGGAATACATCCCATACATAGGGGAATACATCCCATACATAGGGGAACACATCCCATACATAGGGGAACACATCCCATACATAGGAGAATACATCCCATACATTAGGGGGAATACATCCCATACATAGGAGAATACATCCCATACATAGGAGAATACATCCCATAGATAGGAGAATACATCCCATACATAGGGGAACACATCCCATACATAGGAGAATACATCCCATACATAGGAGAATACATCCCATACATAGGGGAATACATCCCATAGATAGGGGAATACATCCCATAGATAGGGGAATACATCCCATAAAGCGGCTTTTGTTGTAGATCTATTAATTATCTTGGAAAAGGGAAGATTGTGCCAGAAATAACTGACATAAGATTCATCAGTCGGGATCCGGTGTCTGGGAATCTTCCCTCACCACACCGGGATCAGCCAAGGAGCCGCAGGACTAGGACAAGTAACCCCCTCATGTCCGACAGAGAAAACGGAACTCTTATAAGAATAAAATAAGAAAAATTGTGTATAAGAAAGATATTTACACATAACAATCTCTAGGGAGACCTCACAGAGTCATTGTGTATCGTTATGTACAGTATAACATGCTCCCTGCAGATAGGACACTATGTATAATATGCTCAGCTCCCCCTGCTCTATAACATGCTCCCTGCAGATAGGACACTATGTATAATATGCTCAGCTCCTCCTGCTCTATAACATGCTCCCTGCAGATAGGACACTATGTATAATATGCTCAGCTCCTCCTGCTCTATAACATGCTGCCTGCAGATAGGACACTATGTACAATCTGCTCAGCTCCTCCTGCTCTATAACATGCTCCCTGCAGATAGGACACTATGTATAATATGCTCAGCTCCTCCTGCTCTATAACATGCTGCCTGCAGATAGGACACTATGTACAATCTGCTCAGCTCCCCCTGATCTATGACATGCTCCCTGCAGATAGGACACTATGTATAATATGCTCAGCTCCTCCTGCTCTATAACATGCTGCCTGCAGATAGGACACTATGTACAATCTGCTCAGCTCCTCCTGCTCTATAACATGCTGCCTGCAGATAGGACACTATGTACAATCTGCTCAGCTCCCCCTGATCTATGACATGCTCCCTGCAGATAGGACACTATGTATAATATGCTCAGCTCCTCCTGCTCTATAACATGCTGCCTGCAGATAGGACACTATGTACAATCTGCTCAGCTCCTCCTGCTCTATAACATGCTCCCTGCAGATAGGACACTATGTATAATATGCTCAGCTCCTCCTGCTCTATAACATGCTGCCTGCAGATAGGACACTATGTACAATCTGCTCAGCTCCCCCTGATCTATGACATGCTCCCTGCAGATAGGACACTATGTATAATATGCTCAGCTCCTCCTGCTCTATAACATGCTGCCTGCAGATAGGACACTATGTACAATCTGCTCAGCTCCTCCTGCTCTATAACATGCTGCCTGCAGATAGGACACTATGTACAATCTGCTCAGCTCCTCCTGCTCTATAACATGCTGCCTGCAGATAGGACACTATGCATAATCTGCTTAGCTCCCCCTGCTCTATAACATGCTGCCTGCAGATAGGACACTATGCATAATCTGCTTAGCTCCCCCTGCTCTATAACATGCTGCCTGCAGATAGGACACTATGCATAATCTGCTTAGCTCCTCCTGCTCTATAACATGCTGTCTGCAGATAGGACACTATGTACAATCTGCTCAGCTCCTCCTGCTCTATAACATGCTGCCTGCAGATAGGACACTATGTACAATCTGCTCAGCTCCTCCTGCTCTATAACATGCTTATAACAATCTGCTTGGGGAGCTGGAGTGCTGCTGCATCTGATGGAGTAAAGAATGAAATGTATCTCTGTCTATTAGATCCGTGTACAATGTGTATGAGCGGAGCAGACGCCTTCCCTCTCCCGGTGACAGGGTCATGTAATCCCATCACTGAGTCACATCCATCCCAAAGGGGAAGCGGTGGGAATATGTTATGTCTGCGGAGGGTTTATTCCATTTACTAAGAGGGACTACTAAGCTCTGACCTAGGGGCTGCTGAACTGAATTAATTAGGGTTGGGGGGGCTGCTGAATTATTAATAAATTTAAATGGGATTTCCCATGAATTCAAGTCCACAGGATAGGGCCTAACTTGCGGATCGGTGGGGGTCTCAGTGATGAGACCCCCCTAGATCTCGAAAACGAGGGGTCCAACAGTTCAGGAAGCTCCGTGTAATGTGTTTATGAATGGCAGCCTGCATGCACCCAGCTTTCCCAAGGTCCTGAACTTTATAATTGTTTTTTGAGCAAAATCACTCGGTTTCCGGGATTAAACAAGATATGTTTCTGCATCAGTGTAGCTGCAGCGTATGTTTGGTTCACAATGCATCAAGGTATGTTTGGTTCACAATGCATCAAATCAAATGGTGGATTTCCTGCTCCTGAAATCTGCATTAATTAATGAGGGGGCTGCTGATTTGGAAACTTTGTTATTGTAAGTCACTGGATCTTTAGAAGCGCAGTGTGGAGATGTGTTGTACAGAGCTTAACACACCAGTACGGCAAACAATCAATAATAAGTCATGGTGGGAAGAAGACGCTGGTATATTCCTGATGGAGAAGGATTGTCCTTTGTAATGGGGGTCAAGCAGGATGAAGACCAGGACAGATCAGAGCACAGAGGGAGAAGGCAGCATCTGATGTATACAGTAAGTGATGCTGTTTCTTGCATTTAATGCCCCCTTGTAAGTACCTGAGTGAAGTTGGCCCCCCACCTTGTTCAAATCAAACAAAATTGGAATCAAATGTTTGTGCTATGTTTGTGCAGCAGAAATTTTTGTTTGTGCCGCTACCATTTTTGAGAATTTAATGAAAGTTTCAAGAGGTCATCAAAGGTCAACCAGCCCCCCCACATTGCCCAAATCAAACAAAACTGGTGCCGAACAATTCTGCTACGTTTGTGCTGGTTTGTGCTGAGCAAATTTTTGTTTGTGCTGCTATTGTTTTTAATATATGAACAAAAAATTAAAGTTCAAAAGTTCAAGCAGCCTCCCCCCCCACATTAACAGAATCAAACAAAACTGGTGTCAAACGTTAGTGCTACGTTTTTAAGGTATGTTCAGGTGTTTGAGGTGTTTAGGATGAACTGGTAAAAAAACAAACCTAGTGACACTTCCCTGGTTTGATCACCAGGGGGAGCTAGCAAACACATTGTACTATGGAAGAAATGAACTCTGATGACCTCTGCAAAAAAGTCTGAATATATTAAAAATTTTTGCTGCACAAACCAGCACAAACGTAGCACTATTGTTTGACACCAGTTTTGTTTGATTCGGTTAATGTGGGGGGGCTGGCTGAACTTTTGACCTTGAATTTTTTTGTTCATATATTCAAAACAAAAGCAGCACAAACAAAAATTTGAGCAGCACAAACCAGCACAAACGTAGCAGAATTGTTCGGTCCCAGTTTTGTTTGATTTGGGCAATGGTTGGGCTGGTTGACCTCTGATGACCTTTTGGAAACTTTCATTAAAATCTTAAAAACAATAGCGGCACAAACGAAAATTTCTGCTGCACAAACCAGCACAAACGTAGCACAAACGTTTGACACCAATTTTGTTTGATTTGAACAAGGTGGGGGGGCCAACTTCACTCAGGTCTTGTAAGTATATATGGTATATTTATTGAAGGTATATAGTTATGTGCGATATATTCACTGTTGGTATACATTTCTGTCTGTGGTGTATTCATTGCTGGTATATGTATATTATTATATAGATATATGTGTATTGTATATAGGGTGTGGGCTAACTGTACACCAATAGTTCACTCTTTTGTATATATATGGTGTATGTATGGCTAGTGTATACATAGTATTCTATACCATAGCAGTTTTTAACTCTTAAAAGAAAGTATTAGCAAATTTTACCCCATTAAACTCCAAGTCCCTTCAGGTCCTTTTTAGCGTTTCATCTTTTTTTTTGTGAAATGTAACCCGTTTACCTACAAAAGCAAATCTCCTTCAAAGTCTTGTGACAATGAGCAGAGAAGAGTCATATTTTGCTTGAGACGAGTCAAGTTTAGAGGCTGCAGGGTCAGTGTCCCTTCTGTCATAACTATCTTTGCTTCTTAAGCACCTAAAATTATGCTGCTGGTGTCATATTAAATATAGGAATCTCATCATTCAGATACATTTTAGATAAAAATCGAATTCCATTATTTTTTGGTGCTCGCATTCCTATGTATTTAACTGCATGTATATATATATATATATATCTTGTTGTTTCGATCATTCTAATGAGATATTTATCTTTAATATGACACCAGCAGAAATGTTACTAGGTGTTTTAGAATTGAAGGGGTGACTCTCCCCCTTCAGCCTCTAAACTTGACTCGTCTCAGGTGAAATATAACTCTTCTCTGCTCATTTGCACATGAGCTTTTTAAAAATTTTTATAATTAAAGGGGGGAGATTAGACAAAAAAGCGGGAATTCTAGAAAGGACATTTCATCCCAGATCTGAGGGGGGTAGTAGTTTATTGAGGGTAAAATGTAGTGACAGGTTCTCTTTAACCCCTTACCGACATGTGACGTAATAGTACGTCACATGTCGGGTCCCGGTACATGGAGAGGGCTCGCGGGCCGAGCCCTCTCCATAGCCGGTAAGTCTTTGCTGCATATTGCAGCAAAGGCTTACCGGTAACACCCGCGATCGGTGCCGGCACCGATCGCGGGTGTTTTACCACTGATCGCCGCCGGCAAAGGTGCCGGCAGCTTCAAAAAGACGGCGGCGCACGCGCCGCCATCTTTCCGTGGATCGTCGCTCCCCGTGACGTCATCGGGGAGCGGCGATCCGTCACCATGGTAACTTCGGGTCTCACGCAGACCCGAAGCTACTTCGGATTAACCCATTCATTACCATGTGCTGTCAGCACATGGTAATGTATGAGTAGTAAAATCCCCATATACTGCCATACTGTAGTATGGCAGTATATGATAGGATCGATCAGACAACCTAGGGTTAAAGTACCCTAGGGAGTCTGAAAAATAGTAAAAATCAAAATAAAAAAAAAGTTAAAATAAAAAAATTATAATAAAAAAACCTAAAAATTCAAATCACCCCCCTTTCCCTAGAATTGATATAAATATAAATAAACAGTAAAAATCATAAACACATTAGGTATTGCTGCGTCCGAAAATGCCCGATCTATCAAAATATGATAACAGTTTTTCACTGCGTTTAACCCCGTAACGGAAAATCGCGCCCAAAGTCGAAAATGGCACTTTTTTGCCATTTAAATTTTTTTTTTTAATTCTATAAAAAGTGATCAAAAGGTCGTACAGTCCTAAAAATGATAACATTGTAAACGTCATCAAAATCCGCAAAAAACGACACCACCCACAGCTCCATACACCAAAGTATGAAAAAGTTATTAGCCCCAGAAGATGGCAAAATTCCCCAAAAAAATTTTGTACAGGAGGTTTTAATTTTTTTAAATGTATGAAAACATTATTAAACCTATACGAATTTGGTATCCCCGTAATCGTACCGACCCAAAGAATAAAGTGGACATGTCATTTGGGGTGCAGAGTGAAATCCGTAAAATCCAAGCCCACAAGAATACGGCACAAATGCGTTTTATTACCAATTTCACTGCATTTGGAATTTTTTTCCTGCTTCCCGGTACATGGCATGAAATATTAAATACCACCATTTTGAAGTGTAATTTGTTACGCAGAAAATAAGCCATCACACAGCTCTGTACATGGAAAAATAAAAAAGTTACAGATTTTTGAATGTGGGGAGTGAAAAATGAAAACGCAAAATCGAAAAAGGGCCACGGCGGGAAGGGGTTAAACCTGTGACCGTAGAAGAGGCAGAACAAAGTTACGAAATAATCAGGGCTGCTTTTTATTTTTAGACACTTCACAATAAAGCGGTAGCATCTCCAGCATCTGGCGGGGCAGGGACTCGTGTGCTATAGTAACAGACCCTCAGCTCTTCAGCACTATGCTATAAGTTACGGATGTCTGTAGAGCCGGCAGAGCAGTGTGAGCTGTGATTGGTCAGTTCTGTGGATGACGTCTCTTTATATACCTTTCCTCCTCACTACATTCAGAGACTGATTGGGACAGGACGAGGACATGTCTGCGCTGCTCCGTGTGTCCCTCCTGCTACAAGTCGTCTCCTGTCAGGGTGAGTGACCTCCTCATGGCGAGGAATATCCTGCATTAACCCTGTAGCTTCTGTGTCATTGTATACTGAGCGCCAGAGCTGTATGTAGCAGAGCTGAGTGTGTCGCTGATCACGTCTCTCTCCGTACAATGTCAGGGATACAACATGTTCTCTTGGGGGGGTTTGACACTTTGTATCAAGGCTCAGTGCACGTTATACAATGTATATATGATGTCATTGTCACCATGTTTGCCTTGTGACATAGGGAAACTGTCAGTAGGTGTGACCGTAGAGGCTGCAGCCAGTGTTATATATTGTCCCTGGAGAGAGGTGTAATCAGACCTTTGTGTATGTTGTTAGTAGCAGCAGGACTGTGATATATGGATTTATATTCCAGGATCGTAACTTCTCCAAAGTGCACTGGGGGCGTGTCCTCACACTGCTGTACTCTGTGCTCTCTATAGGCAATGTTGGATATTGTCCCTGGAGAGATGTGTAATCAGACCCTTGTGTATTGTGTTAGTAGCAGCAGGACTGTGAAATATGGATTTATATTCCAGGATTGTAGCTTCTCCAAGAGCACTGGAGTCCTCACACTGCTGTGCTCTCTGTACTGCACTGCTACACTCTTCCCCTGTAGATGATGAGATTGCTGGGTGAAATGAATGGCAGCCTGCATGTACCCAGCTTTCCCAAGGTCCTGAACGTTGTTTTTTGAGCAAAATCAACTTGGTTCAGGGATTAAACAAGATATGTTCCTGCATCAGTGTAGCTGCAGTGTTTGGTTCATACTGCATCAAATCAAATGGTGGATTTCCTGCTCCTGAAATCTGCTTTAATTAATGAGGGGGCTGCTGATTTGGAAACATTGTTGTTGTAAGTCACTGGATCTTTAGGAGCGCAGTGTGGAGATGTGTTGTCCAGAGCTTAAAATACCAGGATGGCAAATTCATCAGCAATAAGTCATGGTGGGAAGAAGTCGCGGTTCTATTCCTGATGGAGAAGGATTGTCCTCTGTAATGGGGGTCAAGCAGGATGAAGACCAGGACAGATCAGAGCACAGAGAGAGAAGGCAGCATCTGATTGATACAGTAAGTGAGGTAGGTCTCTCCCCGCTGTTCAGTACATTTAATGCCCCCATGTAAGTATATATGGTATATTTATTGAAGGTATATAGTTATGTGCGGTATATTCACTGTTGGTATACATTTCTGTCTGTGGTGTATTCATTGCTGGTATATGTATATTATTATATAGATATATGTGTATTGTATATAGGGTGTGGGCAAACTGTACACCAATAGTTCACTCTTTTGTATATATATGGTGTATGTATCGCTAGTGTATACATAGTATTCTACACCATAGCAGTTTTTAACTCTTAAAAGAAAGTATTAGCAAATTTTACCCCATTAAACTCCAAGTCCCTTCAGGTCCTTTTTAGCGTTTCATCTTTTTTTTGTGAAATGTAACCCGTTTACCTAAAAAACAAATCTCCTTCAAAGTCTTGTGACAATGAGCAGAGAAGAGTCATATTTTGTTTGAGACGAGTCAAGTTTAGAGGCTGCAGGGTCAGTGTCCCTTCTGTCATAACTATCTTTGCTTCTTAAGCACCTAAAATTATGCTGCTGGTGTCATATTAAATATAGGAATCTCATCATTCAGATACATTTTAGATAAAAATCGAATTCCATTATTTTTTTGGCGCTCGCATTCCTATGTATTTAACTGCGTGTATATCTTGTTGTTTCGATCACTCTAATGAGATATTTATCTTTAATATGACACCAGCAGAAATGTTACTAGGTGTTTTAGAATTGAAGGGGTGACTCTCCCCCTTCAGCCTCTAAACTTGACTCGTCTCAGGTAAAATATAACTCTTCTCTGCTCATTTGTACATGAGTTTTTTTTTTATTTTTTATAATTAAACGGGTGAGATTCTAGAATGGACATTTCATCCCAGATCTGAGGGGGGTAGTAGTTTATTGAGGGTAAAATGTAGTGACAGGTTCTCTTTAAACCTGTGACTGTAGAAGAGGCAGAACAAAGTTACGAAATAATCAGGGCTGCTTTTTATTTTTACACTTCACAATAACACGGTAGCATCTCCAGCATCTGGCGGGGCAGGGACTCCTGTGCTATAGTAACAGACCCTCAGCTCTTCAGCACTATGCTATAAGTTACGGATGTCTGTAGAGCCGGCAGAGCAGTGTGAGCTGTGATTGGTCAGTTCTGTGGGTGACGTCTCTCTATAGACCTTCCCTCCACACTACATTCAGAGCTCAGAGACTGATGGGGACAGGACGAGGACATGTCTGCGCTGCTCCGTGTGTCCCTCCTGCTACAAGTCGTCTCCTGTCAGGGTGAGTGACCTCCTCATGGCGAGGAATATCCTGCATTAACCCTGTAGCTTCTGTGTCATTGTATACTGAGCGCCGGAGCTGTATGTAGCAGAGCTGAGTGTGTCGCTGATCACCTCTCTCTCCGTACAATGTCAGGGATACAACATGTTCTCTTGTGAAGTTTTGACATTTTGTATCAAGGCTCAGTGCACATTATACAATGTATATATGATGTCATTGTCACCATGTTTGCCTTGTGACATCTGTCAGCAGGTGTGACCATAGAGGCTGCAGCCAGTGTTATGTATTGTCCCTGGAGAGAGGTGGGATCAGACCTTTGTGTATGTTGTTAGTAGCAGCAGGACTGTGATATATGGATTTATATTCCAGGATCGTAACTTCTCCAAAGTGCACTGGGGGCGTGTCCTCACACTGCTGTACTCTGTGCTCTCTATAGGCAATGTTGGATATTGTCCCTGGAGAGATGTGTAATCAGACCCTTGTGTATTGTGTTAGTAGCAGCAGGACTGTGAAATATGGATTTATATTCCAGGATTGTAACTTCTCCAAGAGCACTGGAGTCCTCACACTGCTGTGCTCTCTGTACTGCACTGCTACACTCTTCCCCTGTAGATGATGAGATTGCTGGGTGAAACCCTTTTAACAAATGTTACAAAAACAATAAAAGAATCTGTGTATTATATCTTCTCATAGTCCAGAGATTCTTCCTCCACTTCATCTCTTATTATCCTTCCCCCTTCCCTCCTCCTCAGATTTTCCCTCTGAAGTCTCTGCTGATGTGTCAGGTTACATAGCAGCTCTATGGAGCGGGGAGGGGGGAGTTACAGCAGCTCTATGGAGTGGGGGGGGGGGGGGAGTTGCAGCAGCTCTATGGAGTGGGGAGGGGGGGAGTTGCAGCAGCTCTATGGAGCGGGGAGGGGGGAGTTGCAGCAGCTCTATGGAGTGGGGAGGGGGGAGTTGCAGCAGCTCTATGGAGCGGGGAGGGGGGAGTTGCAGCAGCTCTATGGAGTGAGGAGGGGGGGGGAGTTGCGGCAGCTCTATGGAGCGGGGAGGGGGGAGTTGCAGCAGCTCTATGGAGTGAGGAGGGGGGAGCTGCAGCACCTTTATGGAGCGGAGAGGGGGGAAGTTGCAGCAGCTCTATGGAGCGGGGAGGGGGGGAGTTGCAGCAGCTCTATGGAGCGGGGAGGGGGGGAGTTGCAGCAGCTCTATGGAGTGAGGAGGGGGGAGCTGCAGCACCTTTATGGAGCGGAGAGGGGGAGAGTTGCAGCAGCTCTATGGAGTGAGGAGGGGGGAGCTGCAGCACCTTTATGGAGCGGAGAGGGGGGAAGTTGCAGCAGCTCTATGGAGCGGGGAGGGGGGGGGGGAGTTGCAGCAGCTCTATGGAGCGGGGAGGGGGGGAGTTGCAGCAGCTCTATGGAGTGGGGGGGGCAGTTGCAGCAGCTCTATGGAGTGGGGAGGGGGGGGAGTTGCAGCAGCTCTATGGAGCGGGGAGGGGGGGAGTTGCAGCAGCTCTATGGAGTGAGGAGGGGGGAGCTGCAGCACCTTTATGGAGCGGAGAGGGGGAGAGTTGCAGCAGCTCTATGGAGTGAGGAGGGGGGAGCTGCAGCACCTTTATGGAGCGGAGAGGGGGGAAGTTGCAGCAGCTCTATGGAGCGGGGAGGGGGGGGGGAGTTGCAGCAGCTCTATGGAGTGAGGAGGGGGGAGCTGCAGCACCTTTATGGAGTGGAGAGGGGGGGAGTTGCAGCAGCTCTATGGAGTGAGGAGGGGGGAGCTGCAGCACCTTTATGGAGCGGAGAGGGGGGAAGTTGCAGCAGCTCTATGGAGTGGGGAGGGGGGGAGTTGCAGCAGCTCTATGGAGCGGGGAGGGGGGGGGGGAGTTGCAGCAGCTCTATGGAGTGAGGAGGGGGGAGCTGCAGCACCTTTATGGAGTGGAGAGGGGGGGAGTTGCAGCAGCTCTATGGAGTGAGGAGGGGGGAGCTGCAGCACCTTTATGGAGCGGAGAGGGGGGGAGTTGCAGCAGCTCTATGGAGTGAGGAGGGGGGAGCTGCAGCACCTTTATGGAGTGGAGAGGGGGAAGTTGCAGCAGCTCTATGGAGCGGGGAGGGGGGGGAGTTGCAGCAGCTCTATGGAGCGGGGAGGGGGGGGGAGTTGCAGCAGCTCTATGGAGTGAGGAGGGGGGAGCTGCAGCACCTTTATGGAGCGGAGAGGGGGGGAGTTGCAGCAGCTCTATGGAGCGGAGGGGGGGGGAGTTGCAGCAGTTCTATGGAGTGGGGAGGGGGGAGTTGCAGCAGTTCTATGGAGTGGGGAGGGGGGAGTTGCAGAAGCTCTATGGAGCGGAGAGGGGGGGAGTTGCAGCAGCTCTATGGAGCGGAGAGGGGGGGAGTTGCAGCAGCTCTATGGAGCGGGGAGGGGGGGAGTTGCAGCAACTCTATGGAGCGGAGGGGGGGGGGAGTTGCAGCAGCTCTATGGAGCGGAGAGGGGGGGGGGAGTTGCAGCAGCTCTATGGAGCGGAGAGGGGGGGAGTTGCAGCAGCTCTATGGAGCGGGGAGGGGGGGGGAGTTGCAGCAACTCTATGGAGCGGAGGGGGGGGGGGAGTTGCAGCAGCTCTATGGAGCGGAGGGGGGGGGAGTTGCAGCAGCTCTATGGAGCGGAGGGGGGGGGGAGTTGCAGCAGTTCTATGGAGCGGAGAGGGGGGAAGTTGCAGCAGCTCTATGGAGTGAGGAGGGGGGAGCTGCAGCACCTTTATGGAGCGGAGAGGGGGGGAGTTGCAGCAGCTCTATGGAGTGAGGAGGGGGGAGCTGCAGCACCTTTATGGAGCGGAGAGGGGGGAAGTTGCAGCAGCTCTATGGAGTGAGGAGGGGGGAGCTGCAGCACCTTTATGGAGTGGAGAGGGGGGGAGTTGCAGCAGCTCTATGGAGTGAGGAGGGGGGAGCTGCAGCACCTTTATGGAGCGGAGAGGGGGGGAGTTGCAGCAGCTCTATGGAGCGGGGAGGGGGGGGGGGGAGTTGCAGCAGCTCTATGGAGTGAGGAGGGGGGAGCTGCAGCACCTTTATGGAGTGGAGAGGGGGGGAGTTGCAGCAGCTCTATGGAGTGAGGAGGGGGGAGCTGCAGCACCTTTATGGAGCGGAGAGGGGGGGAGTTGCAGCAGCTCTATGGAGTGAGGAGGGGGGAGCTGCAGCACCTTTATGGAGCGGAGAGGGGGGAAGTTGCAGCAGCTCTATGGAGCGGGGAGGGGGGGGGGAGTTGCAGCAGCTCTATGGAGCGGGGAGGGGGGGGGGAGTTGCAGCAGCTCTATGGAGTGAGGAGGGGGGAGCTGCAGCACCTTTATGGAGCGGAGAGGGGGGGAGTTGCAGCAGCTCTATGGAGCGGAGGGGGGGGGGAGTTGCAGCAGTTCTATGGAGTGGGGAGGGGGGAGTTGCAGCAGTTCTATGGAGTGGGGAGGGGGGAGTTGCAGAAGCTCTATGGAGCGGAGAGGGGGGGAGTTGCAGCAGCTCTATGGAGCGGAGAGGGGGGGAGTTGCAGCAGCTCTATGGAGCGGGGAGGGGGGGAGTTGCAGCAACTCTATGGAGCGGAGGGGGGGGGAGTTGCAGCAGCTCTATGGAGCGGAGAGGGGGGGGGGAGTTGCAGCAGGTCTATGGAGCGGAGAGGGGGGGAGTTGCAGCAGCTCTATGGAGCGGGGAGGGGGGGGGAGTTGCAGCAACTCTATGGAGCGGAGGGGGGGGGGGGAGTTGCAGCAGCTCTATGGAGCGGAGGGGGGGGGAGTTGCAGCAGCTCTATGGAGCGGAGGGGGGGGGGAGTTGCAGCAGTTCTATGGAGCGGGGAGGGGGGGAGTTGCAGCAGCTCTATGGAGAGAGGAGGGGGGAGCTGCAGCACCTTTATGGAGCGGAGAGGGGGGGAGTTGCAGCAGCTCTATGGAGTGAGGAGGGGGGAGCTGCAGCACCTTTATGGAGCGGAGAGGGGGGAAGTTGCAGCAGCTCTATGGAGTGGGGAGGGGGGGGAGTTGCAGCAGCTCTATGGAGCGGGGAGGGGGGGGAGTTGCAGCAGCTCTATGGAGTGAGGAGGGGGGAGCTGCAGCACCTTTATGGAGTGGAGAGGGGGGGAGTTGCAGCAGCTCTATGGAGTGAGGAGGGGGGAGCTGCAGCACCTTTATGGAGCGGAGAGGGGGGGAGTTGCAGCAGCTCTATGGAGTGAGGAGGGGGGAGCTGCAGCACCTTTATGGAGCGGAGAGGGGGGAAGTTGCAGCAGCTCTATGGAGTGGGGAGGGGGGGGAGTTGCAACAGCTCTATGGAGCGGGGAGGGGGGGGAGTTGCAGCAGCTCTATGGAGTGAGGAGGGGGGAGCTGCAGCACCTTTATGGAGCGGAGAGGGGGGGGAGTTGCAGCAGCTCTATGGAGCGGAGGGGGGGGGAGTTGCAGCAGTTCTATGGAGTGGGGAGGGGGGAGTTGCAGAAGCTCTATGGAGCGGAGAGGGGGGGAGTTGCAGCAGCTCTATGGAGCGGAGAGGGGGAGGTTGCAGCAGCTCTATGGAGCGGAGAGGGGGGGAGTTGCAGCAGCTCTATGGAGCGGAGGGGGGGGGAGTTGCAGCAACTCTATGGAGCGGAGGGGGGGGGAGTTGCAGCAGCTCTATGGAGCGGAGAGGGGGGGGGAGTTGCAGCAGCTCTATGGAGCGGAGAGGGGGGGAGTTGCAGCAGCTCTATGGAGCGGGGAGGGGGGGGGAGTTGCAGCAACTCTATGGAGCGGAGGGGGGGGGGGAGTTGCAGCAGCTCTATGGAGCGGAGGGGGGATCTTGGTGGTAGTAACAAATATTCAAACGAATGGGAAAGGAGGGGAGGAGGGAGTTGCAGCAACTCTATGGAGCAGGGAGGGGGGGGAGTTGCAGCAGCTCTATGGAGCGGAGAGGGGGGGGAGTTGCAGCAACTCTATGGAGCAGGGAGGGGGGGGGGAGTTGCAGCAACTCTATGGAGCGGAGGGGGGGGGAGTTGCAGCAGCTCTATGGAGCAGAGAGGGGGGGGGAGTTGCAGCAGCTCTATGGAGCGGAGAGGGGGGGAGTTGCAGCAGCTCTATGGAGCGGGGAGGGGGGGGGAGTTGCAGCAACTCTATGGAGCGGAGGGGGGGAGTTGCAGCAGCTCTATGGAGCGGAGAGGGGGGGGGGGGAGTTGCAGCAGCTCTATGGAGCAGGGAGGGGGGATCTTGGTGGTAGTAGCAAATATTCAAACAAATGGGAAAGGAGGGGAGGAGGGAGTTGCAGCAGCTCTATGAAGAAGGGAGTCATAGCAACTCAATGGAGAGTCACAGCAGCTCTATGGAGAGAGGAGGGGGAGTCACAGCAGATCTATGGAGAGAGGAGGGGGAGTCACAGCAGATCTATGGAGAGAGGAGGGGGGAGTCATAGCAGCTCTATGGAGAGAGGAGGGGGAGTCACAGCAGATCTATGGAGAGAGGAGGGGGGAGTCATAGTAGCTCTATGGAGAGAGGAGGGGGAGTCACAGCAGCTCTATGGAGAGAGGAGGGGGGAGTCACAGCAGCTCTATGGAGAGAGGAGGGGGAGTCACAGCAGCTCTATGGAGAGAGGAGGGGGGAGTCACAGCAGCTCTATGGAGAGAGGAGGGGGAGTCACAGCAGCTCTATGGAGAGAGGAGGGGGGAGTCACAGCAGCTCTATGGAGAGAGGAGGGGGGACTCACAGCAGCTCTATGGAGAGAGGAGGGGGAGTCACAGCAGATCTATGGAGAGGAGGGGGAGTCATAGCAGCTCTATGGAGAGAGGAGGGGGAGTCATAGCAGCTGGTATTTCCCCTCTCACTATTTACATTCTTAAAATGCGATCACATCCAAGTTCTCAAATAGATGTCTGTGCTATAAATATTCTTGTTAATTGCTATTCAATTGCTATTCATGCTGTATGTGCTTGTGACATGTCCGGGGCTGCTGAATAACCAGGGGGGTGGTGGGAGTGACGTCCCAATTTCACTTCTCCAATAGATTTTAATGATGAAGCAGGGAGCCCCCTGCTCCCGGCTCCAGCATTCAGCACCGCAATGACAATGATGGGAAGTTACGACTAACCAATCACAGGCTGATAGGAAGGACTGAAAACTTTGGGCTTTAAAGACGAATTAATTAGAGACAGACTTGTTATAGGAAGCGTAACTATCCCTTGTCGCTGGGACACTCCAGAACTTCAGGTTTGGAAGCAGGACCCAAATCCAGAAGTTCTGGAGTGATGCAGGAACTGGGAGCTGGAGAAGGGATCAATATGTGACTCGTGGACTTTAAAGGACACTTTCCACCACATTGAGGGGTGGTAGACCATCACCAAATGCATGTTCATCGCCTCAGGGGTGATGGGGGAATCCTCCTGCCACATTCCGGCACGTCTGCTACTCCGAAATAAATTCTTTATAACATTATGCAAATGAGCGAGCCGGAGGCGCTCACCTCTCTGCTAGCCGAGCGTCTCCTGGCTCTGCCGGAAGATAATTCATGCACGCCTCTATTATCGATATTCCCCCACGTCGCCAGAAAGTGCTGTAGACCAGGTGTCTGCTAATCTTGCGCATGCGCGTGAGCTAACTACCATGCGCAGCCGGCCGGAGAGAAGTGCGGCTGCCCGAGGAGACACAGACGCGACTGCTAATCTCATCCTCTTGGCCGTACGAAGACATTCGGTTGATGTCACCGGCTGTCTGCAGCGTTTTTGGGCGGCGAGGCGGGGGAATATCAGAAATGATCTCCCAACAGAGCCAGGAAGCGCTCGGGTAGGGGAAAGGTAAGCGCCTTTGGCTCATTTGCATAAAGTTATAAAGTCTTTATTTTGGAGTAGCAGACGTGCCGGAACGTTGTTGGGTACCGGAGAAACAGGCCACATCCACGCCGGGCAGGTGTCCACCAGGTAGATTTGCAAGAAAAGAGCGAGATGCTTTGGATGTGTAATAGTTCTCCTTGGGGCACTCCAGATATAGGTGTAAGGATCCCTGGGTGATGGTAAATGAGGCGCCCTTGGACGAGCACGCCCCCGATTTCCGTCGCCCCCGATGTACATTCTACATTCTAAATTAACTAACATTAACTAACAACGTTAATTCTAACATTCCTTCTCAGGCAGATATAATCCAGCTGCATTACCATTTATAGACACCAGAGGGCTCACAAAGGTAATCAGTCGTTGTGGCACACTTATCTCTATTAGGAAGTTTAATTCGCAAGCACACTGCGTTGGCAGGGGTGTTGCACTTGTCAGGGCCAGTAGGTAGAAGCAAGAAGATAGCAAGGCCACCGTATAGTGAAGGGTTCCCCTGGGGCACTCCTGGTGTAGTGATAGATCCTGGACAGATGGTGAAGGGGAGGCCCATGATGGTAGGAGCAGCCAGGGATCACACTGAACTATGTAAATCTTTATAAACTCACTGTTCCTTTAATGGCACACAGCCAACACAGCAGCAAGTAACAGGTTGGTGACAGTCCTTCCCGCAGACACACAAGGCGGTGGATTGGTTGTAATGATAATTCCATTGTGGAGCAGGGATTTGGGACTACCTCAGCCTTGAACCAGTGGTCAGAAGGCTGCCAATTATATCCAGAGGAGCCGAGTTGGCTCTGCTGCATTAACACCACATCAGCAATCCCTGGAGCAGTAGCAGAGATGCGGGCAATCCATGTGTCATAACACAATGCAAATGACAGAATGGAAACCAATCACAGCCTGGGATTCTACAGGAAAGAATCCAATTGTTTCAACATAATATAAAAATTACATTAACCCCTCAGTGGCAGGCACGATGTAATACAGGTGTAAACACTCCTTTTAAGGCAGTAGATAGCAAGAAATTAAGAATGTTCCCTGTGGGAAACAAAGAACTTCTCTAACCTCGGCCTCCTCTCACAGATAGTCGACAGTCTAAAATAAAGAGAAGATTGTCATCAGCAGTCTAATAGAGGGTGTCTCATGCCACCCTGGGCGTGGGTAACATTCAGGGCCGCATCTGTGATGAGGCGAGATGAGAATTGCCTCAGGCGGCATAAGCCTGAATCCCTGAGGAAGGCGGCAAAATGTGGGGCCGTAATGTGGGCGATTTGGGTGGCCATTGCCGTCTGAATCGCACACATGAAAAATCAATCGTGCCTGGCTGCTTGGGTCTTCTAGAGCAAAAAAGCGGCGCAGATTGTCCGGACACAGAGTAGAAGAACTGGGAAGAGAGAAGAGGGTGAGAACGGCGTTGTGGGAGCGAGGTGAGTAAATAACTTCTTTATTATTTTTAGAAATTTGCATATTATATAATAAAGGGGGCTGGCTCCGGTTTAGGTGGTTCTGGCTCCTGTTAAGGGATCCTGGCTCTGATTAAAGGTTCCTGGTTCTGATTAAGGGGGTCCTGGCTCTGATTAATGGCGACATTTAATGGCTATATGGGATATACTGGTGGGATGTGCGAATGCTAGCAGTACATGTTCTTATAGTCTAATATCCATTGCATTAAAGGTGACAATCTTAAAACAATCGTATCCTTTTACTTTTACAGGTTTGCTGCACATCCATGTCGCACCTGCACCGGGTCCAGTCATTGCCGGGTGTCTGGAGGAAACTGTAGCAACCTGCGTCGTCAGAGGGGCCGGACCCCCTGTAGAGATTAGCTGGAGGACGGGTGGTCTACCCTATACAGCTGAACTGCAAACCACCCAAGAGAATGGCACCATGACCATCCGAAGCGAACTGAAAATGATCCCGAACAACGGAATATATGGACTCAGCGTGACCTGTGTCATTGTACAGAATCTGTGGGTCAACGAGGAACAATTTGAAAAGACAATCGCACTGCAAAATATCCACTGTAAGTAAAGTTTAACTACTGTCATACTGCCCCCTATGTACAGGAATATAACTACTATAATACTGCCCCCTATGTACAGGAATATAACTACTATAATACTGCCCCCTATGTACAAGAATATAACTACTATAATACTGCCCCCTATGTACAAGAATATAACTACTATAATACTGCCCCCTATGTACAAGAATATAACTACTATAATACTGCCCCCTATGTACAAGAATATAACTACTATAATACTGCCTCTATGTACAAGAATATAACTACTATTATACTGCCCCCTATGTACAGGAATATAACTACTATATTACTGCCCCCTATGTACAGGAATATAACTACTATAATACTGCCCCCTATGTACAAGAATATAACTACTATAATACTGCCCCTATGTACTAGAATATAACTACTGTCATACTGCCCCCTATGTACAGGAATATAACTACTATAATACTGCCCCCCTATGTACAGGAATATAATTACTATAATACTGCCCCCTATGTTACAAGAATATAACTACTATAATACTGTCCCCTATGTACAAGAATATAACTACTATAATACTGCCCCCTATGTACAGGAATATAACTAGTATAATAATGCCCCCTATGTACAAGAATATAACTACTATAATACTCCCCCCTATGTACAAGAATATAACTACTATAATACTGCCTCCTATGTACAAGAATATAACTACTATAATACTGTCCCCTATGTACAAGAATATAACTACTATAATACTGCCCCCTATGTACAGGAATATAACTAGTATAATAATGCCCCCTATGTACAAGAATATAACTACTATAATACTGCCCCCCTATGTACAAGAATATAACTACTATAATACTGCCTCCTATGTACAAGAATATAACTACTATAATACTGCCCCCTATGTACAAGAATATAACTACTATAATACTGCCCCCCTATGTACAAGAATATAACTACTATAATACTGCCCCCTATGTACAAGAATATAACTACTATAATACTGCCCCCTATGTACAAGAATATAACTACTATAATACTGCCCCCTATGTACAAGAATATAACTACTATAATACTGCCCCCTATGTACAGGAATATAACTACTATAATACTGCTCCCTATGTACAGGAATATAACTACTATACTACTGCCCCTATGTACAAGAATATAACTACTATACTACTGCCCCCTATGTACAAGAATATAACTACTATAATACTGCCTCCTATGTACAAGAATATAACTACTATAATACTGCCCCCTATGTACAAGAATATAACTACTATAATACTGCCCCCCTATGTACAAGAATATAACTACTATAATACTGCCCCCTATGTACAAGAATATAACTACTATAATACTGCCCCCTATGTACAAGAATATAACTACTATAATACTGCCCCCTATGTACAAGAATATAACTACTATAATACTGCCCCCTATGTACAGGAATATAACTACTATAATACTGCTCCCTATGTACAGGAATATAACTACTATACTACTGCCCCTATGTACAAGAATATAACTACTATACTACTGCCCCTATGTACAAGAATATAACTACTATAATGATGGGAGGAAAACGAAGGAAAGAAGAAGTCGGGAATCCGGCAGCCATACAAGAATATCCAAGGGTAAACGACTTGTTTAAAATAGTATTCCAAAAAGGTTTATTTCAACAAAATTTAAAAAATCACTAGCCAGCATGCTAGGATATGGACACAGAGGCAGGCAGTAAAAAGAGACACAGCACAATGTGGTGAAGGTAACGCGTTTCGGACTTTGTAAGTGTCTTAGTCCTTAATCATACCTGACAAACTTTTGTTCCCAACCAGAGTTAAGTAGAGTTGCTTGTGGGTGTGTGTACGTATTTTCCGGTGTGGCAAAAGAACCACACCCCCACAAAGCTGGGGGGGAGTGAAGTGTAAAAAGCTGACTGACACAATTTAAATTTAATAGAAATACAATAGATCCTGTCTGTGATTTAATCCTTTGGGGTAGCGAGTGTCCAGATTTAAAATCCAATATGCTTCTTTGGATAGAAGCATTTTCTTCCAATCGCCTCCTCTCATGGGGCGAGATACTTGCTCGATCGCAGTCACTAGCATGCCCTTCATGTTGCCTGAATGCACTTCTTTAAAGTGTTTAGAGATGCCCGACAGATTACGGGTACTGGAAATGGTTTTGGGATTGGCCCCTGTAACATGTTCACTGATTCGGTCTTTGAGCTTTCTCATGGTGCATCCTATGTACTGTAGCGAGCATCTGGAGCACTGGATTAGATAGACAAGATGTGTGGATTCACAATTCATGTAAGTTCTTATATTGTAAGTGATATTATTGTGGATGGAAGAGAATTGTGTAGTTTTGTTGATGTACTTGCATACGTTACAGCGCAAGCCCCCGCAACAGTAGCTACCTCTAGTTTGAAGCCATGTTTTGTTCTGTGCAGTGTTGGTAAAAGTATTAGGAGATAGGATGTCACCTAGGGTTTGAGCTTTTGTAGAGACAAATGAAACTCCATTTTCTAAAATCTTCTTGAGTATAGGTTCACGGTTGAGAAGGGATAAATGTCTTTTAATGATGTTTGTGATGTCATAAAATTGTGAGCTAAATTCTGAGCTGAACGTGAGTTTGGGACTTTCTTGTTTGTTCTTAGATGTAATTTGTAAGTAGTCAGATCGAGTTTTTTTATTAACAATGTGCATGGCCCTTTTACAGGAGTTTTTAGAATAGCCCCTAGATTTAAGGCGCTCTGTAATGATGTTGCATTCTTCTTTATACTTTGACTCTGTGGTGCATGCTCTCTTAGCCCTAACATATTCCCCAATAGGGAGGTTTTTTACAGTGTGGGGGGCATGGCAACTAGTGGAGTGTAGCAGGGTATTTCCAGATGTTTTTTTGCGAAACAATGATGTTTGGACCTTGCCTGTTGTGTTGTCTCCGACTAGGGTGATGTCAAGAAATGGGATAGTATGTTTCTCGAATGTGTGAGTGAATTTTAAATTGTAGGGATTCTTGTTGATATACTCCATGAAGGGGATGACTGTCTCCTGGTCGGAATTCCAGACCAGGAGACAGTCATCAATGTATCTGCCGTACCATGTAATGTGGCAAGAGAAAGGATTGAGAGGAGAGAACAAATAATGTTCTTCCCACAGAGCCATGTAAAGATTCGCTAGCGAGGGTGAGAAACTAGCCCCCATGGGACAACCAAGTTTTTGGATATAATACTTGGTGTTAAAAATGAAAAAATTATTGGATAACAAAAAAGTCAAAACAGAAATCATATAGTCCTGTAACACAAGATCATAATTACTGAACTTTCTGAGGTGATATTCCAGAGCTTGATTGGCCAAATTATGTGGGATAGAAGTGTACAATGCGACCACATCGCATGTGAGCCAGCTTGAGGAAGAAGACCAATTGAAATTGTCCATAACTGTGAGTACCGATTTTGAATCTTGTAAGAAACCGGGCAAACGAAAGACTAGGGGCTGTAAAAGTTTGTCAAGCCAGATACCTAGTCTTTTGTTTAATGAGCCTACACTGGAGACAATGGGGCACATTTACTTACCCGGCCCATTCGCGATCCAGCGGCGCGTTCTCTGCACAGGATTCGGGTCCGGCTGGGATTTAAGATGGTAGTTCCTCCGCCGTCCACCAGGTGGCGCTGCAGCGCCGAAAATAATCTTAACTCCCCGGAATGCACCATCCCATAGAAGGTGAAGGTGAGCGCTCCCCAAGCGACACATTTTCGGTTTTTAAATGCGGCGGTTTTTCCGAATACGTCGGGTTTTCGTTCAGCCACGCCCCCCCGATTTCTGTCGCGCGCATGCCGGCCCCGATGCGCCACAATCCGATCGCGTGCGCCAAAAACCCGGGGCAATTCATGTACAAGCGGCGCAAATCGGAAATATTCGGGTAACACGTCGGGAAAACGCGAATCGGGCCCTTAGTAAATGACCCCCAATGGGTCTGAATGGGGGCGGAAAATTGGGCTTATGTGACTTAGGTAAGGCGTAGAATGAGGGGGTAACTGGATCTTTGGGTAACAAAAATTGGATGGTTTTATCGTCGAAAATGCCCAGATACCGTCCTTCTTCCAATAAAGATTGAAGATTCTTCATGATGATGGATGTAGGATCTGCTGGCAATTTTTGATACACACTGGTGTCATTTAACATTTTTTCAACTTCCTGGAGGTACAAAGCTTTGTCAAGAACTACTACAGAGCCACCCTTATCAGAGGGACGTATGTATATATGTGGATTTCTTTTGAGTTGGTTTATGGCTCTGTATTCTTGTTGTGTGAGATTAGATTTAGGCTGTGTTGTCATGGAATTGACAGACAGTTCCTTGAGTTCTTCTTCGATGATCTCCTGGAATAGATCCATTTCCATCGTTCTGCTTGCCACTGGATAAAAGGAAGCATTTCTTGTGCTGACTAGATGAGACGTATTGAGCATTGGAGTTGATTGTGACTCCATTGTGTCCAGTTCAAGTAGGTTCAGTAGTGTGAAATTTTCATCGAACGTATTTTTAGGATGGCATCTTTCTTGGCCTTTGGTGTTTGTAGCTACTGGAGTATCCATGGTGCCCATGTCAGTATTGTCTTCTGCGGTGTTAAAAAAATATCTTTTTACTGTTAGGAGACGCATGAATTTATTGACATCCTTAATTGTGTTGTACAGGTTCATATTGTTAGTCGGTGCAAACGACAGTCCCTTGTTGAGTACAGGCGGTCCCCTACTTAAGGACACCCGACTTACAGACAACCCATAGTTACAGACGGACCCCTCTGCCTACTGTGACCTCTGGTAAAGCTCTCTGGATGCTTTACTTTAGTCCCAGACTGCAATGATCAGCTGTAAGGTATCTGTAATGAAGCTTTATTGATAATCTTTGGTCCCATTACAGCAAAAATTTTGAAACTCCAATTGTCACTGGGACCAAAGAAAAAAATTTGTCTAGAACTTCAATTATAAAATATACAGTTTCGACTTACATACAAATTCAACTTAAGAACAAACCTCCAGACCCTATCTTGTACGTAACCCGGGGACTGCCTGTACTTTAATTTGATCCTTAGATAAGATACATGCTGAAAGGTTAATGACACTTGTGGAATGAGTGTTCTGTCTTCTTTGCTTGCAATCGCGTATACATTCTGTGTTCTGTGTGTGTGTCATAGAATTATGGATTGCAGAGTTGTAACCTTCTGAATCTGTAGTGTGGATCATTTTTTCGTTTGGCGTGTCGTGTAGCTTCTGGGTTGAATGTCTTTTGGGGTGTTTCCTCCCTGCTCGTCGTATTTTTTTGGGGGTTTGTTCCCCCTGGCTCGGTCGTTTTTTGACATGGTGGCAGTACTGGGATTTCTTTCTGTGTCTGACGTGTCAGTGTTAGGTTCCGATTCACACTCAGAGGACGCTAAAGTAACTTTAGGTTTTATTTTTCTGTTTTTTGGTTTTCTCCTCAAAATTGACTTATACCTCGGTTGGCCTGCTTTAAGATATACTTGATTGGATAGGTAGTCTTCAAGGTCCCTATTGAATTTTTCTTTCTTAGTGGTGGTAATTTGCGTTTCTACAGTTGCCATGCCCCCCCACACTGTAAAAAACCTCCCTATTGGGGAATATGTTAGGGCTAAGAGAGCATGCACCACAGAGTCAAAGTATAAAGAAGAATGCAACATCATTACAGAGCGCCTTAAATCTAGGGGCTATTCTAAAAACTCCTGTAAAAGGGCCATGCACATTGTTAATAAAAAAACTCGATCTGACTACTTACAAATTACATCTAAGAACAAACAAGAAAGTCCCAAACTCACGTTCAGCTCAGAATTTAGCTCACAATTTTATGACATCACAAACATCATTAAAAGACATTTATCCCTTCTCAACCGTGAACCTATACTCAAGAAGATTTTAGAAAATGGTTTCATTTGTCTCTACAAAAGCTCAAACCCTAGGTGACATCCTATCTCCTAATACTTTTACCAACACTGCACAGAACAAAACATGGCTTCAAACTAGAGGTAGCTACTGTTACGGGGGCTTGCGCTGTAACGTATGCAAGTACATTAACAAAACTACACAATTCTCTTCCATCCACAATAATATCACTTACAATATAAGAACTTACATGAATTGTGAATCCACACATCTTGTCTATCTAATCCAGTGCTCCAGGTGCTCGCTACAGTACATAGGATGCACCATGAGAAAGCTCAAAGACCGAATCAGTGAACATGTTACAGGGGCCAATCCCAAAACCATTTCCAGTACCCGTAATCTGTCGGGCATCTCTAAACACTTTAAAGAAGTGCATTCAGGCAACATGAAGGGCATGCTAGTGACTGCGATCGAGCAAGTATCTCGCCCCATGAGAGGAGGCGATTGGAAGAAAATGCTTCTATCCAAAGAAGCATATTGGATTTTAAATCTGGACACTCGCTACCCCAAAGGATTAAATCACAGACAGGATCTATTGTATTTCTATTAAATTTAAATTGTGTCAGTCAGCTTTTTACACTTCACTCCCCCCCACCTTTGTGGAGGTGTGGTTCTTTTGCCACACCGGAAAATACGTACACACACCCACAAGCAACTCTACTTAACTCTGGTTGGGAACAAAAGTTTGTCAGGTATGATTAAGGACTAAGACGCTTACATAGTCCGAAACGCGTTACCTTCACCACATTGTGCTGTGTCTCTTTTTACTGCCTGCCTCTGTGTCCATATCCTAGCATGCTGGCTAGTGATTTTTTAAATTTTGTTGTAATAAACCTTTTTGGAATACTATTTTAAACAAGTCGTTTACCCTTGGATATTCTTGTATGGCTGCCGGATTCCCGACTTCTTCTTTCCTTCGTTTTCCTCCATCATGAATGCATATCACTGTGGACTGCCGGACCAGTGAGTGGGAAGATTCCGTGCACCTGGCCTGATTTCATGTCAAGCACAAGCTGCTGCTACATTTGGGTGAGCTGATACCACCACTATTTTTCTTCTTTTTATATAACTACTATAATACTGCCTCCTATGTACAAGAATATAACTACTATAATACTGCCCCCCTATGTACAGGAATATAACTACTATAATACTGCCCCTATGTACAGGAATATAACTACTATAATACTGCCCCCTATGTACAAGAATATAACTACTATAATACTGCCCCCTATGTACAGGAATATAACTACTATAATACTGCCCCCTATGTACAGGAATATAACTACTATACTACTGCCCCCCTATGTACAGGAATATAACTACTATAATACTGCCCCCTATGTACAAGAATATAACTGCTATAATACTGCCCCCTATGTGCAGGAATATAACTACTATAATACTGCCCCCTATGTACAAGAATATAACTACTATAATACTGTCCTCTATGTACAAGAATATAACTACTATAATACTGCCCCCCTATGTACAGGAATATAACTACTATAATACTGCCCCCTATGTACAAGAATATAACTGCTATAATACTGCCCCCTATGTGCAGGAATATAAATACTATAATACTGCCCCCTATGTACAAGAATATAACTACTATAATACTGTCCTCTATGTACAAGAATATAACTACTATAATACTGCCCCCCTATGTACAGGAATATAACTACTATAATACTGCCCCCTATGTACAGGAATATAACTACTATAATACTGCCCCTATGTACAAGAATATAACTACTATAATACTGCCCCCTATGTACAAGAATATAACTACTATAATACTGCCCCCTATGTACAGGAATATAACTACTATAATACTGCCCCCTATGTACAAGAATATAACTACTATAATACTGCCCCCTATGTACAGGAATATAACTACTATAATACTGCCCCCCTATGTACAAGAATATAACTACTATAATACTGCCTCCTATGTACAAGAATATAACTACTATAATACTGCCCCCTATGTACAAGAATATAACTACTATAATACTGCCCCCTATGTACAGGAATATAACTACTATAATACTGCCCCCTATGTACAGGAATATAACTACTATAATACTGCCCCCTATGTACAGGAATATAACTACTATAATACTGCACCCTATGTACAAGAATATAACTACTATAATACTGCCCCCTATGTACAGGAATATAACTACTATAATACTGCCCCCTATGTGCAGGAATATAACTACTATAATACTGCCCCCTATGTACAAGAATATAACTACTATAATACTGCTCCCTATGTACAAGAATATAACTACTATAATACTGCCCCCTATGTACAAGAATATAACTACTATAATACTGCCCCCTATGTACAGGAATATAACTACTATAATACTGCTCCCTATGTACAGGAATATAACTACTATAATACTGCCCCCTATGTGCAGGAATATAACTACTATAATACTGCCCCATATGTACAGGAATATAACTACTATAATACTGCCCCCTATGTACAAGAATATAACTACTATAATACTGCCCCCTATGTACAAGAATATAACTACTATAATACTGCCCCCTATGTACAAGAATATAACTACTATAATACTGCCCCCTATGTACAAGAATATAACTACTATAATACTGCTCCCTATGTACAAGAATAAAACTACTATAATACTGCCCCCTATGTACAGGAATATAACTACTATAATACTGCCCCCTATGTACAGGAATATAACCACTATAATACTGCCCTCTATGTACACGAATATAACTACTATAATACTGCCCCCTATGTACAAGAATATAACTACTATAATACTGCCTCCTATGTACAAGAATATAACTACTATAATACTGCCCCCTATGTACAAGAATATAACTACTATAATACTGCCCCCTATGTACAAGAATATAACTACTATAATACTGCCCCCTATGTACAAGAATATAACTACTATAATACTGCTCCCTATGTACAAGAATAAAACTACTATAATACTGCCCCCTATGTACAGGAATATAACTACTATAATACTGCCTCCTATGTACAAGAATATAACTACAATAATACTGCCCCCTATGTACAGGAATATAACTACTATAATACTGCCTCCTATGTACAAGAATATAACTACTATAACACTGCCTCCTATGTACAGGAATATAACTACTATAATACTGCCTCCTATGTACAGGAATATAACTACTATAATACTGCCTCCTATGTACAGGAATATAACTACTATAATACTGCCCCCTATGTACAAGAATATAACTACTATAATACTGCCCCCTATGTACAGGAATATAACTACTATAATACTGTCCCCTATGTACAAGAATATAACTACTATAACACTGCCTCCTATGTACAGGAATATAACTACTATAATACTGTCCCCTATGTACAAGAATATAACTACTATAACACTGCCTCCTATGTACAGGAATATAACTACTATAATACTGCCCCCTATGTACAGGAATATAACTACTATAATACTGCCTCCTATGTACAGGAATATAACTACTATAATACTGCCCCCTATGTACAGGAATATAACTACTATAATACTGCCTCCTATGTACAAGAATATAACTACTATAACACTGCCTCCTATGTACAGGAATATAACTACTATAATACTGCCCCCTATGTACAAGAATATAACTACTATAATACTGCCCCCTATGTACAAGAATATAACTACTATAATACTGCTCCCTATGTACAAGAATATAACTACTATAATACTGCTCCCTATGTACAAGAATATAACTACTATAACACTGCCTCCTATGTACAGGAATATAACTACTATAATACTGCCCCCTATGTACAGGAATATAACTACTATAATACTGCCCCCTATGTACAAGAATATAACTACTATAATCCTGCCCCCTATGTACAAGAATATAACTACTATAATACTGCCCCCTATGTACAAGAATATAACTACTATAATACTGCCCCCTATGTACAGGAATATAACTACTATAACACTGCCTCCTATGTACAGGAATATAACTACTATAATACTGCCTCCTATGTACAGGAATATAAATAATATAATATTATACTAGTAGTACTAAATAATATATACTTGTAGCTTTCTCCTGAGTTGGGGTTATGGTTTCTCTATTATTATACGGTATATAGTTGATCACTTTATGTTTGTTATTCCCTTTTTATATTTAGTTGCTCCTGATATTGTGAACATTGACCTTCTCAGCCATGAGCCATTACAGCTCTTGTGTAATTCCCATGCACACCCTGCGGCTGAGTACACATGGTGGAGGTGAGCAGGATTTCCAGTTTATTATATTCTCTTATGGTTGTTTGATAAACGTGTAAAGTATTATACAATGAGACAGAATTCATGTATTTATTGTGTTGCGGCAGCACAAAACCCTGCACTGAAAATAGCGTTCCAGAGCATATCCACAGAATTGTGGTGCTTGCCCATTATACTGAGTGCACCAAAAATAACTGATGCACTCAGTTCAAGCACTTTGGTCGCCAGATTCATGAAGACCGCGCTCTTTTCTTCTATAATCCGGCGCACTCTACACATTAGTGAGGCAAACTGCACGTCGTACCTTACTGCATCACTATTAGTAAATGTGGGGCATGGCAATAGTTCCCAACTGTCCCGGATTCGGCGGGACAGTCCTGGTATTTCACCTCTGTCCTGCCATCCTGGGCGGTTCCCTTGGCGTTCCGCACTGGATGGGGTTTTCCCGGCTCCATGTCCTGCTCCCAAGACCGGGCCTTGTCCTCCTTCTGTTTCTAGCTTCATCCGGACTGTGCTATCAACTCCCCCAGCACAGTGAACATGCAGATCCCAGAGTCCTCACGCTGCCATGTCCCCGCCCCCCAGGAAGGTTTTAGCAATGGAGCTCCGGTACAGAATGCTACCACATTCCAAGAGCTCAATTGATTCCCGGGCAGCCCTCGGAGAACCTTCTGATCAGTAGCGGCAGCAGGTCCCTGTTCCCCTCCTTCCATACTCACCTTCCATAGACCCCCTGCCAAATAAGTGCCCCCAATCCCCCTGAATGCCTTGAAATTCCTCCTTGAAATTCTGTCGTATGACCAACGTGTATCTATAAAAAGATGAGGGAAATGAGGCGGAGGAGGGTGGGAAACAAGGTGGGAGGTTTCAGAGAAGCTTCGGATCTACAATTTGCTATTGGAACATGGTGGCCATTCGGTGGGTTAGAGTGGGTACAACTGGGTCTCAGTGATTTGATAGGTGACTGCTTATACCTCTCGGAGGTCTCTCGCCCCTCTGCGGATTGGGATCATGGATCACTAATCCAAGTTAGGCTGAAGTGCTATGTGGTAGATGGAAAAATCAAATCTAACTCTAAAGATCCCGAGATGGAACTGTTCTGACTTTTCGTTACTTAGTTTTAAAAAACTTTATGAAATTTGTGGAATTTCAATCTTAAGTCTTTGAAAAAACGTTTACGATAATCTGGGGCGACTCCTACGGTTCCTGAAGCCGCTCTTCTACTGCCCTTACTTTTGAGTCTGCGTTTAGACAGGCGAGCGCTGTGGAGGCTTCTACCCTTCACAAAAACAACGTAGTCAAAAAGTTGGCAGACCTAGGCCAAAGCAGACAACCAGGCTCCTCCCATCTGAAAGTCGAGGACCTAAAATAACGGGGAATATTTAGAAGCCACCGCTACGACTCCAGCCTCCGAATGTACTCAGCAGATGACTGGTATTGGTGGTTATTTGGGTGATTTCCCATGACGGCAGCTGGAAGGTTTGGAGAAACTCTTCTCTTGTCTCTTCTCTCACTTCCCGACTTCCTCCAATCTCATGTTCTCCACCCATCTCCGGCCAGTCCTCCTCCAGGAGCACAACGACCACATCTTCTAGAATATTCATCTCACAATCCACCAATTTTAGGATTCGACATTCTTGGAATGTAAGTGGTGAGGTCGTGTTTACGTCTCATTCCTCCACCACCGTAGCTCAGATGATGGATTATCACGTGCCACTTCTTTCCTATCGTCATCTGCTGGAATTTTTTGGATTTTTAATAAAAAAAAACTGAAATAAGAATTAAAAAAAAAATTCCTAATCCTTCCGCTTTTACTTCTCATTGGGGCAGATTTACTTACCCGGTCCATTCGCGATCCAGCGGCGCGATCTCTGCGGTGGATTCGGGTCCGGCCGGGATTCATTAAGGCAGTTCCTCCGACGTCCACCAGGTGGCGATGCTGCGCTGAAGAGCATCGGAACGCACTCAAGTTCACCGGCCTATACCTGGTGAAGGTAAGTGCAAGCTCCGCGACAGATTTTTTTTTTTAAATGCGGCGGTTTTTCCGAATCCGTCGGGTTTTCGTTCGGCCACACCCCCCGATTTCCGTCGCGTGCATGCCAGCGCCGATGCGCCACAATCCAATTGCGTGCCCCAAAATCCCGGGGCAATTCAGGGGAAATCTGCGCTAATTGGAAATATTCGGTTACACGTTGGGAAAATAAATGACCCCCTTTATGTTGTTATTAGCATTGGTCCTACCTTTCCTGCTCCCTTTAGTTGTTCTTCACCTCTCCTTCACCCATTAAATTCATATGATTTTTTTTTTTTTTTAAATGGTTTTACCAAGTCTACACCATATCCCCCGACCTGTGGATCCTTGTAGCTTGGTGGGATGTCCACGGGATGATAGGAGATAGAAGAGCTTCTCTTATGCAGTCCAATTGCACCCGTGCTACTATTTTGGGTTCTGTAGCACCCAGTTTCTGGTGTCGTTTTAAAGCAGGGAATCTCATCTTTAAAAACTCACCATGATCTCATTCTGTATATGTTATTGGGTGCCATAGAGGATGCGCACACCGTTCAGTAAATATATGGCTTGGTGGCTAAGGGCTTATTCTTATCATACATGTAGTGGTTATGACTAGAAAGGAACGTAACATATAATCAGTGAGGGTCCTACCATTAACCTGAACAAGAGGGCCAAAGACCCAGTAAAAGGACCCTGGGGTGGGTGGGAACCTAAAATTTCTCCTGTCTGAGGCGAGCTATAGAAAGGTGCTCCCTCTGCCCCATTCATATTCGGTTATTATGTTTAGTAAGTGGGTTCTCCATGCAGTGTTGCAGGTGGTGCTGCCTGAGGCTAGCGGCTCAACTCGCCTCAAGGACATTATGTCGGCATACACACTTGTGGTGCGCAGTAGTCATCGGGCCACATAGAGTCAGTTCACTACCCAACATCTAAACGATTGGGCCTCATTTATCAAAAACGCCCCAACAATCAAACAAAACTGGTTTCCCAGAGCAACCAATCAGAGCTCAGCTTTCATTTTTATAGAAAATAGAAGTTGAGCGGCGATCAGATTGCCAGGAGCAACAACGAGTCACGTTTGTCGGTTTCTTTTAATGAGAGCCTCAGTCTGCCTGAGGGTCCACTCGCCCGGCACAATCATGTTGTGGTTTTTCCCGTCATTTTTAACATATTTGTCACAGGATGTTATTATGAGACTTTCTCACTCAGGAAACAAATGGAAAATCTATTCAGATACAACTAACAATTATATTATATTATAGGGATGACCAGGTGATTGCATCAGGGGACGCAGCCATGACCCCGAAAAACACTGAACCGGGGATGTACAAGTGTGAGGCCAAGAACTACCTGGGAGCAAAAACTGCAAGCCTGAAGATAGAGGTAACATACTGATATAATGTCTGCTATAACCTGGGGATCCCCTGTATATAATGATATATGTACAGCCGCTATAACCTGGGGATCTCCTGTATATAATGATATATGTACAGCCGGTATAACCTGGGGATCTCCTGTATATAATGATATATGTACAGCCGGTATAACCTGGGGATCTCCTGTATATAATGATATATGTACAGCCGCTATAACCTGGGGATCTCCTGTATATAATGATATATGTACAGCCGGTATAACCTGGGGATCTCCTGTATATAATGATATATGTACAGCCGGTATAACCTGGGGATCTCCTGTATATAATGATATATGTACAGCCGGTATAACCTGGGGATCTCCTGTATATAATGATATATGTACAGCCGGTATAACCTGGGGATCTCCTGTATATAATGATATATGTATAGCCGGTATAACCTGGGGATCTCCTGTATATAATGATATATGTACAGCCGGTATAACCTGGGAATCTCCTGTATATAATGATATATGTACAGCCGGTATAACCTGGGGATCTCCTGTATATAATGATATATGTATAGCCGGTATAACCTGGGGATCTCGTGTATATAATGATATATGTACAGCTAGTATAACCTGGGGATCTCCTGTATATAATGATATATGTACAGCCGGTATAACCTGGGGATCTCCTGTATATAATGATATATGTACAGCCGGTATAACCCGGGGATCTCCAATATATAATGATATATGTACAGCTGGTATAACCTGGGGATCTCCTGTATATAATGGTATATGTACAGCCGGTATAACCTGGGGATCTCCTGTATATAATGATATATGTACAGCTGGTATAACCTGGGGATCTCCTGTATATAATGATATATGTACAGATGGTATAACCTGGGGATCTCCAATATATAATGATATATGTACAGCTGGTATAACCTGGGGATCTCCTGTATATAATGGTATATGTACAGCCGGTATAACCTGGGGATCTCCTGTATATAATGATATATGTACAGCCGGTATAACCTGGGGATCTCCTGTATATAATGATATATGTACAGCCGGTATAACCTGGGAATCTCCTGTATATAATGATATATGTACAGCCGGTATAACCTGGGGATCTCCTGTATATAATGATATATGTATAGCCGGTATAACCTGGGGATCTCGTGTATATAATGATATATGTACAGCTAGTATAACCTGGGGATCTCCTGTATATAATGATATATGTACAGCCGGTATAACCTGGGGATCTCCTGTATATAATGATATATGTACAGCCGGTATAACCCGGGGATCTCCAATATATAATGATATATGTACAGCTGGTATAACCTGGGGATCTCCTGTATATAATGGTATATGTACAGCCGGTATAACCTGGGGATCTCCTGTATATAATGATATATGTACAGCTGGTATAACCTGGGGATCTCCTGTATATAATGATATATGTACAGATGGTATAACCTGGGGATCTCCAATATATAATGATATATGTACAGCTGGTATAACCTGGGGATCTCCTGTATATAATGGTATATGTACAGCCGGTATAACCTGGGGATCTCCTGTATATAATGATATATGTACAGCCGGTATAACCTGGGGATCTCCTGTATATAATGATATATGTACAGCTGGTATAACCTGGGGATCTCCTGTATATAATGATATATGTACAGCCGGTATAACCTGGGGATCTCCTGTATATAATGATATATGTACAGCCGGTATAACCTGGGGATCTCCTGTATATAATGATATATGTACAGCTGGTATAACCTGGGGATCTCCTGTATATAATGATATATGTACAGCCGGTATAACCTGGGGGTCTCCTGTATATAATGATATATGTACAGCTGGTATAACCTGGGGATCTCCTGTATATAATGATATATGTACGGCCGGTATAACCTGGGGATCTCCTGTATATAATGATATATGTACAGCCGGTATAACCTGGGGATCTCCTGTATATAATGATATATGTACAGCTGGTATAACCTGGGGATCTCCTGTATATAATGATATATGTACAGCCGGTATAACCTGGGGATCTCCTGTATATAATGATATATGTACAGCCGGTATAACCTGGGGATCTCCTGTATATAATGATATATGTACAGCTGGTATAACCTGGGGATCTCCTGTATATAATGATATATGTACAGCCGGTATAACCTGGGGATCTCCTGTATATAATGATATATGTACAGCCGGTATAACCTGGGGATCTCCTGTATATAGTGATATATGTACAGCCGGTATAACCTGGGGATCTCCTGTATATAATGATATATGTACAGCTGGTATAACCTGGGGATCTCCTGTATATAATGATATATGTACAGCCGGTATAACCTGGGGATCTCCTGTATATAATGATATATGTACAGCCGGTATAACCTGGGGATCTCCTGTATATAATGATATATGTACAGCCGGTATAACCTGGGGATCTCCTGTATATAGTGATATATGTACAGCCAGTATAACCTGGGGATCTCCTGTATATAATGATATATGTACAGCTGGTATAACCTGGGGATCTCCTGTATATAATGATATATGTACAGCCGGTATAACCTGGGGATCTCCTGTATATAATGATATATGTACAGCTGGTATAACCTGGGGATCTCCTGTATATAATGATATATGTACAGCCGGTATAACCTGGGGATCTCCTGTATATAATGATATATGTACAGCTGGTATAACCTGGGGATCTCCTGTATATAATGATATATGTACAGCCGGTATAACCTGGGGATCTCCTGTATATAATGATATATATACAGCCGGTATAACCTGGGGATCTCCTGTATATAGTGATATATGTACAGATGTTGTAGTTTCTTCTCATCTTATTGGTAATTGATATCATTGTTTCTGTCTTTCTCTGTAGAACACATTTCTATGAATCTTACAGGAAAACTGGAACAATCCGTCCCTCCTGTACATGGATCTCAGGAAGAGGAAAACCCCTATTTGGGTCTTAATGACAGCACTTTTTTGTATAAATAAATATAGCACAACTTTATATTGTATTTACCGTACATGCCCGACAAAATGATTACATTGTACTTTGCTTACATTTATGCAGGGAAATTAAAATTTTTATTGACATGGTATTTATATTTTCAATGCATTTCTACTTTTGCTTTAAAAAAAAAAGAGATTTTTACATCAGTTTTATGGGGGAGGGGCTACAAAACTATATTTTTGGCAGAAAAAGACTGCCAGTTTCCTTTGCAGCAGTCGCCTCACTTACATCACTGAGTGTTACAATGGAAGATAACTCTGCTATGACCTCCACTACTGACTATATCTCATCCTATCAGCACAGATCATGCCTAAAAACACTCCATGAACCTCAGAAAAACAACTCCAGGACCTCGCTCCCGGGAGTGAGTGGCCGTTCCCATAATCATAGACGGAAACTAGAGCTCAGGCAAGATGGCTGCCCCCATAATCGTAGACGGAAACTAGATTATCTAGTGATTCAAGTCTATGAAAAATCTCTCTGGTTTTTCTGGACACATTTTTATTACGTTTTTTTGTAACACAGATAATCATGCATCAGAAGATTTCACTTGTATACGGTATCATGTCTGACTACGACTACGTAAGATACAGAATGAGGAGCCCAGACAGAGACAACAACATCATGATAAAGTGTCACATTATAGCAATTCAAGAGCGTCACATTCTGGTCTCCTGCAGGAGGAATTTGGAATAAAGCTGATTTAGTCCGACCACGGATGAATTTTGGCTATAGCAGTAATAGTTTTCGGTATTATAGTTAGGCATTTAGGATATACATCAAAGGCAGTACATCCTACGATGGAGCTACACATTGACCACTTTTCTTACCATGAAGACCACACTGGCCACTATCCTTACAATGAAGCTCCGTACCGGCCACTATCCTTACAATGAAGCTCCGTACCGGCCACGTTCCTTACAATGGAGCTCCGTACCGGCCACTATCCATACAATGGAGCTCCGTACCGGCCACTATCCTTACAATGGAGCTCCGTACCGGCCACTATCCTTACAATGGAGCTCCGTACCGGCCACTATCCTTACAATGGAGCTCCGTACCGGCCACTATCCTTACAATGGAGCTCCGTACCGGCCACTATCCTTACAATGGAGCTCCGTACCGGCCACTATCCTTACAATGGAGCTCTGTACCGGCCACTATCCTTACAATGAAGCTCTGTACCGGCCACTATCCTTACAATGGAGCTCTGTACCGCCCAGCATCCTTACAATGGAGCTCCGTACCGGCCACATTCCTTACAATGTAGCTCCGTACCGGCCACATTCCTTACAATGAAGCTCCGTACCGGCCACTATCCTTACAATGGAGCTCCGTACCGGCCACTATCCTTACAATGAAGCTCCGTACCGGCCACTATCCTTACAATGAAGCTCCGTACCGGCCACTATCCTTACAATGAAGCTCCGTACCGGCCACTATCCTTACAATGGAGCTCCGTACCGGCCACATTCCTTACAATGGGGCTCCGTACCGGCCACATTCCTTACAATGGAGCTCTGTACCGCCACTTTCCATAGGATAGAGCACCGGTTAAAGTTCCATAGGATGGAGCTCCGTACTGGTCATGTTCCTTACAATGGAGCTCCGTACCGGCCACTATCCTTACAATGAAGCTCCGTACCGGCCACTATCCTTACAATGAAGCTCCGTACCGGCCACTATCCTTACAATGGAGCTCCGTACCGGCCACTATCCTTACAATGGAGCTCCGTCCCGGCCACTATCCTTACAATGGAGCTCCGTCCCGGCCACTATCTTTACAATGGAGCTCCGTCCCGGCCACTATCCTTACAATGGAGCTCCGTACCGGCCACATACCTTACTATGGAGCTCCGTACCGGCCACATACCTTACTATGGAGCTCTGTACCGGCCACATACCTTACTATGGAGCTCCGTACCGGCCACATACCTTACTATGGGGCTCCGTACCGGCCACATACCTTACTATGGAGCTCCGTACCGGCCACATACCTTACTATCGAGCTCCGTACCGGCCACATACCTTACTATCGAGCTCCATACCGGCCACATACCTTACTATGGAGCTCCGTACCGGCCACATACCTTACTATGGAGCTCCGTACCGGCCGCATACCTTACTATGGAGCTCCGTATCGGCCGCATGCCTTACTATGGTGCTCCGTACTGCCCACTTTCCATAGGATGGAGCACCGGATAGAGTTCCATAGGATGGAGCTCCGTACTGGCCATGTTCCTTACAATGGAGCTCCGTACCGGCCACTTTCCTTACGATGGAGCTCCATGCCAGCCACATTTCTTACAATGGATCTAATGGGGCTCCGTACCAGCCACGTTCCTTACAATGGAGCTCCATACCAGCCATGATCCTTACAATGGAGCTCCATAGCAGCCACGATCCTTACAATGGAGCTCCGTACCAGCCACGATGCTTACAATGGAGCTCCGTACCAGCCATGTGACTTACGATGGCTCCTCTTCTGTGTGAGTTCTCTGATGTGCTGAAAGACCCGATCTCTGGGAATAACACTTCCCACACACCGAACATGAATATGGCTTCTCCCCGGTGTGAAGCCTCTCATGCACCACAAGACTCGATTTATGCTTAAAACCCTTCGCACATACGGTGCAGGAAAACGGCTTATCCCCAATGTAAATTCTTCGATGCTTCTCTAGGAAATGAACTTTCTGATGCGACACCAGACCCGACCTCTGGCAGAAACTTTTCCCACAGTCTTCACAAGAATACGGCTTCTCTCCGGTGTGAAGCCTCAGATGATCCGCCAGACTTGATTTATGGTTGAAACACTTCCCGCATTCCGAACATGAAAATGGCTTCTCCCCTGTGTGAATTCTCAGATGCTTATTAAGATCTGATTTACGGTGAAAGCGCTTACCACATACTGAACAGGAATTCGGCTTCTCCCCTCTGTGATTTTTCTGATGGTGAAGAAATGACGATTTATGGGCGAAACGTCGTCCACATTCCGTGCATGAATAGGGCTTCTCTCCTGTGTGAGTTCTCAGATGTTCCACTAGATATGACCTCTGAAGAAAACTTCTTCCACATTCCGAGCAGGAGTAGGGCTTCTCCCCTGTGTGAGTTACTTGATGGCTCTCTAGGTGTTTCTTAAGCTTAAACATCTTCCCACATTCCAGACATGAGAAGGGCTTCTCCGCCGTGTGAGTTCTCCGATGTTCCGCATAACTTGCGTGCTGTCCGAAAGATTTCCCGCACTCTGTACATAAATAGGGCTTCTCCCCCGTGTGAATTCTTACATGTTTCACAAGGCTCGATCTGTGTTTGAAACTTTTTCCGCATTCTGAACATAGATACGGCCTCTCCCCTGTGTGACTCCGAAGATGTACAACGAGACTCGATTTTAGAGCAAACAATTTGTCACATTCAGGACATGGAAAAATATTTTCCAGACAAGGACTAGGATTCTCATCGCCCCATAACTGGTTATCTTCAGCTTCAGAGGATGGAGATAGAGCAGGATGCTCGTGGGATTCTCCCAACCATTCTCCACCTGAAAAAAAAAAATGTAGTAGACACCATATTTTATACATTATTATACCGCTAGAGACTGGTGCATGAACCAAATAACCCCCAGAGACAAAGTCAATAACTTCTACAGACCTTTCCCCATGGTGACTAGTCCATGGACCCAATACCTCCTTACAGGCTAGAACACCAACCACTGCTACAAAGTGGCATATACAATGGGGCAGATTTATTTACCCGGGCCATTCGCGATCCAGCGGCGCGATCTCTGCGGTGGATTCGGGTCCGGCTGGGATTTATTAAGCTAGTTCCTCCGCCGTCCACCAGGTGGCGCTGCTGCGCTGAAAAGCATCGGAACGCGCTGGAATTCACCGAGCCGGGCTGAGTGAAGGTAGGTGCAAGCTCCGTGACAGATTTTTTGTTTTAAATGCGGCGGTTTTTCAGAATCCGTCGGGTTTTCGTTCGGCCACGCCCCCCGATTTCCGTCGCGTGCATGCCAGCGCCGATGCGCCACAATCCGATCGTGTGCGCCAAAATCCCGGGGCAATACAGGGGAAAACGCCCTTAGTAAATGACCCCCAATGTCCCACAAAATATATTCGGTTGTCTCGTTGAAGATATAAGATGAACTTACATACAACCTAGAGACTGGTAAACGGCTCCATTGAAAAGGACCTCTTTAAGATTAGAGATGGTTTAAGTGATCTTTCAAACCCCCTAGAGAGGGACCCGACACCCCTTAACATAACCTCACTTATCCTTTGATATTAGGCTGTTAAGCCCCATGGTCTGTTACATGGACTAATAGGACCAAAGAACCGGAAAACAAGGATGCCGAAACGCCTAGTAACTGGTACACAATAACCTTTAAAGACTGGTAATTGGTCCAATAATTCACTAAAGACTTGACCAAGGACCCCATGATCATATGGTGACTACTACAAAAAACCCCATGTTACTGTAGACCAGAACTTGGACCTCAATATCTCTGGAGTCTAGGAAATGGACCTCCACCACTGGAAAGAAAGGTTGACGTTATCACAGTCTGGAATTTTTAAGGGGAGAATAAAATTCAAGATTTATGAAAGACCCTTACCATCCACTGACAACGAGGTGGCTTCTTCGAGTCCACTAGGAACTTCAGTAGAACTTTCCTGCAAGGATCAGAAGTTAGGGCATAGAGACAAAAATAGAACACTAGTTTATCTTTTACACGTGAGAAGGTCAAATAAGTGTTTTCGACTCTGGTGCCATGAGTACCAATAAATGTCCACAAAGCATCTTCATTTCTAAGTTCATGTTCAAACAGATAGAAGCTAAGCAGAATCTTTTCTTTGTCTAGGAACCATCTGTAGCCAGAACCTACCACCAACACGATACCGATCATATCCTCCACTTCCCAGGGAGAAGTTTCATAGAACATTTCATTACATCAATATAGCTGTAGAAATCTTCATTTCACCTACCTGATGATCCACCAGGACAATCTTCAATTCCTCTGGACAATCCATGGAATATGGAGGACTGGGACATCTCTCAGGTGAAGTTATGATATTGGATCCATCTATAGGGAATACACAGGGTCTGAGTACATTGTCTATAGGTGATGACCGGATGATGGGTGGATCTAGGTGACCCTCAGACCTTGGTATCATGAGAGGTCTCCTCTTACCTGGTGATGTGAGGGGCTGGTGGTCCTCCATCATGATGTCCTTGTACTGGTCCTTGTGTCCTTCTATATACTCCCACTCCTCCATGGAGAAATAGACAGCCACATCCTGACATCTTATAGGAACCTGACACCCACAATGACACAGTCATCACCCGGACCCCTCCCTTGTGTTATTGTACAATGTCCCAGCATTCCCGGCAGCGCTCACCTCTCCGCTCAGCAGCTCAGTGATCCTGGAGGTAAGTTCTAGGATCTTCTGCTCATGTATCAGTGAATGAGGTGGAGGCTCGGTGATGGGGCTCTGGGTCCATCCTCCTGACACACGGGGGGTCACACACTCACCAGACGACTTCTTCACTACTGTGTAATCCTGTGTATGGGGAGACACTGATCACTACTAGATCCTGAGGATAAGAGAGAAGACTGATGTCCGGGGAGACCCTCACCTCATCAGTTAGCAAGGAGATGATCTCTAGGGCGAGGTCTAGGATCCGGGCAGCCATGCGGTCTCTGTCCTTGTCCATCCTTGGTGCGTCATGGACAGAGTGGACCATCAACTTCTGAAGAAAATGTACCTAAGAAACCGAAGAGGAAACAAGGAGGTTTGATGGAGTAATCTCTGGACCCTTAGGAGAGATCCACATGGGATAGTGACAATAGAGCTGAGCTGAAAAGGTTAAACTTTTGGAGGGAAAATTATCCAACTTGATGTTGAGGAAAATGTTCTGTCTGGATGGCGATGGTTTTGATTGGATGGATTAGTGAGCCTATCAGGACCTGTTGCCACCCAAGCTGAGTGTCTTCCCCTGGTGACAGAGCTGATAGGTTCAGGTCATGACCTATTATGCAGGGGTTCCCCTAATATCTGCCCGGTGATTGTTTCTGATTGGTTTTCCTATATGAAGAGGTCCCTGAGGGCTCAGTGCCGCCCATCCCTCACCAGGTGTTATGGTCATGGCCACAAGTCGCTTACAGCTGCCACAGAACCTCTTCACACATGCCTGAGCTGCTGCAGAACCTCTCCATACACGCCTGAGCTGCTGCAGAACCTCTCCATACACGCCTCAGCTGCCACAGAACCTCTTCACACATGCCTGAGCTGCCGCAGAACCTCTCCATACACGCCTCAGCTGCCGCAGAACCTCTCCATACACGCCTGAGCTGCCGCAGAACCTCTTCACACACGCCTGAGCTGCCGCAGAACCTCTCCATACACGCCTCAGCTGCCGCAGAACCTCTCCATACACGCCTCAGCTGCCGCAGAACCTCTCCATACACCTCAGCTGCCGCAGAAACCTCTTCACACATGCCTCAGCTGCTGCAGAACCTCTCCATACACGCCTCAGCTGCCACAGAACCTCTCCATACGCGCCTCAGCTGCCGCAGAACCTCTCCATACACGCCTCAGCTGCCGCAGAACCTCTCCATACGCGCCTCAGCTGCCGCAGAACCTCTCCATACGCGCCTCAGCTGCCGCAGAACCTCTCCATACGCGCCTCAGCTGCCGCAGAACCTCTCCATACGCGCCTCAGCTGCCGCAGAACCTCTCCATACGCGCCTCAGCTGCCGCAGAACCTCTCCATACGCGCCTCAGCTGCCGCAGAACCTCTCCATACGCGCCTCAGCTGCCGCAGAACCTCTCCATACACGCCTCAGCTGCCGCAGAACCTCTCCATACACGCCTCAGCTGCCGCAGAACCTCTCCATACACGCCTCAGCTGCCGCAGAACCTCTCCATACACGCCTCAGCTGCCGCAGAACCTCTCCATACACGCCTCAGCTGCCGCAGAACCTCTCCATACACGCCTGAGCTGCCGCAGAACCTCTCCATACACACCTCAGCTGCCGCAGAACCTCTCCATACACCTCAGCTGCCGCAGAACCTCTCCATACACGCCTGAGCTGCCACAGAACCTCTCCATACACGCCTCAGCTGCCGCAGAACCTCTCCATACACGCCTCAGCTGCCGCAGAACCTCTCCATACACGCCTCAGCTGCCGCAGAAACCTCTCCATACACGCCTCAGCTGCCGCAGAACTTCCAAATACACGCCTCAGCTGCCGCAGAACCTCTCCATACACCTCAGCTGCCGCAGAACCTCTCCATACACCTCAGCTGCCGCAGAACCTCTCCATACACGCCTCAGCTGCCGCAGAACTTCTCCATACACGCCTCAGCTGCCGCAGAACTTCTCCATACACGCCTCAGCTGCCGCAGAACCTCTCCATACACCTCAGCTGCCGCAGAACCTCTCCATACACGCCTCAGCTGCCACAGAACCTCTCCATACACGCCTCAGCTGCCGCAGAACCTCTCCATACACGCCTCACCTGCCGCAGAACCTCTCCATACACGCCTCAGCTGCCGCAGAAACCTCTCCATACACGCCTCAGCTGCCGCAGAACCTCTCCATACACGCCTCAGCTGCCGCAGAAACCTCTCCATACACGCCTACATAATACATAACAATGGCTGCATTGTCAAACTCCCTTTAAGGCTGCTTCACATGCGGTATATACAATATATCCCGGGTCCAACTCATCCAGGATCAGTATATAGATCAGTGTTCACACTCACATCCCCCCCCCCCTCCAGGGAGACCCCAGGACCCTGCATACGTCATACACAGCACCAACAGCTGCCATAGCAACAGAAACACAACATAAAACCGCATCAAAAAGGACAAAACACTTACACAGCAGATAGTAAAGTTCACCAGTTCAGAGGAAGTCGTGATCACATGGGGCGATCACCTGATCACAATGTCACGTGAGAGACAGGAAGTGAGGCCTGGAACAACAACAACGCTCCCTGGTTGTCAGGGTAACCAGGACATCTAGGGGCGGGAATGTGGAAATGCAGACGGCGTAGGCATATTATCCCTGTTATGCCGTTACCGTACAGACAGTCACAGCCGCCATCGCCTTTAACCCCTTAACGACCTGGTCCTTTTTTGTTTTTTCATTTCCATTTTTCACTCCCCACCTTCAAAAATCTATAACTTTTTTATTTTTCCATGTACAGAGCTGTGTGACGGCTTGTTTTCTGCGTAACAAATTGCACTTCATAGTGACGGTATTTATTATTCCATGCCGTGTACTGGGAAGCGGGAAAAAAATTCCAAATGCTGTGAAATTGGTGAAAAAAACGCGTTTGCGCCGTTTTCTTGTAGGGTTGGATTTTACGTCTTTCACTGAGCGTCCCCAAATGACAGGTCTACTTTATTCTTTGGGTCGGTGCGATCACGGGGATACCGCATTTGTATAGGTTTTATAATGTTTTCATACATTTACAAAAATGAAAACCTTGTGTACAAATTTTTTTTTTTTTTTGCCGTCTTCTGGCGCCAATAACTTTTTCATACTTTGGTGCACGGAGCTGTGGGTGGTGTCATTTTTTGCGACTTCTGACGAAATTTTCAATGTTATAATTTTTTGGACTGTACGACCTTTTGGTTACTTTTTATAGAATTTTTTTATATTTATCAAAATGTCAAAAAAGTGCCACTTTCGATTTTGGGTGCGATTTTATATTACGGGGTTAAACGGAGTGAAAACCCGTTATTATATTTTGATAGATCGAGCATTTTCGGACGTGGCGATACCTAATGTGTTTATGATTTTTACTGTTTATTTATATTTATATCAGTTCTATGGAAAGGGGGGGGGGTGATTAGGAGTTTTAGCTTTTTTTTAATCATATATATATACATTTTTTAAAACTTTTTTTATTTTTACTTTTACTATTTTTCAGGTTAAGAGCTAATCCCCCCTCTCTGATTTTAGGGTTCGGATTAATAAATACAGGGTGTAACAAAAAGGTTGGGAATATCTCGCGAAATACACACCGGATCAAAAAACTAAAA
Source organism: Engystomops pustulosus (assembly GCF_040894005.1). Classification (NCBI taxonomy): domain Eukaryota; kingdom Metazoa; phylum Chordata; class Amphibia; order Anura; family Leptodactylidae; genus Engystomops; species Engystomops pustulosus. Next base: position 253,606,118 of record NC_092412.1, on the reverse strand, counting down.
ATATACAATGTTTTTAAAAGATAAGCCAAAGGGGCGGGGCAGGAACCCTCATGTTATTTTGCAGATTCAGGTTCCCCCGGTGGATTCAGTCTCTGATTCAAGACATTTTCATTGACAGATCAAAAACCAAAATGAATGAAAAATTGTTCAAAAATGGGAAAATCTCGAGAACTACGGATGGAAAAATAAAGAAAATGATCGTACATCCGTTAATATCAGGGAAGTGTGAACAAGACATAAACCTGCAAAACTAGAAAGTTACTTCCTCTTATAGTCCAGAGGCAACAGAGCCCAGACCCGTCATCTCACCCCCCACTATCGTAATGTCATGTGATCAGTGAGATGGGAGGAGTCACACAGTGAGCGAAGGAGGAATACTTCAGCAGAGCCGTGTGTGTGTCCTGTGCAGCAGAGCTGTGTGTGTCCTGTGCAGCAGTGCCGTGTGTGTCCTGTGCAGCAGTGCCGTGTGTGTCCTGTGCAGCAGTGCCGTGTGTGTCCTGTGCAGCAGTGCCGTGTGTGTCCTGTGCAGCAGTGCCGTGTGTCTATGCAGTGTGCAGCAGAGCTGAGTGTGTCGTGTGCAGCAGAGCCGTGTGTGTGTATGCAGTGTGTAGCAGTGCTGTGTATGCATGCAGTGTGTAGCAGAGCTGTGTGTCCATGCAGTGTGCAGCAGAGCTGTGTGTGTCCATGCAGTGTGCAGCAGAGCCGTGTGTGTCCATGCAGTGTGTAGCAGAGCCGTGTGTGTCCATGCAGTGTGCAGCAGAGCCGTGTGTGTGTATGCAGTGTGCAGCAGAGCCGTGTGTGTGTATGCAGTGTGCAGCAGAGCCGTGTGTGTGTATGCAGTGTGCAGCAGAGCCGTGTGTGTCCTGTGCAGCAGAGCTGTGTGTATGCAGTGTGCAGCAGAGCTGTGTGTGTGTGTATGCAGTGTGCAGCAGAGCTGTGTGTATGCAGTGTGCAGCAGAGCCGTGTGTGTGTATGCAGTGTGCAGCAGAGCCGTGTGTGCATGCAGTGTGCAGCAGAGCCGTGTGTGTATGCAGTGTGCAGCAGAGCCGTGTGTGTATGCAGTGTGTAGCAGTGCTGTGTATGCATGCAGTGTGTAGCAGAGCCGTGTGTGTATGCAGTGTGCAGCAGAGCCGTGTGTGTATGCAGTGTGCAGCAGAGCCGTGTGTGTATGCAGTGTGCAGCAGAGCCGTGTATGTGTATGCAGTGTGCAGCAGAGCCGTGTGTGTGTGTGCAGCAGAGCCGTGTGTGTGTATGCAGTGTGCAGCAGAGCCGTGTGTGTGTATGCAGTGTGCAGCAGAGCCGTGTGTGTGTATGCAGTGTGCAGCAGAGCCGTGTGTGTGTATGCAGTGTGCAGCAGAGCCGTGTGTGTGTATGCAGTGTGCAGCAGAGCCGTGTGTGTGTATGCAGTGTGCAGCAGAGCCGTGTGTGTGTATGCAGTGTGCAGCAGAGCTGTGTGTGTCCATGCAGTGTGTAGCAGAGCTGTGTGTGTCTATGCAGTGTGCGGCAGTGCCGTGTGCGTCTATGCAGCAAAGCTGTGTGTGTTCATGCAGTGTGCAGCAGAGGTGTGTGTGTCCATGCAGTGTGCAGCAGAGCCGTGCGTGTGTATGTAGTGTGCAGCAGAGCCGTGTGTGTATATATACTGTGTGCAGCAGAGACTTGTGTGCAGAGACACACACGGCTCTGCTGCACACTGCATAGACACACACAGCTCTGCTACACACTGCATGGACACACACAGCTCTGCTGCACACTGCATACACACACACGGCTCTGCTGCACACTGCATGGACACACACGGCTCTGCTACACACTGCATGGACACACACGGCTCTGCTGCACACTGCATGGACACACACAGCTCTGCTGCACACTGCATGGACACACAGCTCTGCTACACACTGCATGCATACACAGCACTGCTACACACTGCATGGACACACACAGCTCTGCTGCACACTGCATACACACACACGGCTCTGCTACACACTGCATGGACACACACGGCTCTGCTGCACACTGCATGGACACACACAGCTCTGCTGCACACTGCATGGACACACACACCTCTGCTGCACACTGCATAAACACACACAGCTCTGCTGCATAGACGCACACGGCACTGCTGCACACTGCATGGACACACACAGCTCTGCTGCACACTGCATGGACACACACAGCTCTGCTGCACACTGCATGGACACACACAGCTCTGCTGCACACTGCATGGACACACACAGCTCTGCTGCATAGACGCACACGGCTCTGCTGCACACTGCATAGACACACGGCTCTGCTGCACACTGCATAGACACACACGGCTCTGCTGCACACTGCATAGACACACACGGCTCTGCTGCACACTGCATAGACACACACGGCTCTGCTGCACACTGCATAGACACACACGGCTCTGCTGCACACTGCATAGACACACACGGCTCTGCTGCACACTGCATAGACACACACGGCTCTGCTGCACACTGCATAGACACACATGGCTCTACTGCACAGGACATACACAGCTTTGCACACTGAGCCGTGCGTGTCTATGCATTGTGCAGCAGAGCCGTGTGTGTCTACGCAGTGTGCACAGGACTTTACGTACACTGCTCACTACAGGAGAAAGAAGGAGTAGAATAAAGGCACAGAGAAGCTGCATTACTGAATAACTATATTACAACGTTTACTATTATGATCTTTATTCATTTTACAATAAAATTTAGCTACCTGTGAAAAACTTCTTGGAAATCTTTAATTCAACAAAACATCCAGCAGGGGGCGCCAAACACCACTGACAAAACTGAAAAGACTACAGCACTACTACTACTACTACTTCTACTGTGGTGCATCGTGGTTCACCACTAGGGGGCAGGATGACTTTATAGAAACCTACAAGATATTATATTGCAGTGTATTGTGCTGGCATCCAAAATTATAGGACATGTAAATGGCTAGGGAATATATTAGGTCCTTACCAAACCAAATGACTCCCAACTGCTTAGCTATAACAGGCGTCTGGATGAATATGATTGTAAGAGATGTAAACTGGGCCTTATAGTGTCATGTGATAAATAATACCGTCGTATAGTATTGGCCATGTGCAACACCCCTGCCAACACATAGGCAAGGTAGTTGTTGTGAATAGCGCCCTCTCCATGTCAGGAGCTGGTAGGGAGATTGATCACCTCTCTAGGAACTTTCTAGGAATACTGAGTAACTGCAGCTGTAGCTACTGCCTGATAAGGCAACAGTTAACATTCTGATATGTCCAGAGACCTAAGCCCCGAACTAAGATCCACCAACCGGACTACGTGCCATCTCCCCCAGCCCAGCCTGAAGCTACTACCAGGCTGCATGTAACCTTCCTGGGGACCACTCTCTATGACTCTTCCAGCTTGAGAATCTTCTGCTAATCATTTGGCCGTTGCCTGCTGTTTAACCAAAGAACTGATTTGCACAACGTTGCCTCCGTCTGATCCCTGGATACGGCTGTTATCACCACGGGCTCCCCATCCATTACCCAGGACCTATATTACAGACTCTCAGGGGTTGCCCCAGGGAGATTCAGTACATCAGCCTCTCCCTCCATATTTCTTGCACACACCACCTGCTGGAGAGCTGCCAGGCTGTAGGACAGCCCTCCGGTCCCCATACCAAGCACCGTGACCACAGCGCGCCTAGGCCGCAACCGCCAGCCACTCCGGTATCCTGGGCCCCGGCTGACTCCAGGCCCCAAGAAAAGGCTCAGTCCCGATGGGACCTGTAGTGGCCTGTAGCTACTGTTGTGTATGTGTCTCCATTGTAGAACAGACAAAAGATTAAGAGAACTGAAACAAGATTTATTGTTATAAAAATTCTCAGCACAGGAAACAATGTCTCCCTTTAACGGACCCTTCAGGTTTTTGATATTTGGCTTACATTCCTGACTATTCTTCTGGCGTTGCGCCTTTTGGTTTGTGTGGTATCTATGTGGCCAGCGGACCGGTTGATGCCACCACCATCAGACATTAAGAAGGAAAATGTGATCCAACCGAAGTGAGTAAAAACAAATCAGTCACGTCCCCATTGTGAACGATTTGGAAAGCAAAATAAAAAAAAAATACTTTTCCTGTAAAATTTCAGAGACATTGATTTAAGCTCGGTGCCAGTGTTACACAATATGGAGTTTGTCCTGTAAACAGCGACGTGAGGTTTTATATTTATCCCTCGCAGTCATCACTCACCAGAACTGAGGCTGAGAGCGGCGACCCGAGACTGACGGAACCGGGGTAAGGAGAAGAGACAGGACACTGGGAGATTATACCCGAACCTCCGGATATGTACAGGAAACAGCCACTGCCTGCAGGATAACGTCACTGCTGTGTACCCCAAGTGTCAGCGTGTCCCTATCCTGTCCCCCAAGTGTTAGCGTGTCCCTATCCTGTCCCCCAAGTGTCAGCGTGTCCCTGTCCTGTCCCCCAAGTGTCAGCGTGTCCCTGTCCTGTCCCCCAAGTGTCAGTGTGTCCCTGTCCTGTCCCCCAAGTGTCAGCGTGTCCCTGTCCCCCAAGTGTTAGCATGTCCCTATCCTGTCCCCCAAGTGTTAGCGTGTCCCTATCCTGTCCCCCAAGTGTCAGCGTGTCCCTGTCCTGCCCCCCAAGTGTCAGCGTGTCCCTGTCCTGTCCCCCAAGTGTCAGCGTGTCCCTGTCCTGTCCCCCAAGTGTCAGCGTGTCCCTGTCCTGTCCCCCCAAGTATCAGCGTGTCCCTGTCCTGTCCCCCAAGTGTCAGCTTGTCCCTGTCCTGTCCCCCAAGTGTCAGCGTGTCCCTATCCTGTCCCCCAAGTGTCAGCGTGTCCCTGTCCTGTTCCCCAAGTGTCAGCGTGTCCCTGTCCTGTCCCCCAAGTGTCAGCGTGTCCCTGTCCTGTCCCCCAAGTGTTAGCGTGTCCCTGTCCTGTCCCCCAAGTGTCAGCGTGTCCCTGTCCTGTCCCCCAAGTGTTAGCGTGTCCCTGTCCTGTCCCCCAAGTGTCAGTGTGTCCCTGTCCTGTCCCCCAAGTGTCAGCATGTCCCTGTCCTGTCCCCCAAGTGTCAGCATGTCCCTGTCCTGTCCCCCCAAGTGTCAGCGTGTCCCTGTCCTGTCCGCCAAGTGTCAGCATGTCCCTGTCCTGTCCCCCCAAGTGTCAGCGTGTCCCTGCCCTGTACCCCAAGTGTCAGCGTGTCCCTGTCCTGTCCCCCCAAGTGTCAGCGTGTCCCTGTCCTGTCCCCCTAAGTGTCAGCGTGTCCTTGTCCTGTCCCCCCAAGTGTCAACGTGTCCCTATCCTGTCCCCCCGAGTGTCAGCGTGTCCCTGTCCTGTCCCCCCAAGTGTCAGCATGTCCCTGTCCTGTCCCCCCAAGTGTCAGCGTGTCCCTGTCCTGTCCCCCAAGTGTTAGCGTGTCTCTGTCCTGTCCCCCCAGTGTCAGCGTGTCCCTGTCCTGTCCCCCAAGTGTCAGCATGTCCCTGCCCTGTCCCCCAAGTGTCAGCATGTCCCTGTCCTGTCCCCCCAAGTGTCAGCATGTCCCTGTCCCCCAAGTGTCAGCGTGTCCCTGTCCTGTCCCCCCAAGTGTCAGCGTGTCCCTGTCCTGTCCCCAAGTGTCAGCGTGTCCCTGTCCTGTCCCCCAAGTGTCAGCGTGTCCCTGTCCTGTCCCCCCGAGTGTCAGGGTGTCCCTGTCCTGTCCCCCCAAGTGTCAGCGTGTCCCTGTCCTGTCCCCCAAGTGTCAGCGTGTCCCTGTCCTGTCCCCCCAAGTGTCAGCATGTCCCTGTCCTGTCCCCCCCAAGTGTCAGCGTGTCCCTGTCCTGTCCCCCCCAAGTGTCAGCGTGTCCCTGTCCTGTCCCCCCAAGTGTCAGCGTGTCCTTGTCCTGTCCCCCCAAGTGTCAGCGTGTCCCTATCCTGTCCCCCCGAGTGTCAGCGTGTCCCTGTCCTGTCCCCCCGAGTGTCAGCGTGTCCCTGTCCTGTCCCCCAAGTGTCAGCGTGTCCCTGTCCTGTCCCCCAAGTGTCAGCGTGTCCCTGTCCTGTCCCCCCAAGTGTCAGCGTGTCCCTGTCCTGTCCCCCCAAGTGTCAGCGTGTCCCTGTCCTGTCCCCCAAGTGTCAGCGTGTCCCTGTCCTGTCCCCCCAAGTGTCAGCGTGTCCCTATCCTGTCCCCCAAGTGTCAGCGTGTCCCTGTCCTGTCCCCCAAGTGTCAGCGTGTCCCTGTCCTGTCCCCCAAGTGTCAGCGTGTCCCTGTCCTGTCCCCCCCAGTGTCAGCGTGTCCCTGTCCTGTCCCCCAAGTGTCAGCGTGTCCCTGTCCTGTCCCCAAAGTGTCAGCGTGTCCCTGTCCTGTCCCCCCCAAGTGTCAGCGTGTCCCTGTCCTGTCCCCCAAGTGTCAGCGTGTCCCTGTCCTGTCCCCCAAGTGTCAGCGTGTCCCTGTCCTGTCCCCCCAAGTGTCAGCGTGTCCCTGTCCTGTCCCCCCCAAGTGTCAGCGTGTCCCTGTCCTGTCCCCCAAGTGTCAGCGTGTCCCTGTCCTGTCCCCCAAGTGTCAGCGTGTCCCTGTCCTGTCCCCCCCAAGTGTCAGCGTGTCCCTGTCCTGTCCCCCAAGTGTCAGCGTGTCCCTGTCCTGTCCCCCAAGTGTTAGCGTGTCCCTGTCCCCCAAGTGTCAGCGTGTCCCTGTCCCCCAAGTGTCAGCGTGTCCCTGTCCTGTCCCCCAAGTGTCAGCGTGTCCCTGTCCTGTCCCCCCAAGTGTCAGCGTGTCCCTGTCCTGTCCCCCCAAGTGTCAGCGTGTCCCTGTCCTGTCCCCCCAAGTGTCAGCGTGTCCCTGTCCCCCAAGTGTCAGCGTGTCCCTGTCCTGTCCCTCCAAGTGTCAGCGTGTCCCTGCCCTTTCTCCCAAGTGTCAGCGTGTCCCTGTCCTGTCCCCCCAAGTGTCAGCGTGTCCCTGTCCTGTCCCCCCAAGTGTCAGCATGTCCCTGTCCTGTCCCCCCAAGTGTCAGCGTGTCCCTGTCCTGTCCCCCCAAGTGTCAGCGTGTCCCTGCCCTTTCTCCCAAGTGTCAGCGTGTCCCTGTCCTGTCCCCCCAAGTGTCATCGTGTCCCTGTCCTGTCCCCCCAAGTGTCATCGTGTCCCTGTCCTGTCCCCCAAGTGTCAGCGTGTCCCTGTCCTGTCCCCCCCAAGTGTCAACGTGCCCCTGTCCCCCCAAGTGTCAGCGTGTCCCTTTCCTTTTCCCCTAAGTGTTAGCGTGTCCCTGTCCTGTCCCCCCCAAGTGTCAGCGTGTCCCTGTCCTGTCCCCCCAAGTGTCAGCGTGCCCCTGTCCTGTCCCCCAAGTGTCAGCGTGTCCCTGTCCTGTCCCCCAAGTGTCAGCGTGTCCCTGTCCTGTCCCCCAAGTGTCAGCGTGTCCCTGTCCTGTCACCCCCAAGTGTCAGCGTGTCCCTGTCCTGTACCCCAAGTGTCAGCGTGTCCCTGTCCTGTCCCCCCAAGTGTCAGCATGTCACTGTCCTGTCCCCCAAGTGTCAGCGTGTCCCTGTCCGGTCCCCCAAGTGTCAGCGTGTCCCTCTCCTGTACCCCAAGTGTCAGCGTGTCCCTGTCCTGTCCCCCAAGTGTCAGCGTGTCCCTGTCCTGTCCCCCAAGTGTCAGCGTGTCCCTGTCCTGTCCCCCAAGTGTCAGCGTGTCCCTGTCCTGTCCCCCAAGTGTCAGCGTGTCCCTGTCCTGTCCCCCCAAGTGTCAGCGTGTCCCTGTCCTGTCCCCCCAAGTGTCAGCGTGTCCCTGTCCTGTCCCCCCAAGTGTCAGCGTGTCCCTGTCCTGTCCCCCCAAGTGTCAGCGTGTCCCTGTCTTGTCCCCCCAAGTGTCAGCGTGTCCCTGTCCTGTCCCCCCAAGTGTCAGCGTGTCCTTGTCCTGTCCCTCCAAGTGTCAGCGTGTCCCTGTCCTGTCCCCAAGTGTCAGCGTGTCCCTGTCCTGTCCCCCAAGTGTCAGCGTGTCCCTGTCCTGTCCCCCCGAGTGTCAGGGTGTCCCTGTCCTGTCCCCCAAGTGTCAGCGTGTCCCTGTCCTGTCCCCCAAGTGTTAGCGTGTCCCTGTCCTGTCCCCCAAGTGTCAGCATGTCCCTGTCCTGTCCCCCAAGTGTCAGCGTGTCCCTGTCCTGTCCCCCAAGTGTCAGCATGTCCCTGTCCTGTCCCCCAAGTGTCAGCGTGTCCCTGTCCTGTCCCCCTAAGTGTCAGTGTGTCCCTGTCCTGTCCCCCCAAGTGTCAGCGTGTCCCTTTCCCCCAAGTGTCAGCGTGTCCCTGTCCTGTCCCCCAAGTGTCAGCGTGTCCCTGTCCCCCAAGTGTCAGCGTGTCCCTGTCCTGTCCCCCCAGTGTCAGCGTGTCCCTGTCCTGTCCCCCTAAGTGTCAGTGTGTCCCTGTCCTGTCCCCCTAAGTGTCAGCGTGTCCCTTTCCCCCAAGTGTCAGCGTGTCCCTGTCCTGTCCCCCAAGTGTCAGCGTGTCCCTGTCCCCCCATGTGTCAGCGTGTCCCTGTCCTGTCCCCCCGAGTGTCAGGGTGTCCCTGTCCTGTCCCCCCAAGTGTCAGCGTGTCCCTGTCCTGTCCCCCCAAGTGTCAGCGTGTCCCTGTCCTGTCCCCCTGAGTGTCAGGGTGTCCCTGTCCTGTCCCCCAAGTGTCAGCGTGTCCCTGTCCTGTCCCCCCGAGTGTCAGGTTGTCCCTGTCCTGTCCCCCCAAGTGTCAGCGTGTCCCTGTCCTGTCCCCCCGAGTGTCAGCGTGTCCCTGTCCTGTCCCCCCGAGTGTCAGCGTGTCCCTGTCCTGTCCCCCCAAGTGTCAGCGTGTCCCTGTCCTGTCCCCCAAGTGTCAGCGTGTCCCTGTCCTGTCCCCCCAAGTGTCAGCGTGTCCCTGTCCTGTCCCCCCGAGTGTCAGCGTGTCCCTGTCCCCCCATGTGTCAGCGTGTCCCTGTGCTGTGTCTTTACCCTGTTCTCCTGACATTTTCTTTACAGATCTTTCCTGCGTCACACAGATACCTGGGTCTCAGCTGTTGGGGTACAGTCATGCGTCTGCAGTTTATTGCCATCACCTGTTTTCTGCTCCTCCTGTCTTATGGTTGGTACCTGGAGCCCCTTGGGCTCATTTGCATAATTTGTAAAACCTTTTTTTTGTAAACGCAAGGGAATAAGAAGCTTAAAGTAGAGCAGAACAATTGTTCCATTTTTAGAATATAATTTGAGTTAACTTTAAAAAAAGACTAACTAAACACTCCTGTGTATACTGCAGACAGTATACAGAACGAAGAGGGAAGCTCCTGGGTCACGTATAGTAACATGCCCTCCTTTTTCCAGTTTCCAATACAAAGCCCATAATAAACTACTGCAGTGTTCCAGTACCATGTCCCAGCTGCTGGGGGTAGTAGTTATTCGGTGTCTAGGGAACACTTTATATAATTTTTTTGTCCATGTAAATGTTCATGACTCACTTGGATAGTGTCTTGGATAGGAAACAGTGAAGCTCCACATAGAGACAGGGAAACTTGTAATGTCCCGGTGGACGGGTCATCACTAAATTTAGCTCCAGTTAGTTTCCTGATCGGCTGGAGAGGGTCTGGCCATCTCTCCTATTCTACTTTTAGACTTTCTTTGCTCTTAAGGCTGGAGTTCCCAGGCTTGACGTCTATTCAATAGTTTTGCTTTGTAGGCCTTGGGTTGGGTTGCAGCTCTGTTAGCATTGACCTGAGAGACTTTTAGGAAAAAGGAAGAAACCCACTAAAAAGTCCAAGGAGCCCAGGTTGCTTTCCCATGTCTCTGTGCCTCATTCACTACCTGGGGCACTATCTCATGTACCACTGACCAGGCACTACTACTACACTGGGGGGATGGGGGAACCACTGTGCATCCGGGGAATGGGAGAACCACTGTGCATCCGGGGAATGGGGGAACCACTGTGCATCCGGGGAATGGGGGAACCACTGTGCAACCAGGGAATGGGGAACCACTGTGCATCCAGGGAATGGGGGAACCACTGTGCATCCAGGGAATGGGGGAACCACTGTGCAACCGGGGAATGGGGGAACCACTGTGCAACCGGCGAATGGGGGAACCACTGTGCATCCAGGGAATGGGGGAACCACTGTGCATCCAGGGAATGGGGGAACCACTGTGCAACCGGGGAATGGGGGAACCACTGTGCAACCGGCGAATGGGGGAACCACTGTGCATCCAGGGAATGGGGGAACCACTGTGCATCCAGGGAATGGGGGAACCACTGTGCAACCGGGGAATGGGGGAACCACTGTGCAACCGGCGAATGGGGGAACCACTGTGCATCCAGGGAATGGGGGAACCACTGTGCAACCGGGGAATGGGGGAACCACTGTGCAACCGGCGAATGGGGGAACCACTGTGCATCCAGGGAATGGGGGAACCACTGTGCATCCAGGGAATGGGGGAACCACTGTGCAACCGGGGAATGGGGGAACCACTGTGCAACCGGCGAATGGGGGAACCACTGTGCATCCAGGGAATGGGGGAACCACTGTGCATCGGGGAATGGGCGAACCGCTGTGCATCCAGGGAATGGGGGAACCACTGTGCAACCGGGGAATGGGCGAACCGCTGTGCAACCGGGGGAATGTGGGAACCGCTGTGCAACCGGGGGAACGTGGGAACCGCTGTGCAACCGGGGAATGGGGGAACCGCTGTGCATCCAGGGAATGGGGGAACCACTGTGCATCCAGGGAATGGGGGAACCACTGTGCATCCAGGGAATGGGGGAACCACTGTGCAACCGGGGAATGGGCGAACTGCTGTGCAACCGGGGGAATGTGGGAACCACTGTGCATCCAGGGAATGGGGGAACCACTGTGCATCCAGGGAATGGGGGAACTGCTGTGCAACCGGGGGAATGTGGGAACCGCTGTGCATCCAGGGAATGTGGGAACCACTGTGCATCCAGGGAATGGGGGAACCACTGTGCATCCAGGGAATGGGGGAACCACTGTGCAACCGGGGAATGGGCGAACCGCTGTGCATCCAGGGAATGGGGGAACCACTGTGCATCCAGGGAATGGGGGAACCACTGTGCATCCAGGGAATGGGGGAACCACTGTGCATCCAGGGAATGGGGGAACCACTGTGCAACCGGGGAATGGGCGAACCGCTGTGCAACCGGGGGAATGTGGGAACCGCTGTGCAACCGGGGGAACGTGGGAACCGCTGTGCAACCGGGGAATGGGCGAACCGCTGTGCATCCAGGGAATGGGGGAACCACTGTGCATCCAGGGAATGGGGGAACCACTGTGCATCCAGGGAATGGGGGAACCACTGTGCAACCGGGGAATGGGCGAACTGCTGTGCAACCGGGGGAATGTGGGAACCACTGTGCATCCAGGGAATGGGGGAACCACTGTGCATCCAGGGAATGGGGGAACTGCTGTGCAACCGGGGGAATGTGGGAACCGCTGTGCATCCAGGGAATGTGGGAACCACTGTGCATCCAGGGAATGGGGGAACCACTGTACAACTGGGGAATGGGGGAACCACTGTGCAACCGGGGAATGGGGGAACCACTGTACAACTGGGGAATGGGGGAACCACTGTGCAACCGGGGAATGGGGGAACCACTGTGCATCCAGGGAATGGGGGAACCACTGTGCAACCGGGGAATGGGCGAACCGCTGTGCATCCAGGGAATGGGGGAACCACTGTGCATCCAGGGAATGGGGGAACCACTGTGCAACCGGGGAATGGGGGAACCACTGTGCAACCGGGGAATGGGGGAACCACTGTGCATCCAGGGAATGGGGGAACCACTGTGCAACCGGGGAATGAGCGAACCGCTGTGCATCCAGGGAATGGGGGAACCACTGTGCAACCGGGGAATGGGGAACCACTGTGCATCCAGGGAATGGGGGAACCACTGTGCATCCAGGGAATGGGGGAACCACTGTGCATCCAGGGAATGGGGGAACCACTGTGCAACCGGGGAATGGGGGAACCACTGTGCAACCGGGGAATGGGGGAACCACTGTGCATCCAGGGAATGGGGGAACCACTGTGCAACCGGGGAATGGGCGAACCGCTGTGCATCCAGGGAATGGGGGAACCACTGTGCATCCAGGGAATGGGGGAACCACTGTGCAACCGGGGAACGGGCGAACCGCTGTGCAACCGGGGAATGGGGGAACCACTGTGCATCCAGGGAATGGGGGAACCACTGTGCAACCGGGGAATGGGCGAACCGCTGTGCATCCAGGGAATGGGGGAACCACTGTGCATCCAGGGAATGGGGGAACCACTGTGCATCCAGGGAATGGGGGAACCACTGTGCATCCAGGGAATGGGGGAACCACTGTGCAACCGGGGAATGGGCGAACTGCTGTGCAACCGGGGGAATGTGGGAACCAATTTGCATCCAGGGAATGGGGGAACCACTGTGCATCCAGGGAATGGGGGAACCACTGTGCAACCGGGGAATGGGCGAACTGCTGTGCAACCGGGGGAATGTGGGAACCGCTGTGCAACCGGGGGAATGTGGGAACCACTCTGTGCCCCTCCTTATCACTGTTGCCCCAGCAGTTTCCAGGACAGGTGTGATCATTCAGTGCCTCGAGGAACTCGTCAGCCTCCATCTGTTTTACTATCTTTTGATTTTGCTGCAGGAGTAGAAGGAAAAGCCGTGTCCAAGAGACACATGCCCAGAGTGGACTGGGCGCTGCTTCCGGCCGCGGCAGCCGAGTATTTATTTGGTGTTGTGGATAAGATCTCTCCAGAGGTTGGGAAGAATCTCAGGGAAAAGTATAAAGAACCTCTGGACCAAACATGGTAACAACTTTCATGTACATTTTCTATTAACCATTTAGAATATATAAAAGGGATTTATCAGAGGTGTCTGAGAAGATGTAGTAGGTTCATTAGATCCCCAGAACGATGGTACTGATTTGTCCAATAACATCGTAGCCGGTGCTGCCCGGTTGTAAGCACCATAGTTGTCACTTCTGTACCCCCCACCCAAACCTCAACCAGAGCAATCAATGTCATTATTTTTGTACTGTCAGATGGGCGGAGCTAAGCTTTCTGCTCAAGCCTTGGACCACACACCTGACATTACAGAACCTAATTAGCATAAATTCAGATTAGCTTCAATATGCTAATTAGGTCTCTACAGTCAGGTGGGTGGTCCTGGGCTCTGCCTGCTACATGAAGAGGCCCTGGTCTCCTGATGTATCTGGCGGGTGGCAGTGCTGGAGTACAAGGGGAACGTTCACATGGTCTAGGTAGTGCACAGGCCAGGGACAAGGAACACCAACACCGGCCAAGTCCCCCTATACGCCCCTCTACACCCACTTTTTGGCTTACAAATTAGATTTAAGATTGAAAACAGTAAACTTTGGTGTCAGAAATGAAGAATCAGTCCGTAACAAAAAATGGATCAAAGAAAGATCCATGAAAAAGAAGAACCAATCTGACAATCTGGTTGTTTTGTGTTACGTCGAACTTGTAATTCATGATTTATGGTCATGCAGACCTGACACATGCTAAGGCACCTACCTCTACTATGTTAGGTGCCTTAGCATGAGGACTCTGATGCATGAGTTGTCTCGCTCCTCGTGCTGGATTGTTTAACAACCTCTGACTCTGGGGGAAGGGCAGAGAATCCTACACTGCAGGGTCAAGTTAAAGTAAGGGGTATATTAGATTACTCGGCCACTTACAGGCTTCCGCTCCACCAGTTTCTTTACTTCCACATTGCTCACATCGAGTAAACCTCTACATGTTCCTCCTCTTCCTATTTGCTTGCGTTCTTTGATCTTTAGCTTCCTCGGTTCTTAGCCTGTGGTTGTTTCACCATCAGTCCATGGATGGTCCGTGTAACTCTCACGTTCTTCTCCTCCTTTTACTTTCTATATCATAGACTTGACCTCTTCCTCAGATTATGTTTTTCTTTCACAGGAAATTCTTAAGGGAAGAAACTGATGAATTTTTACTGGAAATCGCACTAATCTACCAGCACATCTCCATGGTTGTGCAGGGGACGGAGTGAAGTTCAGGTCAACAACGAGAAGACAATCCTCAGACATGTTGTGAAGTCTTCCTTCTGACCATGAATGGTCCACTTTTTCCAATGTTTTGGATTTTCCGTTCGGTGTTGGAGCATGTGGCAAATATCTATGAGATCAATGACTGTAATTCATTAAAATAATTACTGAAGACCTGGTGGTTGTCAAATTATTGTTTAGATGAGTCCAGGGTACAAAAAGACCCTTCCATTCCCTACCATGACGCCACAGGTACTCAGTGTGACCCTACAGTAAGCCTCTTCCATGGGATGAGAAAGGGCATTCATCTTATTCGAGGCTTAGGGTAGATTATTAATGAACACTTAAAGGGGTTACACAGGATTGGGTGTAAGTATCAGATCCTGGTGAATGGGCGCTGTGGTCCAGCATCAATCTGAACTTCATTTCACAGACCTGTAGGCCCTTGTTCTCATTGGGGTCCAGACTACCCCTGTACATCTCTGAGGCCGCACATTAGTGGGTCCCTATGATTCCACTTGTAGGGTTTTTGGCCTTCTTCTGGATCCACCCTGAAGGATTTTAGGTTAGCTTTGATGATTCTTACTTCACCGATGAGATAAAACATGACTTTGAGTTGTATAAAGCTAAAGCCCAGATGTATAGTGGATTTCATCCCAGAATGATGATAAGGGACGATCACTGATGATCCATGGACGGGTGTCAGGGCAGGTCTATTTCTACTGGGTTGGGCTAAATTCCAGCTCCATCACTGAGCAGATCTGTGAATCACATCATCTCTAATGTCAAAGTACAGGAATTATACACACAGTGATGTCAAAGTAAAGGGATAATACACATAGAGATGTGCAACAACCCTGCCAATGCATAGCCGGGCTGGTAGTTGCGAATAGCGAGTCGTGAACCCTCTAGGAAGGTTCTAGAATCTGGGTATTGTGCAATTGCAGCTGTAGATACTGCCTGGGAAGGTAACAGTTAACTGGTGTATGTAACTATCCAATGACAGTTATATCAGCTGGAATGTGATTGGAGAGGTGCTACCACCTGACCAGGGGTTTATAAAACCCCCTGCTGGGTGAGAGCACATGGTCTTAGTCTGGGGTCTTATACCAAAGAGAGCACCTTCAGTGCTGGCTCAGCCATCCATCCCAGGAACTTCTAGTGCCTCAGGCCTACTGCCTGGCACCCAGGGAAGTCTGGAGACTTGAGCCCAGAACTGCAAATTCCACCACTTGGACTCAGTTCCACCTGAACCAGCCCAGCCTGGGCTCTCAGGCTGGGCTCTCCATGACCACTCCAGCTACAATGAATTTGCTGTTTAACAAAGAACTGTAAGTTGATTTGCACAACGTTGCCTCTGTCTGATCCCTGGATATGGCTGTTACCACCATGGGCTCCCCATCCATTACCCAGAGACATATCTTACAGACACTCAGGGGTTGCCCGGGGGAGAAACCAGTACAGAAGCCTCTCCCTCCATATTTCTGCTGGAGACTTGCCAGGCTGTAGGTCAGTCCTCCGGTACCCATACCAATGTCACAGTACAGGTATATGTACATGATGTCTGAGTGCACGGATAATATACTTAGTGATGTCTCAGTACAGGGATAATTCATGCTAAAGTTGCCAAATAAGGAATTTAAAATAAAAAATGGAAAAGTCTCTTCATAGATAATATTATGTTGTATATGTAGAAAATCTGTGATGATGAGTAATTGCTGTGATACTTTTTCTCTTGGTAAATCCTTCCTAATCTCTATCAGTCTTCCCTTCTCCTCCTTCCTAACATATTTGGCTGAGTACTGAGCTTCATCAGAAGATGCGGGAAACCCTCCTCACATCAACCTCATTAACAGAAACATCATCTTGTATCATAGGAAGCGATTATCCGCTGCGCTAGAGGTCATGGAGACAGCGGGATACGGGAATGGTGTAATCCTATGGAAAGAGCGGAGGAGGAACTAATCAGATTATTTGCATCACTGGCAGAGAAAAGATAATGTCACTTACCTCCTCCACAATAATGTGCATAGGGGACGTCATGGAAAGCCGTGGGGGTGGCCACTAATGACTCTCGTGACTTCTTCCTATCGTCATCACATTCCTATGGCCAGATACTGGTGTATAACATCCTGGTACTGGTCTACACTACCCTCCGGCAGTGGTTCTACTGGGTGAACATATAGCCCGGCATCAAAGCCTGGTTTGGGGAGTGCCCAGCCTGTGCCATTGCTCAGGGAGAGACATAATCAAAGGGCCCCTCTACACCCCATTGTGAGCCATCGCCCTCTGGAGATTGTGGACCTAGTCCACATAAAGGTGGAGCCCAGCAGATCTGGTCATGCCTTGCTCATCCGGTCAGAGATTTCTCCGCTAGAGCCACTGTGGTGGCCCTTTGGAAGAGTTTCATCCTCCCCTACAGCTGTCCGGATAAAATCCTAATGGACCAAAGGGCGGCACTTAAATCTCAAGTGTTCCAAGAGCTGTGCACCCTCTATGGCTGTAAGAAGTTGCGGAGCACAGCCTATCACCCGCGAGAAAAGTCAGTGAGAAAATAAACCAGACCCTCATCAACATGCTGAGGACTCTGACCCCTGCAGAAAGGGCTGACTGGCCCAAGCTTCTACCGGAGCTGGTCTATCTATACAGATATTGCTCCACCGGATACACTCCCTACTACCTCATGTTTGGGAGACACGGCCATCTTTCCGCCAATATGTCCTTGGACATGGAAGCCCTTGACTCCCAATCTTTGCTCCCCCAGACAGATTGGGTCCAGGAACACCAGAGGCGTCTGGCGGATGCCAGGGAAATTGTGGATCTACGGGTAGAGGAGGCCCGGGACAAACAAAAGAGACCCCTGTTGCGGAGTCTCTTGTCTTGAGTGTGGCTGCAGAACAACCATCCCACTAGTAAGTTAGATGGGCGTTGGGAACGTGAGCCACACCTAGTGAGGGACAGTCTCTTCCCTGAAGTCTTCGAGATCTCAGTTCTCCGGGAACCGGCTGAAGAGATGTCTTTGTTCCATCACCCCTGAGTCAACATCTCTGAGCCCAACACCCATGTAATACCTGCGCCTGACTCTGAGGATGATGATGACGAGACAGTGTTTTTCTCTCAACAGGCACTCCGGAGGTCTCAATGAGAGACAAGAGGAAAGGCTCCTGCCTACCTGCAGGATTACCAGCTTTCCCAGAGCAAGGGTCGTAACCCTAAGCAGGTAAATTTCTCGGACCCTGAGGTCCTAACCACTGTTGCAGACTCAGACAGGGAGTAACTCCCTGATGGGTTGAAGCCCTTATCAGGATGTATATAGTGTACTGCTTTTTGATTTTTTTTACTTCAAATTGGGCTGTGCCCATTATCCTTATAGATCCAGAGACTCTCATCCCTTGCTAATAAGTTAAGAGACTCTCCATGAACTTCTTCCCCGGTGTGTTATGAAAGCACCCCTCTTTTCTGATGCAGAGCTGCCTATTCAAGAGGAGACCCTTTGTATTATTTCTTCTACTTTTACCTCCACCAAGGACTGTGCCCAGAGGATGGACTCTCCACAATAGAGCTCTCTGAGAGACTTATAGTCAATTTGCTTTGTATTTATTGTAATGTTATGTGACGTTCTAAGCGTTGTACCCATTGGGCTGTTTAAACCCTTGTAATTGTTTGCACAACTATGCTAACAAATAATAAGTCAGGTTGCAATGACCTTTAATAGGCTTTACAGCTGAGTCAAGACTGTGTTGGACCGCCTCTCCATCTATATATCTTTATGATGATGCCACCTAGGTGACGTGTCCCCGGACAAATTTCAGGCCTTGGTGCAAGGAGTGGATTAGAGGACATGACACCACACCTTCCCTAAGAAAACAGCTGGTTTAAGGGCATTAGCTACCAACTGTTGGGACCTCATTTAAGTAAATTAAGTCCGACACCAACCCCGGTTCCAATAGCCAGGACCATGGGCGGCTTGTCTTCTACACACTTTATGTGCTGCCCATAGCCTAAGCATTTTGTCAAAGTGCATTGTATTTTCGCCCCTTCAAGTCTGTAGCGTGCATGGACCATCTGGAGGTTTTGTACTATGTCCGGCCCCAGCCCTTATACCCATCAGGTCCATATCTGAGCCGTGGACAGCTTGTTCAATTACTAGGGGGGTATGCAACACTCCTGCAGATGCAAAAGGTTAGGTAGGTGTTGCAAAAGGGTGAATCTCCATGTCAGAAGCTTTGACATAAGAAAATTAGAAAGATTAGAGCTTGAATATACTGCCTGGAAAGGCAACAGTTAAATTGGTGTAAGTAATTATCCAATGATGTGGCTGTATTGTTAGCTGTAGTGTGATTGGAGAGGTGATACCACCTGACCAGGGGGAGTATAAAACCCCTGTGCAGTGAGAGCACATGGTGTTTGGTCCTGGTCAGTCAGTCAGACTTCAGAGACAGAGTGAGTAGCCAGTGTGTGCAGCGCACCTTCAGTGCTGCCACAGACTCTAATCCCAGATAGTGCCTCAGGCCTACTGCCGGACACAAAGGGCGAGTCAGGAGACTATAGCCCAGAGCTATAGCTTCCACAATTTGGACACAGCTCCACCTCAACTATCCCAGCCTGCATCTACTATAAGGCTTGTGCACCATTCCTGCAGATTCCTCTCCATGACCAATCCAGTAATCCGACTTTACCATGTTTATCGTTTGGCCATTGCCTGCTGTCTGAAGTTCAATAAAGAACTGTAATTTGATTTGCAAAATGTTGCCTCCCTCTGATCCCTGGATACAGCTGGCACCACCACGGGCTCCCCATCCATTAGCCAGGGATCTATATTACAGACACTCAGGGGTTGCCCCATGGAAAACCAGTACATCAGCCTCTCCCTCTACATCTCTTGCACACACCTCCTGCTGGAGACCTGCCAGGCTGTAGGACAGCCCTCCGGTCCCCATATGAAGCACTGTGACATCAGCGTGTCTAGTACACCACCGCCAGCCACTCCGGTATTCTAGGCCCCGGCTGCCTCCAGGCCCCCAAGAAAAGTCTGGGACCTGGTGGGGGATGTTGTACATTGTCTTGCAACACAATTTTTAAGTTAAATCCCGTGCTCAGTCCAAATCAGTCGGAACGTCCGACAGCACGATCCCCAATTTCTGTTGCATAAAAGCAGCGCAGCTGCGCCAAAATCCATTCACGTGCGACACAATGTCAGTGCAGACCCCTGTTAAATACCTGTCACAGCTGTGTAATCCTTGAAAACGTTGAAACGTGCGCGCAAGGAGCCTTAGTACATAAGCCCCAATGTTCTTACTCTACACTTGGGGGCTACAAACTTTGCCAATGGTTTCAGTGGCAGTAGATGAGCTTGTGCTGATTTGCCTTCTGCACAGATCATATTAAACTTTGGCAATAGAAATTTTGGATTCCCACCTGGCTCAGAACTCCATCCAGTGGAAAGACTATGACCCTTTGGAGTGGACATGTGCAAGTTTCTTTAAAGTTTACCATCGCCAGAACCCTTCCCAGAATCATGGTGGGAACAATGAGGGTAAAGTATCCTCATAAAATTTGCGGATACTGTTACACCCAATCAGGCTTGAGTGTGAAGTGTCTGTGAAGTACAACTTAAATTTGTGTACTTAGTTAGCATTTTGTCCATATCCACCACACCTGTTAATCTCCTGTTGACTTTGTTCTGGGCTGAAGACAGTTAGCTGTGATGGACATATGCCTCCTCTACTCACATTTCTCTCCTGATAGTCTGGAGGTCACAGATCTGATACAATCACATTTCTGAAATATATGGTTTGCTAACCATTTCCTCTTTGCTTGCTATAATTCTACTTTGCAGCCAGCTGGATTCTTTGAGCCTTTGATTGGTTTTTGACTATCCATTTACCCATCAATCCTGTATTGCATTGGCATCTTGGTTCTAACCTGTATTTGTCAATTGCTCTTCTATGTGCATATTTTTCTAGTATTTGTCTTTGCAATTTGGAGCAGGAAGTAAATGTTGAAAAGTTGTCACCTACCACTTAGTGTAGGCTGGGCAATTAGGCAGGGAAAGCTGGGAAGGGGCTTACGTCTAGGGCTCACTGTCCTAGGCTATCCAAGCTCTTCCTGTTTCCACCACTACTATAGCTCAACCGGCAACTCCATCAATTACTGGGGATGGAAACCAACTAAGTGGTCGAAACCCCCTCTGATCAGATTGTTAACTGTAGGTAGGGGATAACAAAAGAACTTGGGACAACCCCTTCAATCATAAAAAAGCTAAATTATAAAATTATAGGTTCCCAAGGCCAATAACATTTCACCTTTCAACATCTTTAACTGTGAAATTAGCAAAATCTGATGCCGACCAAAGCTGAAAATTGTGGAGT
Organism: Engystomops pustulosus; assembly: GCF_040894005.1. NCBI lineage: Eukaryota > Metazoa > Chordata > Amphibia > Anura > Leptodactylidae > Engystomops > Engystomops pustulosus. The sequence continues at coordinate 253,585,767 of NC_092412.1, read as the reverse complement.
AAAAAGTTACCAAACCGAAGAGCAAATAACAAATCAGTCATCTTCCTGTAAAAGCGGAGGATTTACATTTTCCGTGTCTTGTAGTTTCTTAATATTTTGTTCTTTTCCTGTGATTTGGAAATTTCCCGGTTTATAGGAATATAAAAATAAACATGACTTTTCCTGTAAAATTCCTGCAACATTGATTTAAGCTCGGTGCCAGTGTTACACAATATGGAGTTTGTCCTGTAAACAGTGATGTGAGGTTTTATATTTATCCCTCGCAGTCATCACTCAACAGAACCGACGCTGAGAGTGGGCGACCCGAGACTGCCGGAACCGGGGTAAGGAGAAGAGACAGGACACCGGGAGATTATACCCGAACCTCCGGATATGTACAGGAAACAGCCACTGCCTGCAGGATAACGTCACTGCTGTGTACCCCAAGTGTCAGCATGTCCCTGTCCTGTCCCCCAAGTGTTAGCATGTCCCTATCCTGTCCCCCAAGTGTTAGCATGTCCCTATCCTGTCCCCCAAGTGTCAGCGTGTCCCTGTCCTGTCCCCCAAGTGTCAGCGTGTCCCTGTCCTGTCCCCCAAGTGTTAGCATGTCCCTGTCCTGTCCCCCAAGTGTTAGCGTGTCCCTATCCTGTCCCCCAAGTGTTAGCATGTCCCTATCCTGTCACCCCCAAGTGTCAGCGTGTCCCTGTCCTGTCCCCCAAGTGTCAGCGTGTCCCTGTCCTGTCCCCCAAGTGTTAGCATGTCCCTGTCCTGTCCCCCAAGTGTTAGCGTGTCCCTATCCTGTCCCCCAAGTGTCAGCGTGTCCCTGTCCTGTCCCCCAAGTGTCAGCGTGTCCCTGTCCTGTCCCCCAAGTATCAGCGTGTCCCTGTCCTGTCCCCCAAGTGTCAGCGTGTCCCTGTCCTGTCCCCCAAGTGTCAGCGTGTCCCTATCCTGTCCCCCCAAGTGTCAGCGTGTCCCTGTCCTGTCCCCCAAGTGTTAGCATGTCCCTGTCCTGTCCCCCCAAGTGTCAGCGTGTCCCTGTCCTGTCCCCCAAGTGTCAGCGTGTCCCTGTCCTGTCCCCCAAGTGTCAGCGTGTCCCTATCCTGTCCCTCCAAGTGTCAGCGTGTCCCTGTCCTGTCCCCCCAAGTGTCAGCGTGTCCCTGTCCTGTCCCCCAAGTGTCAGCGTGTCCCTGTCCTGTCCCCCAAGTGTCAGCGTGTCCCTGTCCTGCCCCCCCAAGTGTCAGCGTGTCCCTGTCCTGTCCCCCAACTGTCAGTGTGTCCCTGTCCTGTCCCCCAACTGTCAGTGTGTCCCTGTCCTGTCCCCCAAGTGTCAGCATGTCCCTGTCCTGTCCCCTAAGTGTCGGCGTGTCCCTGTCCTGTCCACCCAAGTGTCAGCGTGTCCCTGTCCTGCCCCCCCAAGTGTCAGCGTGTCCCTGTCCCCCAAGTGTCAGCGTGTCCCTGTACTGTACCCCAAGTGTCAGCGTGTCCCTGTCCTGTCCCCCCAAGTGTCAGCGTGACCCTGTCCTGTCCCCCAAGTGTCAGCGTGTCCCTGTCCTGTCCCCCAAGTGTCAGCGTGTCCCTGTCCTGTCCCCCAAGTGTCAGCGTGTCCCTGTCCTGTCCCCCCCAAGTGTCAGCGTGTCCCTGTCCTGTCCCCCAAGTGTCAGCGTGTCCCTGTCTTGCACCCCAAGTGTCAGCATCTCTCTGTCCTGCCCCCCCAAGTGTCAGCTTGTCCCTGTCCCATCCCCCCAAGTGTCAGTGTGTCCCTGTCCTGTCCCCCCAAGTGTCAGCGTGTCCCTGTCCTGTCCCCCCAAGTGTCAGCGTGTCCCTGTCCTGTCCCCCAAGTGTCTGGTTTTCATAAAATTTTGTTTTTTACAGGTCCAGCCTCCGTCACACAGATACCTAGTTCTCAGCTGTTGGGGTACAGTCATGCGTCTTCAGGTTATTGCCATCATCTGTTGTTTTCTGCTCCTCTTGTCTTATGGTAGGTGAATCCTAACAGAGAATCACAATTACTTGACAGATACTATAACAGAACTAAGCTAAGGCTACATTCACACTGCCGTATGGGGGACATATATACGGCCGACGTATATACGGCCGATATACGTCCCCCATAGACAGCAATGGGCGCACGGCGCCCTACGGGTGCGGTATGGTGCAGCACACGTGCGGCACCCTACCGCTCTGTACCCTGGAAAAAGATAGGACATGTCCTATCTTTGTCCGTAGTATGGCGCCGTGCGCCATAACTTCCTATGGAGAGGTTTAGCATCTTTTTGACCCAAACTTATTGCTGTTCTCATGCGCCCATAAAGATCACTGTTGTAACTCCACAGTAGCTAATATAGTCACAGGTGGCCAACAGTAGCCAATATAGTCACAGGTGCCCAACAGCAACCAATATAGAAACAATGGGGCAGATTTACTTACCCGGTCCAGTCGCGAACCAGCGGCGGGTTCTCTGACGCTGATTCGGGTCCAGCCGGGATTCACTAAGGTCCGTGCGCCGATATCCACTAGGTGTCGCTGCTGCGCGGAGGTCCGCTGGAGTTCGCCGGAGTTCACCATTCTATTCCTGGTGCAGGTAAGTGTGTGTCAAGCAACACTTTAAAAAAAAAAAAAATACCCCAATATTTTTCCGAAGCCGTCAGGTTTTCCAACGGCCACGCCCCCTGATTTCCTTCGCATGCATACCGGCGTCGAAGCGCCACAATCTGATCGCGTGCGTCAAAAACCCGGGGCAATTCGGCGCAAATCAGAAAAATTCGGAAAACCCATCGAAAAAAAGCGATTCGGGCCCTTATCCTACTCAACACAACCCAAATGTTCCTCTCTCATTGAGGCAAGTTATCTAAGTAAATCCGCTCTAATTTGAAATGATACACAGTGTTATGGGCATCAGACAGATGATTGTTGGGCGTTACTTCTGGGAGGACTCATGTCTGGCTCGCCCATGGCCTAAGTGGTCAAGACCTGACTCATTGGAAATGACAACCCTTTGCCAAAGTCACTGCTTCTGTATAATCCACATATTGTCTATGGTGATGGTAGAACCTCCTCTCCTCTAGGTGTAGAGGATGCCCCCTGTCTATGGTGATGGTAGAACCTCCTCTCCTCTAGGTGTAGAGGATGTCCCCTGTCTATGGTGATGGTAGAAACTCCTCTCCTCTAGGTGTAGAGGATGCCCCCTGTCTATGGTGATGGTAGAACCTCCTCTCCTCTAGGTGTAGAGGATGCCCCCTGTCTATGGTGATGGTAGAACCTCCTCTGCTCTAGGTGTAGAGGATGCCCCCTGTCTATGGTGATGGTAGAACCTCCTCTAGGTGTAGAGGATGCCCCCTGTCTATGGTGATGGTAGAACCTCCTCTAGGTGTAGAGGATGCCCCCTGACTATGGTGATGGTAGAACCTCCTCTAGGTGTAGAGGATGCCCCCTGTCTATGGTGATGGTAGAACCTCCTCTCCTCTAGGTGTAGCGGATGTCCCCTGTCTATGGTGATAGTAGAACCACCTCTCCTCTAGGTGTAGAGGATGTCCCCTGTCTATGGTGATGGTAGAACCTCCTGTCGTCTAGGTATAGAGGATGCCCCCTGTCTATGGTGATGGTAGAACCACCTCTCCTTTAGGTGTAGAGGATGCCCCCTGTATATGGTGATGGTAGAACCTCCTCTCCTCTAGGTGTAGAGGATGCCCCCTGTCTATGGTGATGGTAGAACCTCCTCTGCTCTAGGTGTAGAGGATGCCCCCTGTCTATGGTGATGGTAGAACCTCCTCTCCTCTAGGTGTAGAGGATGCCCCCTGTCTATGGTGATGGTAGAACCTCCTCTCCTCTAGGTGTGAGGATGATCCCTGTCTATGGTGATGGTAGAACCTCCTGTCGGCTAGGTATAGAGGATGCCCCCTGTCTATGGTGATGGTAGAACCTCCTCTCCACTAGGTGTAGAGGATGCCCCCTGTCTATGGTGATGGTAGAACCTCCTCTCCTCTAGGTGTAGAGGATGCCCCCTGTCTAGGGTGATGGTAGAACCTCCTCTCCTCTAGGTGTAGAAGATGCCCCCTGTCTATGGTTATGGTAGAAACTCCTCTCCTCTAGGTGTAGAGGATGCACCCTGTCTATGGTGATGGTAGAACCTCCTCTGCTTTAGGTGTAGAGGATGCACACTGTCTATGGTGATGGTAGAACCTCCTCTCCTCTAGGTGTAGAGGATGCCCCCATGTCTATGGTGATGGTAGAACCTCCTCTCCTCTAGGTGTAGAGGATGCCCCCTGTCTATGGTGATTGTAGAACCTCCGCTAGGTGTAGAGGATGCCCTCTGCCTATGGTGATGGTAGGACCTCCTCTCCTCTAGGTGTAGAGGATGCCCCCTGTATATGGTGATGGTAGAACCTCCTCTCCTCTAGGTGTAGAGGACACCCCTGTCTATGGTGATGGTAGAACCTCCTATCCTCTAGGTGTAGAGGATGCCCCATGTCTATGGTGATGGTAGAACCTCCTCTGCTCCAGGTGTAGAGGATGCCCCATGCCTATGGTGATGGTAGAACCTCCTCTCCTCTAGGTGTAGAGGATGCTCCCTCTCTATGGCGATGGTAGAACCTCCTCTTCTCGAGGTGTAGAGGATGCCCCTTGTCTATGGTGATGGTAGAGCCTCCTCCCCTCTAGGTGTAGATGATGTCCCCTGTCTATGGTGATGGTAGAACCACCTCTCCTCTAGGTGTAGAGGACGCCCCCTGTCTATGGTGATGGTAGAGCCTCCTCTTCTCTAGGTGTAGAGGATGTCCTCTGTCGATGGTGATGGTAGAACCTCCTCTAGGTGTAGAGGATTCCCCCTGTCTATGGTGATGGTAGAACCTCCTCTAGGTGTAGAGGATTCCCCCTGTCTATGGTGATGGTAGAACCTCCTATCCTCTACGTGTAGAGGATGTCCCCTGTCAATGGTGATGGTAGACGCTCCTCTCTTCTAGGTGTAGGTGATGTCTCCTGTCTATGGTGATGGTAGAACCACCTCTCCACTAGGTGTAGAGGACGCCCCCTGTCTATGGTGATGGAAGAGCCTCCTCTTCTCTAGGTGTAGAGGATGTCCTCTGTCTATGGTGATGGTAGAACCTCCTCTAGGTGTAGAGGATGCCCCCTGTCTATGGTGATGGTAGAACCTCCTCTCCTCTAGGTGTAGAGGATTCCCCCTGTCTATGGTGATGGTAGAACCTCCTATCCTCTAAGTGTAGAGGATGTCCCCTGTCTATGGTGATGGTAGACCCTCCTCTCTTCTAGGTGTAGCGGATGTCCCCTGTCTATGGTGAAAGTAGAACCACCTCTCCTCTAGGTGTAGAGGATGTCCCCTGTCTATGGTGATGGTAGAACCTCCTGTCATCTAGGTATAGAGGATGCCCCCTGTCTATGGTGATGGTAGAACCTCCTCTCCTCTAGGTGTAGAGGATTCCCCCTGTCTATGCTGATGGTAGAACCTCCTCTCCACTAGATGTAGAGGACGCCCCCTGTCTATGGTGATGGTAGAACCTCCTCTCCTCTAGGTGTAGAGGATGCTCCCTCTCTATGGCGATGGTAGAACCTCATCTCCTCTAGGTGTAGAGGATGCCCCCTGTCTATGGAGATGGTAGAACCTCCTCTCCTCTAGGTGTAGAGGATACCCCCTGTCTATGGTGATGGTAGAACCTCCTCTCCTTTAGGTGTAGAGGATGCCCCCTGTCTATGGTGATGGTAGAACCTCCTCTCCTCTAGGTGTAGAGGATGTCCCCTGTCTACGGTGATGGTAGAACCTCCTCTCCTCTAGGTGTAGAGGATGCCCCCTTTCTATGGTGATGGTAGAACCTCCTCTCCTCTAGGTGTAGAGGATGCCCCCTGTCTATGGTGATGGTAGAACCTCCTCTCCTCTAGGTGTAGAGGATGCCCCATGTCTATGGTGATGGTAGAACCTCCTCTCCTCTAGGTGTAGAGGATGCCCCCTGTCTACGGTGATGGTAGAACCTCCTCCCCTCTAGGTGTAGAGGATGCCCCCTGTCTATGGTGATGGTAGAACCTCCTCTCCTCTAGGTGTAGAGGATGCCCCTTTCTATGGTGATGGTAGAACCTCCTCTCCTCTAGGTGTAGAGGATGTCCCCTGTCTATGGTGATGATAGAACCTCCTCTCCTCTAGGTGTAGAGGATGCCCCCTCTCTATGGCGATGGTAGAACCTCCTCTTCTCGAGGTGTAGAAAATGCCCCCTGTCTATGGTGATGGTAGAGCCTCCTCTCCTCTAGGTGTAGATGATGTCCCCTTTCTATGGTGATGGTAGAACCACCTCTCCTCTAGGTGTAGAGGACGCCCCCTGTCTATGGTGATGGTAGAACCTCCTCTCTTCTAGGTGTAGAGGATGTCCCCTGTCTATGGTGATGGTAGAGCCTCCTCTTCTCTAGGTGTAGAGGATGTCCTCTGTCTATGGTGATGGTAGAACCTCCTCTCCTCTAGGTGTAGAGGATTCCTCCTGTCTATGGTGATGGTAGAACCTCCTATCCTCTAAGTGTAGAGGATGTCCCCTGTCTATGGTGATGGTAGACCCTCCTCTCTTCTAGGTGTAGCGGATGTCCCCTGTCTATGTGGATAGTAGAACCACCTCTCCTCTAGGTGTAGAGGATGCCCCCTGTCTATGGTGATGGTAGAACCTCATCTCCTCTAGGTATAGAGGATGCCCCCTGTCTATGGTGATGTAGAACCTCATCTCCTCTAGGTATAGAGGATGCCCCCTGTCTATGGTGATGGTAGAACCTCCTCTCTTCTAGGTGTAGAGGATTCCCCCTGTCTATGCTGATGGTAGAACCTCCTCTGCACTAGGTGTAGAGGACGCCCCCTGTCTATGGTGATGGTAGAACCTCCTCTCCTCTAGGTGTAGAGGATGCTCCCTCTCCATGGCGATGGTAGAACCTCCTTTCCTCTAGGTGTAGAGGATGCCCCCTGTCTATGGAGATGGTAGAACCTCCTCTCCTCTAGGTGTAGAGGATGCCCCTGTCTATGGTGATGGTAGAACCTCCTCTCCTCTAGGTGTAGAGGACACCCCTGTCTATGGTGATGGTAGAACCTCCTCTCCTCTAGGTGTAGAGGATGCCCCCTGTCTATGGTGATGGTAGAACCTCCTCTCCTCTAGGTGTAGAGGATGTCCCCTGTCTACGGTGATGGTAGAACCTCCTCTCCTCTAGGTGTAGAGGATGCCCCCTTTCTATGGTGATGGTAGAACCTCCTCTCCTCTAGGTGTAGAGGATGCCCCCTGTCTATGGTGATGGTAGAACCTCCTCTCCTCTAGGTGTAGAGGATGCCCCATGTCTATGGTGATGGTAGAACCTCCTCCCCGCTAGGTGTAGAGGATGCCCCCTGTCTATGGTGATGGTAGAACCTCCTCTCTTCTAGGTGTAGAGGATGCCCCCTGTCTACGGTGATGGTAGAACCTCCTCCCCTCTGGGTGTAGAGGATGCCCCCTGTCTATGGTGATGGTAGAACCTCCTCCCCTCTAGGTGTAGAGGATGCCCCTGTCTATGGTGATGGTAGAACCTCCTCTCCTCTAGGTGTAGAGGATGCCCTCTGTCTATGGTGATGGTAGAACCTCCTCTCCTCTAGGTGTAGAGGATGCCCCTGTCTGTGGTGATGGTAGAACCTCCTCTCCTCTAGGTGTAGAGGATGCCACCTGTCTATGGTGATGATAGAACCTCCTCTCCTCTAGGTGTAGAAGATGCCCCCTGTCTATGGTGATGGTAGAACCTCCTCTCTAGGTGTAGAGGATGTCCCCTGTCTATGGTGATGATAGAACCTCCTCTCCTCTAGGTGTAGAGGATGCCCCCTGTCTATGGTGATGGTAGAACCTCCTCTCCTCTAGGTGTAGAGGATGCCCCTGTCTATGGTGATGGTAGAACCTCCTCTCCTCTAGGTGTAGAGGATGTCCCCCGTCTATGGTGATGGTAGAACCTCCTCTCCTCTAGGTGTAGAGGATGCCCCCTGTCTATGGTGATGGTAGAACCTCCTCTCCTCTAGGTGTAGAGGATGCCCCCTGTCTATGGTGATGGTAGAACCTCCTCTCCTCTAGGTGTAGAGGATGCCCCCTGTCTATGGTGATGGTAGAACCTCCTCTCCTCTAGGTGTAGAGGATGCCCCCTGTCTATGGTGATGGTAGAACCTCCTATCCTCTAGGTGTCGAGGATGTCCCCTGTCTATGGTGATGGTAGAGCCTCCTCTCCTCTAGGTGTAGAGGATGCCCCTGTCTATGGTGATGGTAGAACCTCCTCTCCTCTAGGTGTAGAGGATGCCCCCTGTCTATGGTGATGGTAGAACCTCCTCTCCTCTAGGTGTAGAGGATGTCCCCTGTCTACGGTGATGGTAGAACCTCCTCTCCTCTAGGTTTAGAGGATGCCCCCTTTCTATGGTGATGGTAGAACCTCCTCTCCTCTAGGTGTAGAGGATGCCCCCTGTCTATGGTGATGGTAGAACCTCCTCTCCTCTAGGTGTAGAGGATGCCCCATGTCTATGGTGATGGTAGAACCTCCTCCCCTCTAGGTGTAGAGGATGCCCCCTGTCTATGGTGATGGTAGAACCTCCTCTCTTCTAGGTGTAGAGGATGCCCTCTGTCTATGGTGATGGTAGAACCTCCTCTCTAGGTGTAGAGGATGTCCCCTGTCTATGGTGATGATAGAACCTCCTCTCCTCTAGGTGTAGAGGATGCCCCCTGTCTATGGTGATGGTAGAACCTCCTCTCCTCTAGGTGTAGAGGATGCCCCTGTCTATGGTGATGGTAGAACCTCCTCTCCTCTAGGTGTAGAGGATGTCCCCCGTCTATGGTGATGGTAGAACCTCCTCTCCTCTAGGTGTAGAGGATGTCCCCTGTCTATGGTGATGATAGAACCTCCTCTCTTCTAGGTGTAGAGGATGCCACCTGTCTACGGTGATGGTAGAACCTCCTCCCCTCTGGGTGTAGAGGATGCCCCCTGTCTATGGTGATGGTAGAACCTCCTCTCCTCTAGGTGTAGAGGATGCCCCTGTCTATGGTGATGGTAGAACCTCCTCTCCTCTAGGTGTAGAGGATGCCCTCTGTCTATGGTGATGGTAGAACCTCCTCTCCTCTAGGTGTAGAGGATGCCCCTGTCTGTGGTGATGGTAGAACCTCCTCTCCTCTAGGTGTAGAGGATGCCACCTGTCTATGGTGATGATAGAACCTTCTCTCCTCTAGGTGTAGAAGATGCCCCCTGTCTATGGTGATGGTAGAACCTCCTCTCTAGGTGTAGAGGATGTCCCCTGTCTATGGTGATGATAGAACCTCCTCTCCTCTAGGTGTAGAGGATGCCCCCTGTCTATGGTGATGGTAGAACCTCCTCTCCTCTAGGTGTAGAGGATGCCCCTGTCTATGGTGATGGTAGAACCTCCTCTCCTCTAGGTGTAGAGGATGTCCCCCGTCTATGGTGATGGTAGAACCTCCTCTCCTCTAGGTGTAGAGGATGTCCCCTGTCTATGGTGATGGTAGAACCTCCTCTCCTCTAGGTGTAGAGGATGCCCCCTGTCTATGGTGATGGTAGATCCTCCTCTCCTCTAGGTGTAGAGGATGCCCCCTGTCTATGGTGATGATAGAACCTCCTCTCCTCTAGGTGTAGAGGATGCCCCCTCTCTATGGTGATGGTAGAACCTCCTCTCCTCTAGGTGTAGAGGATGCCCTCTGTCTATGGTGATGGTAGAACCTCCTCTCCTCTAGGTGTAGAGGATGCCCCTGTCTGTGGTGATGGTAGAACCTCCTCTCCTCTAGGTGTAGAAGATGCCCCCTGTCTATGGTGATGGTAGAACCTCCTCTCTAGGTGTAGAGGATGTCCCCTGTCTATGGTGATGATAGAACCTCCTCTCCTCTAGGTGTAGAGGAAGCCCCCTGTCTATGGTGATGGTAGAACCTCCTCTCCTCTAGGTATAGAGGATGCCCCCTGTCTATGGTGATGGTAGAATCTCCTCTTCTCTAGGTATAGAGGATGCCCCCTGTCTATGGTGATGGTAGAACCTCCTCTCCTCTAGGTGTAGAGGATGCCCCCTGTCTATGGAGATGGTAGAACCTCCTCTCCTCTAGGTGTAGAGAATGCCCCCTGTCTATGGTGATGGTAGAACCTCCTCTCCTCTAGGTGTAGAGGATGCCCCTGTCTATGGTGATGGTAGAACCTCCTCTCCTCTAGGTGTAGAGGATGCCCCCTGTCTATGGAGATGGTAGAACCTCCTCTCCTCTAGGTGTAGAGGATGCCCCCTGTCTATGGTGATGGTAGAACCTCCTCTCCTCTAGGTGTAGAGGATGCCCCTGTCTATGGTGATGGTAGAACCTCCTCTCCTCTAGGTGTAGAGGATGTCCCCCGTCTATGGTGATGGTAGAACCTCCTCTCCTCTAGGTGTAGAGGATGCCCCCTGTCTATGGTGATGGTAGAACCTCCTCTCCTCTAGGTGTAGAGGATGACCCTGTCTATGGTGATGGTAGAACCTCCTCTCCTCTAGGTGTAGTGGATGTCCCCTGTCTGTGGTGATGGTAGAACCTCCTCTCCTCTAGGTGTAGAGGATGCCCCTGTCTATGGTGATGGTAGAACCTCCGCTCCTCTAGGTGTAGAAGATGCCCCCTGTCTATGGTGATGGTAGAACCTCCTCCCCTCTAGGTGTAGAGGATGCCCCCTGTCTATGGTGATGGTAGAACCTCCTCTCCTCTAGGTGTAGAGGATGCCCCCTGTCTATGGTGATGGTAGAACCTCCTCTCCTCTAGGTGTAGAGGATGCCCCCTGTCTATGGTGATGGTAGAACCTCCTCTCCTCTAGGTGTAGAGGATGCCCCCTGTCTATGGTGATGGTAGAACCTCCTCTCCTCTAGGTGTAGAGGATGCCCCCTGTCTATGGTGATGGTAGAACCTCCTCTCCTCTAGGTGTAGAGGATGCCCCCTGTCTATGGTGATGGTAGAACCTCCTATCCTCTAGGTGTAGAGGATGCCCCCTGTCTATGGTGATGGTAGAACCTCCTCTCCTCTAGGTGTAGAGGATGCCCCTGTCTATGGTGATGGTAGAACCTCCTCTCCTCTAGGTGTAGAGGATGCCCCCTGTCTATGGTGATGACCACTTCACCCCACGTATTTATGTGCAAACTATTCCAGAATACTGCCACATGCACATTAATGACTCTGGGCCAATGTCTGGGACCTTGTGACTATTTTTCTCTTATTGTTGCATATATAAATATCCCTTGATTTCTGTGCATCTATATATCTATAAATGCTAGCATCCTGTTGCCTCCTCAAGGGGGAGCTGATTGTGTACAACCAGGTACAAATTCTATTGAAGTGAATTGGTGTAATATAAAAACCTTTTTAGTATCTGTTCCATTCATTGGTGGCCAAATTTTGATGTGTTAATTTTCTAATCACCATGGTAACCCCGTAAGTGCTATTGTTCCTCTCTGCTGTATAGTACATGTAATCAATGTACCAGGGTCTAAACGTAGATGTGGGGAATGTCCAGTCTTTACCGTATGTTTGATCAATTTTATTAAGTTACGATTACTCCCGGTTCTCTCCCCCAACAGGAGCTGAAGGAAAAGCCGTCTCCAAGAGACACGTGCGCCGGGACTGGTTGATCATCCCGGATACGGTGGCCTTCTACATCTACTCAGCTGTGAACAATGGGGCAAATTTACTTACCCGGCCCATTCGCGATCCAGCGGCGCGTTCTCTGCTCTGGATTCGGGTCCGGCCGGGATTCATGAAGGCAGTTCCTCCGCCGTCCACCAGGTGGCGCTGCTGCGCTGAAAATCATCTCCACGCGCCGGAATGCACCACCTCGGACCAGGTGAAGGTAAGCGGCCTAAAAGCGACACTTTTTCGGTTTTTAAATGCGGCGGTTTTTCCGAATCCGTCGGGTTTTCGTTCGGCCCCGCCCCCCGATTTCCGTCGCGCGCATGCCGGCGCCGATGCGCCACAATCCGATCGCGTGCGACACAATCCCGGGGCAATTCAGGTACAATCGGCGCAAATCGGAAATATTCGGGTAACACGTCGGGAAAACGCGATTCAGGCCCTTAGTAAATGACCCCCAATGTCTCTCCAGAAGCCGGGCAGAAGCTCATGGATGCGTTTGGGAATCCTGTCATCCAAGAAATACGGTAACGATTTCTCTGTTTGTTATTTGTCTGAGTTTTATAATTTTTTCCACCTTTTTAAAAAGTTTAAAAAAGTCCCTTTTAAAAAAAGTGAAAATCTACTTTTCATATTGTAAAGGGTGAGGTCTAATCACTGGAAGTTACAGCTGCGAGGCCTTAGGCTGCACTACTGAGATATATCCGTGGCGGCCATTAGTGTGGACAGTTTGGTGATTTGGGTCTATAATAAGATGATGTTGGAGCCATGAGAAAGGACAGGTAGCCTTAGCAGTTATAGGAGGACACACTGCCCCCTGCTGGTGTGATGATGGGGGGGCATGGTATATGACAGTCAGTCACCTCTAGTAGTGATAGGAGGACACACTGCCCCCTGCTGGTCCGATGATGTGTGAGCCATGGTATAGGACAGTCACCCCTAGTAGTGATAGGAGGACACACTGCCCCTGCTGGTGTGATGATGTGGGGCTATGGTACAGGACAGTCACCCCTAGTAGTGATAGGAGGACACACTGCCCCCTGCTGGTCCGATGATGTGGGGGCCATGGTATAGGACAGTCACCCCTAGTAGTGATAGGAGGACACTCTGCCTCCTGCTGGTGAAATGATGTGGGGGTCCACGGTATAGGACAGTCACCCCTAACAGTGATGGGAGGAGGACAAAGGGGCTCATTTACTAAGGGCCCGAATCGGGTTACCCGAAAATTACCGGTTTCGGATTCGGAAAAACAGCGGTGTTTGAAAAAAAAAATGTGTCGCTTGACACGCACTCACAAACACCACGAAGAAGAAGGTGAACTCCGGCGGACCTCGGCGCTGCAGCGACACCTGCTGGATATCAGGCGCACGGCCTTAGTGAATCCCGGCAGACCCGAATCAACGTCGGACAACGCGCCGCGGGATTGCGAATGGACCGGGTAAGTAAATGTGCCCCAATGTCTGATGCTGGTGTGTTGATGTGGGGGGGGGGGGGGGGGCATGGTATAGGACAGTCAGTATTCTCTGAAAGTGATAGGAGGACACACTGTCCCCTGCTGGTGTGATGATTTGGGTGTCCAAGGTATTGAACAGACAGTAACCCCTAGAAGTAATAGGAGGACACGCTGCCCCCTGCTGGTGTGATGATGTTGGAGGGGGGGGTATAGGTGGGTTCTCAGTGACTGTACATTGCTCTGATAATTAATATACTCATAAAACAATAACCATGAGTCTTGTGCAGATACTACCTGGTGCCAGACATTGTACCTGGTGCCAGACATTGTACCTGGTGCCAGACGCTATTGACCAATTTGTTACCAAACCAAGATCAAAGACGTTTTAGCCGTTAATTGCTAAAACTAAGACTCCAGTGTGAGGTCGGATAACAAAGCCTCCGATAAATTCACTAAACAGGTTTCACAAGTGGGAGCGTTACGGGAGGAGGGAGGGGGATTCTGGGTCTTGTATGAATGAGCTGTATTATTGTGCTGTTATTACTGGTTGAGTGTTGGAATGTGATGGCCCCCACTCAGGTTACTGCTACCAGGCTGTGGCCCCTGAGGAATAGCTTATATTTTCTTGACTTGCGTTTCCTGGTTGCTGGATCATATATATATGTGATGAGATTAAGAACCTATTCACATTATTATTTTGTCCATGTCCATTGAGAATCAAAATGTTTGGGTGAATATAACATAACCAGTACATTTAGATTTATTGTATTGGGGATATGCCTTGAGTTACCTCGGTTATGAAGCTGTAGGATCTGACAGAATCCCTTTAAGAAGAGTATTGCGAGTCACATGCAGTTATGTGCCTTAGCATTAGTGCATGTGGTTGTTAGGTGCCTTAGCACTAGTGCAGGGACATGTTAGTTGCCTTAGCATTAGTGCATGGGGTTGTTAGGTGACATAGCATGAGGGCATGGAAGTGTTAGGTGCCTTAGCATTAGTGTATGGGGTTGTTAGGTGCCATAGCATAAGGGCATGGAAGTGTTAGTTGCCTTAGCATTAGTGCATGGGGTTGTTAGGTGACATAGCATGAGGGCATGGAAGTGTTAGGTGCCTTAGCATTAGTGTATGGGGTTGTTAGGTGCCATAGCATAAGGGCATGGAAGTGTTAGTTGCCTTAGCATTAGTGCATGGAGTTGTTAGGTGACATAGCATAAGGGCATGGAAGTGTTAGGTGCCTTAACATTAGTGCATGGAGTTGTTAGGTGACATAGCATGAGGGCATGGAAGTGTTAGGTGCCTTAGCATTAGTGCATGGAGTTGTTAGGTGACATAGCATGAGGGCATGGAAGTGTTTGGTGCCTTAACATTAGTGCATGGAGTTGTTAGGTGCCTTAGCATTGGTGCATGGAAGTGTTTGGTGCCTTAGCATGAGGGCATGGGGTTGTTAGGTGCCTTAGCATGAGGGTATGGAAGTGCTAGGTGCCTTAGCATTAGTGCATGGGGTTGTTAGGTGCCATAGCATGAGGGCATGGAAGTGTTAGGTGCCTTAGCATTAGTGCATGGGGTTGTAATGTGCCTCAGCATTAGTGTATGGAAGTGTTTGGTGCCTTAGCATTAGTGCATGCGGTTGTTAGGTGCCTCAGCATTAGTGCATGGAAGTGTTTGGTGCCTTAGAATAAGGGCATGGGGTTGTTAGGTGCCATAGCATGAGGGCATGGAAGTGCTAGGTGCCTTAGCATTAGTGCATGGGGTTGTTAGGTGCCATAGCATGAGGGCATGGAAGTGTTAGGTGCCTTAGCATTAGTGCATGGGGTTGTAATGTGCCTCAGCATTAGTGCATGGAAGTGTTTGGTGCCTTAGCATGAGGGCATGGGGTTGTTATGTGCCTCAGCATTAGTGTATGGAAGTGTTTGGTGCCTTAGCATGAGGGCAAGGGGTTGTTAGGTGCCTTAGAATGAGGTTAAGGGCGTGTTGGGTGTCTTGTGAAGGTGTGTCTAGGGGGCAAAGACTTGTGGTTGCAGGGTCAATTTTAAGGGACTGTTTCAAGTTTAAAATGTATCCCTTGTCCACAGTATAATTGTAGGGTCTCTTTGACCTGCTTCATACCAGATTTGGAAGGGCCATAGAAGTCAATGCGCCTCCGCTACTCTATTGACTTCTCCGGCTTGACTTACATGTTGGCCTAAACCAAAAAAAAGTCCTACTGCTATGTAGCAGGTTGGGCTAATTGTGGTCCCTAGTTGTGAGCATTGAGGGGCGTCTCAGTTGTGGAACCATCTATGTTCCTAAATTTATCCCTTACCCACCCTTAAATTTGATACAACCTTTTTAAGTGAGGACTGGTTCCCCACCGGCACAAGATTTTACGCATTGTAATAGATCATGGCGGTAATTTTGGAACATCACTAGGTCCAAACTGATGTTAGAAGATGCAAGATTAGAAAGTTCATGGAATTGAAAGACTAATAATAACCTAAAGGATATTAACATTCCCAATACTTGTCTTTTACAGGAGTTTATTAATAGCAAAAACATCTGAACTCTCCCGACAAACAGAGGAACTGTATCAAAAAGTTTTCGAGTTCTTCCAGGGGAAAGAGTGAAGTTCTACAGGTCAACCACGAGGTGACAATCTTCAGACAAGATCCAATCTGACCATCGATGGACGGGTTTTCCAGATAATGCTTTGGGTTTTCCTTTCCGACGGATATGTCTAAGAGAACAACAAAAAGTCATTAAAATTAACAATGAAGTCCTGGTGGTTGCCAATATATTGTTTCCTTGAGTCCAGGGTTGGTATGATGACACATGGTGACCCTACCACTGTCTACCATGAAGACTTGTGTCTCTTCTCATTATGAAGACCCCAGATTTACAGCCAATGTCAACTTTCTAGTAAATCTCATTACAGAATTATATCTCGGAGGTCTCGGGTTCATTTTCAATAGGGTAGATTAGTAGTGTTTTGCCATTTTCTACTCATATTTCCTATCCACAGGATTGGGCATAAGTGTCTGATCTTTAGGTGGACCAACCATGGACCTGCAATGACCACAAAAATGGAGAACTGCAATAGAGGAATGGTGCATTGAGTACCTAACCAGAGCTCTATTCATCTATGGGACTATGGATCAAGTTACAAAAGAGTGTATGGAGCATTGGTCAGGGACTCCAAAGGCTCCATTCATATGCAGGGGTGTGAACCTAAACCCTCTGCTGCCTGAGGCGAGTTACTCCACTCCACCCTATGCAGTAGGTAGGTTCTCCATGTAGTGTCTTACACCTGTAATGACAATGGGGCACATTTACTAAGGGTCCGCAGCCGCGAATCCGTCGGGTTTTTCCCGAATATTTCCTCTTTGCGCTGTATTTCACGGAATTGTGGCGCACGCGATCGATTTTTGGCGCAATCGCGCCGACTTTCGCGCAACAGAAATCGGGGGGCGTGGCCACCGGACAACCCGAAGGATTCGGAAAAACCACAGAATTTATAAAGCCATTTGTGTCGCAAGATCAAGCACTCACATACACCAGAAAAAAGCAGGTGAACTCCGGCGGACCTCGGCGCAGCAGCGACACCTGGTGAATATCGGTGCACGGACCTTAGTGAATCCCAGCAGAACCCGAATCAGCGTTGGAGAACCCGCCGCTGGATCGCGACTGGACCGGGTAAGTAAATGTGCCCCATTGAGTGTGAAGAGACAAAGGCCCAGATATATGAAAACTTGTGCAATACGTCTTGGTGCAGTTTGTGCCAGATATTGCATTAAAAAAAAAAACTAATGGACAAGTCTATTGAAAAAAACGGGAAAAAAATGGATCCGTTATTTGTCTGTTTTCAAAACAGAAATGTGAGCGCAGATGGGAACTCGCCTAAATTTTAATACATAAAAACTTACAATGTTCTTCAATAAGGAAGGACACAATCCCTATTGACTCCTGAGACACAACTAAAATTAAATGAATCCTCCCTTGGACCGTGGACGTAGGGCATAGAGACATCATTGAGGAGTGAAGTCCTTTCTACAAGCCAGGGTTCTGCTCCCCTTTTGCACATAGTCTGAAGGAGCCATGTTTATGATAGACCTTGGTGTTCAGGTGGAAGCCTCATACAATGGGCCATTAGGGTCCTGTCTGAGGGTGGAGGGCTCAGTAACTTATCTCTGAGCTGGAGAACGTATAACAGTAGGTCTATATAAGGGACAGATAATGGGTGTGGTGGTGTGTGTGTATCGCAATGGTCTCTAAAGGCATTCTAATCTACATCAGACAGTATGACTAGACTCGTAGCACCCGCTACCGGGTCTGACAAATCACCACCCATGTGGTGTAGGCTTTGAGGTCACAAGGAGCAGCTCTGATATGCATTAAGCAGAGGTATTATATCTGATTTGCTGTGGCAAAGACTGTCCAGAATTAGTCATGGTCACATCAAAGCCAATTCCCAAACCCCCTAAAGGCTCCTGTAGATAACCTTCTGTAGAGGTCCTGTAGAGGTCCTATGCACCGCCACTCCATGTCTCCATACACTTATAGGTCTAGAGGTGTAGGACTGACCTGTGTTCCCATAGCTTTGCTCAGTATTTTTGGTAAGTCTCTTCCAGTTTCCGCTGTCTCACTATACTGGTGAAGCAGGAAGCCATGGAAAACCGCTCCACCATTGTGCCACTGCCGTCCGCAGTTTTTAGGCTGTTAGATACGATTTGATGGCTTCATAGCAGCAAAAAAGGAGAACTTCTGAGAGGAAACGAGGAGAGGTAAGTATCTGATGAATAAGATGATCAAACATAAGGAGGGGGGCTACAAAGCTGTGGCTTTTATAAGGGGGCTACAAAAATGGGTAATAGCAGTTGGCTTCCATATAAAGAGGATGATTTATAAGTGGAGGCTATAGGATGGGGGGACTATGGAAGTAGCCGCTACAGGAAGGGGGCAATATTAGATGGTAGGACACATTTGAGGGATTGTAAATAGGTAAAAAAAGTCAGCAAAAATAAAAAAATTTATATGGGGACTTTTGGTGAAGCGTAAATGGATTTATGAACTGCGGTTTTGGGGCACATTTACGTAAAAGGTCACTGGAGTTCACTGAAAGTGCTCTGCCCGTATTTAATGCACGGCGCGACGAGTCACTAAGATCGTGCTCCAGAAATCATGAATGTGTCAGAAGCAGGAACCGGAGCAGGGTCAGAACTTTTTGGGGGTTTTTTATTAGACACATCTGCCCTGTTCCCCGGGAGCTTTACTGTGGTTCCCCAAAAACCCTTTTAGGCAAATACAAAAACCTCAACCAAAGGTAAAAT
Source organism: Engystomops pustulosus (assembly GCF_040894005.1). NCBI lineage: Eukaryota > Metazoa > Chordata > Amphibia > Anura > Leptodactylidae > Engystomops > Engystomops pustulosus. Next base: position 253,567,426 of record NC_092412.1, on the reverse strand, counting down.
CCCGTTTATTAGAATGACGCTGCCTGATGTGCATGAACACTGAAGCCTGGATAATGAGATGACTAGAATCACGCACTAGCCGGCACGTGAAAACCCAGCAGACAATGACTCTCGTCAGAAAGCGAAATGAGAAATTTCTTGCAAAAGCTTTTCCGGGAAAGTCATTTACTTTCACGTGGCTTTCTCATGATCACATTAGTTACAGTATCAGCCGTGCTCAGGGGCATACTGCAGCCTGCAAATGTCTGACTGGACACCAACATGAAGAACAGTAAAAAAAATAATAGTATCTATAATAATAATAATAATAATAATAACAATAGTATCTATAATCCGTGTGGCTTTCAGGAACTTCAGGCCCTCATGGACCATCCCCAGCACAGGTTCTAGTCTCTTATGCTGCAACATAACCAGTAATACTAACATTTAAAAAATAATTTTGGGGTTCCCAATGGCTATAAGGGCCCATTATCTTTCCTGACCGTGTTCTTTTCTGTATCATGTCTGATAGAATTACCAGGCACATGGACAGAGATTATCGCCCGCCCCCCCCCCATCCCTTGTGTGACTGAATACAACACTGTGCACGGCAGCCGGGTGTGACATACAGAGCTCTCCGCACCATGACCTGGGGCCATAGACCTCTTTGGGGGCCGTGATCTGGCCACCAATTTCAAGACAAGATCACGGCTCCTATAAGGGTCTCTGCAGGAATAACCCCCTCCCCCCCGACTCCCTGCCACAAGTCAACACATGGACCTCTGAAAATACAACAGTCACAATAGTGTCCCCTTTGGTTCCACTTGGGTTCAGCCTTTGACTCTATGCTGGACCCAAGAAGACTAGGAGATGACAGCCCAATGTGGAGACAACTAGGTTTTTTTTCTCTAGGTCTTTATAGAGGTTGGTCCTGTAGAATAATTTTATCTGTTAGGCCTAAAGAACCACTAAAGTAATTTCTGCATCTACCCCCAAGCATCAAGTCGCTATTTCCCCTTAGGCCTCACGCACATGAGCGTAAATGTGTGCTGTGAGCTAGCGGCACACGACCCAATGCTTGCGACCCGGAAATCATTTGTGTGCACAAAGCCTTAGGCATCATATCTACTCTCTCCCCAGACATGATGGCCTTACATCCTAGCAATCATAGATTACACTAGACTGCTGCATCCTGTGCCCATGTTGGATGTCACGGGTGCCCCCTGCGATCCATGTTTCACCTCTCCACGCTCCTGCTCCCATCCGGCCTGGTGCGCACGTGTGTCCCCGCACTCTAGGGCGCGCGCTCGCCGCTCTTCCTATGTTCCCTGCATTGTTCCTGTTCCCTGCTCTGCCATATTCCTGTTGTGACCTCGGACTTGATCTCTGACCTCTGCATCTCTGACGCCTGCCCTGACTCTGTGCCCATTTCTGATGTTGAGCCTGGACTCCGATTCTGTACCTCTACCTCGGCTGCCACCGCGGGCCTAGTCGTGGACCTGTGGAACAACCTGGTGGCACTCCGCCACAGCAAGACCATCACGCTTTGGTGAAAACCAGGTGCCACTTAGACTCCGGTCCCAGGTGTTGGCTAGTACCACCTCCCGTGGTGGTCCAGAGGGTTCCCGGAACCAGAACCCTTGACATTGGATACCTCAGAAGGCTGCAGTAAGGGAATGTTAGTCCTGAACCCCTGAACTTGCGGTTTTCTGTAGATATATTCTTCTATAATATACAGAATGTAGTTGACCATGTCCTCGGGGACACTTGGGTGAAGACAGAAGGGTCTTGATACAAACTAGTAAAACATTAATGGGTTGTCCAAGATTAACTTCTTTAACACTGGCAATGAGTAACCGGGTTACTGCAAATATCCTCATTGCATGTGACCTTTCCCTTTTGCCGGCCATTCTCTCTATGTGAGCCCTAAAGCCTCATCTTCTGTGGTTCTCCAGGACAGTAGTTTCCTCTATAATGTACAACAACACAACTTGGTGAACTCTTCTGTAAGTCGCTGATAAGAGCAGCCTAGATGAGTTCGGTTTGGATCAGGATTGGTACCTGGTTAATTTTCAACTACAGAAAGTACCTGCTTCTCCTTTTGATGACCAATCAAAGCTGAGCAGTGTGAACATGTGACATGATCGTACCACATCAAATCCCTTGGTACCCAGCGTTAAAGGGAACCTACCACCCCGATTCTACCTATAAAGGTAGAAGGGGTGGTAGGTGGATGAATGGGACGTGAGGATAGCCCTTTTTTGGGCTATCCTCACGTCCCGGGTGTCTTTTTAGAAAACTTTATTGCAGGTATATGCAAATTTTTTTACGCGGCTACTGGGGCGTGGAGTAGCCGGACATGAGGTCTATTCTAAAGGTCCATAGGAGCCTCCCACCCATCACCTACTGTCCACCTACACTTAGGAAGGGTCATCGGGACAATGGGGCACATTTACTTACCCGGCCCTCTCACTAAGGTCCGTGTGCCCGATATCCACCAGGTGTCGCCACTGCGCCGAGGTCCGCCAGAGTTCACCTTCTTTTTCCCGGTGCATGTAAGTGCTGATCTTGCGACACAAATTCTTTTTTAAATTATTCGTTTTTTCCGAATCTGTCGGGTTGTCCGACGGCCACGCCCCTTGATTTCTGTTGCGTGAAAGCCGGCGCCGATGCAGCAAAATCTGATTGAGTGCGCCAAAATCCTGGGGCAATTCAGCGCAAATTGTCGACGAAAGTGAGCGATTTGGACCCCCAAAATGTACTTAAGTCTTTGATACATGGGCAGCCTGTGCATGATTATTTTAGCTCCCACCATCTGTACCTATCTCCACCTTTGCAGTACAGGTGGTCCCCTACTTAAGGACACCCGACTTACAGACAACCCCTTGTTACAGACGGACCCCTCTGCCCCCTGTGACCTCTGGTGACCTCTCTGGATGTTACTATAGTCCCAGTCTATATGGTCTATTTTGTTACATTTTTTCCCCTGTAGATCCTTATATAAACTGTTTCTATGGTAACAGACTACAGGAAAACTCTGAGTAGTCTGAAATTATACAATTTTTCATTTATCTCTTATTCTAAATGAAAATCATCTCTTTGTCTCAGCTGAGGATCATTTTTTCCGTTCTCCAGGATCCTTGAACATCCCTCCCCCAGATAATTATCTCTCATCTGTCCCAAGTCCAAGATTATCTCTATCCTGAGGTAGCACCTCCCATCCCAGAGCCGGCATCCGTCTATGTGCGCCCCAATATACAACCTCCTCTGTACCTCCTGCCATGATCTTTCCATACCTCACCCGTGGGAGATGTGACGGCGGCCATATTGGTTATTACTTTTATTTATTTATTTTTGTAGAAGAAATTACATCAAACAAGAATCGGGTAAAAAGTGCAAGTTTTAGTCTTCATTTAAAGCATGTATGCAAATATATGCAAATTAATCAGGGAGAACTGTACAGATGAAGCCCCTTTAGGTTACAGTATAGGAACTCTATATAGAGTTTGGGGACACTGTATTGCAAAGTGCTCCCAATGCATTTGCGTGTATATAGTGCACTTGATTGAATTTGCATATATACAACGCCCCCAATGCAGTGTGTGTGTATATGCAAATGATCGGGGGTACTTTAGAATTTATATGAAAAATAAATGTACAGAGCCTGATTCTGTTGCTGTATTTCTGACAGAGCCCAGTTCTGGTGCTGTATTTCTGTACAGAGCCCAGTTTTGGTGCTGTATTTCTGTACAGAGCCCAGTTCTGGTGCTGTATTACTTTATGGCTCTGGTGCTGAGTTTGTAGGCAGTTCTTGGTTCTAGTGCAGAGCTGATGCACTAAGCTTGTTGCAGGTGATGTATTTATTTTCTGAGCTATATTGTGATTTGGCGCCTGGTACATATTTCAATTAAGTGGGGGGGGGGGGGGGGGGTGTCACTGTCCATGCAAAAACTATTTTAAAGAAGCAAAGTGAATACTAGCTCAGGGGGTCGTACTGCATATACTATTATTATAGTTTTGTTTCTCATTGGTCCTGGCAGTAGAGCGGAAAGAAAACTACACGAGTTATTTGAAAACCTCCCACGGCATGTTAATTATTAAGGAGCGCCTTAAGAAAAGTGTAAGAAACAGCTGTAGGGTCAGCAGGGCCACAATTTTTCGGATTTGGGAATCAATTTTTCGGATTCTTATTTTGAAGTTGACAGTAGGAATGGCAGCTGCCTCGGGGGACTTATCTTCTTGTGGTTGACATGACACAGGGATAAGATCACTTGTTCAGCTTTGCTTGTTAAACTGATTGCTCATTGTGTTGGGGGCATCTTTATTTTTTCCCTATTAATAATTAATAATAATTCGTTATGTATATAGCGCCTACAGATTACGCAGCGCTGTACAAAGCTTGCCAAATTGGTTCTTGTCCCCAAGGGGCTCACAATCTAATCACCTACCAGTGTGTTTTGGAGTGTGGGAGGAAACCAGAGGACCTGGAGGAAACCCACGCAAACACGGAGAGAACATACAAACTATTTGCAGATGTTGACCTGGGTGAGATTCGAACTCAGGACCCCAGTGCTGCAAGGCAGAAGTGCTACTCACTCAGGCCCCATGCCGCCTATTACATTGTATTGGGGCAGGGTGTCTGTTGTGAGGTCGATAGTAATTGTCAGTCCCCAACAAATACACAGGTGAGGACGGTAGATAAAGGAACTACCTAGTAAATTGTAGCACAATTTCAATGCCAAGATTATGGGGCAGATTTACTTACCCGGTCCATTCGCGATCCAGCGGCGCGTTCTGTGCAGTGGATCCGGGTCTTCCGGCGATTCACTAAGGCAGTTTCTCCGATGTCCACCAGATGTCGCTGCTGCGCTGAAGTTCCCTGAGGTCCGCCGGAGTGCACCATCCTATACCTGGTGAAGGTAAGTGCGTGTCCCGCGACATTTTTTTTTTTTAAATGAGGCGGTTTCTCCGAATCCGTAGGGTTTTCGTTCGGCCACGCCCCTGATTTCCGTCGCGTGCATGCCGACGCCAATGCGCCACAATCCGATCGTGTGCGCCAAAAACCCGGGGCAATACAGGGAAAATCGCCGCAAATCGGAAATATTCGGGTAACACGTCGGAAAAAGGCGAATCGGGGCCTTAGTAAATGACCCCTCATGTTTCAGCCATGCAAATTTGCTGCACAACCCACAGTCATGATGTAGTCTGAGCCCGCAGGTTGATAATGATGGTTCCCTTGAATAATTGGGCAAGTATCTATATGTCACAAAGAGTAAATGAAATATCTGAAGCCTTCACAGGTTCCTAAACTTCCACCCATCCACTGGAATGAGCGTCAAGCACGAACGCGGCCACTACAGTTATAGTTTATAAAATTTATGGAGCTTGATGGAGCAGCGGTGGACATGGGACATGGACCTCTGCTCTCCTGGGATATCATTATTTCTCAGTGTTTTTATTGTTGTCACTACACAAGATGGTAAAACAGGTTGTAGTGGCAGAGGTCCATGTAGTCAGCACGTTATCTTGCTTGGTGAGCGGTCAGCTCTTTTCTCGTCCTGGCCCTGGTCTTGTTGCTGTACTTTGGCCACTCCATCTCCCAGGCCTATAGGGTGCGAGCGTGGCGTTATGGCTCTTTCTGCCTTCTAATGGGCCACCACATGTCCTGAGCCTTAAAGAAACTCTACCAGTCTTATTTAGTAAAATTAAATTAAACGTACATGTCTCTAGCTGTCTTTTCCAAGATCCCGGTGATGGTCTTCTCTAATTTTGCCGGGATTGCTGTAAAAAAAAAAAGAGTTATAAAAAGCAACTACAGAGCGCCGGACAGTAAAGAAGACCAGCACCGGCATACTGGAGAAGACAGCTCTAGGTGTGTATGTTTGGTTCAGTTTTACTTAATAACACCGGTAGATCTCCTTTATGTTTCGTTGTCTCTTAGCTCCCTCTGAATGTAAACCTTCGTTCTGACATGATGTTCCTGTTGTTGGCTTCTGACCTGCTATTCTCTCGTGAGAACTCCAGGTCTCCCCGACTACAAATCTCCACCTGACCTGAGCTGGCCATGCTCTTGACTTTTCATTGCCTGATGCCTGATTTACTGCACAGTAAATGGATGACCATGTCAAAGCAAAGTCAGATAGATATATGTACATACAACTGAATCCACCATCTGGAGCACCAATTGAGGAAGTCATTCATGTCACACCTGCCTTCACTCCCATCGGCCAACTCTCTTCCCATCTCCTTCTGTCTTCTTTGTCAGCCACTCCTGTTTCAAAGGTCCTGTCCAGTATCATCCAACGTCATGTGCCTTCTGCTGTGCCTCAAAGTTAAATAAAGTAGAGAGTGACCACACCTTGTACCCAACCTGGTTTGTGTGGTGGACTTTCACCTAGATATTTTCCTGAAGAACATCTGTTCCTATCTCACTCCTAATTGGATGTTTTGAGCACAATATGACCTTGGCAAACATTGGCACAAGGTACCGTTCATATCAGTTATTGACATGTGCAGAAGACACATAGAGGAAGGATCATCTCATTAGTAAAAGTTGGTAGAGAGTGGCTGGATCTAGCTGAACATATGTTTCAAACTCAGGGTCGTTCGACTACTACAAGGTGTCTGTTCTGTTAGGTGCACTCCGACAGCACCAAGGAAGCCGCACTCTGTATAGTAGAGGCGGCCACTCTAACAATTAGGTCACACCATTGGAAGTAACCTCAGTCTAAACGACACAGTGAGACCACATCCCACTGATTGTTACACATACCACGATCCATAGAGATGCCTTCAACTTGGGTTAAGTCTTCCTCCTTCTCTTACCAATCCAAGCAACATGTCTGCTAGATGTAAGGTCAGGGTCCAAAAATAAAATATGCAGAATGAAAGAAAAGTTTCTGACCCGGTTATTGAGGCTCATCCTTCATGCCCACGTCTTCCATAACATCCAAGTGAAAGCAACTCCTCATACCCAACCCTACAGCTCTTACTCTTCTTGTAGCACACACACAAGTGTTTTTTGGACCATGACTATGGACGGCAGATGCTACTGAAGAGTGATATGCGTTACTAATCGTGGGCGGTCAAGGCCTGCCATCTCTTTTTCCCTACTGATCCCTCAATCATTGTGAGTTTCATTTTGCCTGGGTGTAGGGGCTTTGCGACCTGGTCATACACTGTTCCCAACTTGATCCTCCAGCATGAAGTCCATTGGAGTGTCTGTTTTTCTCTTTCCACCCACTGCTGGCTCTAAAATAAGAATTAATAAGAAATAAGTTATTTAGTTGGCTTTCAAAATTGATGTTTTGGTTGCCGCCTTATATCGTAATGTCTGAGAAGATGATCTTATTAAGATGCCAGTGTCTCAGCTCCACAGATGTCTTCTGCTTTGCTGCTGCTTGAGGTCATTGTTGACAGCTCCACTTGCTGAGAGATTTTGAGCTTGGAATTCATTTGATAATGAATGATCTTCTGTGGAAGAAATTCTATGTACCAGACGAGAGAGGCGCGCTGAAGAGGACATCCTACTAAGAACAAATGTAACATTGCGAAAGTTGCCTTCACAATTGCTGTAGTCCTTCACTCTTCCCTCCACCTAATTTCTTCTTCTTTGCCCAGTCCTGATTCCAAGGTCCAGTCCCGCATCATCTACCGTCTTGTGCCTCCTGCTATTACCCAAAAATATAGTAGTGAGAGACAAAATTTTTTTTCCAAACCTACACAGAGGGGCAGATTTACTTACCCGGTCCTGTCGCGATCCCGTGGCGCGTTGTCGGATGAGGATTCGGGTCTGCCGCGATTCACTAAGATCGTACACCCGAGTTCCTGCATCCATCGAGATCCGCCGGAGTTCGACAGCTTCTTCCCGGTGCTTGTAAGTGCGTGTCTTGTGACACAATTCTAAATGTTAAATCCTGCGCGTTGTCCGAATCCGTCAGGTTGTCCGACGGCCCGCTCCCCTGATTTGTGTAGCGTGCCAAGCCGGTGCTGATGTGCTAAAATCTGATCGCATGTGGGGCAATTTGGCGCAAAATGGAAATAGTCGAAATCCCCGACGAAAATGCGTCCGGCGTACCCTTAGTAAATGAGCCCCAATGGGTACCACCACTATTGACTTTACTGAGCAACCTTCTTCATTTGACAACTGATCTATGGCATCTTGACACATAGTAACAACCATTGAGTGTAGGTCCTTCTGAATAATAATAATTCTTTATTTATATAGCGCACACAGAATACGCAGTGCTGCACAAAGCTTGTCAAAGTGGTCCCTGTCCCCATGGGGCTCACAATCTAATCACCCTACCAGTATGTTTTGTAGTGTGGGAGGAAACCAGAGGGCCCGGAGGAAACCACGCAAACACGGAGAGAACATACAAACTCTTTGCAGATGTTGACCTGGGTGGACTTCTTGGTAGAACTTCTCCTATTTCCTTCCCTGGTAAGGTAAAGCAATACTTTTGGCTATAAAACCCCTACAATTTATCATTAACTTTAAAATCACAGGGTAAATTTTAGGATTCTGAAAGATTTGCAAGCTGAATACTTGGTAGTATAACAACCTCTGTCCTCCTCACCATCAGTAATTCAAGACGCAAACATGAACCATCTCTACCATTTACATATCACTGCATTCGATCAAAATCAATGGTGGTCCCATATCAGAGGGTTTAGTATGAGAGGGATAAGGCTCCATTCACACCTTGCTCTATGCTTCCATTTGAGGTTCATGTTGGAAATTTTTCATTTTTTTGCAAATTATTCTTCCAAAGAAAACCAAACCTTAAAGAGGGCTTCCTTCTGCACATCACTTTGCTCTTATTCTCCTCCTTCCTTTACTCCTTTTTACTCTGAAATTCTGTCTTGCTAGCAAGATGGAGGGAAGGTCACCGAGGTGTCAAATTACATAGAAGTCTATGGAGAAGGAAGGGGGTGGAGTGAGTCGCTCACAGCAGCTAAGTTATCAGCGAGCAGCACAGGAAAGATATAGAAAGGACAAGTACAGGCCGCAGAGATTGTGCTGCTGGGAAATGACTACAAGCCATAAAATGTCCAGAAAGAGTCTGACTCCTCATGTGCACAGACAGTGGACTGTGACCTATACTATGGGGCACATTTACTTACCTGTCTGAGGAGGTCACAGAAAGTGCATTGTCCGTGTATAATGCGCTGTGCGGGGAGTCACTAAGATCCTGCGCCCGATATCCTGCATGTGTCGCTTCCCCGCTCAGGTCCCCGGAGTTCATCTTCTTCTTCCTGGTGCATGTAAGTGCATTGTCCGTGTATAATGCGCTGTGCGGGGAGTCACTAAGATCCTGCACCCGATATCCTGCATGTGTCTCTTCCCCGCTCAGGTCCCCGGAGTTCACCTTCTTCTTCCTGGTGCATGTAAGTGCATTGTCCGTGTATAATGCGCTGTGCGGGGAGTCACTAAGATCGTGCACCCGATATCCTGCATGTGTCTCTTCCCCGCTCAGGTCCCCGGAGTTCACCTTCTTCTTCCTGGTGCATGTAAGTGCATTGTCCGTGCATAATGCGCTGTGCGGGTAGTCACTAAGATTGTGCGCCCGATATCCTGCATGTGTCGCTTCCCCGCTCAGGTCCCCGGAGTTCACCTTCTTCTTCCTGGTGCATGTAAGTGCATTGTCCGTGTATAATGCGCTGTGCGGGGAGTCACTAAGATCCTGCGCGCGATATCCTGCATGTGTCTCTTCCCCGCTCAGGTCCCCGGAGTTCACCTTCTTCTTCCTGGTGCATGTAAGTGCATTGTCTGTGTATAATGTGCTGTGCGGGGAGTCACTAAGATCCTGCATCCGATATCCTGCATGTGTCTCTTCCCCGCTCAGGTCCCCGGAGTTCACCTTCTTCTTCCTGGTGCATGTAAGTGCATTGTCTGTGTATAATGTGCTGTGCGGGGAGTCACTAAGATCCTGCATCCGATATCCTGCATGTGTCGCTTCCCCGCTCAGGTCCCCGGAGTTCACCTTCTTCTTCCTGGTGCATGTAAGTGCATTGTCCGTGTATAATGCACTGTGCAGGGAGTCACTAAGATCCTGCGCCCGATATCCTCCATGTGTCGCTTCCCCGCTCAGGTCCCCGGAGTTCACCTTCTTCTTCCTGGTGCATGTAAGTGCATTGTCCGTGTATAATGCACTGTGCAGGGAGTCACTAAGATCCTGCGCCCGATATCCTCCATGTGTCGCTTTCCCGCTCAGGTCCCCGGAGTTCACCTTCTTCTTCCTGGTGCATGTAAGTGCATTGTCCGTGTATAATGCACTGTGCAGGGAGTCACTAAGATCCTGTCACTTCCCCGCTCAGGTCCCCGGAGTTCACCTTCTTCCTCCTGGTTCTTCTTCCCGGTGCTTGATCTTGCGACACAATTTGAAAGTTAAATCCCGCGCTCAGTCCGAATCATTCGGATCGTCCAATGGCACACCCTCCAACTTGTGCATGGAGAGCTGCGCCAAAATCTGATCACGTGCGACACAATCGCAGCGAAGACACCTGTTAAATACCTGTCACAGCCGATGAAAGGTCATCACGCGACACTCAGTAAATAAGCCCCTTTGTGTCAATAGGTCCTTATGCAGCTGCTATTTTTGTCCCCATGATGTCACCCACCAGAAATACACTGGTAGGAGAGGAATGTGTAGTGAGACAATGGAACCTTTGTAGCTGCTGCTACAATGTGGCTGTTACCAAGCTCTCGGGAAAGGTCCCTGTTTAGGCCTTAACTTTTTATTGACCCCTCACACCGCGTAGCATTTTGCGATCGTGATGGTTCACTTTTTAAAAATGTCCTTTTTTAAAAATTTGATTTGGGGTAAACGGTATGAAAACCATAGTAAGTAATCCACTTTTTTGCACATAAATTTTGTTGTGCTGACATTTTTTGAAATTCTATATATTATATTATGTTTATATAATATTTTAAGAATAAATTATTATATGTTTTATATATACTTAAAATATTAAATTAAATCCTTATTGGAATCTATGGGGAGTATTTATAAGGACATCTATGCTGCAAAACTGGGGTAGAAGTCCCATAATAATCATAAATGTTAGTGTATCGCCAGCCCTTGTGATTATTTTCCCAGGGGGCATGTGGGAGCGTAAAGTAGGGGCACAGCCTGTGTGTGTGTGTGTGTGGGGGGGGTCAGCGCGACCGGTGCTGGAGTCATAGGACCTAGCATAGAAATTAAACACCCGCCGAATGCATCAAGAGGTGTATGATAAATAACTGATCTATTTCATATCTATCTATTACAAATTGGGGCTCATTTACTAACAATAGTGCAAACTGTACTCTATGCATTTCCCTGTGTAGTGCGCACGGTTTGACTTAGCCCTTAATTTGTGTCACATGATGATTAGCCCCCTGTAGTGTATAGTCTGCCAACCCCTGCAGTATATAGCCTGCCAGACCCCTGTAGTATATAGCCTGCCAGCCCCCTGTAGTATATAGCCTGCCTACTGCCAGAGGGTATAGCCTGCCAGCCCCTGTAGTGTATAGCCTGCCTGCCCCAGTAGTATATAGCCTGCCAGCCCCTGTAGTCTATAGCCTGCTTGTCCTTATAATATATAGTCTGCCTGTACCTGTAGTGTATAGCCTGCCTGCCCCTGTAGTATATAGTCTGCCAGCCCCTGTAGTATATAGCCTGCCTGCCCCTGTAGTCTATAGCCTGCTTGTCCTTATAATATATAGTCTGCCTGTACCTGTAGTGTATAGCCTGCCTGCCCCTGTAGTATATAGTCTGCCAGCCCCTGTAGTATATAGCTTGCCAGTCCCCTTTAGTATATAACCTGCTTGTCCCTGTAGTATATAGTCTGCCAGCCCCTGTATTATATAGCCTGACAGCCCCCTGTAGTGTATAGACTGCCCCTGTAGTGTATAGCCTGCCCCTGTACTATATAGCCTGCCAACCCCCAGTAGTATATAGCTACCCCCTGTAGTATATAGGTAGCCAGCCCCATTTAGTATATAGCCTGCCAGCCCCCTCTAGTAAATAGCCTGCCAGTCCCCTGTAGTATAGTAGTATATAGTCTGCCTGCCCCTGTAGTGCATAGTCTGCCAACCCCTGCAGTATATAGCCTGCCAGCCCCCTGTAGTATACAGCCTGCCAGCCCCCTGTAGTATATAGCCTGCCTGCCCCTGTAGTATATAGCCCGCCTGCCCCTGTAGTGTATAGCCTGCCACCCCCTGTAGTATATAGCCTGCCTGCCCCAGTAGTATATAGCCTGCCATCCCCTGTAGTATATAGCCCGCCTGCCCCTGTAGTCTATAGCCTGCTTGTCTATGTAGTATATAGTCTGCCAGCCCCTGTAGTGTATAGCCTGCAAGCCCCTGTAGTGTATAGCCTGCCTGCCCCTGTAGTATATAGTCTGCCAGACCCAGTAGTATATAGCTTGCCAGTCCCCTTTAGTATATAACCTGCTTGTCCCTGTAGTATATAGTCTGCCAGCCCCTGTATTATATAGCCTGACAGCCCCCTGTAGTGTATAGCCTGCCAGCCCCTGTAGTGTATAGCCTGCCTGCCCCAGTAGTATATAGCCTGCCAGCCCCTGTAGTATATAGCCCGCCTGCCCCTGTAGTGTATAGCCTGCCAGCCCCTGTAGTGTATAGCCTGCCCCTGTAGTGTATAGCCTGCCCCTGTACTATATAGCCTGCCAACCCCCAGTAGTATATAGCCAGCCCCTGTAGTATATAGGTAGCCAGCCCCCTCTAGTAAATAGCCTGCCAGTCCCCTGTAGTATAGTAGTATATAGTCTGCCTGCCCCTGTAATGTATAGCCTGCCAACCCCTGCAGTATATAGCCTGCCAGCCCCCTGTAGTATACAGCCTGCCAGCCCCCTGTAGTATATAGCCCGCCTGCCCCTGTAGTGTATAGTCTGCCAGCCCCTGTAGTGTATAGCCTGCCTGCCCCAGTAGTATATAGCCTGCCAGCCCCTGTAGTATATAGCCCGCCTGCCCCTGTAGTATATAGCCTGCTTGTCCATGTAGTATATAGTCTGCCAGTCCCTGTAGTGTATAGCCTGCAAGCCCCTGTAGTGTATAGCCTGCCTGCCCCTGTAGTATATAGTCTGCCAGCCCCTGTAGTATATAGCTTGCCAGTCCCCCTTAGTATATAACCTGCTTGTCCCTGTAGTATAAAGTCTGCCAGCCCCTGTATTATATAGCCTGACAGCCCCCTGTAGTGTATAGCCTGCCAGCCCCTGTAGTGTATAGCCTGCCCCTGTACTATATAGCCTGCCAACCCCCAGTAGTATATAGCCTGCCCCTGTAGTATATAGGTAGCCAGCCCCCTTTAGTATATAGCCTGCCAGCCCCCTCTAGTAAATAGCCTGCCAGTCCCCTGTAGTATAGTAGTATATAGTCTGCCTGCCCCTGTAGTGTATAGCCTGCCAGCCCCCTGTAGTATATAGCCTGCCAGCCCCCTGTAGTATATAGCCTGCCAGCCCCCTGTAGTATATAGTCTGCCAGCCCCTGTAGTATATATTAAATAACAAAGCAAAAAAACCAAATCAGCCCCTATAATCCACAACAAATTATATGCGCCTCTCTAACTATACAAGTCAGAAAATACCAAAAAATAAGAACCAGAGCTGCAGAAACACTTTTTCTATATAAAAATAATATCCTTTATTGCAAGTAAACACAGATATTATACATATATATCCCTCAAAGGGGAAAATCCACTACAGTATGTAGGGGACACAAGTAGCCCCAGATGAAAATAGGGCAGCACCCGAATATTTCCGATTTGTGCCGATTTCCCCTGAATTGCCCCGGGATTTTGGCGCACGTGATCGGATTGTGGCGCATCGGCACCGGCGTGCACACAACGGAAATGGGGGGGCGTGGCCGAACGAAAACCCGACGGATTCGGAAAAACCGCCGCATTTAAAAAAAAAAAATGTGTCGCGGAGCTTGCACTTACCTTCACTCAGCCCGGCTCTGTGTATTCCAGTGCGTTCCGATGCTCTTCAGCGCAGCATCGGAGGAACTACCTTAATAAATTCCGGCTGGACCCGAATGCACCACAGAGAACGCGCTGCTGGATCGCGAATGGACCGGGTAAGTAAATCTGCCCCAATATGTCAACAATAATAAAATAGTCAGTCCAGAGGTAGAACCAGTAGGGGTAAAGTGGTAGCAGTGCAGTGAAAAGAATAATAGATAAACCGGAGGTACCTTCCAGTGTTTAAAAAATTTAATTTTGCTATAGCACAGTTCCCCGCAAACATAGCAAACTCATCCGAAAAACTGACGCTGGGCAATCAAAGGGAACACCCCAACGCACGTTTCGCACTAATGCTTTGTCAGGAGGTGGTATACCGGTGCCATGTCTGACATTTTATATTCTCCAACGGCGTCTCTGCTTCAAGACGCGCCCACCACGTGACGCGCCACGTGCCACCAGGAAGCGCCACCCCAAATCACATGATTGGAGAGACGCCCCCATGGAGACGCGGCCCGCGACTGTGCACTTCCCCATGCACGCACATAGGCGTGTCAACAGGATGCCGCTAGATCATATTACATAAATGTACGGTAAGTATCTACGTGTCTTAGCCCAACATATTTAATACAAAAGTTGATGAAAAATATTAAAAAACATCTCGACACATACATATCATAATGGTGTAGGGAAGTGATGCATAGCCATAATTTAGATTGTACTAGCCGGATAATCCAGGCATAAGGTGCTACTCGTACACAAGTAGACAAGTGCATAAATATGAATAAAATACAAAAATAACTGTGTTGACCTTAATGAAAAATCAAACTGAAAGTGCTGCTAGTGCATAAGTATCAGGTGCACGAATGTCAATAAAAGGAGCAGTCATAACAACAATAAAGTGCTCATGCAGAATACTAAAAACGGCTTCCATTTATAACCCTAGGTAACAAAAAACATATAAGGATTGGGGTGCAATGAAAATTACAATGGCAAAGTGTAATTAAATACCCCTAAAAAAGCCTCAAAAGTGAATAGTCGTTAAAACGCAACTTATATACTTGGTACAGTATAAAAATGTATAAAATATACAGTAAAGAACACACCTGTACATACACAATGTGAATACCCTGAGTGATAATAAAAAAAATAAATAAAAAAAAATTCCCCCTATAATAACTATATACAGTCCAGGGTAAAATAATAAAATTGTACTCACCTTCCATCGTTCCCCCAATGCGCGCCGACCTCCTTTCCCTTCCCTCACGGTGTCAGAATAGTGGATATCAGAGGTGTACCAATAACTTATTGTTCCCTCGCTCTGCCATAGAGTGGAGTTGGGGCACATCTGCTGGATACGGCCTGGACCTAAATACACTGTGAGCAATTCGGACGGTCACGCGACCGTCAAATCGCCCACATTCAGTGGGGGCCCCTTTGAGGGCAAAGTGGTGGGGGCCCCGGGCGACCTCCCTATAATCCGGCCCTGGCTGTATAGAGTCAATGCTGTGGGACTGTATATAGTTAATCCTGGGGGGCTGTATATAGTTAATGCAGGGGAGGGGCTGTATATATTTAATGCTGGGGGGTGCTTATAGTGATTACTAGGGGGCTGTATATAGTTATTGCTGGGGGCTGTATAAAAAATAATTACTGGGGGGGCTATATATAGTTATTGGAAGTTGCTGTGTATAGTGATTACAGGGGGCTGTATACAGTGATTGCTGGGGGGCTGTATATAGTGATTACTGGAGGATGTATATAATGAATACTGCGAGTTGTACATAGTTATTGCTGAGGGACTGTAAATATTTATTGCTGGGGGCTGTATATAGCTATTGCTGTGGGACTGTATATAGTGATTACGGGGGGGGGGGCGCTGTATATAGTGATTGCTGAAGGTTTGTATATAGTGATTACTGGGGGCTGTATATAGTGATTACTGGGGGGCTGTACATAGGGATTGCTGGGGGGCTGTATATAGTGATTGCTGGTGGCTGTATATAGTGATTACTAGGAACTGTATATAGTGATTGCTGGTGGCTGTATATAGTGATTACTAGGAGCTGTATATAGTGATTGCTGGGGGAGCTGTATATAGTGATTGCTGGTGGCTGTATATAGTGATTGCTGGGGGAGCTCTATATAGTGATTACTGGTGGCTGTACATAGTGATTACTGGGGGCTGTATATAGTGATTAGTGGAAGCTGTATATAGTGATCACTGGGGGTTGTATATAGTGATTGCTGGGGGTTGTATATAGTGATTACTTGGGGCTGTAAATAGTGATTGCTGGGGGCTGTATATACTGATTGCTGGGGAGCTGTATATAGTGATTACTTGGGGGCTGTATATAGTTGTTTCTGGGGGAGCTGTATTTAGTGATGGCTTGGGGCTATATATAGTGAATACTAGGCACTGTATACAGTGATTACTGGGGAGGCCGTATATAGTGATTACTTGAGGCTGTATATAGTGATTGGTGGGGAGCAGTATATAGCGATTGCTGTTCCCTTTCTCAACTACATTCAATGGGGCCCCCGCCCCACCATATTTTGCACTCAGGGGCCCCCACCAACCTTAACCCGGCCCTGTGAGGGGAATCAACGGTTAGATGATTCAACTGACACCTGATCACATGGCAATGATAATTATTCCCATCAGTGTGACTAAGAGCAGCCGGTGCCATGTAATAACGATCACATCCTCGGGCATCAATATGAATATTCAATATAATAACTGCGTGCGTTACTCATGTGGGGTGAATCATACTGCTGCCTCGTGGTACACTCTGGAGATTCATTCATTTTCTTGAACATTCCATAGATTTGTTACATTAGATTTGTTACATTACATCAGTAGAAAGCAGAAGGTTGTGGAAGCTCGGACCAACCTCCGGGAGCCCTGACCTGGAGCCTCGTCCTGGTGCTGGCAGGATTCCGGATCGGACCTCCCGATCTTGCCTTGTCCTGTTTCTCTTGCCAAGTTCATGGTTGTCCCTGAGCATGGACAGGAGACATGTCTGTGGTTTCATGGGGAGACTGGGAGGTTGTGGAAGCCCAAGCCAAACTCTTGGAGTCATTTCCTTCAACCGCCCCAGTTGTGGTTGAATTTTGGCCAGGACCAGGAGGCCCTCAAAAAGTAGCTGAGTGGACTCTCTGTGGGAACTGCAGCTGTGGTTCAGTACTTGGAGGAGGGCTCCAGGAGCTCGGATATGTGGATAATTTCGCAATGTGGGAAAGGGCTCCAGGAGGTCAGTCACAGCTTTCACGACCTCCCAATATCGGAACTTTGTTACCACTAATATATTCAGATCACAAAATTTGGGTTGAAATACACTTAACCCAATTTGATTAGCTCATCTCTAGTTCACATATGTAATACAAACCGCAGCTGCTGCAGAACATCATAATATACACCCCAGCGATTGGAAAACCTCATATTACACACCACAGCTGCTGCAGAACATCATAATATACACCCCAGCGATTAGTGAACCTTATATTACACATCTCAGCTGCTGCAGAACATCATACTATACACCCCAGCGATTAGTGAACCTCATATTACACATCTCAGCTGCTGCAGAACATCATAATATACACCCCAGCGATTAGAGAACCTTATATTACACATCTCAGCTGCTGCAGAACATCATAATATACACCCCAGCGATTAGAGAACCTCATATTACACATCTCAGCTGCTGCAGAACATCATAATATACACCACAGCGATTGGAAAACCTAATATTACACACCACAGCTGCTGCAGAACATCATAATATACACCACAGCGATTGGAAAACCTAACATTACACACCACAGCTGCTGCAGAACATCATAATATACACCCCAGCGATTGGAAAACCTCATATTACACACCACAGCTGCTGCAGAACATCATAATATGCACCCCAGCGATTGGAAAACCTCATATTACACACCACAGCTGCTGCAGAACATCATAATATGCACCCCAGCGATTAGAGAACCTCATATTACACACCACAGCTGCTGCAGAACATCATAATATGCACCCCAGCGATTAGAGAACCTCATATTACACACCACAGCTGCTGCAGAACATCATAATATACACCCCAGCGATTAGAGAACCTCATATTACACACCACAGCTGCTGCAGAACATCATAATATGCACCCCAACGATTGGAAAACCTCATATTACACACCACAGCTGCTGCAGAACATCATAATATGCACCCCAGCAATTGGAAAACCTCATATTACACACCACAGCTGCTGCAGAACATCATAATATGCACCCCAGCGATTAGAGAACCTCATATTACACACCACAGCTGCTGCAGAACATCATAATATGCACCCCAGCGATTAGAGAACCTCATATTACACACCACAGCTGCTGCAGAACATCATAATATACACCCCAGCGATTAGAGAACCTCATATTACACACCACAGCTGCTGCAGAACATCATAATATGCACCCCAACGATTGGAAAACCTCATATTACACACCACAGCTGCTGCAGAACATCATAATATGCACCCCAGCAATTGGAAAACCTCATATTACACACCACAGCTGCTGCAGAACATCATAATATACACCCCAGCGATTAGAGAACCTCATATTACACACCACAGCTGCTGCAGAACATCATAATATGCACCCCAACGATTGGAAAACCTCATATTACACATCTCAGCTGCTGCAGAACATCATAATATACACCCCAGCGATTGGAAAACCTCATATTACACACCACAGCTGCTGCAGAACATCATAATATACACCCCAGCGATTAGAAAACCTCATATTACACATCTCAGCTGCTGCAGAACATCATAATATACACCCCAGCGATTGGAAAACCTCATATTACACATCTCAGCTGCTGCAGAACATCATAATATACACCCCAGCGATTAGAAAACCTCATATTACACATCTCAGCTGCTGCAGAACATCATAATATGCACCCCAACAATTGGAAAACCTCATATTACACATCTCAGCTGCTGCAGAACATCATAATATACACCCCAGCGATTGGAAAACCTCATATTACACACCACAGCTGCTGCAGAACATCATAATATGCACCCCAGCGATTGGAAAACCTCATATTACACATCTCAGCTGCTGCACAACATCATAATATACACCCCAGCGATTGGAAAACCTCATATTACACACCACAGCTGCTGCAGAACATCATAATATGCACCCCAACGATTGGAAAACCTCATATTACACACCACAGCTGCTGCAGAACATCATAATATACACCCCAGCGATTGGAAAACCTCATATTACACATCTCAGCTGCTGCAGAACATCATAATATACACCCCAGCGATTGGAAAACCTCATATTACACACCACAGCTGCTGCAGAACATCATAATATGCACCCCAGCGATTGGAAAACCTCATATTACACACCACAGCTGCTGCAGAACATCATAATATGCACCCCAACGATTGGAAAACCTCATATTACACACCACAGCTGCTGCAGAACATCATAATATACACCCCAGCGATAAGAGAACCTCATATTACACATCTCAGCTGCTGCAGATCATCATAATATGCACCCCAGCGATTGGAAAACCTCATATTACACATCTCAGCTGCTGCAGAACATCATAATATACACGCCAGCGATTGGAAAACCTCATATTACACACCACAGCTGCTGCAGAACATCATAATATGCACCCCAACGATTGGAAAACCTCATATTACACACCACAGCTGCTGCACAACATCATAATATACACCCCAGCGATTAGAGAACATCATAATATACAGCCCAGCTGTTAAAGATCCCTACAATACACCGCTGCTGCAGAACACCTCAGCTGCTGCAGGATCTCATAACACGTGGAAATCCCTTCAGTACAATAACCCGGCACATGGAACCTCTGACTAAGCAAAGCCGGCGCCAGCTGCTTCCCTTCTGCATCTATTGTGATGGTAGAAGCAATGGGGCAGATTTACTTACCCGGTCCTATCGCGATCCTCCAGTGCGTTGTCCGACATGGATTCGGGTCTGCCGGGATTCACTAAGGTCGTGCGCCCGAGTTCCTGCAGGTGTCGCTGCTGTGCTGAGCTCCGCCGGAGTTCACCTTCTTCTTCCCGGTGCATGTGAGTGCTTGATCTTGCAACACAAAACCTTTTTTAAATTCCGCAGTTTGTCCAAATGCATCAGGTTGTCTAGCGGCCACGCCCCCCCCGAAGCGGCACATTCCGATCGCCTGCGCCAAAATCCCGGGCCAATTTGGCGCAAAATGGAAATATTCGGGAAACCCGACAAAAGTGCAGCGTTCGGACCCTTAGTAAATGAGCCCCAATGTCTTACACCCATCTGAGTCCTAGCTGATGTATAGGGACAGCATGTAGCTTTAGTTCTCAGGTCCGTGGCTGCTGTGGTTCTGCATCTGGAGGCCGAGTTCCCACATAAAATGAGGTGGTGGGATGTGCACTTGACAATTGTATCGCTATATACTGTACATAGAGCTGAGCTGCTGTATCTAAGCTCCCATCATAGATCTACCATGCAATGATTCCATCATGCGGCTGCATTTTTCGTCCGGTTTTCCGAATTTTCAGGGATTGTGTCGCATGTGATCAAATTTTGGCTCAGCGCCGCCGGCTTTCATGCGACATTTAAATTTGTGTTGCAAGCTAAGCACTTACACCGGGAAGAAGATGGTGAACTCCGTCGGACCTGATCTGGGAAGCGACACATGCAGGATATCGGGCGCAGGATCTTAGTGAATCGCGCCGGAGTCCATGATCGTCGGACAATGCACTGAGGGATCACGCAGGACCAGGTAAGTAAGTGTGCCCCATTGTATCTAAGCTGCCTTTGTAGAAGTATATACCTTAAATAGAGGTGAGCTAATGTATCTAAGCTTCCACTTTAGACAATTTCTGAAGATTTGAGAAGTCACTTTAGATGCTCCTACCTAGGGGCCCATAGCAGCTAGAACCACAGTTCTGGTTTCATTGTAAAGTTCAGAATACTCCTGACTCCGCCTTCAACTCAACCACACAAATAATTCACAGAACCACAGCCCTGATGTATTGTGAAAGATGAACTAAAGGAGGAGATAAGATTCTTCTACTTGGCCCCGGTGAAGGTTGACAGTGAGTAAATTGTTGCAGTCTATGAAGACATAATGGAAAGCACTGTCTTCCTTATTACTGTATGGGGTCATATAATGGGTGTGACGCCTCTTATTGCATCCTACACATTATAGCGGCACATTACTCCAGTTACCAAAGAGTAGATAGAGGGCGATACATGTGACTCCGCTGAGAAAAGTTGCGTAAATGTGCATTTGGAAGCTCAGAAATGAGTGTAATAAGTGTAATAAGTGTCCTCGGCAGTAATTAGGGTGAGTCAGACGTGTGACCCTCACTTGTGTAATGTCTTCAGATTACTAAATATGTTCCTTCCAAGCAAACATTAAAGGAAATAACTTGATATGAAGCTTCCTCCTAATCTACTGGACGTGATGACGAAGGACGGCTCCATCCAAGTTTCCATCATGGCCACAATTGTCCATTCATTCCCTGTAAGAGATGTAGAAGTGACTGCACCTGCACCATAAACAGTGCGATCAATGGGGTGAGTCACCCCGAGGATATTATTCACCTCTGCGTAAGACCTTCCTGGAGGAGTCATGGTGTCACACCCAGAAGTTGTCTGTTCTGGTGCCAGTGCTGGACTGGTCCACTAGTACCAGAGGATCCCCCAGTGCTTACTGTGTTTTCCCAGGTCTGTATGGAGGAAACTGCTCAGCGACTGTAGATTTTACTCCATTCCCAGCTCTACAATAAGAGAAGACGTCACCAGATGTAACCTGAGCAGAATCACATCTCACTGTCCACCATAGATCTAATCCATATTATCACAGGTGACACACAGTAACGTCACGGTGCCATCAAGGCTCAAGGGCTGAGCCCTCCTCATACACTGGGGGGGTTTGCTGCATAATACAGCAAACACCCACCAGTCACACTAACAATCAGTGGCGTAACTAGGAGAAACAGGGCCCCCTATCGAGTTACTGCATGGGGCCCCCTAGCGGACTACTGCATGGTGCCCCCCTTCCCACTTAAAAAATATACATATTAGTATACCCACACATGCGAGTTACAATCACATGTGCATACACAGCATATACACATACATACATACAGTGACATATGCAACATACTCACATACAGTGTATACAGACACCATATACACATCACAGATACTGCATATATACAGCACAGTATATGTTATATACATATCATGCTGGACATGTGCAGTACAATATATACGTAATGGTGCACATCCTCTATTCTTTATTGTGTCAGGTGGGATGACATGGCCCCTGACACTGCGGGCCCCATAGCGGCTGCTATGGCTGCTACCGCTGTAGTTACGCCCCTGCCCACAATGGGTCCTGACCCCGATCTTGGATATAAAACCTTGTAAATATCTGATTGGTGAAGTTAGTAACAAACCTATAGCTTGACCGGAGATTCGCCACTTGTAATCCATAGAACAAGATGTTCCAGCTCCTCCATTGTTACATTCCATGTGCGAGTAGGAGAAGGCACAGCAAGGATAAAGCGCTGGCCGGAATCCAGGATATCCGTGAATAGATCCAAAGAAGGACAAAACCATCCCACGCTGTGTGAAGAAGTTTTCAAGCTTTATTATTCTAAAATGAATTAAAAAAATAACTAAAATTAATTTTTTATTCCTGATGGAAGAATAAAGCTTGAAAACTTTTTTACACCGCGCTGGATCTGTTTTGTCCTTCTTTGGATCCATTTATGACTGACCGGAGAGTTTTATCTTTCACAGACAGAGACTGAAGCTATAACAAAGTGTCAGCAACTATGCCGGGCAGGTCATGTATACAGTTCACAAGATACGGAATGGAACTGGTAGACCAGGTGGCAATGTGTTTTTGGCTGGATATCACGTAGTGGGGAGTCAGGACTTAGAAATGACAGTGTCAGACGTACTTACTGGGTCCACCCTAACCAGTTACTAACCAATGGCCAGTAACTGCTTGACGTTCCCTGGAGGACACGAAAAGAAGAATAATGAGTGGTCTGGGTAACAACTGAGATAACAGGTACAACACAAAATCCAAAGGGAAAGTCAGAAAACGTAAGCCGGGATCAGATCACCAGACATTCAGAAGTAACAATAAAGCGAGTCAGAAAATATAACAAGTAGAAAACTAGGTGTGAACAGGATCTATATGGGTGGGCAGAGAGCCTCAGGCCCAGGTGAGTGGAGCAGAACTCACACAGCAGGGTAGCTGCTGCAGTACCAGAGCTGCAGACTAACTAGGTGATGTACAATTAGTCTCAATACAGCCAGTATCATGAAGCACAGTTCACACAATGAGAAGTCAAACAAAAACACAGAGAATTTTAATGCATCTTCAACACCCCCCACCGGGGCTTAGCCTTTTCTTGGGGCCTGGAGGCAGCCGGGGCCCTGAATACCGGAGTGGCTGGCGGTTTGGGCCTAGGGCATGCTGCGGTCGCGGTGCTTGGTATGGGGACTGCAGACAGCCTGGCAGGTCTCCAGCAGGTGGTGTGTGCAAGAAATATGGAGGGAGAGGCTGATGTACTGGTTTTCCTTGGGGCAACCCCTGTGGTGTATATAGGAGTCGCTGGATGATGGAGGTTGGGGAACCCATGATGGTGATGCAGCCTGATCCAAGGATTACACTGAGGCACGGTGTGCAAATCAACTTACAGTTCTTAATTCAATGGCAACGGCCAAACAGTAGCAGCAGGTTCAGCAAGCTGGAAAGCTGGTGGGAGATTGCTGGTCCACAGGAAGGTTACTCACAGCCTGGTAGTAACTACAGGCTGGGCTGATAAAGATGAAGCTGAGTCTGGATGGTGGACCTCTGCTCTGGGGCTTAAGTCTCCTGACTTGCCCAGGGGGCTTGAGGCGCCTCTTCTTCCTGGTAGTTGGTCTGGATGGCAGCTCTGCAGGAGCTGCACACTGGACTTTGCTTCTCAAACTAGAATCCAAGACCAGGTGGTCCGGCCCACCAGAGTTTTTTATACTCCCTTTTTCAGGTGGTAGCACCTCCAACCAGCTTCAAGCTTCCTTTACAATAGTATAAAGATTCCTATTGGATAACTCCTGTCTTCCCAGGCAGTGGATCCAGCTGCAATACAAAGTTCTCCACTACTTAGAGACCTCCTAACAGATGCCATTGGCAGGGGTGTTGCACATCGTAAAGCCACAATTTGTAGAAAGAGGAGAAGACCGGCACATTTATCTACTATAACGATCACCTACAAAGTATCCCTTGAAATGAGCTGAGAAGAGCCACTATTTAGCTGAGTGAGACACTTTTAGCGGATGATGGGGAGCATAACTTCAGATGCCCCCAACTTGGTTTCTATAGCATTTACAAACATTGTTCTGTTGTCATTGTAAAGATAGGAATCTTTTATTCCAAATTTCCCATTGAAGGTTATGTCCATGTTTTTACAACATATTTTGTTTAGGTCAAAATTTGAAGATATGTGAGAAACGACTGCCTGTAGCTGCCACTAGGGGGAGCTGTAAGAATCGAGGGATCATTTAGTAAATGGTGAGACTGACACTATTAACCCTCTATTATCTCTTTCCTCCTGTGTGTCGGCTCTGATGACTCCGCTCTTTATCCCCCACATTCTCCCTGATTTAGTCTCCAGGACCTGTCAGCGTTTCGTTCTGGTGACCTCATGGCTGCTGCATGTGGAATCAGCAACTAAAATGCAACGAGTCAGGATGATCGTGGCCCCGGGATCCTCTCTGCTGTCAGGGCAAGTTTTATAATTAGAAAATACAGACAAAGGAAATCAGAGGGGGAAAGGGTTCATCAGGTCGGAAGTGAATGGGTAAAACTGGGGTGACGAGGTCTGGAGGAGGTAAAGGGTCTGCACCGATCTGATTGGTTGGAAGGCTGTGAAGGAGTAGGGGGCACAGGAGGGCTCGGGGGTCTTCAGGCAGCCCACTGCATTGCATTGTAAACTTTTCAGACTTAACTTTAGTTTTTATATTTATGTAAATCGGCTTCTCAGTGCACCAGGGGCGGGGCCTTCCCCTTGGATGCACCTGATTTCTTCCTTTGGAGCTTTCCATGGATTGTGTTCAGGGGAGTCACTGAGTACAATGAGCAGCACAGAAGGAAAAGGGGGTGCACTAGCGACCCCCCCTTTGGGCACAGATAAGCTCATTTGCATAAAAATAAAATTGGGATTTTCTCAAAAAAAAAGGTTTCAGGGTAAAAAAATATAAACATAATGGGGGTCATTTACTAAGGGCCCGATTCAAGTTTTCCCGACGTGTTACCCGAATATTTCTGATTTGCGCCGATTTTCCCTGAATTGCCCCGGGTTTTTGGCGCACGCGATCGGATTGTGGCGCATCGGCACTGGCTTGCATGCGACGGAAATCGGGGGGCGTGGCCGAACGATAACCGGACGGATTCGGAAAAAACGCGGCATTTTAAAAAAAAAAAGTGTCGCGGGACACGCGCTTACCTTCACCAGGAATAGGATGGTGCATTCTGGCGGACCTCGGGGAACTTCAGTGCAGCAGCGACATCTGGTGGACGGCGGAGGAACTACCTTAGTGAATCCTGGCCGGACCCGAATCCACCGCAGAGAACGCGCCGCTGGATCGCGAATGGACCGGGTAAGTAAATCTGCCCCATTGTTTCACTTGAGCATGGGTATAGGTGAAATCTATAGCTTTAAACTATATTGGCCTCCTGTGGATGCAGATACAGTTACAGGGGTTGGACATGTCTGTTAGACATGTCTCTGCATGTACATGTACCCGTGCCTTGTCTTTTTTTCCCGCTTCCCAGTACACAGCATGAATTATTAAATTCCGTCACTATGAAGTGCTAGATGTCTATTTACTACCTGTCCAGGATAATCTCCTGCATCGCTGTGTGAAGTCCCCCCCCCCCACTACGCACAGATATTGGGACACATTTACTAAGAACAGTGCAGTGTGTACTATGTGCAGTGTCTACTATGTGCAGGGTGTACTATGTGCAAGGTGTACTATGTGCAGGGTGTGTACTATGTGCAGTGTGTACTATGTGCAGGGTGTACTATGTGCAGGGTGTACTATGTGCAAGGTGTACTATGTGCAGTGTGTGATATGTGCAGTGTGTGCTATATGTAGTGTGTGCTATGTGTAGTGTGTACTATGTGCAGTGTGTACTATGTGTAGTGTGTACTATGTGCAGTGTGTACTATGTGCATTGTGTACTATGTGCAGTATGTACTATGTGCAGTGTGTACTATGTGCAGTGTGTACTATGTGCAGTGTGTACTATGTGCAGTGTGTACTATATGCAGTGTGTACTATGTGCAGGGTGTGTACTATGTGCAGTGTGTACTATGTGCAGTGTATACTATGTGCAGTGTGTACTATGTGCAGTGTGTACTATGTGCAGTGTATACTATGTGCAGTGTGTACTATGTGCAGGGTGTACTATGTGCAGTGTCCTGTGTACTATGTGCGGTGTGTACTATGTGCAGTGTGTACTATGTGCAGGGTGTACTATGTGCAGTGTCCTGTGTACTATGTGCAGTGTGTACTATGTGCAGTGTGTACTATGTGCAGGTTGTACTATGTGCAGTGTGTACTATGTGCAGTGTGTACTATGTGCAGTGTGTACTATGTGCATGTGTAGTGTCCTGTGTAGTGTGTACTATGTGCAGTGTGTACTATGTGCAGTGTCCTGTGTAATATGTGCGGTGTGTACTATGTGCAGTGTCCTGTGTACTATGTGCGGTGTGTACTATGTGCAGTGTGTACTATGTGCAGTGTGTACTATGTGCATGTGTAGTGTCCTGTGTAGTGTGTACTATGTGCAGTGTGTACTATGTGCAGTGTCCTGTGTAATATGTGCGGTGTGTACTATGTGCAGTGTCCTGTGTACTATGTGCGGTGTGTACTACGTGCAGTGTCCTGTGTACTATGTGCGGTGTGTACTTTGTGCAGTGTCCTGTGTACTATGTGCGGTGTGTACTATGTGCAGTGTCCTGTGTACTATGTGCAGGGTGTGTACTATGTGCAGGGTGTGTACTATGTGCAGTGTCCTGTGTACTATGTGCAGGGTGTGTACTATGTGCAGGGTGTACTATGTGCAAGGTGTACTATGTGCAAGGTGTACTATGTGCAGTGTGTGATATGTGCAGTGTGTGCTATATGTAGTGTGTACTATGTGCAGTGTGTACTATGTGTAGTGTGTACTATGTGCAGTGTGTACTATGTGCGGTGTGTACAATGTGCAGTGTCCTGTGTACTATGTGTAGTGTGTACTATGTGCAGTGTGTACTATGTGCAGTGTGTACTAAGTGCAGTGTGTACTATGTGCTGTGTGTACAATGTGCAGTGTCCTGTGTACTATGTGCAGTGTGTGTACTATGTGCAGTGTGTACTATGTGCAGTGTGTACTATGTGCATGTGTAGTGTCCTGTGTAGTGTGTACTATGTGCAGTGTGTACTATGTGCAGTGTCCTGTGTAATATGTGCGGTGTGTACTATGTGCAGTGTCCTGTGTACTATGTGCGGTGTGTACTATATGCAGTGTCCTGTGTACTATGTGCGGTGTGTACTTTGTGCAGTGTCCTGTGTACTATGTGCGGTGTGTACTATGTGCAGTGTCCTGTGTACTATGTGCAGGGTGTGTACTATGTGCAGGGTGTGTACTATGTGCAGTGTCCTGTGTACTATGTGCAGGGTGTGTACTATGTGCAGGGTGTACTATGTGCAAGGTGTACTATGTGCAAAGTGTACTATGTGCAGTGTGTGATATGTGCAGTGTGTGCTATATGTAGTGTGTACTATGTGCAGTGTGTACTATGTGTAGTGTGTACTATGTGCAGTGTGTACTATGTGCAGGGTGTGTACTATGTGCATTGTGTACTATGTGCAGTATGTACTATGTGTGGTGTGTACTATGTGCAGTGTGTACTATGTGCAGGGTGTGTACTATGTGCAGTGTGTACTATGTGCAGTGTGTACTATGTGCAGTGTCTACTATGTGCAGGGTGTACTATGTGCAAGGTGTACTATGTGCAGGGTGTGTACTATGTGCAGTGTGTACTATGTGCAGGGTGTACTATGTGCAGGGTGTACTATGTGCAGGGTGTACTATGTGCAGGGTGTACTATGTGCAAGGTGTACTATGTGCAGTGTCTACTATGTGCAGGGTGTACTATGTGCAAGGTGTACTATGTGCAGGGTGTGTACTATGTGCAGTGTGTACTATGTGTAGTGTGTACTATGTGCAGTGTGTACTATGTGCAGGGTGTGTACTATGTGCATTGTGTACTATGTGCAGTATGTACTATGTGCAGTGTGTACTATGTGCAGTGTCCTGTGTACTATGTGTAGTGTGTACTATGTGCAGTGTGTACTATATGCAGTGTGTACTATGTGCAGTGTATACTATGTGCAGGGTGTGTACTATGTGCAGTGTGTACTATGTGCAGTGTATACTATGTGCAGTGTGTACTATGTGCAGTGTGTACTATGTGCAGTGTATACTATGTGCAGTGTGTACTATGTGCAGGGTGTACTATGTGCAGTGTCCTGTGTACTATGTGCGGTGTGTACTATGTGCAGTGTGTACTATGTGCAGTGTGTACTATGTGCAGTGTCCTGTGTACTATGTGCAGTGTGTACTATGTGCAGTGTGTGTACTATGTGCAGTGTGTACTATGTGCAGGGTGTACTATGTGCAGTGTGTACTATGTGTCCTGTGTACTATGTGCGGTGTGTACTATGTGCAGTGTGTACTATGTGCAGTGTGTGTACTATGTGCAGTGTGTACTATGTGCAGTGTGTACTATGTGCATGTGCAGTGTCCTGTGTAATATGTGCAGTGTGTACTATGTGCAGTGTCCTGTGTAATATGTGCGGTGTGTACTATGTGCAGTGTCCTGTGTACTATGTGCGGTGTGTACTATGTGCAGTGTCCTGTGTACTATTTGCGGTGTGTACTTTTTGCAGTGTCCTGTGTACTATGTGCGGTGTGTACTATGTGCAGTGTCCTGTGTACTATGTGCAGGGTGTGTACTATGTGCAGGGTGTGTACTATGTGCAGGGTGTGTACTATGTGCAGGGTGTGTACTATGTGCAGTGTCCTGTGTACTAAGTGCAGGGTGTGTAAAATGTGCAGGGTGTACTATGTGCAAGGTGTACTATGTGCAGTGTGTGATATGTGCAGTGTGTGCTATATGTAGTGTGTACTATGTGCAGTGTGTACTAAGTGCAGTGTGTACTATGTGCGGTGTGTACAATTTGCAGTGTCCTGTGTACTATGTGCAGTGTGTGTACTATGTGCAGTGTGTACTATGTGCAGTGTGTACTATGTGCATGTGTAGTGTCCTGTGTAGTGTGTACTATGTGCAGTGTGTACTATGTGCAGTGTCCTGTGTAATATGTGCGGTGTGTACTATGTGCAGTGTCCTGTGTACTATGTGCGGTGTGTACTATGTGCAGTGTCCTGTGTACTATGTGCGGTGTGTACTTTGTGCAGTGTCCTGTGTACTATGTGCGGTGTGTACTATGTGCAATGTCCTGTGTACTATGTGCAGGGTGTGTACTATGTGCAGGGTGTGTACTATGTGCAGTGTCCTGTGTACTATGTGCAGGGTGTGTACTATGTGCAGGGTGTACTATGTGCAAGGTGTACTATGTGCAAGGTGTACTATGTGCAAAGTGTACTATGTGCAGTGTGTGATATGTGCAGTGTGTGCTATATGTAGTGTGTACTATGTGCAGTGTGTACTATGTGTAGTGTGTACTATGTGCAGTGTTAACTATGTGCAGTGTGCACTATGTGCAGGGTGTGTACTATGTGCATTGTGTACTATGTGCAGTATGTACTATGTGTGGTGTGTACTATGTGCAGTGTGTACTATGTGCAGGGTGTGTACTATGTGCAGTGTGTACTATGTGCAGTGTGTACTATGTGCAGGGTGTACTATGTGCAGGGTGTACTATGTGCAGTGTCCTGTGTACTATGTGCGGTGTGTACTATGTGCATTGTGTACTATGTGCAGTGTGTACTATGTGCAGTGTGTACTATGTGCAGTGTGTACTATGTATAGTGTGTGTTCTATGTGCAGTGTGTATTATGTGCAGCGTGTACTATGTGCAGTGTGTACTATGTGCAGTGTGTACTATGTGTCCTGTGTACTATGTGCAGTGTGTACTATGTGCAGTGTGTACTATGCGCAGGGTGTACTATGTGCAGTGTTTACTATGTACAGTGTGTGTACTATGTGCAGTGTGTGTACTATGTGCAGTGTGTACTATGTGCATGTGCAGTGTCCTGTGTACTATGTGCAGTGTCCTGTGTAATATGTGTGGTGTGTACTATGTGCAGTGTCCTGTGTAATATGTGCGGTGTGTACTATGTGCAGTGTCCTGTGTACTATGTGCGGTGTGTACTATGTGCAGTGTCCTGTGTACTATGGGCAGTGTCCTGTGTACTATGTGCGGTGTGTACTATGTGCAGTGTCCTGTGTACTATGTGCGGTTTGTACTATGTGCAGTGTCCTGTGTACTATGTGCAGTGTGTACTGTGTGCAGTGTGTACTATGTGCAGTGTCCTGTGTATTATGTGCAGTGTCCTGTGTACTATGTGCAGTGCCCTGTGTACTATGTGCAGTGTGTACTATGTGCAGTGTCCTGTGTACTGTGTGCAGTGTGTACTATGTGCAGTGTCCTGTGTACTATGTGCAGTGTGTACTGTGTGCAGTGTATACTATGTGCAGTGTGTCATATGTGCAGTGTGTACTATGTGCAGTGTGTACTATGTGCAGTGTCCTGTGTACTATGTGCAGTGTCCTGTGTACTATGTGCAGTGTGTACTGTGTGCAGTGTATACTATGTGCAGTGTGTACTATGTGTATTGTGTCCTATGTGCAGTGTGTACTCTGTGCAGTGTCCTGTGTACTATGTGCAGTGTCCTGTGTACTGTGTGCAGTGTGTACTATGTGCAGTGTCCTGTGTACTATATGCAGGCTCCTGTGTACTATGTGCAGTGTGTACTATGTGCAGGGGGTGTAATATGTGCAGGGTGTACTATGTGCAGGGGGTGTACTATGTGCAGTGTGTACTGTGTGCAGTGTATACTATGTGCATGGTGTCCTATGTGCAGTGTCCTGTGTACTATGTGCAGTGTGTACTATGTGTCCTGTGTACTATGTGCAGTGTGTACTATGTGCAGTGTGTACTATGTGCAGGGTGTACTATGTGCAGTGTTTACTATGTACAGTGTGTCCTATGTGCAGTGTGTGTACTATGTGCAGTGTGTGTACTATGTGCAGTGTGTACTATGTGCACGTGCAGTGTCCTGTGTAGTGTGTACTATGTGCAGTGTCCTGTGTAATATGTGCGGTGTGTACTATGTGCAGTGTCCTGTGTACTATGTGCGGTGTGTACTATGTGCAGTGTCCTGTGTACTATGTGCGGTGTGTACTATGTGCAGTGTCCTGTGTACTATGTGCAGTGTGTACTATGTGCAGTGTCCTGTGTACTATGTGCAGTGTGTACTGTGTGCAGTGTGTACTATGTGCAGTGTCCTGTGTATTATGTGCAGTGTCCTGTGTACTATGTGCAGTGCCCTGTGTACTATGTGCAGTGTGTACTATGTGCAGTGTCCTGTGTACTGTGTGCAGTGTGTACTATGTGCAGTGTCCTGTGTACTATGTGCAGTGTTCTGTGTACTATGTGCAGTGTGTACTGTGTGCAGTGTATACTATGTGCAGTGTGTCATATGTGCAGTGTGTACTAAGTGCAGTGTGTACTATGTGCAGTGTCCTGTGTACTATGTGCAGTGTCCTGTGTACTATGTGCAGTGTGTACTGTGTGCAGTGTATACAATGTGCAGTGTGTACTATGTGCATTGTGTCCTATGTGCAGTGTGTACTATGTGCAGTGTCCTGTGTACTATGTGCAGTGTGTACTGTGTGCAGTGTGTACTCTGTGCAGTGTCCTGTGTACTATGTGCAGTGTCCTGTGTACTATGTGCAGTGTGTACTGTGTGCAGTGTATACTATGTGCAGTGTGTACTATGTGCATTGTGTCCTATGTGCAGTGTGTACTATGTGCAGTGTCCTGTGTACTATGTGCAGTGTTTACTGTGTGCAGTGTGTACTCTGTGCAGTGTCCTGTGTACTATGTGCAGTGTCCTGTGTACTGTGTGCAGTGTGTACTATGTGCAGTGTCCTGTGTACTATATGCAGGCTCCTGTGTACTATGTGCAGTGTGTACTATGTGCAGGGGGTGTAATATGTGCAGGGTGTGTACTATGTGCAGGGGGTGTACTATGTGCAGTGTGTACTGTGTGCAGTGTATACTATGTGCAGTGTGTCCTATGTGCAGTGTCCTGTGTAGTGTGCAGGAGGCGCCAGATTCAGAATTTCTGGTGCATGTTCTTCATGAATCTGGCGCCCCCTGCCCACTGGGTAGCTACGAATAAGGTCCTCAACCTTTTAGAACCCATCTAGTGAGTCTGATCAACTCATAAGGAGGGAATGCAGTAAACCTCAGTTAATCAGCAGCTGTAGATTCTGCTTGAACAGGCAAGGGTTAAGTGGATGTGATTCTGTCTACCAATTGTATTCCACCATGTACACTGGAGTGTGATTGGAGAGTTAGCCACCACCTGACCAGGATAATAAAAACCCCTGGACAGGGAGGGGCAAGTCCTCTTACCAGGAACCTCTTACCAGAGAGGTCAGATCTTAGAGCACATGCTCTGACCACAGGCCTCCTAGGCCTCAGCTCTCACTATAGAGCACATCCTGTCACAGAGGAGAGAAACAGCATCTGTGCACCTTCAGCACTGACACTCAGCTAAACCCAGGACAAGAGCTGCAGCATCCACAACTGGACACAGCTCCATCCCAGTTTGTACCTGCTACCAGGCTGGTGAACTATTTCCTGAGGACCCTCTCCATGATCACTCCAGTAATCCGGAATCTGTACCGAGATAGATTTGGCCACTTGCCTGCAGTTGTTCTAATAAAGAACCATGAGTTATTTTGTACTACGTTGCCTCCGTGAATAAGGCTGTACCACCAAGGGCTCCCCATCCATCACCCAGGGATACATACCACAGACACTCAGGGGTTGCCCCAGGGAGAACCAGTGCATCAGCCTCTCCCTCCATATTTCTTGCACACACCACCTGCCGGAGAGCTGCCAGGACATCCCTCCGGTCCCCATACCAAGCACCGTGACATCAGAGCGCCCTAGGCCGCAACCAGCCGCTCCGGTATTCCGGGCCCCGGCTGCCTCCAGGCCCCAAGAAAAGGCTAGGCCCTGGTGGGGGATGTTGCACAACTTTGTATTCCGATGTTAAATACCATTAAAGAAACGTGTTCCCGATAAAAGGTCAGACCTCCGCATAGGAAGACGAAGCAGCAGCTACTGGGTGTGAGTAATAATCGGCACCACATGTGCTGACACATAAAGTCCAGGGGTCAGCGGGGGTCAGCGGAGGCATCAATGCGTCTATAGAAAAACTAAAGTTTATTTTTATTGTATAAAAACCACAAACCGCTGACTCACGGCTGCCCAGCGTATCCTGTCATCCCCTGCTGATTATATGGGCCCCATGGAATGTGTGATAACAATACCGTTTTCACAAATGTCTTAAGGGGGTTGTGTCAGGATTAACATTTAACCCCTATCCAATGGATCTTTGGGGGGTCTGATAGGCGAGACCCCCCCACCCCTACTCCACTGTGAGTTCACTGACTCACTCCGTATCAGCAGGATTGTAAAGTCGGACATCCTTGTATCGAATGCTATGGGATGTACAAATGTATTCTGGTAGCAGTTATTGTGTAACTGATCAGTGTTAGTGCAGGGAAGGTAGGTGCACCAGCTCCGCCTCCAGTGCACTGAGCTCATTTGCATAAAATGATAAATCTCTAGGAAACATGAGAGGTGTTCCCGGAAAGCTCATACTGCACCCTCCACGATGCTGGAGCTG
The DNA here is from genome assembly GCF_040894005.1 of Engystomops pustulosus. Classification (NCBI taxonomy): domain Eukaryota; kingdom Metazoa; phylum Chordata; class Amphibia; order Anura; family Leptodactylidae; genus Engystomops; species Engystomops pustulosus. Next base: position 253,533,418 of record NC_092412.1, on the reverse strand, counting down.
CTGCTAGATTTTCTGCATTACTCTGCACTGCAGTGATCTCTACATCGTCTGCATTGCTGCATTGTTACTGCGGAGGAGCCAACATCATCCTGCTATAGCTGACACTACATGACATTATCTGCACTGCTGCATTAGTCCTCTTAAAGGAGTTTCAGAAAAAGCTGTGTTAAAAAATGGGAAATAAATAGACTTACCTCTCCGGAGAGCCACCCATGGCCCCAGCAGGGGCTCTCGCTCAATGGTCCCATCAGAAAGGAAGTGCTCAGGCCATGTCACAGGTGCACTGGGATGTTATTCCCTCCATCTATTGAATGTGAACACCAGGGGGAGCTATAACAAGAACATATCTGTAATATCTGCAGCGTTTATGCAACACCCCTGCAGATGCAAAGGGTTAGGTAGGTGTTTTGCGAAAGTGTCGCTCTCCATGTCAGAAGCTGTAACATGGGAAACTTAGTAATTGCAGCTATAGCCACTGCCTGGTAAGACAAGAGTTAAACATGCCAAAAGTTATTGTCCAATAAGAATCTATATACTATTGTAAAGCAAGCTGGAAGCTGATTGGAGAGTATATAAACCCCTGGTGGGTGGGAGCACAGGAGGAGAGTGAGAGACTCCATCTGGAGCACATGTCAGTGATGCACCAGCCACTATCCTAATACCAAGAACCAGAGGTGCCTCAGGCCCCTGCATCCAGGGCAAGTCAGGAGACTTAAGCCCCAGAGCAGAGGCCCCCCTTCTGGACTAACCTGAAGCTACTACCAGGCTGTGTGAAATCCTTCCTGTGGACCAGCTCTTCAATAACCTTCCAGCTCGCCGAATCTGCTGCTTCTGTTTGGCCGTTGCCTGCTGTTTAAAGTTGAATAAAGAACCGTGAGTTGATCTGCACAACATTGCCTCCTTCTGATCCCTGGATACGGCTGTTACCACCACGGGCTTCCCCCATCCATTACCCAGGGACTTATCTTATAGACACTCAGGGGTTGCCCCAGGGAGAACCAGTACCACAGCCTCTCCCTCCATATTTCTTGCACACACCTCCTGCTGGAGAGCTGCCAGGCTGTAGGACAGTCCTCCGGTCCCATACCAAGCACCGTGACACTAGCGTGCCTAGGCCGCAATCGCCAATCACTCCAGTATCCTGGGCCCCGGCTGCCTCCAGGCCCCAAGAAAAGGCTAGGCCCCGGTGGGGAATGTTGCATTTACAATTTCTGTAATAATGCATGTTGCATGTTGAATTATTAACCTTAAAATACCTTCCCCCTTTCGTGTTTATTTCCTTTCAGCATATGTGTGGCTATTACCTGATAATCATCTTTACTTTAAAGCGTCGCTATTAGTCCCATGATGCCTCAGCATCACATGACTATTTGGAGCTGTGGATGCTCTAGTCTAGGACTTTCCTCTTCTTCTATTACATTTGGACACTAGGTGGCGCCATTACATGAATCAGCACCCGCAGTGTGTTATATCTCCTCATTGACTACAAAGAAACTCTGTAATACATAAAGAATCTTCTGAGATATTTTAGCTCAAATCTTCCATGACTCAGTGATAGGGCAGAGGAAATGCTCTAAATACTGTGTATCACCTGACTTTCCACCCTGGACAATGGACGGTAAGCGGGAGATTTCCCTTTTCTTTTGTTTAATATATCACATAATACAATGGTCATTATGTAAATCGTTCCATTTATAGGACCTATGTTCTCCTTTCAGGGTTTTCAAAGACTTTGCATAAGTGTGACACATATTTATGGCCATTAGATTGTATTCTGCAGTGTTTAGCGGTTTTCCCCTCACTAACTCTCTTGTGTCATTACTGGTGTCTGGAGACTAGATGCTATGATGCCTCCCACACACAAAAGGGTCATATAGGACCTGTACTGATGGAAATGAAGCACTTGGGGTGAGATAGAAACTTCCAGTTATCTCCAGCATCCTCTGTCTGTGCCTGTGTGTCCCTCCTCTGTCACTTAGAAGCATTAGCAGGACCATATAGGACATTATAGAGAAGTACTGACCTGTACTGATGGGGATAAACCACTTGGGGTGAGATAGAAACTTACTGTTTCTCCAGCAGTCGCTGTCTGTGCCTGTGTCTTTCCACTCTCACAGAAGCAGCAGCAGGATCATACAGGATATTATAGAAAGGCACTGACTTGTACTGATGGGAATAAAGCACTAAAGGTGAGATAGAAACTTACTCTTTCTCCAGCAGTCGCTGTCTGCGCCTATGTCTTTCCACACTCTCACAGAAGCAGCAGCAGAACTACTGACCTGTACTGATGGGGATAAAGCACCAGGAGTGAAATAGAAACTAACGTCTGTCTCCAGCAGCCTCTGTGTGTGCCAAGTCTCTCCTCTGCCCCTCAGAAGCAGTAGCAGAAAATTGTAGGACATTATAGAGAATTACTGACCTGTAATGATAGAAATAAAGCACTTGGGGTGAGATAGAAGCTTCATATTATCTCCAGCAGTGTCTGTGTCTCTGTCCCTCTTCAATCACTTAATAGCAAAAGCAGCATCGTATAGGACATTATAGAGAAGTACTGACCTGTAATGATAGAAATAAAGCACTTGGGGTGAGATAGAAGCTTCATATTTGGGGTCATTTACTAAGGGCCCGATTCGTGTTTTCCCGACATGTAACCGAATATTTCCGATTTGCGCCGATTGTACCTGAATTGCCCTGGGATTTTGGCGCACGCGATCGGATTGTGGCGCATCGGCGCTGGCATCCACGCGACGGAAATCGGGGGGCGTGGCCGAACGAAAACCCGACGGATTCGGAAAAACCGCTGCATTTAAGAAAAAAAATGTGTTGTGAAAATTACACTTACCTTCACCAGGTATAGGCCGGTGAATTTCAGGGCATTCCAGCGCGCCTCCGGGGAACTTCAGCGCAGCAGCGCCACCTGGTGGACCATGGAGGAACTACCTTAGTGAATCCCAGCCGGACCCGAATCCACCACAGAGAACGCACCGCTGGATCGCGAACGGACCGGGTAAGTAAATCTGCCCCATTGTCTCCAGCAGTGTCTGTGTCTCTGTCCCTCTTTAATCACTTAGAAGCAAAAGCAGCATCATATAGGAAATTATAGAGAAGTACTGAACTGTACAGATGAAAATAAAGCACGTGGGGTGAGATAGAAAACTTACTTTTATCTCCAGCAGCTACTTTTTAATTTTTTTCCCCCCTCTACTCTACATAGACTTATATGTAATTGGAAACATCTGTAAATCTAGTCTGCTTTGCTCTAGTGCAGGTTTTACGGATTCAGCAGAGATTTTACTACAATCTTCTACAGACTTTACTACTTTGCCCAGTGGCTTAAAGAAAAAAGTATCATCACAGTATCATAGTTTATACGGTTGAAAAAAGACACTTGTCCATCAAGTTCACCCAAGGAAGGGAAGGGATTGGATGAGGAAGGTATTTAGGGGAAGCAATTCTATATAACGTATAATGACCCTTCTTGAAGCTCTCTGCTGTCCCTGCTGTGACCAGCGCCTGAGCTCGGCTATTCCACAGATTGACAGTTCTCATAGTAAAACAGCCCTGTCACCTCCGGTGATTACAGAGATGGATAGCAAGTGGGGAATAAGGAACAAAGAGCTCATAGGGTGATAATGTAACAGAAAGTATTTTGTATGTATATGAATACTGCTCACCTAGAGTGGTTGTGCATCACATAAGGCACATCTCTAGTAAAGGTGTTTTTGAAGGTTTTTTTTTCCTTTTATGAGTGCAGCCGTGATCTAGACGTCTCGAGTCTGGGTTGCTTGTCCAGCCAGAGTGTGGGTGATTAAACCTTGTTTTCTCTAAGCGGAGACAGTGCCCCCTTGTCTTTTGAGTTAATCTGGGTGGAGTGCAGAGTCTCCTGGCTTGTGATTGGCTCTGTTTCTGGCCGCCAAAAATCAAAACAGCGGGAGATGCCATTTTCTCGAGCTGGCGAAATACTTGTCCGAGCAACGAGCAGTTTCGAGTACGCTAATGCTCGAACGAGCATCAAGCTCAGACGAGTATGTTCGCTCATCTCTAATCTAGACCCTTCTTGAAGCTCTCTGCTGTCCCTGCTGTGACCAGCGCCTGAGCTCGGCTATTCCACAGATTGATAGTTCTCATAGTAAAAAAGCCCTGTCGCCTCCGGTGATTAAACCTTGTTTTCTCCAAACGGAGACAGTGCCCCCTCGTCTTTAGATTTGATTTGATTTAATCTGAAACAACTTACCACCATATTGTTTGTATGGACCATTCATATATTTCTATAAATTAATCATGTCCCCTCGTAGTCGTCTCTTTTCCAGACTAAATAAATGTAATTCCTTGAATCTTTCCTCATAATTAAGACCCTCTGTACCCCTTATCATTTTTGTGGCTCTTCATTGTCCCCTCTCCACCTCCGGGTTTTCCTTTTTATGGACCGGAGCCCAGAACTGGACAGCATATTCCAGGTGAGCGGAACCAATGCCTTGTACAGTGTAATATTACATCCCTATCCCCAGAGTCCACATTACTTTTGAGTATTTTTCTCTCTGTTACAAGAGCCATAATAAGACATTGCCTATGGGAACCAGACAGGGTCACCCTGCACCCTGCACTCAGTGCACTGATAATATGGAGGGGCTGTAAATAACTACCTTACTTCCTGTTCTCATGGTCAAAGTCTAAACATAAATTTGGCCTTTAAAATTCTTCAGATCTCATCTAATTGTGGGAAAAAGCCGGAAAACAAATGGTGCATGGAGGTAACACATCCCACGCTCCAGGGTAGGGAAAAAAATGACATGCAATTAATTATCTTCCTCTGTTATGGCCAGGGCTGGCCGGCTGCGGGCCCCTATATCACCTGCTCACTTCAGTATAAGCCAAGTGCACTTATACTCCAGTATATACGGTATATAATGTTTAGTGTGTTTGCATATATTTAAAAAAAGAATCTTTGTTTTGTCATATTATTATCATTCCCTTTACTTTTTCATACTGGGGCTCACAATCTAATCAATCTACCAGTATGTTTTGGAGTGTGGGAGGAAACCAGAGGACCCAGAGGGAACCATTGCAAACACAGGGAGAACATACAAACTCTTTGCAGATGTTGACCTGGATGGGACTTGAACCCAGGTCCCCGGCGCTGCAAGACTGTAATGCTAACCACTGAGCCACCCTACATGCTCATATAGTGGCACTTCTATGCCCAAAGGTGTGTAAGACACTTCCTGTATTCTGGGAGCTATAACCTTGGATCCCTGGCACCTAGAATTTCCATTTGTTTTTTCTCTGAAAGACAATAATCTAAAATTGTGTTTTATAAATCCCTCCCGATTGTCACTTCAGCAGTTTTATATCTCTGGTTCCCTGGCATTTAGAAACAGTCCTAGATTCTTATTAAAAAGGAGATTCTAGGTGCCAGACATCCAAAGTTATAGTACTCTAAAGTGTGGCCCTCTCCAGCAGAACGCAGGAAAAAGCTAGAGGGAGGTGCCCAGAGAACGTCCCACATATAAATAAATATTGATATTGTCACTGCTGGATAATAAATGGACTGTGAGTTGGATATCACATGTCTCCCACACTGGTGCCTTATGCCAGGAGAGAGTTACCATGACAACCACTTAACTCCGGGACTGTTGTTGCCCCATGCTCTGACTCACACATATACACAAACATATATGTACACACATACATACACACATACATACACACCACACACACATATACACATACATACACATGTACACACATACATACACACACACATATACATACATATACATACATACACATACATGTACATACATATATACACACACATACATACACACTCACATATACATACATACACATACATGTACATACATACATATACACATACACCCACATACATACACACAAACATATACATACGTACACATACATGTACATACATATATACACACACATACATACACACTCACATATACATACATACACATACATGTACATACATACATATACACATACACCCACATACATACACACACACATATACATACGTACACATACATGTACATACATACATACACATACATACATACACACACACATATACATACATACACACACATATACATACATACATAAATACATACACACATACATACATACACACACATATACATACATACATACACACACACATACACACATACATACATACATACACATACATATACATACATACATAAATACATACACACATATACACACACACATATACATACATACACACACAAATACATACATACATACATACATACACACACACATACACACATACACATACATATACATACATACATAAATACATACACACATACATACACACACATATACATACGCACATATACATACACACACATATACATACATAAATACATACACACATACATACACACACATATACATACACATACACTCAGCTTTATATATTAGATGTACGTTTTCATGTCATTTTAAAAAATAATAATAATTTGCGTTTGTCACAAAGTTGCAACTGTTAAACAAGACAAATGCACTCGCCAGGTTGTCTGCTTTCAAAAAATCTACAGGTTTTAGGGGTGCCTTTACTTTATAATGTGTTTATATTCTGCAGGTTGTAGTTGTCTTAACATTTCTAGCAGAAAAGTAGATTTTTGGCCGTGTCCGTTTTAGTGCTATTATGATCATTTATTCATGTGAACATATGACCATGAGGTATCTATGAACTCCGCACATGTTCATCTATTACATTTGGGAGACATAAAGCGAATTATTTTCTCTTTTGAAGCCCGTTTTTCGCCTTCAAGGTAAAATTTTATGCATTTTTAAAAAAAAAAATCAAATTGTACAGTTTGAATCAAAATCGCTTGAAGGTGCAGATGTCTACAAACTCCCTCGTGCAATTTTGAAAACAAAGCAGGCGTCCGCTTTCAGACAACATTTGTTTGGGTTTAGTAATAATTCTTTGTGCTCTTTTATATCAGTTTTATCTGTTCATGTAAAAAGTGCACGTGGCCGCATCCCCCTGTGCTATTGTAACAGACCCTCAGCTCTTCAGCACTATGCTATAAGTTACAGCTGTCTGTAGAGCCGGCAGAGCAGTGTGAGCTGTGATTGGTCAGTTCTGTGGATGACGTCTCTATAGACCTTCCCTCCTCACTACATTCAGAGACTGATGGGGACAGGACGAGGACATGTCTGCGCTGCTCCGTGTGTCCCTCCTGCTACAAGTCGTCTCCTGTCAGGGTGAGTGACCTCCTCATGGCAAGGAATATCCTGCATTAACCCTCTGCTGCATGTACTGTATTGTGAGCGTCGGAGCTGTATGTAGCAGAGCTGAGTGTGTCACTGATCACCTATCTCCAGCTCCCGCCTTACAATATCAGGGATACAACATGCACATGGCTCAGGACACAAAGGAGGGGGGGGGGGGGGGGGTCAGGTGCACCCAAGCCCCCGCCATCTGCCCCACAATACAAATAACAGAACAATAGTATAGGATGCATGGAGGATGTGACTGGATACATTGTAGGTTGTTATACATTTTTGTTACAATTTTGTAAACGATTCCAGAGTTTTAGCAGATGTAGGAAAAATATTTGGAATTTCTGGCGTACGAGCCCTGAAATAATCGCAATCCCTGAAGAACACAAACAGGAATTATGATTATTTCCCCCCTTAATCCACCTCCAAGGGGTGAAGGAGACCGGGGAGGGGTGTCCCCATCCTGTGTCCAACTATAGCCTGCACCCCATCAGGTTAAAACATGAAAATCATATATACCGCATATACTGAACATTCAGGCTTTTGCATATACAGGCGGTCCCCTACTTAAGGACACCTGACTTACAGACGACCCCCTAGTTACAGACAGACCCCTCTGCCCACTGTGACCTCTGGTGACCTCTCTGGATGTTACTATAGTCCCAGGCTGCAATGATCAGCTGTAAAGTGTCTGTAATGAAGCTTTATTCATAATCCTTGGTCCCATTACAGCAAAATAATTTGGAAAACCCAATTGTCACTGGGGCACAAACATTTTTTGTCTGGAGCTACAGTTATAAAATATACAGTTTCGACTTGCATACAAATTCAACTTAAGGACAAACCTCCGGAACCTATCATGTACGTAACCCGGGGACTGTCTAAATCAGACATTCTAACACCAATCGCAGACCTTAACCCTTCGAACCCTTAAATAAAAAGCATACGGCGCATGGGCTTGGATCGTCGCTGTGCCGCCATATTGGCTTAGATTGTCGCTCCTCGTGACGTCTTAGTGAAGCGGTTACCATGACAGCCTTGGGTCATCTAAGTGATTTGCGCATTGTAATAGATGATGTGGAAAATCTCCATATACTGCCTCATTGTAGTATATGGTAGGATCAATCAGACAACCTAGGGTTAAAGTACCCTAGGGGGGTCTGATATATGGTAAAAAAAAAATAAATGTAAAAAATAATTAAAAAAAAACAATAAAAAAACCCCGAAAAATTCAAATCACCCCCCCTTTCCCTAGCACTACTATAATCAGTAACAAGTATCGCCGTATCCCAAAATGTCCGATCTATCAAAATACAATAATGATTAATACCAGTGTTTAAATTTGTAACGGAAAATAGCGCCCAAAGTTAAAAAATAAGACTTTTTCACCATTTTGCAACATATAAAAAGTGATCAAAAGGTCGCACAGTCCTCAAAATGGTAGCATTGAAAACGTCATCAAAAGTCACAAAAAATGACACCCCCCCCACAGCTCCGTGCACCAAAGTATGAAAAAGTTATTAGCGCCAGAAGATGGCAAAATTTAAAAGAAAAAAAAAAATTTACAGGAGGTTTTAATTTTTGTAAATGTATGAAAACATTATAAAACCTATACAAATGTGTTATCCACGTAATTGTACCGACCCAAAGAATAAAGTAGACCTGTTATTTGGGGCGCTCAGTGAAATCCGTAAATTCCAAGCCCACAAGAAAACGATGCAAATGCGACTTTTTTAACCATTTTTCGCTGCATTTGGAATTTTTTCCCGCTTCCCAGTACACGGCATGGAATATTCAATACTGTCAGTATGAAGTGCAATTTGTTACACAGAAAACAAGCCCCCATATAGATCCTTACATAAAGTTTTTTGAAAAATGGAAACGCAAAAACAAGGGCCAGGTCGTTAAGGGGTTAAGTAACGCGTGACAGAGAAGTCGGTGCATCAGGTCATCTGCGTCCATGTGATTAAATGGATCATCAAAACGAGTGGAGATTTGCAAATCATTAGATTTTCTGCTTAATGTCGGGTGTTGCTGGTGAAGGGTCGTTGGGTGCTGCCAGTGACTGGGTGATGGGTGACCCTGGTGATGACACGTGTACACACCCCATCCTCAGCATCTCCAGAGATGATAAAGGTCAGACACCCAACGTGAGGTTGTTCTGAGGAGATGACCCGTCTGCTCTCTCATCGTTAGCACAAAAAAAGTGACTGATCTCTTCTAGTCCTGCCTGACACTAATTGTATATAATATTATAGGGGTCCTGCCCCGGTTCTGGGGTCTTCTTCTAGGTTTCTTCTGCTCTCTCTATATACAGGACTGATGAGAGTAGAGGGTTTGAGCTTTGTCATAGCAGAGCCAGGGCTGACGGAGAGAGTCCCAGCCCCAGGATTAACCCCTTACTGACGCCCCCAGTAATATTCCGGTGCATGTCGTGTGCTGGTACATGGAGAGGGCTCACGGGCCGGTAAGCCAGCAAAAGTCTGACTTACCTGTAACACCGATTGTGGGTGTTATCCTGCCGATTGCCGGCTTCAAAAAGATGGTGGCGCATAGGCGCCGCCATCTTGCCGAAGATCGCCGCTCCCCGTGACGTCATCGGGGAGTGGCGATCCGTTACTATGACAGCCTCAGGTCTTCCGAAGACCCGAGGCTGTCTCTTTTTAACCCATTCATTACAAAATGCTAATTGCACATTGTAATGAATGAGGATGAAAATCCCCTGTAGTATGGCAGTATATGATAGGATCGATCAGACAACCTAGGGTTAAAGTACTCTAGGAGTTTGAAAAATAGTAAAAATAAGAATAAAAAAAAGTAAAAAAAATATTATAATAAAAAAACATAAAAATGTAAATTCCCCCTTTCCCTAGAACTGATATAAATATAAATAAACAGTAAAAATCATAAACACATTAGGTATTGCCGTGTCCGGAAATGTCCGATCTATCAAAATATAATAATGATTTTTCACCAAATTTAACCCCATAATGGAAAATAGCGCTCAAAGTCGAAAAATGGCACTTTTTTGCCATTTCGAAAAATATTGAAAAAATGAATAAAAAGTGATCAAACTGTTGTACAGTTCTAAAAATTGAAGCATTGAAAATATCATCAAAAGTCGGAAAAAATGACTCCACCCGCAGCTCCGTGCACCAAAGTATAAAAAAGTTATTAGCGCCAGAAGACGGCAAAATTAAAAAAAAAGATTTTTGTACAGGTTTTAATTTTTGTAAATGTATGAAAACATTAAAAAACCTATACAAATATATTATCCCCGTGATCGCACCGACCCAAAGAATAAAGTAGACATGTCATTTGGGGCGCACAGTGAAAGCCGTAAAATCCAAGCCCACAAGAAAACGGCGCAAATGCGTTTTTTCACCAATTTCACTGCATTTGGAATTTTTTTCCCGCTTCCTAGTACGCGGCATAGAATGTTCATTACCATCACTATGAAGTGCAATTTGTTACGCAGAAAACAAGCCCAAACACAGCTCTGTACATGGGAAAATAAAAAAGTTATAGATTTTTGAAGGTGGGGAGTGAAAAATGGAAATGAAAAAACAAAAAAGGGCCAGGTGGTTAAGGGGTTAAAGGGGAAACCATGACATCTGGCTGGTAATTAGCCATGTAACCTCTCGCCTCCAGGACTGTTGCTCTTAGTCCCTGGTGAGGACATTACACCACCGCCATGCGAGTCGCTCCCATCCGTGTGATTCCCTGCTGTAAGACGGATTTTCCACATATCTGTAACTGCTGGTGACTGTGTGATGGAGTATACAGGCGGTCCCCTACTTAAGAACACCTGACTTACATACGACCCCTAGTTACAAATGGACCTCTGGTAATTTGCTGTACTTTATCCTTAGGCTACAATAATCAGCTATAACAGATATCACAGGCGTCTGTAATGAAGCTTTAGTGTTAATCCTGGTTCTTATGACAACTCAACATTTTTAAAATCCAATTGTCACAGAGACCAAAAAGTTTTTGACTGGGGTTACAATAATAAAGTATACGGTTCCGACTTACATACAAACTCAACTTAAGAACAAACCTACAGACCCTACCTTGTATGTAACCCGGGGACTGCCTGTATACTGTATCACAGGAACCTAAACACATGGATGGTTAGAATGTTCTATATCCAGACACTATTTATGGGAGTATATACTCAGTACGGTATAATCGTGTCTGGCGCAGCGTCAGCCTGTAATCTTTATCATTCTGCTGATGACGTGTCGGTTGCCATTGGCTCCATGACGTGTGCGATAATCTGGCGGATGTAATCGCCCTGGACCTGGTCCTGCAGAGATCAAAGAGAAATCTAAGCCCTCGCAGGTTAGGAGCTGATAAGGGGCACAATACACAATACTTCCCATACGCCCTATAGAGGCACATGCAGGGCACAGGGTATAGCATGCGGCTGCATCATGTGTCCACTGTCACTCCTAACTACAGCTCTGTCCTGAATATATACAGTATAGAAATGGCACAGAACTAGTACTCCTACACTGGTACTACTCCCCCTATCCTGTATATAGGGGCACAGCACAGTACTACTACTCCTATCCTGTATATATGGGTACAGCACAGTACTACTACTCCTATCCTGTATATATGGGCACAGCACAGTACTACTACTCCTATCCTGTATATATGGGCACAACACAGTACTACTACTCCTATTCTGTATATATGGGCACAGCACAGTATATGCAACATCCCCCCACCGGGTCCTAGCCTTTTCTCGGGGCCTGGAGGCAGCCGGGGCCCGCAGTACCTGAGTGGCTGGCGGTTGCGGCCTAGGCACGCTAGTGTCACGGTGCTTGGTATGGGGAACCGGAGGGCTGTCCTACAGCCTGGCAGGTCTCCAGTAGGGTGGTGTTGGCAACAAATGATGAGGGAGAGGCTGATGTACCGGTTCTCCCTGGGGCAACCCTTTGGTGTCTAGAGTATGGGTCTCTGTGTGGTGGACAGGGTGCCGTGATGGTGACAGCCATAGTAGCAGGGACCAGACGGAGGCAGACGTTGAACAAAAACAACTTACAGTTCTTTATTGGAACCGACAGGAACAGTAGCAACAAGCCTTAACAAATGGTAGATTGCTGAGATGCAGTTGGAGAGGGAGCCACAGGATGCAGATCACCAGCCTGGATGCCGGGGCAGGCTGGGAGATAGCTGTGTCCTAGTAGGATGCTTCAGCTTGTCCTGGGTTACTTCAGATATCACCCTTAAAGGTAGGATGATATCCGTTTCCTCTCACAAACTCCTCAGAGCAGCTCAGGCAGTGAGCTGAGCTCCGGCTGCACTGGTCTCCTCTCTACTCTGATCTGGGAGTGAACTGTTCAGACTCCCTGGTCTGACTCCACTCTAGAACTTTCCTGACCAGGGGTTTTATTACTCCCACTGGTCAGGTGGTGGTTCCTCCTCCAATCGCATCCCAGCTTACAGATACAAGGTATAACACATGTGATTGGTCAACACAGATTACATCACATAAAGAATTAACTTCTGCCTTACCAGGCAGACTCTACCGCTGCGGTGCTCCCCTGTGTTATGTAGTGACATGCTGTGGGGTTGATCAGACCTTCACAGGCTGCAAGATACATGGTGGGACGTATTCGCAACAACCCCTCTGCCTTGCATCGGCAGGGGTGTTGCATATATATATGATAACAGCACAGTACTACTACTCCTATCCTGTATATATGGGCACAGCACAGTACTACTGCTCCTATCCTGTATATATGAGGACATCACAGTACTACTACTCCTATCCTGTATATATGGGCACAGCACAGTACTACTGCTCCTATCCTGTATATATATGGGCACAGCACAGTACTACTACTCCTATCCTGTATATATGGACACAGCACAGCACTACTACTCCTATCCTGTATATATGGGCACAGCACAGTATTACTACTCCTATCCTGTATATATGGGCACAGCACAGTACTACTACTCCTATCCTGTATATATGGACACAGCACAGTACTACTACTCCTATCCTGTATGTATAGGCACAGCACAGTACTACTACTCTTATCCTGTATATATGGACACAGCACAGTACTTCTACTCCTATCCTGTATATATGGACACAGCACAGCACTACTACTCTTATCCTGTATATATGGACACAGCACAGTACTACAACTCCTATCCTGTATATATGAGCACAGAACAGGACTACTACTCCTATCCTGTATATATGAGCACAGAACAGGACTACTACTCCTATCCTGTATATATGGGTACAGCACAGTACTACTACTCCTATCCTGTATACATGAGCACAGCATAGTACTACTACTCCTATCCTGTATATATGGACACAGCACAGTACTACTACTCCTATCCTGTATATATGGGCACAGCACAGTACTACTACTTCTATCCTGTATATATGGACACAGCACAGTACTACTACTCCTATCCTGTATATATGGACACAGTACTACTACTCCTATCCTATATATATGGGTGCAGCACAGTACTACTACTCCTATCCTGTATATATAGGCACAGTACTACTACTCCTATCCTATATATATGGGTACAGTACAGTACTACTACTCCTATCCTGTATATATGAGCACAGCACAGTACTACTACTCCTATCCTGTATATATGGACACAGCACAGTACTACAACTCCTATCCTGTATATATGAGCACAGAACAGGACTACTACTCCTATCCTGTATATATGAGCACAGAACAGGACTACTACTCCTATCCTGTATATATGGGTACAGCACAGTTCTACTACTCCTATCCTGTATACATGAGCACAGCATAGTACTACTACTCCTATCCTGTATATATGGACACAGCACAGTACTACTACTCCTATCCTGTATATATGGGCACAGCACAGTACTACTACTCCTATCCTGTATATATGGACATAGCACAGTACTACTACTCCTATCCTGTATATATGGACACAGCACAGTACTACTACTCCTATCCTGTATATATGGACACAGCACAGTACTACTACTCCTATCCTGTATATATGGACACAGTACTACTACTCCTATCCTATATATATAGGCACAGTACTACTACTCCTATCCTATATATATGGGTACTGCACAGTACTACTACTCCTATCCTGTATATATGGACACAGCACAGTACTACTACTCCTATCCTGTACATATGGGGATGGCACAGTACTACTACTCCTATCCTGTACATATGGGGATGGCACAGTACTACTACTCCTATCCTGTACATATGGGGATGGCACAGTACTACTACTCTTATATATGGGACATTTCCACTTCAGAATTTTTTAGATTAATTCTCTATTGTGTATTGTTACTATACACAGCCTAATTAACCCATTATTTACGGTACACGCCCCACACCCACCCTCTATTTACTGTACACAGCTCATGATTTAGGTGCCAATCATTCTATTATGTGAAGGCGCGTTCCTCCATGAAATTGAGAAATTCTTTTACACTTACTTTGGTTCTGCAAAATACTTACAAAAAATTATGGTGAGTTTCGTGTGAGCGCCTCCACCCAAACACACATCGCTGAACCCCTGGCAGTCAGTATGAAGGGGTAGTTATATAACCTCAGTATATACAGGAACCATTCATGTTTACAGGAAAGAATTCCAGCCATAAATGTATCCACTCACCCTGAGATCACCCCAGAAGCTTCTAGGAAGTTACCCGCTTCCACAATGAGTGGCCCCCTCAGACCTGGGAACAACTTTCCATGGAGGTGATGGCCCCTGGTCTGAAGGGGCCACTCATTTAACAAAATGGGGCTCATTTACTAAGGGTCCGAATCGCGCACTTTTTCCGATTTGCGCCAAATTCCCCCAGGATTTTGGCGCACACGATCGGATTGTGGCGCATCGGCACGGGTTTTCACGTGACAGAAATCGGGGGACGTGCCCGTCAGACAACCCGACGGATTCGGAAAAAATGCATAATTAAAAAATTTGTGTCGCGAGATCAGCACTTATATCCACCGGGACGGAGAAGGTGAACTCCGGCGGACCTCGGCGCAGCAGCGACACCTGGTGGATATCGGGCGCACGGACCTTAGTGAATCCCGGCAGACCCAAATCAGCATCGGAGAACGCGCCGCGGGATCACGACTGGACCGGGTAAGTAAATCTGCCCCAATATGTCCTGTGACCCTCCGGAATTTCTGCCTGGATACAACGTATAAAACTGGAAGCAGAATGCAGGAGCCGGAGAAGAAGAATTTGTCCTTTTTCCCCCCGTCCATAAAAAAATATCCAAAATTGCAGGAATGTGAGCGCTGAAAATGTCTAAAGCGCACACATCACAATTATCCTTTCAAGAGAAATTAGAATTAACGAGCAGTTTGCGTCTCCTTGGTTACAGACAACAAAGACACTTTGTGTAGTCTGACTCCTCCCACACACATCTGTTTCTCGTCTTTGCTTTACACTGAGTTAGTTAGAAGAGCAGGGAGGAGCCTGGGTAATACTTAGGGTTTGGGATGTGAGAGGGGCGACACGTTGACAGCCGTTTGTCAATTTCTGTGATGGGTGTAATACATATAATGATGGGAGTTGTACATGCTGACCTAAGCTCTTCTTGACACGTGTGTCTATCTTTCAGTGAGAGTGAATACAGAGGACTACGCCTGGTACAACTCAAGCAAGATCCTGAAATGTCAAGCTGATACCGGAGAGGAAATCAAACAAATCACCTGGGAGTGGCAAGGGGGCGGAGCCAAAATGACCTTTCTCACCTACAGGAATGACACTGGATCCATCCTTCAGAAGTCATACGAAAACAGAGTTAAATTCAAGGGTGACGGAAACAAAGACGGATCCATTGAGATACTCAACGTCGCCCTCGCCGATGAAGGCATCTTCAAATGTGTCTTCACCACCTACCCAACCGGAACCATCGAAGGGGAAATCCAGCTACACGTTTTAGGTGAGAAACCAGGCAGAATTAGAAATGTAAATTTTCTCGTTCTTCAGTTTTTCATCAGATACAACCAAAAGTCACCAGCCGGAAGCCTGAGGGTTCCCTTCTGATATTGATGGGGGTCATCAGTGGTGAAGCCTCAGCCTTTGTCCATCGTTGAGCCTCTGTATCTTCATGTACAAGTATCTTATTTTACATCTATAACATTGAGACCTTATATTGAGTTAAAATCCCAAAATTTGGTCTTGTGACCATAGTCATTGGTCATAGTTACCTCTGGTGACTGTAGGTCCAGCCTGGAATAGATGAGGTGACTCCGAAGTGTCTAGAACATGGACCACGCTGGACAGTCAGAGTCCGCGGGAGAGGTGGAGTTATACTGAACTTAGTCGCTACAGAGTGAGCAGGGGGTTCTTAGGGTGGTGATCTCCTCTTACAAACTTCTGTGTCCTTGTGACTTGTCCTATGAAGAGCTGGATTATTATATAGGTGGTTTGGGCAGTAGCCATGGGGCACAAGCCCTCTAGGGGCCCATGGCCAAACAAATGATCAACCAAATTTTAAACTGAGAAGGACCACCCATGAAATCCTTATACATTCTGCTCTCATTACACATGTGCACAAGAGCCATTTCAGGACCTTTAAAGGTCCTGAAATCGCAGATGGAAAGCAGGCACAAGGGACACATCCTCCATTCCCCAAGAAGCTGATTCTAGCACCAGATGTAGGAAGTGATTCCAGACTTGTGGGGGCTATAATATCCCTACAGCCCAGAGCCCCCCCTGACAATTGTACGGGAACCGTCTCCTTCTGTGTCCTTGTGACTCGTCCTAAAGCAACGCTCTGCCGGACACAGTGTTCTACTGGAGGAACAGAGCATTACATTGTCACCATTATAATCAATAGTCCGAGCAATGCCAGGACCTGCTGGATTTTTATCGATTCTTCTGAACACTGAGAGAATAAAAAAAAATGTTTCTTGGATTTTGTGGTCAAAATTATGACATTACTTATCCTGTACTGATCCTGAGTTACATCCTGTATTATACTCCAGAGCTGCACTCACTATTCTGCTGCTGGAGCAGTCACTGTGTACATACATGACATTACTTATCCTGTACTGATCCTGAGTTACATCCTGTATTATACCCCAGAGCTGCACTCACTATTCTGCTGCTGGTGCAGTCACTGTGTACATACATGACATTACTTATCCTGTACTGATCCTGAGTTACATCCTGTATTATACCCCAGAGCTGCACTCACTATTCTGCTGCTGGTGCAGTCACTGTGTACATACATGACATTACTTATCCTGTACTGATCCTGAGTTACATCCTGTATTATACACCAGAGCTGCACTTATTATTCTGCTGGTGCAGCCACTGTGTACATACATGACATTACTTATCCGTACTGATCCTGAGTTACATCCTGTATTATACCCCAGAGCTGCACTCACTATTCTGCTGCTAGTGCAGTCACTGGGTACATACATGACATTACTTATCCTGTACTGATCCTGAGTTACATCCTGTATTAAACCCCAGAGCTGCACTCACTATTCTGCTGCTGGTGCAGTCACTGTGTACATACATGACATTACTTATCCTGTACTGATCCTGAGTTACATCCTGTATTATACTCCAGAGCTGCACTCACTATTCTGCTGCTGGTGCAGTCACTGTGTACATACATGACATTACTTATCCTGTACTGATCCTGAGTTACATCCTGTATTATACTCCAGAGCTGCACTCACTATTCTGCTGCTGGTGCAGTCACTGTGTACATACATGACATTACTTATCCTGTACTGATCCTGAGTTACATCCTGTATTATACTCCAGAGCTGCACTCACTATTCTGCTGCTGGTGCAGTCACTGTGTACATACATGACATTACTTATCCTGTACTGATCCTGAGTTACATCCTGTATTATACTCCAGAGCTGCACTCACTATTCTGCTGCTGGTGCAGTCACTGTGTACATACATGACATTACTTATCCTGTACTGATCTTGAGTTGCATCCTGTATTATACCCCAGAGCTGCACTCACTATTCTGCTGCTGGTGCAGTCACTGTGTACATACATGACATTATTTATCCTGTACTGATCCTGAGTTACATCCTGTATTATACCCCAGAGCTGCACTCACTATTCTGCTGCTGGGGCAGTCACTGTGTACATACATGACATTACTTATCCTGTACTGATCCTGAGTTACATCCTGTATTATACTCCAGAGCTGCACTCACTATTCTGCTGCTGGTGCAGTCACTGTGTACATACATGACATTACTTATCCTGTACTGATCCTGAGTTACATCCTGTATTATACTCCAGAGCTGCACTCACTATTCTGCTGCTGGTGTAGTCACTGTGTACATACATGACATTACTTACCCTGTACTGATCCTGAGTTACATCCTGTATTATACCCCAGAGCTGCACTCACTATTCTGCTGCTGGTGCAGTCACTGTGTACATACATGACATTACTTATCCTGTACTGATCCTGAGTTACATCCTGTATTATACCCCAGAGCTGCACTCACTATTCTGCTAACACTCATTTATGATTTGTATTTGCAGTTTTACCAATCGTCACACAAGAGCTTAAGCAAGACGTCACGACTCCCTGTTATAATTTGGTGGCTGAATGTTTGGCGTCCTCAGCAAAACCTTCTGCGGAAATCCTTTGGATTATATATGGGATAAATTATACATCAGAAGAAAAAACCTTTCCAAACTCTAATGGCACATCGAATACGCAGAGTCAGCTGTACATGACGTCCACCCCGGGGCTGTACGGTCTTTCGATACAATGTTTGGTCTTTCAGCCCAAGATTCCAATGGAATATCAAAAGAACATCACAGTTACCAAGAACTTAACCAACATTCAGTGTAAGTTGTAAGTTTTGAACTTTTTATAATTTCATAAAAGTCAAACGTCACCTTTAACAGTACATTAGGTATCAGTCCTTATCTCATAGGGCAGTGATGGCGAACCTTTTAGGAATGGAGTGCCGAAACTACTAGCAAAAGCCGTATATATTTTTCCCAAAGTGCCAAATGCCAATTTAAAGTGATTCACAGTTTTCAAACGTATTGGCGCCCTCAGGACACCAATCCAGGAGAAAAAGTGAGAAATTTGGATTATTATTGTAGTTTTCCTCTAAAGTCCCCTTAACAGGATGAATCATGGGTCCGGAGAGGGGGCTACAATGATAATCCACCTCTGTCCACACCTCCTTGATTCAGGTCTTGAGTTCTGAATGGTGACCTTTGTGCTGGCTTGATGGCTTGGGTGCCCAAAGAGAGGGCTCCGAGTGCCACCTCTGGCACCCGTGCCATAGGTTCGCCACCACTGTCATAGGGGAACACAAGAGCGGAGGCCAATTATCCATAACTATCTGATAGAACTAGCTTTGATCTTTTTCCAGTTTTTACCACTACTTGGGGACATTGTCCACCATAAAGACAAGAATTTTTCCCGATCTTCAAGTCTTGTTCCCAATAATGAGAAATCCACTCCACAAGAACACAAAAACACTCCTCTTATTGAGAAGGTCTTGATGAGTTTCCCTCAGATCTGTGTTTTTGTACGAGATTAAACTGGCTAGATAGGAATATTCTACTTAAAGGGGTTGTCCATGGTTGGACAATGGCTGCATGTTACCAAAAACTTCCCCACACCTATCCATTGGTTGCGGCTGGTGTTGAGGTGAGTGGAGCTGAGCTGGAGTACACAGGTCTGGAGTTGTCGTGGAGGTTTTAGATCAAGTTTTTGTACTTGGATTGACTACGGTGTTGGGTCAGACTTATGATTCTCGAGTTTCAATTTTACATCCAAATTTGACATTTTAACAGGGAACATTTATGTAGAAATCCAAGGTGTTTACAACAAAATCCATGAGGTAGATCTTATCCAGAAGATATAGGAGTTGAGAACCTTCCATTTAAAATACAAAAGTTGGGTTCGGTTTCCTTCATTATGTATGGTCCCATGACAGGAAATCCATGAAGATGTGATGTTACCATGGCAACCCCAGAGCAAGCACAATACTTACCTTATTGTAATAAGAACAAAACCAAGCATGGTCAAGAATGGGTTGTGAATGGGTTAGGTTTTTGCTAAGTCTGACAGGTTCCCGCTTCTCTTCACACACTGATCTGGTCCTGTGTCGTCCTCCTGTGTTGGGCACTGTCTGGAATAAGAGGTGCCGGGGTCTGGGAAGGATAAAAGGAGATTATTTTTCTAATTAGACATTAGACACTCCTCCTCTCTCCACCCAACAGATGACTTGTGTCCGAAGTCTCCTGAAGGACCTCATACTGGATGGAGTGCAGGTCCGGCCTAGACTCTCTTCACTCCACAGGATTGTACTCCATTCAATATGGAACACTTATTGGGGGCCCATTATCCTAACTGCTGGTCACAGTGGTCAGACACCTATCCCCTATTATGGAGGTGACACATAAGTCTCTTTTGTGGTAGAAAACCTTTAAACTCTTACCTAAAACCCCTCTAAATAATGTTCTGACTCCTCTACATCCTACCCAAGTGCTCCCCTCATAGAGAGGGTAGAAACCTGATTGGCCCTCCAGCCACCTACATCCTACAAAATCGAGACACTCTGAACCTCACCTTGCCTGACACCTTTGACAAAGAGACACCATCAGCTGTTACCAAAACCAAGCAAATATAGAAATTGCCGTCTTGAACCTAGCACAACGGATGACCCAGGTGACAGACCATCCACCACCTGAAGAACATCCATGTTCTCCACATCCAACCTCAGGTAGCCTCAGAATCCAATCCAGACCTAACTCCTCCAGAGAGTCCTGTACCAATGTAAAAAACAAGATATCATGGCCTCCTGACGCTCTATATAATGATAGCTACACGAGAAAATCCAAACACAAGAGATGGTGCCAGGAGAACACCGGCCTCCTAGGAATAACCTAACACATGGCACCTGCCCCTGCTGCATCTATGGATGTCTCCTTGTCCTCCAGAACTATATCCAATATCTATTTGATCCCTCCAGTGCACGAATACTTCTCATCTACCTCCTCCCCATAGCCCTCACATAAGTCATTACCGGAGAGTAACCAGATCTTGGGATTTCCAAACCGATCCGTTTACTATATCCGATCCCCCGATAGGGATATCCATTACCGGCGTCTTGTATCCTTTTGTTTGTAGCTTGCAGATATGTGCTTACAAGCTGGCCTGCTATAATCCAAGGGTGCATGACAACTGTTAACACTTTCAGGACAGGGTAACTTTATATCTCCAGATTTTAGCCCCCCCCCCCCCCTTTGGCCTAGGGATTTATCTTGGGCGGGTGCTCTACTCTGTAGACCATATTCATCTCACAACTTACCATATAGTGCTACCCATTACATTCCCACCATTCTGGAGCTGTACTTACCCCATTTCAGGTCCATAATCAGGTTAACAAACCAAAGGAACCTCTACAAGGTTGACATTGTTCCTGCTGACCAAAGTGACTTCCCGGGCAGTCACTCGCAAGGTTGTCCGTGCTGGTTCTTCTGCCCCAAACCATGAGGGAACTTGTGATCTTTGGGACTTGTGAGCCTCTAGCCAAGGCTGTATCATACTAACTCACACACCTATAAACCGGCATCTCATAAACTAGTATGGTCTGTGGGAGGTGCCGTCTCATTGACTTTGATATCAAAGTGAAGAACCTCCTTATGTCAACCCATAGACGCCCATGTCAGATCATCAAGGGCCAATGGGTCCTACAAAACTATTATTAGATTACGCCTCTGCTTCCAAAAATACCAACATTTGTCGGAACCAAGGTCCTGTGGGGGATATGTGTTCAGAACCAGAAGTGTTGTGTTAATCAACAGCCCCACCGACCTTAGTAAAAGGCAGAATTCATCAACCGCCTACTTTTAGGATTGGTAATTAGTGTCCGTTTGGCCCAGGTCCGAAACCCTGAGCTACTGATACCCCCATGTTTGGAGAAGAGTGATCGTCGTCTTTGTACTGCACATCCACTACAGCCCCATAGGATGTATAGTGGATGTACTTGGTATTGCAACTCCACATGTAGGACCTGCTATGGTGAGATAAAAAAAAATTATAAATAAAAACAATCCCTTTAATAGGTGGATTATGCTATTATACCACCACTAGCTGCCATATAACCGGGACAGTCAAATGGACTTATAGGGGGAGATTTATCAGAAGTGTCTGAGAAACTGTTCAAGTGGCGACCAATCAGAGCTCAGCTGTCATTTTATAATCAGCTGTGGGAAAATGAAAGCTGAGCTCTGATTGGTTGCCACTCGAACAGTTTCTCAGAACCCTTCTGATAAATCTCCCCCATCGTTGCAGTCCACAAATGCTGAAAATAGAAGATTCCTTATTTATCTAAGTTTATAAGAAAATCCAAATGTTTCCAGGAATTTACACAGTTTCCAGGAATGAGCCGGCAAAAACATAATAAAAGATCCCAAATTATCTAAACACTGGCGCTGAGTTTATATAACTTCCCGTGTCCTGTCCCTTACACATCACACAGGTCCACACACTAAATTTGGAAATCCGTCAAGTTACACAATTTTTTTTAGTTCACAATGAAAACCGTAGAATATCAAATATTTACAGTATAAAAGAAGCAAAAAAGCAACAAAAATCACTAAGAGTAAATAGTAAAAAAAACCTCGTCCTAGGACTTTCCCTGAAAAGGAAGGAGGAAACCTGACCGTGTGTATTGTGTGTAATGAGGTCGATGTCCCGGATTTGTATATCCTGTAACCGAAACGATGAGCGACACCTGATACATCTTATTTATGTACAGACACATTGTACATTACTGACTGCGCTCACACTTACATTCACAATCACATGATAAAAGCCCAAGTCCTAAAACACCCATTTAAAGGGGTTTTCCCAAAAAGCAAGTAAGCCCTATTGAGGATTGGTGGATGTCTCAGTGATAGGACCCCTATGGATCACAAGAATGGGGGTCTGATGTACCCCCCATCGCACCCCTTGTCAACTTCCCAAGATGACTAGAGCATCTGGGCTGCCCCGTTCATCTCTATAGAGCTGATGGAGATTGACGAGCGCCGTACTCAGCAATCTCTGTTATCTCGGGGAGCTGTGGACAGGCCGTAACTTTTCCCCTTTAAGGGATAATTGGGCTTCTAGTGCAGCGGGGGTGGGGTCTCCTCTGCTGGTGCACCTGTTTCCTTCTTTCTATACCTTATTTTTACCAAGATATATCTGTAATTGTGTAAAAGTTCACGTTGGGGCTTAGAAAGCAGTAAATGGGTACAATAGGGGTCGCCTCAGACACTTTTTGTGTACAGTCATGTAGCGCCAAATAAATTTGCAATATTTTTGTTTTCAAGTTTATCCAGTTTGAAAGATTAGAGATGCACAACCAGAGCCGCCTTCCAACATCACCTCCATATTCTCCTGCTTACTCATTGCTTTACTATCAATCCCATGATGTCTCAGCACAGCTTAAGATAACTACTTAGAGACAGAACCGTTACTACTATCTGTATCTATACTCCTTATACCAGACATATAGAGGAAGGGAGACCAAACTGTGATCTCCTTATCTATAACATTGTGACAGGAACCTGTGTAATCATTATTAATAACTGTGATAGGGGTTTCTGCCTCCCCTCCTGTGGAGAGCCTGCGTGGTACAGTCCGGCATAGAGGGAGATCTGATGGGTGACATCTGGTTCTTCATAGATAAAGTATAGAAAGTGCGTCACAGAGGCGGAGTAACTCTGCTGCTAAGCAACCATCCCATTGTGTCAATGTGTATCCGTCGGATAAGATATTTATGTCTGTGGGTGACTTGCACCTATTTTTTTTGGGGGGGGGGGGGTGACTTCATGGAACTTATCATCAGTGTGAAGACACATGAGGATTTATTAGGGTTAAAATGAACTGGACGATATGTAACATCCCCTTTAAGCTTGTGGATAAACCTTAATGTTTATGTGATCCTTTTTTGGGTGAATTTCGGAGCACAGGTCTGAAGTCGCCTCCCCCACCGATGAGAACAGCCTTGGTTATAATTCAGAAAAATTTGCATTGTTTTCCACATTTCCTTATTTGGCTGCCATAAAGTTTTTTCCTGTATTGGAATCAATGACGTAAAGGGAACAAAGATTAAATAAAAGAAAACTTCCTGTGCAAAACCCCAAACAAAAGAGGGGGGTGTGTTACCAAATGTGTTGTTAGGTTTTATATGAAGGGAGGGCCTGATACAGTATATAATGTACAGGTAGTCATTTTGTTTCATTTTGACTGTTCTATTACTGTGCTGTCTACTGTCAATCCCATGATATCTCAGTACTGCATCACATGAGTATTCCGCCCAGTGCCGGACTGGGTTTCCTTAGGCCCACCAGAGAAAATCAATTTGGGGGCCAACACTTCATTATCTCCCAGGAAATATACTGCAGCAGCCTCCAAATTATGGTGTTTTCTGATAGACCTCTGGGGTTCAGTGTTGGGTTGAGCCAGGGGCCCACCGGAGGATCCTCTGGTACTCTGGTGGGCCAGTCCGACCCTGATTCTGCCTGCTGGGAGGATAGTGTCATTATCCTTCTCTCCATACAACCTGAAAACTCAATGAGACCAAAAGCAGGGGGCTACACTACCATCTCCTACATTATAACTGTGTGGCAGGACCCCCCTTACCCTGTCATCTGATGACTCCCCCCCCCCACTTATACTGTCAAACTCTAAATTTACAAAGAACAGATGCCTGTTAACTTGATAGTGAAGTTTGGTGACTCTTAGAGATGAAAAATTGGGAAAGCGGCTAGACGCGATCACTAGAACCGTGTGGCAGTGGCCATTACTCAGTACTGATCTTCGAGTGAAGTTATTTCAGTGTTACCCTCCTTCACACAGGTCATTAAAGGACATCTACCACCAGGATTAAGGCTTGTAAACCAAGCACACTTACATGTTGGTGTGTGCCCCCTCTGGCAGGATCTGCTCTTCTTTTAGCCTCCTAGGATCTTTACAAATAATGCAAATGAGTCAGAGGGGCTCCAGGCTCCGTTGACATCTATGGAGCCCCTCAGGCTAAAAGCAGAGTCGATCCTGCTAGAGGGGGCACACACCGGTATGTCTGTGTGCTTAGTTTACAATCTTTTATCCTGGTGGTAGATTTCCTTTAAGCGGATGAGATCTAGCTGTCTCCCCCCCCCGGACTCCCAGCACTTAGTCATCTATGTTCTGTGTGTGTCTAACCCTGAGGCCGTGATTACATTAAAGGACAGGCGCTCACAGCAGCATAGGAGATTATATGTGACTGTGCTGCTGGGAGATCAGGTCACCACATAGTGTCTAGTCTGGGAAATACAAGTAACTGCCATATATTACAGACAGATCATGACACTTAGATAGTATTACAGTCCACAAGTTTTTGTCTGTGGATTTATTAGCTGAATATGTGGCAATCAGGGCCCACTAGGCAATTGGCAATAACGGTCCAGGAGGCGAGTGGCGTCAGTAAGTCCTAGCTGGGTGTCATGGTGACTCTCCCTTGGCAGGTAACTCTATCGTTTATGGTCGCAGGTAGAGATGATCGGACCCGATGTTCTTGTTCAGGTTTGGCCGGACGACCCAGACAAATTGCCAGATTGGCAGCTGAACAGTCAATCCGACATCGCTAGCTACTAGCCATGGCTATGATTGGCCAGGGGTCTCGCTAGCCACAATCAACGTCCTGGAGTATTGTAGCGACAAGACTCCCCCGGGTTGAGGGGCTGTCCATAATTTTGTAGGAAAATGAAAAAAATTCCTGAAAGATTTACGTCCGAGATAAAACCTTACCAACATTTCGGTGAAGCTTCAGTGAAGTGAATCTTGCAGTTTAGGGTCTGTAGGATTCCGGTCTATGTGGTCAGGGGGTCTGTGTTTATCTAGAGGTTGGAGCTGAGGGCTATATTTATGCGAAGGTTTTTGGGTTGTTCTGGTTTGTAATCTGTATTCATTTAAGGTCCAGGGTCTGTAGGGGGAAGGTCCAAATTTTAAAATGTGGTAAACATTTGAGATATAGAGCGTCTAACTTACCTGTAGAAGGTAAGTGGATCAGGTACCAGGTCACCAGGTGGATGTATAATACAGGAGAGGTGATAGTAATATAAAAATCAGCAAATGTCTTCTTATTGTTTTTTGACATTTAGTTCCTCCTCAGATGGTGGAGATCGAGGTTCTCAAAAACGACAAAGAAGCGCTGCAGCTTTTATGCAAATCTGATGGCAACCCAAGACCAAAGTACAACTGGAAGAGGTAAGTAGAAGGAGGACAAATGATGTAATCTGTAATGTTTCAATCCAGAAGATATCTCTGTTCATATCAATCTGCCACAAAAGACGGCTTAGTCCATCAGATCCAGTGAGGGTAATTATTTAAGATTGGTGTTCGGAAGACAAGTCTTAAAGTTCTCCCTACTGTTGGTCCTGTGCTCGTATCCACTAAGAGGCCCCAGTTTCGGTGCAACCTCTGCCCGTTCCAACCTATAGACCAGGTCTGAGCTGGCAGAGTATTTTTTTACTATAGTCTCTGCCGGTTTTCCGGAGAAGACTGTAGTACATATAGCGTGCCGAGCGTTCATACCCCTTCCTACCTGCTCCGCTCTCAGCTCGTTCTCCACCCTAACACACCTGAACCCAAAAACAGACATGAAGAGGGAGATTCATTCTTCATCTACCAGAAAACTGGTGGAGAAGGCATAATAACATGTGTATAGATCAGTGATTTTCAACCTTTTTTGAGCCGCGGCACACTTTTTATACTTAGAAAATCCTGGGGCACACCACCAACCAAAATAGCACAAAATGACACTAAAACAGTCATATTATACATATAGTTAATAATATAGATTCTAAATTTATTTTACTCACTCAGTGTGAAACCTGGGCCTGTTTCGATAAACACAAAAGGGATATCCTGGCAGGAATGGTGGAAAGACACACACGAAGCTCTTCATCAACAGTTCTCAGCTTCTCCCTGTTTTTAGTATATGGTGCTGATTATTATGTCGCTCATATACTGCAAAATAAAGGGGTACAATGAGAAGTACTATGGCCATGAGGCCAGAGTACAAGTGCCAGCTCATAAACTCAGCATATGAGCTGGTACTTGTAGTACTCCAGCCTCATGACTATAGTATTTCTCATTGTTATATGCAGTATACTGCTGGAGTACTAAAAGTACCAGCTCATATGCTGAGTATTCTGCCAAAAGCTCATATACTCAGGTAAAAGCTCATATAGTCAGCATTATTGGTGGGCATTACCTTGGCGGTGGGCAAATGCGAGAGTCTCTCCGCTCTCAGGATGATGCGCCGGCCTCGATGACGTCATTTTGTCGCACGAGGTTCAAAGCTTGTGCATGTGTTATTGTACACGTCTCCTACATTGTAAGAAGACGTGACTGCGCATCTCTGCGCATTGCTGGGAAACAAAACACATGGGGCACCATAGTTTGGGGAACTTTCCCCCGCGGCACACCCGTCCATGTGTCGTGGCACACTAGTGTGCCACGGCACACTGGTTGAAAATCACTGGTATAGAGGACAAAGGACTCTTTTGGGAGAACCACAAGTGTAACCCTATTACCAGAGGGGTCCTAAATGTCTCCCTGGCATGGGCATAACTGAAGGGGTAGCAGCCACAGCAGCTCTTAGGGGCCCACAGTGTCATGGGGCCCCAACATTTTTGATATTAGGTGTGTTTATAATGGATTTGTGTGTATAAACCGTATGTCTGTATATGGTGATGTGTATATGCTCTATATGTTATGTGTATATGCTGCACGTGTGTATAGGGTACTATATGTACGTATGTTTATTCTGTATGTGTGTATATGCTGTACATATATAAATGTGTCTATATAGGAGTGTATAAATTTGTTGGATTCTACCTCACATGTGTGAGTAAACAAATATGGATTTTTTAAGAGGGAAGGGGGTGCCCTATTCAGAAGTCTGCTATGGGGCCCTAGTTACATGCCTGCTCCCTGGTGTATTTTATGGGGGGCTCAGCTGTAGATTTTGCATTAGGGCCCAAAAAGCTTCAACTTATACCATACATGTACTTATTCTCAAAAGCAATGTTAGAAACAAGGTCCATAGGTGACCAGAACCCCAGAGGATCCTCCAGTTGGGCCGCCATTGGAGTAATACAGGGCTCCAGAGGTCTATCAGAAGACAACGTGATTTGATGGTTGCTAGAAACTATTTTCTGGGGGTTAATAGAGAGTTGAGATGTTTTGACCACTTAACTTAATGTTTTTTGTACTGTGTGAGGGGCGAGATATCATGTAACTTACCAATATACATCTACTAAATCTTCTGCCCCGCTCTCTTCATATGTGAAGTGAAGCCCTGAAAGGTCCTTCACCTCATCGACCAGAGATCACTGTCCATAAAATGGCCACAGACGGAGGGTCATGTGATCCTGACTGGTTATCTACCTTCCAGGACCTTATGGTAATGTTCATGATGACAATATGAAGGTCCTGGGAGGTACATTAGTCATGGACAGTTCGAGATCACATGGACCTTCCATCTTATGGCCAGAATCTCCGGCTGACGAGGTGAAGGACATCTCTGAACCAAGAATCATAACTTTACAGCAACTTTAAAGCAAAGCAGAACTATTAATAGATGTATATTGGTAAATTACCAAATGTCCTGCCCTCCACATGGTACAAAATGACGTAAAGAAAAGTGGCCAATCCCTTTAACTAGTACTGGTTATGTTATCTCAATCACATTTATGGCCATATAGTATACAGATATTTTATTATATGGCCATATAGCGGCTGATATAACAGTTTGGGGTCTATCCCACCACGGTGTAGGCCTCCCCTGATATCCAGGATCCAGCTAATTGCATTATGGGTAAACAACTCTTGGAGACAGCCAGAGGGCCCAGAAAGTAAGAAAAAAATCAATTTCTAAAACTTTAACTTTATGTGGGAACATCAGGCAACTTCCCCTTTCCCAGTAGTCAAAAATGGGAAGCGATGTCCATCCCAAAGGGAAGTAGTTCCAGATAGGAGTCAGTACACTGTTGGAGGCATGACCTGGCATGGGACTTGTAGTCACCTCAAATATCCTTAACAAAACCTCCTTAACCCTAGTTTAAAATTTTGGTCAGAATTTCCCAAAAATCCATTGTAAAATAAGTCCAAAAATAGTCCAAAAACAACAAAATTAGAACATGACGCCATCTACTGTATCTGAGAACAGTTTGGTTCTTCTGCCCTGGCCGACACTGGAGAACCTCCCATAAAAGACACGATACAAAATAAACTCACCCTCTAGTACCCATGGATGGGCGTAACTACGGTATTACAGATACCAGAAATTGAATAAATACACAAAAGCATTGGGAAATCCTAATAGAGCGTTGGCTTGGGCCCTGGTGACTCTGGATCCCATGTAGGACATGTACTTGTATCCAGAACATGAACCAATTTGGATTGGATGCTTTGGCCCCAGGTATTTACCGTTTACGGTCCACAGTTTCTACTGTTTGCTCTGAGTAAGAGCTGAAGGAGCTTTTTGGTTGAATATTAAGTTGTCACTAATTGCAAAGGGGAGGACATCTCTTCCCCATGCATGGAGAAGCTACAATCCTGGAATAACCTGTTAATCCATTCTTGTAGACTTTCCACTCTACTACGTAATTCCATCTTCATGGTTCATGATTTCCGTTGTCAAACCTGCCTATAGAATACAAAAAAAACCCTTATACATTATATTAGGGAATTTTGAGATAAAATTGAGGGATGTCTACAGCTTTTAATCATAAGGAAGAGTAGAAACAAAAGAGATTCTATGGCGGATGAGGAGGTTTTGTTGAAGAGAAGGGCGTGAGCAGAAAATTCTATTAAAACTTAAGTATCCTGCACAACTCTTACTTGTTATGACGTGTCCTTCAATGCCTCAAACTCAAGCTCTTATCTTCTCAGCAGGAGCGAAACGCTCCGTTTACCTTCAAATTGTTAGCTTGACCTTTGCTTAATAAGGGACCATTGTTCTGAACCTGTGGGAGGTGGGAATACCATCCAACACAAGACTGCAATAACATACTTCTCGGAAGTTGATTCTAGGAAGAGGGTTACAAGAATTGTGATGCTTTTCTCCTTCTTGAATAACTTCTTAGTTAGAAAACAAAGTGTTAGAAATCAGTCCAAGTCTTACAGAGAGGAGGTAGAAGGATAAAAGAACACCAGGTCCTTCTCATCCGGTCAAAAACTGGATCCATAATGATCGGACAAAATTCTGGCCAGAACAACCTTTCGCAACTACATAGGTCTCTTCATCAGACCGACTGGAAGTAGTCTAGAAAGTTTTGTTATCTTTTGACCATGAACCAACTCAACCTAGATAACAGAAGATCAATGAGGATTTGGAAGGAGACGTTGTAGATGTTCCACCATCCAAGTCCTTTTGGTTGGTAATTGTATCCAGTCAGTTCTAGATCCACCTCACTGATATGTCTGCCTCGCCCCAATCCACATCACGGAGAGTGGTGTTAGATTCAGAACCAACTTCAACTAAGAATATCGGGAAGAACTAAAGCCGCTCCTTCGGGTTTGGAAATGACTACAAAGGTTAAGTGAAGGGTGTGGAGGCTAAGAATCTTTAATATCTTCTAATGACCTGGGTAGGGCACAAATTATTATTAAAAGAGGTTAAGAATCCTGAGGAGGCAGAATAATACGTGAATTGTTATCATCTTCCTGGGAAGATGTTCTTAAAGGTTGTGAAGAGTTGGAGTCACATGTGGTCTTCTATAATATACAAAAAGTTTCCGAACTATTAATAGTCTCCAACTGGTCGTTCTCCAGCTCTGAGCGTTGTAGGGTTCTCACACCTGGAGGGTGACGCATTGGACTGTATTACCACCATGAAATAATAGGCTCCTTTTCTTGTGATCCACAGAGGTACCAATCTAGATCTGGTAAATAGTGTGGCACAGGACTGGCCTAAGCGTGGAGTCTCCACAGGTAGGTATGTAGAGTGTCTGAACAAGGTCCGGCTTCCATGTTATATTCTGCACATTGCATGTTCCTTGTGTGCCATGTTAGCTGAGAAGGGAAAATATTTCATACACATAGAATCTAATGGAGCCCAAATGCCACCAAACAGTAGAACATGCCAGGTATGAAAGAAGCCCCCAAGACCTATGCCAGAGTGCTGTGACTATAATTCGCACTAGGAGAGGCTTTTGATGGGAATGTTTTACTTCAATTAACCTCTTTGGATTGAATTTGTTATCTTGGAGTAGGGGCCCCTTCTTCCCACCTCATTAGGTTCCTTCAAAATCTTGCATGAAGCTCTGTAGGGAAGTGTAAGCCTTTTACGGACAGAACATTGTTCCATGCGGCTGCACCAAGACTTAGTTGGATGTATTCCTTTGGTCTAGATTAAGGAAACCTGCTCAAGTTAGAGGGGTTCTACAGTGATGGCAAGTTATACCCTATCCGCAGGATCAGGGCAAACTTGCTGATCGGTGGGGGTAACAGTAATGGGACTTACATTAAGCACGAGAACGGGGGCCCATTGTACCCCAGATGAACAGAGCAGCAAGTCCTGCATGTGCCGGCGGCTCTATTCATCTCTTTGGCGCTGATGGGCATAGCTTAGTACGGCACTTGGGTATCTTCGTCAGCGCCACAAAGATGAATAGAGCAGCCGGCACATGTGGGACTGGCTGCTCAATTCATCTGGGGTACAATGGACCCCCATTCTCAATATCTGAGACTACCCATTACTGAGACCCCCACCAATCAGCAAGTTATCCCTTATCCAGTGGATAGGAGCTAACTTGCTGTCACCTGATATTCCCTAAAAAGGTCTAAAAGAAAATTATACAAACTTTAGGCCGATTCTCAAAAATTGTCTATAGCGAGGGTAATTCCCAATTTAAAGTGTCCCCATAAACAGTGCAAACTTCTATAAAATGGGATAATATCCACAGAATGGGGGCTTGTAAGTGCTTCTCTAGAGAGGCCCAGCTCTTTGGACTCCAAGAAACCACAAGAATCAGTCAGTCCTGTAGAAGTATTTGGAGCACAACCCCGACCGATTTACAGTGGATAGTAAGGACAGACTTTGCATGGGGTGGGCTTGATGTTTTACATGTGAGGAGCGGGTTCTCCCTCTTCCCTTCTTCTTGTAGAAGGATTCTTAGGTTGTGGGGGAGATAGGAAGTGCCCTGGAAAATGTATGTTATTGCAGTGTGTCCTCCATTCAATGTCAGTGTCAGGGAGGAGATAAAAAAAGCTGATGAGTCAAGGTTCCCGTAAATGTGTCAAAATTGCTGTGTTATTTCTCAAAAATTAATGTAAGACGAAGGATCTCATAATTTTGTGTGTGCTGAAGGCTTACATGATGGTGCACGTGTCCCTATAGAGTGTCAACCACTGTGTGCCAAAAATAACGCCAACTACATGGTGCTTCCATAACTGAGCCAATCATAATGTGCCTCCAAAAAGGGACCAGAGGGACCAGAGCGTGGCTCCAGATTTAAAGAGAACCCGTCATGCAAAATAACCCTCCTAATCTAAATATATTTTCATAAACTGCCATTAGAGAGCATTGCCTCTATCCCTTCATTGTCCCTCTACATGCCTGTAAACCTAAGCAATGAGGTCCTAAAGCTGTATGCAAATGACCTGTGAGATGTCCAATGAGTCATTATCATATTCAGGCTGTCCAGCTTACTCATGAGTGGGAGGTACAGCCACACCCCCAGTGCATGACTGACAGCCTGTATAATAGTGTGAGGTATAATGGTGTAATGGCTCCTCCATGTGCTTCCTGGTGCTTGCGCCCCCTGCAGATACAACAGCTCCAGGCAGCCATGTTACAGCAGAACATGTCAGGTACTTGTGTAGCTGATGTCTGTGTCTCTGTATATTAGGAGGATGCAGCATGTCAGCAGATGCAGCACACACACTAGCCATGCTTTACTATACATTACACACAGACATGAGCAGGGGGAGG
Organism: Engystomops pustulosus; assembly: GCF_040894005.1. NCBI lineage: Eukaryota > Metazoa > Chordata > Amphibia > Anura > Leptodactylidae > Engystomops > Engystomops pustulosus. The sequence goes on along the minus strand of NC_092412.1, from coordinate 253,500,120 downwards.
AGAGGGGAGGGGTAACAGGGGTGACATCACTGCCCCTGACCATGTGACCAGCCTCATTTACATGATAAAGAATAGATGATTTTATAATGATTAATGTATGAAATACCTAGATAAAGGCTGTGATGGGATCCTTGTGAGCTGCTCCAACAGGTAGAGGTGACAGGACAAGTGACACAGACCTGATGACAGGTGTCCTTTAAGTCCAACCAGACTGTGCCCCCACAAGCTGGAAGTAGAAGGAGGACTTTTACCATGAGGGCTCACAATCTATATGGTGGAATAGATCAAAACACTAGGGGAAGAAACAGAGCAGTGGGGTCATTGCATGTTGTAGGGTTTTCAGGCTACAAATAAAGTTTTGGAAGATGGGGAACAGTCTGAGGTCTTCTAAGAAGAAGTTCCAGAGTTTGAGGGATACATGGGAGAAGTCCTGGAGATGGTTGTGAGAGGAGCGGATAGTAGGAGAGCCAAGCAGACGGTCTTGTGAAAATTGGAGATGACTTGTGGACAGTATTGGGTGATGAGGTCACAGATGTATGGAGGGAACGTGGTGTGGACTGGAGATTACGTGTGGGGAGGTATCAGGAGATTATGTCAGAGATAGCAATGGAGGCAGATGAGACATGAGGTGGAAGATGGATTAGCTGGGCAGCATTGTTAAGGAGGGATTGGGGGGCATTAGAGAGTTAGATAGGAGGCCACAGAGAACAATGTGGCAATAGATGTGGGAGATGATGAGAGCATGGACCAGCAATTTTAAAGACTCTGGTTTGAGGAAGGCTCAAAAGTTGGTGATGTTCTTGAGGTGTAGGTGGTACAGGATAAGGCACAATCAAAGATGGCTCCAAGGTGTTGGACTTTTGGAACTGGTGAGAGTGTGAAAACATTAATGGTCATTGATGGATCTGGTGGAACGGAAATATTAGATGGAAGAATCTTCATTGTGTCCACCATAGATGAGGCCAACACGATTGCGCTTCCACAAACCATGTCATTATGGTGCGTCACCATAAATAGTTCCAACCACAGCGTGCCAAGCAGATCCTTCATTTTTTTTAAACAATGATGAATGAATAGCAATTTATGATGTATAATCCTTTAAATTGATGTATAACTCAATGTCTGCATCAAAGTGTGAGGCCAGAGAGGGAGCCTACTGTACCTTCATCCCTTGACTTAATGGGGTTTGCCCATGAAGGAAAATTCTCAAATTTCAAGTGATGTTTGCGCAATAAAAACCATTTTAACCCCTTACTTTACCATTTTAGTTTACCGTTGTATTGCTGTTTTAGCTATCACTCAGTGTAAGATTCCAGATTGTGCTGTGAGATGCTGTGTGCTGACAATGTGTTTAGATTATCAGGGTACAGGGTTTATCTACACTTTTATTTAGCTTCTGAACATTCACTAATATCTGACACATAGAAAGAGAGATGAGACAGATCAGAGATGAGATGATGAGATCCATGAGAAGCATATTACATGCTCAGCTCTGCTACATCTCAGATACACACACACTGTCAGGTTTCATATGCCTCTCTCCTCCTCCCCTGGATAAAGACCTCATCTGTCTGTAGCTTTACTCTTCTCACACTGTTCCCTGCTGGCAGAAAGTCTCTGTGTGCAGAGAACAACTTAGTGCATCAGACAGAAGAACAATGGGGCTCATTTACTAAGGGTCCGAATCACGCATTTTCATCGGGTTTCCCGAATATTTGCGCCAAATTGGGATTCGGGGGCGTGGCAGTCAGAAAACCCGACGGATTCGAGAAAAAAACGCGTAATTTAAAAAAAAAAATTGTGTCGCAAGAATAGCACTCACATACACCGGGACGAAGAAGGTGAACTCCGGCTGACCTCGGCGCAGCAGCGACACCTTGTGGATATCAGACGCACGACTTTAGTGAATCCCGGTAAGCTCCGAATCAACATCGGACAACGCGTCGCAGGATCGCGAATGGACCAGGTAAGTAAATGAGCCCCAATATGTCTTCTCGACCATAAAGTCAGAAGATTGATGGTCAGATCCTGGGGCAATCGAAATTGTGTACACCAGGACTGATTGGAATTATATCTGTGAAATGCTGTATTTTTGTTAATAACAGTGAATTAGAGAATGTGACATTTTGTTAGTACATATAAGAATCTTGTCTTCGTGACCCCTTTAATGAGTTCAACTGATTGACTCATGGCCTCAGATACTGATGTTCTCATGTTAAAAGACTGTATGATCAATGACGTGCACTTATCTTAGGAATTTATGACACATCTACATGTTATGTCGTACCTGATCGATGAGAGTCCCACCTCCGCACACCCACTGTCCAGGGGAATCCCAAGGTGCCACCTACATCTCTGGAGTATTTATGACACATCTACATGTTATGTCATAGCTGACAGATGAGAGTCCCACCTCCGCACACCCGCTCTCTGGAGTATTTATTACACATCCATAAAACTAACATTACAAAATGAGAGAAAAATAGAGAAAACCTTTTTACATTTTATGTTACAGGAGAAACAAAGAGAAAAGTGTTCTCCTGCATTCATCATCAGAGACTCTGAACTTCACTGCTGCACCTGACGATGGACTGTATATCTGTGAAGCGGAAAACAACGTAGGGGTAAACCGAGGATATATATACATGCATCCATTAAAAAGTAAGAACATATTCATATATTACAGTTATACCCCAGAGCTGCACTCACTATTCTGCTGCTGGTGCAGTCACTGTGTACATACATGACATTACTTATCCTGAGCTGATCCTGAGTTACATCCTGTATTATACCCCCAGAGCTGCACTCACTATTCTGCTGCTGGTGCAGTCACTATGTACATACATGACATTACTTATCCTGTACTGATCCTGAGTTACATCCTGTATTATACACCAGAGCTGCACTCACTATTCTGCTGCTGGTGCAGTCACTGTGTACATACATGACATTACTTATCCTGTACTGATCCTGAGTTACATCCTGTATTATACCCCAGAGCTGCACTCACTATTCTGCTGGTGCAGTCACTGTGTACATACATGACATTACTTATCCTGTACTGATCCTGAGTTACATCCTGTATTATACTCCAGAGCTGCACTCACTATTCTGCTGCTGGTGCAGTCACTGTGTACATACATGACATTACTTATCCTGTACTGATCCTGAGTTACATCCTGTATTATACACCAGAGCTGCACTCACTATTCTGCTGGTGCAGTCACTGTGTACATACATGACATTACTTATCCTGTACTGATCCCGAGTTACATCCTGTATTATACTCCAGAGCTGCACTCACTATTCTGCTGGTGCAGTCACTATGTACATACATGACATTACTTATCCTGTACTGATCCTTAGTTACATCCTGTATTATACCCCAGAGCTGCACTCACTATTCTGCTGCTGGTGCAGTCACTGTGTACATACATAACATTACTTATCCTGTACTGATCCTGAGTTACATCCTGTATTATACCCCAGAGCTGCACTCACTATTCTGCTGCTGGTGCAGTCACTGTGTACATACATGACATTACTTATCCTGTACTGATCCTGAGTTACATTGTGTATTATACTCCAGAGCTGCACTCACTATTCTGCTGCTGGTGCAGTCACTGTGTACATACATGACATTACTTATCCTGTACTGATCCTGAGTTACATCCTGTATTATACTCCAGAGCTGCACTCACTATTCTGCTGCTGGTGCAGTCACTGTGTACATACATGACATTACTTATCCTGTACTGATCCTGAGTTACATCCTGTATTATACTCCAGAGCTGCACTCACTATTCTGCTGCTGGTGCAGTCACTGTGTACATACATGACATTACTTATCCTGTACTGATCCTGAGTTACATCCTGTATTATACCCCAGAGCTGCACTCACTATTCTGCTGCTGGTGCAGTCACTGTGTACATACATGACATTACTTATCCTGTACTGATCCTGAGTTACATCCTGTATTATACTCCAGAGCTGCACTCACTATTCTGCTGGTGCAGTCACTATGTACATACATGACATTACTTATCCTGTACTGATCCTGAGTTACATCCTGTATTATACCCCAGAGCTGCGCTCACTATTCTGCTGGTGCAGTCACTATGTACATACATGACATTACTTATCCTGTACTGATCCTTAGTTACATCCTGTATTATACCCCAGAGCTGCACTCACTATTCTGCTGCTGGTGCAGTCACTGTGTACATACATAACATTACTTATCCTGTACTGATCCTGAGTTACATCCTATATTATACCCCAGAGCTGCACTCACTATTCTGCTGCTGGTGCAGTCACTATGTACATACATGACATTACTTATCCTGTACTGATCCTGAGTTACATTGTGTATTATACTCCAGAGCTGCACTCACTATTCTGCTGCTGGTGCAGTCACTGTGTACATACATGACATTACTTATCCTGTACTGATCCTGAGTTACATCCTGTATTATACTCCAGAGCTGCACTCACTATTCTGCTGCTGGTGCAGTCACTGTGTACATACATGACATTACTTATCCTGTACTGATCCTGAGTTACATCCTGTATTATACTCCAGAGCTGCACTCACTATTCTGCTGCTGGTGCAGTCACTGTGTACATACATGACATTACTTATCCTGTACTGATCCTGAGTTACATCCTGTATTATACCCCAGAGCTGCACTCACTATTCTGCTGCTGGTGCAGTCACTGTGTACATACATGACATTACTTATCCTGTACTTCTCCTGAGTTACATCCTGTATTATACCCCAGAGCTGCACTCACTATTCTGCTGCAGGTGCAGTCACTGTGTACATACATGACATTACTTATCCTGTACTGATCCTGAGTTACATCCTGTATTATACTCCAGAGCTGCACTCACTATTCTGCTGCTGGTGCAGTCACTGTGTACATACATGACATTACTTATCCTGTACTGATCCTGAGTTACATCCTGTATTATACTCCAGAGCTGCACTCACTATTCTGCTGCTGGTGCAGTCACTGTGTACATATATGACATTACATCCTTTATTATACCCAAGTATACTCCAGAGCTGCACTCACATTACAGACTTTGGGTTGTCATTGTATACATTACTAGATACATACTGAGATTTTAGTTTTTTGGGCGACAGTATTTGAGTGTATTGTCTTGGTAGTTGTTATTCTGATCTCTTGCATCTCTCAGCTCTTATAACTTGTATTTGGAGCTCAGGTATATAACATTTAGAGGATTTGTTCCCTGCAGTGACCTTCTAGAATGTAAAGAATGTAGAGTATTTGCTGACGTGAGTCTGGTCACCGTACGCCCGGTCATGTGGACCTCTTCACCTGCCGGTCATTCCTCCGCTCTCACAGGAAGGTTCTGTAATGAAATTCAAGGATCTTATGAGATCTTACAGTATAAAGCCACGGACACGGCTCTCACTAGAAGCCTCCGCAGGGATGCTCCATGGATTGGGAGTGAGAAGTTTGTCACATCGCGAGGCACAACGGCTGCGCGCAGCGATCTTGTCGCACCCCATGACGTCACATGGAGCGACGACCCCAGACATTATGGTCATGTCCCATTTTCCCAAGGATCTCCAAGCGACAAGATCACTGCCAAAATGGCAGCACTAATTTGGCTCCAGGCCAGCTCTGTCCACACCTTCTCCCTCCTCTCGTAGTTCCAGGCAGCTAAAGATGTCCAGCTCTGTCCACTCCTTCTCCTTCCAAAGATGGGACACTTTAAAATAGCACTTACCATGGCACGTCCAAGACTTCCTGCAGGAGATGGCCAGAACCAATTTAATACATATTCACGGCACCAGAACTAAGCTTGGTACATACAGACAGCACCAGAACAAAGCCGAGTACATAAAGTAAATATAGCACCAAAACCAAGGTTTCAAATATTTACAACACGTGAACTAAACCCAGTACACAGTAGCCAGTAGTCAGAGTGCCTGCCCCACAGTAGTCAGAGTGCCTGCTCCCAGTATCTAAAAGTAACAGTTCTTGTCCCAGTAAAAAAAAAAGTTTATGATTGCCGCCTGTAATCAATAGTCACAGTGCTTGCCCCTAGTAGTCAATAGTCACAGTGCTTGCCCGAAGTAGCCAATAGTCACAGTGCTTGCCCCTAGTAGCTTTTAGCCACAATGTCTTCCCCACAGTAGCCAATAATCACAGTGCCTGCCCTAAGTAACCAATAGTCACAGAGCTTTCCCCGATACCCAATAGTCATAATGTCTGCCCCAGTAGCCACTAGTCACAGTTCCTTTCCCCGATATTCACAGTGCTACCAAATGACACTGGTTTGGCCATTAGGTCAATTTGAGCCCGTGGATGTGCCTGATATTTTTCCCAATGCATATGACATGTAACTGTACAAACTAAAGTACATTCTGAAAAAAGCCATACAGAGGCAATCCAGAACCTCCCAGGGGCACCATATGGCGGTATAGGTCGCCATGTAAGATCGCTATGTTTTTTCTTGTTGTCTACATAATCTTAAAATTCTTACATCTGTCTTGTGTTTTACATCCATATTTTAGGTTCATCCCGTCAGCGTTACGGACTCCTATACAGCATCATCTCTGTGGGTTTCTTTCTGTTCCTGATTATGAGTTATTTTATCATATCCAGGTGAGCATTGCTGACTGAGGATGGAATTATACAGCTTAGGGATCCGAGGCTACTGATTGGTCACCGCGGGTCTTGTGGTCCTCATGCTAGCGATGTCAGAGGGATCCGAGGCTACTGATTGGTCACCGCGGGTCTTGTGGTCCTCATGCTAGCGATGTCATAGGGATCCGAGGCTACTGATTGATCAATGCATTGCATCCACCCCCATTGACCTCAAAGTTGTTTCTTTCCATCCTGCCATTTGTGCTATTTCAATGTCTGCCAATATATATCTATGTCTACGCTGAATGTATATGTTGGGGGATGTCCTAGAGCATATGCTCAGCATTTACCTAAAACGTGGTGTGAATTTAGCCTTAGAAGCTCTGATTGTCCCCATTGTGATCCATAAAGACGTCATCACCTATACCAGTGGTGGCGAACCTATGGCATGGGTGCGAGACGTGGCACTTGGAGCCCTCTCTGTGGGCACCCAGGCCATCATCCAGAACATAGGTCAGCATACAGGACTCAAGGCCTCCTCCAGCAGTCACATATAGCCCAGGATGTGCCACGTTCAGCGCTATCTCAAATCAAATGGAACTGCAGGAGGACCAAGGAAATGTGGTCTGTGCTGAATTAACATTGGAGCTCCTTCTCCAGCTCCTGTGATTCTTCCTGCTCAGGGTAGCCTGGAGGGAAGCTACAATGATAATACAAATTTCTCCTTCTTTCTACTGTATTGGTGTCCTCAGGATGTCGATATGATTGAAACCTGTGATAGAACAGGGAGCAAATGCCACTTAACTGGCCAAGAATTGTGGGTTTTGGTGGTAGTTTGAACACTCAGTCTCCCAAAGGTTCGCCATCACTGACCTCTACGGTGACCATGTGCTTCAGTAGATCATCTAGTAAGGAGATGATAACATAAAACATAACATCTGTATGGTCTTATTAGTTACTTGATGATAAGGGCAACTCAATGGGGCACATTTACTTACCCGGTCCAGTCACGATCCCGCGGCGTGTTTTTCCCAACGCTGATTCAGGTCTGCCGGGATTAACTAAGGTCCGTGCGCCCGATATCCAGCAGGTGTCGCTGCTGCACTGACGTCCGCCGGAGTTCACCTTCTTCATTCCGGTGCATGTAAGTGCTTGATCTTGCGACACAAATTCTTTTTTAAATTCCGCATTTTTTCCTAGATCCGTCGGGTTGTCCGACGGCCACGCCCCCCGATTTCTGTCACGTGAAAGCCGCCGCTGATGTGCCACAATCCGATTGCGTGCGCCAAAATCCTGGGGCAATTCGGTGCAAAATTGTCAGGAAACCCGATGAAAGTGCGCGATTTGGACCCTTAAATGAGCCCCAATGAGTTATTTTTGAAAAAAAATATTTTTTGATTTCTTTAAATTTTGAGGAAGTAATAAAAAAGGGAAATCTAAAAACATCAGCTAATAGCTTCTTTTCGTAAAACCCACACGGATGGTTTCCAGTTGACAATGGTCCACATTTACTAACGGTTTGCCTTACTATCGTGCAGCGTGCGCCAGATTCATGAATACTGGAGCCTCAACTTCATGAATCTGGCACATGCCGGTGGCGCCCAAAGTGCATGAACTGAGTGCAGCAGTTTTTTTCTGGTGCAACTCAGCTTAGAGGGCGTTCCCCACAATTATTTTGGACATATATGTGGCAGCCATTGTGAATGTGCACTGGAACGTTCCCTTGTGTGCACAGAGCAGCCGCGACACAATACTGGCGCAAACACTTCATAAATACACGTGCAGCCAGTTTGCACCTATATTTATGTCCAGTCTACACCAGAATTCTAGCGCCGACTGTATAATAAATCTGGGCCACTGTGTTTGAGAGGATCTGAACCTCTGATAGGTATTTCGTAAAAATCTGTACCACCTCTTCTTAAATGCATGACATTTTATTGTGAAAGCTTTATACATAAATACTTAGACTTTTATGGATCCATATAAAGAAAACGGTTTGGCAGAAATTAGTCCAATTTTAGACACAAGTTTTGGTTGAAGAAAGAAACCTGTTTGACCGAGTCATCTTGATGGTGGCCATCTTGAATTTTGCCATCTAGGTTGACGCCACTATTGTGCTCTCCTGTCTCCTTTACGTCTTTTACCGTGGATATCATATGCGTCTGTGCTTCTTCAGTCTCTTCGTTAGGATTGCCTGGACTGTATGGAGGGATCTTATACATCAGGGGGAAACTCTTACGCCCATATAGTCGCTTACACCTCAATTTCACAACCTTGATTTTGCACTTGGGTTAGCTAGGGGCAGGTTCCTCTTCGGGCAGCTGCAGATGACACATGCATGTGCAATATTTTAGGAGATTTTCTTCTACTGTCTAAAAGTGACATGACCTGTTGCCTGGACGCAGGTGAACTATCTTGGTTGGAGGACTCACAGTTGAGCTCTTTCCTCAGAGCTCCTGGAGCAAACGCAACTATCTCCTACTGCTTACAGCTTTTGACCTTCTCTTTCCGACCTTCTCTCGCTGGGGTATTATATCTTACAGATATACTCCATATTGGCACAGAAGTCTGGCACCTCGGCTTTATAGTGGGATGGGAATGCGACCTTGATAAAGAGAAAAAAAAAATGATAGTTGATGTGTTGCTTATTAAATCCATAGAATTTACCAGCATGGTGGCTCATGTGGGAATAGCCCGGTCTTCACTTACCTAAAGCCCTCAAGAGTCATGTACAGAGGCCGCAGAAATCAGGCCAAACCTATGTTGAGAAGAAGCTTATACCACTTTATTCTCATGTTAAAGCAGTGATCTTTCTTCTGTGCAGGTGATGTTGACGATGACGTTATCATAACCAAAGTTCTTGAGATCATTCTCAATTTTGATGGACATTCGTCATCACAGAAGATTTTAATCAAAGCCACCGAAACCGACCTCCCATTACCTGCAACGCTGTTGCCAAACTTCTTGGCACATTCTGAGGAACAGCTTCTGTGACCAATAGGCCAAAAGTTGATGGACCCAATTCTTCTACAGTTTTATTGACATCAACAGTGTTCCGGTCCTATTCAGCAAGTGCCTGCTACATAAAGAGGCTTAGCTATGCCCCCAAGGACTAAGGACGAGCAAGGATAGAAAGTCCAGAATGGGTCATACAACAACTTTAGATACATTCCAAACATTTCCTTCTCAATTTTTGAAGTTTTTTACAGTAAACGACTTCAGGAGTTCAATGAACGGAATTACCGATTCTGGTTGGATGCCAAACATCACAGGACTGGTGAATTTAATGACCTCATCTAGTCGTGCCATTTATGGTGTATAAACTATCCAAATTGTGGGACCATTTCTCATTGATGGAAGGATTTTCTTACACAAATTTGTCAGGAGAAGCCACGCTTCCTCAAATGTATATTGGTCATGCTGGTGCATTTGTTTGGCCACCATGTTCTCCATGGATTTGTGGGTTCATGCCAAAGCACTTTTAACTTCCGAAAGGGTTTTTATTGAAGTATTACAGTGTCAAAGAACTTTTTTTTTCTAGATGTTATAAATCTTAAGAGAGTATATAGCACTATAGCACTTTACAACAAAAATAGCTGATGCAAGAATTTCGAACACATTCTATAACGCTTATGATAAATTCGCTATTTTAACATGAGAACAAATAAAGTTATGTTTATATGAAACGCGACATGTTTTATTTTTTTCTTGAGAAATACTTTATGTGTAATGCATCTACCTACCAATTAACTAAAACTGCTGTAAGATGTGAGATGGTTGCCATGTTCTTGATGTGGTTTAGCAGGTTTCTTTCGTACATCACAGCTTGTGTATAAAATTGGATCAATGTGTGCCAAACCATTTTAATATTACTTTTTAGACACCTTATAGGATTTATAAATTCTCCTAAAATAATCATTGCTGCATCCAGTAAGGAAATGACTTTTTCTTGAAGGTCTAGTTCTTTTTGAATAGGGAGGTTCCCTAGAAGAGCTAGAGCTAAAAAACCTTCAAATTGTCATATATGGTGGAGGATACGGGCACAAAAATGTTTTCTGCTTGGAAATATTTAGAGGATTTATAAATTCTTCTAAAAAATTCTTTCCATCCCGAAAGGAGAAAACTTTTGCTTGAAGGACAAGTTACTCCTGAATCAGTAGGTTTTTTTTTAAGGAACAGGGTTCACTGCAGCAGCTAACAAACCCCCCATGTTGTTACATATGGGGGAGGATGTAGGCACACAGATTTGTTCTGCTTGGAAATACTTGAAAACCCTCATGGGACTGTCCCTGGATGACATGTGTTGTTGTCAGGTCTGAGCTGATGAGCACCTCCATTCATATGATATCACATATGAGCTATAGGGAGGTTTCCAAGAAGCTGGGTCATGCCAAACTCTAATAAACCCACAAGTTGTCATTTATGGTGGAGAATACGGGCACAAAAATGTTTTGTGCTTGGAAATATTTTTGAGACACCTTAGAGGATTTATAAATTCTCCTAAAATACTCATAGTTCCATCCTTTAAGGAGAGGACTTTTAATTAAAGGTCAAGTTACTCCTGAGAGTAACACTCTACAGACGAAAGGTCTCTGATCATAAAAGCTTACACTCTATAGGAGAAAGGTCTCTGACCATAAGAGCTTACACTCTAAAGGAGAAAGGTCTCTGACCATAAGAGCTTGCACTCTACAGGAGCAAGGTCTCTGACCATAAGAGCTCATACTCTACAGGAGCAAGGTCTCTGACCATAAGAGCTTACACTCTATGGGAGCAAGATATCTGACCATAAGAGCTTACACTCTACAGGAGCAAGTTCTCTGACCATAAGAGCTTACACTCTACAGGAGCAAGGTCTCTGACCATAAGAGCTTACACTCTACAGGAGCAAGTTCTCTGACCATAAGAGCTTACACTCTACAGGAGCAAGTTCTCTGACCATAAGAGCTTACACTCTACAGGAGCAAGGTCTCTGACCATAAGAGCTTACACTCTACAGGAGCAAGTTCTCTGACCATAAGAGATTACACTCTATGGGAGCAAGGTCTGAGCATAAGAGCTTACACTTTACAGAAGAAAGGCCTCTGACCGTAAGAGCTTACACTCTACAAGAGAGCGGTCCTTGACCATAACAGCTGACACTCTACAGGTGATACAAGAGTAGTTAGTTGCTGTGATCTTGTGAGGCAGAATAAAACACTCTTGGATATTTTAAATATAATTTTTATTATTTTAAAATAATATTATAATTTCTTAACTTATACAATTTTTTTTTGGCACAGGAACCGAAGAAGTGAAGACCATGAAAAAATTGTTGCCCCTTTATTGCAAGGAAGTGAACGGTGAGGATATTGTGTGATTCTTCCAATCTACATTGTATCTTCTATACAGTAACTCAATATTATATTAATGTGGTGGAGAATGCGGGTACAATCTCTGCAGCACAGATCACAGGATTGGGTCAGGTTGATCCTGATGAGAATATTATTTACCTTCTGTCTTCTGTACTCCATACATAGTGACAAGACATCATGTGACCCCCGGGGGTTGATGGTTCTAATGACTCCTGAACCTATAGGGGCTCATATAGATTCCACAATTACAATGGAAAACTTTAAAGACAAATATAAAATATCATTAGTCCATGGGGATCTAGGGCAAGTTAATGGGTTGGGCATGTTTTAAGTAGGAGCACCCAAGGGGTTGTTGACAATAATTCTTAGATTTGAGACACTTAAAACCACATCACATCACAGGCGAGGACTTCTTCTTGAAGGTCTAGGGAGGTTTCCTAGAAACTGGGTCATCCCAATTGCTAACAAACCTTCAAATTGTCATATATGGTGGAGGATACGGGCACAAAAAATGTTTTCTGCTTTGAAATATTTTTGAGACACCTTAGAGGATTTATAAATTCTCCTAAGATACACATAGTTCCATCCCGAAAGGAGAGGACTTTTGCTTGAAGGACAAGTTACTCTTGAATAAGTAGGTTTTCAAGGAACTGGGTCACTGCAGGAGCTAACAAACCCCCCATGTTGTCACATTTGGGGGAGGATGTAGGCACACAGATTTGTTCTGCTTGGACATACTTGAAAACCCTCATGGGACTGTCCCTGGATGACATGTGTTGTTGTCAGGTCTGGGCTGATGAGCACCTCCATTCATATGATATCACATATGAGCTATAGGGAGATTTCCAAGAAGCTGGGTCATGCCAAACTCTAATAAACCCACAAGTTGTCATTTATGGTGGAGAATACGGGCACAAAGATGTTTTGTGCTTGGAAATATTTTTGAGACACCTTAGAGGATTTATAAATTCTCCTAAAATACTCATAGTTCCATCCCCTAAGGAGAGGACTTTTAATTAAAGGGTCAAGTTACTCCTGAGAGTAACACTCTACAGACGAAAGGTCTCTGATCATAAAAGCTTACACTCTATAGGAGCAAGGTTTCTTACCATAAGAGCTTACACTTTACAGGAGCAAGGTCTCTCTCTTACCATAAGCACTTACACTTTACAGGAGAAAGGTCTCTGACCATAAGAGCTTACACTCTACAGGAACAAGGTCTCTGACCATAAGAGCTTACACTGTACAGGAGCAAGGTATCTGACCATAAGAGCTTATACTGTACAGGAGCAAGGTATCTGACCATAAGAGCTTACACTCTACAGGAGCAAGGTCTCTGACCATAAGAGCTTACGCTCTATGGGAGCAAGATCTCTGACCATAAGAGCTTACCATCTATGGAAAAAAGATCTCTGACCATAAGATATTACATTCTATGGGAGCAAGGTCTCTGACCATAAGAGCTTACACTACAGGATCAAGGTCTCCTATCATAAGAGCTTACACTCTATGGAAGAAAGGTCTCTGACCATAAGAACTTACAGTCTACAGGAGCAAGGTCTCTGACCATAAGAGCTTACACTCTACAGGAGCAAGGTCTCCTACCATAAGAGCTTACACTCTACAGGAGCAAGGTCTCTGACCATAAGAGCTTACACTCTATGGAAAAAAGATCTCTGACCATAAGAGCTTACACTCTACAGGAGCAAGGTCTCTGACCATAAGAGCTTACACTCTACAGGAGTAAGGTCTCTGACCATAAGAGATTACACTCTATGGGAGCAAGGCCCGAGCATAAGAGCTTACACTCTACAGAAGAAAGGTCTCTGACCATAAGAGCTTACACTCTACAATAGAGAGGTCCTTGACCATAACAGCTGACACTCTACAGGTGATACAAGAGTAGTTAGTTGCTGTGATCATGTGAGGCAGAATAAAACACTCTTGGATATTTTAAATATAATTTTTATTATTTTATAATAATATTATAATTTCTTAACTTATACTAATTTTTTGGCACAGGAAACGAAGAAGTGAAGATCATGAAAAAATTGCTGCCCCTTTATTGCAAGGAAGTGAACGGTGAGGATATTGTGTGATGCTTCCATTCTACATTGTATCTTCTATACAGTAACTCAATATTATATTAATGTGGTGGAGAATGCGGGTACAATCTCTGCAGCACAGATCACAGGATTGGGTCAGGTTGATCCTGATGAGAATGTTATTTACCTTCTGTCTTCTGTACTCCATACATAGTGACAAGACATCATGTGACCCCGGGGGTTGATGGTTCTAATGACTCCTGAACCTATAGGGGCTCATATAGATTCCACAATTACAATGGAAAACTTTAAAGACAAATATAAAATATCATTAGTTCATGGGGATCTAGGGCAGGTTAATGGGTTAAAGGGTTGGGCATGTTTTAAGTAGGAGCACCCAAGGGGTTGTTGACAATAATTCTTAGATTTGAGACACTTAAAACCACATCATATCACAGGAGAGGACTTCTTCTTGAAGGTCTAGGGAGGTTTCCTAGAAACTGGGTCATCCCAAGAGCTAACAAACCTTCAAATTGTCATATATGGTGGAGGATACGGGCACAAAAAATGATTTCTGCTTGGAAATATTTTTGAGACACCTTAGAGGATTTATAAATTCTCCTAAAATACTCATAGTTCCATCCCCTAAGGAGAGGACTTTTAATTAAAGGGTCAAGTTACTCCTGAGAGTAACACTCTACAGACGAAAGGTCTCTGATCATAAAAGCTTACACTCTATAGGAGCAAGGTTTCTTACCATAAGAGCTTACACTTTACAGGAGCAAGGTCTCTGACCATAAGAGCTTACACTCTACAGGAGCAAGGTCTCTGACCATAAGAGCTTACAATCTATGGAAAAAAGATCTCTGACCATAAGAGCTTACACTCTACAGGAGCAAGGTCTCTGACCATAAGAGATTACATTCTATGGGAGCAAGTTCTCTGACCATAAGAGCTTACACTCTACAGGATCAAGGTCTCCTACCATAAGAGCTTACACTCTATGGAAGAAAGGTCTCTGACCATAAGAACTTACAGTCTACAGGAGCAAGGTCTCTGACCATAAGAGCTTACACTCTACAGGAGCAAGGTCTCTGACCATAAGAGCTTACACTCTACAGGAGCAAGGTCTCTGACCATAAGAGCTTACACTCTACAGGAGCAAGGTCTCTGACCATAAGAGCTTACACTCTACAGGAGTAAGGTCTCTGACCATAAGAGATTACACTCTATGGGAGCAAGGCCCGAGCATAAGAGCTTACACTCTACAGAAGAAAGGTCTCTGACCATAAGAGCTTGCACTCTACAGAAGAAAGGTCTCTGACCATAAGAGCTTACACTCTACAAGAGAGCAGTCCTTGACCATAACAGCTGACACTCTACAGGTGATACAAGAGTAGTTAGTTGCTGTGATCATGTGAGGCAGAATAAAACTCTTGGATATTTTAAATATAATTTTTATTATTTTATAATAATATTATAATTTCTTAACTTATACAAATTTTTTGGCACAGGAAACGAAGAAGTGAAGATCATGAAAAAATTGCTGCCCCTTTATTGCAAGGAAGTGAACGGTGAGGATATTGTGTGATTCTTCCAATCTACATTGTATCTTCTATACAGTAACTCAATATTATATTAATGTGGTGGAGAATGCGGGTACAATCTCTGCAGCACAGATCACAGGATTGGGTCAGGTTGATCCTGATGAGAATGTTATTTACCTTCTGTCTTCT
Organism: Engystomops pustulosus; assembly: GCF_040894005.1. Taxonomy (NCBI): domain Eukaryota; kingdom Metazoa; phylum Chordata; class Amphibia; order Anura; family Leptodactylidae; genus Engystomops; species Engystomops pustulosus. The sequence continues at coordinate 253,484,360 of NC_092412.1, read as the reverse complement.
GTACTCCATACATAGTGACAAGACATCATGTGACCCCGGGGGTTGATGGGTCTAATGACTCCTGAACCGATAGGGGCTCATATAGATTCCACAATTACAATGGAAAACTTTAAAGACAAATATAAAATATCATTAGTCCATGGGGATCTAGGGCAGGTTAATGGGTTAATGGGTTGGGCGTGTTTTAAGTAGGAGCACCCAAGGGGTTGTTGACAATAATTCTTAGATTTGAGACACTTAAAACCACATCACATCACAGGAGAGGACTTCTTCTTGAAGGTCTAGGGAGGTTTCCTAGAAACTGGGTCATCCCAATTGCTAACAAACCTTCAAATTGTCATATATGGTGGAGAATACGGGCACAAAAAATGTTTTCTGCTTGGAAATATTTTTGAGACACCTTAGAGGATTTATAAATTCTCCTAAGATACACATAGTTCCATCTCGAAAGGAGAGGACTTTTGCTTGAAGGACAAGTTACTCTTGAATAAGTAGGTTTTCAAGGAACTGGGTCACTGCAGGAGCTAACAAACCCCCCATGTTGTTACATTTGGGGGAGGATGTAGGCACACAGATTTGTTCTGCTTGCACATACTTGAAAACCCTCATGGGACTGTCCCTGGATGACATGTGGTGTTGTCAGGTCTGAGCTGATGAGCACCTCCATTCATATGATATCACATATGAGCTATAGGGAGATTTCCAAGAAGCTGGGTCATGCCAAAATCTAATAAACCCACAAGTTAACATCATGTGACCCCCGGGGGTTGATGGGTCTAATGACTCCTGAACCTATAGGGGCTCATATAGATTCCACAATTACAATGGAAACTTTAATGACAAATATAAAATATTTGTCTAAGGGGATTTAGGGCAGGTGAGGGTTAATGGGTTGGGCATGTTTTAGGTATGAGCACCCAAGGGGTTATTCATAATAATTCTTAGATTTGAGGCACTAAAAATCACATCACATCCCCCAAACTAATTGGATCTTTTTTGATAAAGGAATCAAAGCAGTGAAAATAATGAAGACACCAATATGGAGGAATCTGAAAGGTGAGAAAATATTTTTCAATGTGATTCCAGATTATATTTTGACACATTATCATCTTAGGATACATACTGTATACACGTATCCTTTAAAAAGTAAGAAAATATTCATATATTACAGTCATGACATATTTATAGTTATGGGTCTCTATTTGATGTTACATCCTGTAGATCTTTTATTAATTAAAATGTATAATATAAAACATAACAAACACAGAAAACACAAAACTGATCCTGAGTTACATCCTGTATTATACCCCAGAGCTGCACTCACTATTCTGCTGCTGGTGCAGTCACTGTGCACATACATGACATTACTTATCCTGTACTGATCCTGAGTTACATCCTGTATTATACCCCAGAGCTGTACTCACTGTTCTGCTGCTGGTGCAGTCACTGTGTACATACATGACATTACTTATCCTGTACTGATCCTGAGTTACATCCTGTATTATACTCCAGAGCTGCACTCACTATTCTGCTGCTGGTGCAGTCACTGTGTACATACATGACATTACTTATCCTGTACTGATCCTGAGTTACATCCTGTATTATACCCCAGAGCTGCACTCACTATTCTGCTGCTGGTGCAGTCACTGTGTACATACATGACATTACTTATCCTGTACTGATCCTGAGTTACATCCTGTATTATACCCCAGAGCTGCACTCACTATTCTGCTGCTGGTGCAGTCACTGTGTACATACATGACATTACTTATCCTGTACTGATCCTGAGTTACATCCTGTATTATACTCCAGAGCTGCACTCACTATTCTGCTGCTGGTGCAGTCACTGTGTACATACATGACATTACTTATCCTGTACTGATCCTGAGTTACATCCTGTATTATACCCCAGAGCTGCACTCACTATTCTGCTGCTGGTGCAGTCACTGTGTACATACATGACATTACTTATCCTGTACTGATCCTGAGTTACATCCTGTATTATACCCCAGAGCTGCACTCACTATTCTGCTGCTGGTGCAGTCACTGTGTACATACATGACATTACTTATCCTGTGCTGATCCTGAGTTACATCCTGTATTATACCCCAGAGCTGCACTCACTATTCTGCTGGTGCAGTCACTGTGTACATACATGACATTACTTATCCTGTACTGATCCTGAGTTACATCCTGTATTATACCCCAGAGCTGCACTCACTATACTGCTGCTGGTGCAGTCACTGTGTACATACATGACATTACTTATCCTGTACTGATCCTGAGTTACATCCTTTATTATACCCCAGAGCTGCACTCACTATTCTGCTGCTGGTGCAGTCACTGTGTGCATACATGACATTACTTATCCTGTACTGATCCTGAGTTACATCCTGTATTATACTCCAGAGCTGCACTCACTATTCTGCTGCTGGTGCAGTCACTGTGTACATACATGACATTACTTATCCTGTACTGATCCTGGGTTACATCCTGTATTGTACTCCAGAGCTGCACTCACTATTCTGCTGCTGGTGCAGTCACTGTGTACATACATGACATTACTTATCCTGTACTGATCCTGAGTTACATCCTGTATTATACCCCAGAGCTGCACTCACTATTCTGCTGCTGGTGCAGTCACTGTGTACATACATGACATTACTTATCCTGTACTGATCCTGAGTTACATCCTGTATTATACCCCAGAGCTGCACTCACTATTCTGCTGCTGGTGCAGTCACTGTGTACATACATGACATTACTTATCCTGTACTGATCCTGAGTTACATCCTTTATTATACTCCAGAGCTGCACTCACTATTCTGCTGCTGGTGCAGTCACTGTGTACATACATGACATTACTTATCATGTACTGATCCTGAGTTACATCCTGTATTATACCCCAGAGCTGCACTCACTATACTGCTGCTGGTGCAGTCACTGTGTACATACATGACATTACTTATCCTGTACTGATCCTGATCTACATCCTGTATTATACCCCAGAGCTGCACTCACTATTCTGCTGCTGGTGCAGTCACTGTGTACATACATGACATTACTTATCCTGTACTGATCCTGAGTTACATCCTATATTATACTCCAGAGCTGCACTCACTATTCTGCTGGTGCAGTCACTGTGTACATACATGACATTACTTATCCTGTACTGATCCTGAGTTACATCCTGTATTATACCCCAGAGCTGCACTCACTATTCTGCTGCTGGTGCAGTCACTGTGTACATACATGACGTTACTTATTCTGTACTGATCCTGAGTTATATTCTGTTTTACATCTTTCTAACAATATTAAAAAATCTCTTTCTTCCAGGGCTCCAGAAACATGACAAATTACTTATTGGGTCATCACCTTGATTGGTCTTGTTGGGACCAGGGGCTGATGTCCACCTCTTGCTTGACACCTCCTCTAGTCCCACCCCCGCTTACAGGAGCAGAAAACGAATTGAGATCTCAAAAACATACGATGAGGACCAACACGATGCCCATTTCTACAGGGATCAGAGATGGAAATTCACCAGGAGTTCTTGGAACAGCATTCCCTAGTTTTTCTACCATATTTATTTATTTATTATAATGACTTGTTAGATTATTTTCTTTTTGGGAAACATCATATTCCGAAGTGTATAAAAACGTTATAAATCACCTGAAAAATTGCCAGGACACTGCAACGATTCAAGTATAGGTCTCCATGATTGACACGGATACAATAATTATACAAGGGGTCGGTAACAAGGGAAGGAGACACTAAAACGTCTCGGAGAGAGATGAATGTAACAATAGATTATGTAATATTATTCTATTTGACTCTTCCTTTTTACCGCCCATCAATAAAAAGCTCCTTTGAATAGTTGCTGATCCCTGGAATTTTTGAAGGTGATTTGTTAATATTGATAGATCAGCCCAAATTCGGTTAGCAAAGAAGTGGGGGGACAAGACACGGCCGCGGGGATAGACTGATTAAGTACATTACTCCCCGGTTACCTTTCCCCTTGTGGTTTTTGTTCCATTTTTGGCTGTATAAAAGATTTCCAAATTGGAAAATTTCTCTGCAGGTCAGTTCTTGGAATGTTGAACCCAAAGACAACCAGTCGAAACATTTGGATACAACTTCCATGTCCTTATGATCCTTGGTCAGATTGGAATCCAAGACACCATCGGTTGGAACCAATGAGCTGTTGGGGTTCTCTGTTTGAGCAAATTGTAGTCAAGAACCAACAAATTGGGGGTCATTTACTAAGGGCCCGAATCGCTTTTTTTTGTCCGGTTTCTTAAATTTTACCGATTTGCACCGTTTGTCCCTGAAATGCCCCGGGATTTTGGCAAACGCGATCGGATTGTGGCGGAAATCGGGGGCAGTGGCCGTCGGAAAACCCGACGGATTCGAAAAAAACCCGGAATTTTTTTTAAAAAAATGTGTCGCTTGACACGCGCTTACCTGCACCCAGGATAACATCGTGAACTCTGGTGAACTCCGGCGGACTTCAGCACACCAGCGACACCTGGTGGACATCGGCGCACTACCTTAGTGAAACGCCGGAAGACGTGAATCCTCCTCTAAGAATGCGCCGCTGGAAGTAAATGTGCCCCATTGGGCCCCATCGGGCGATTCCCTAAGGTCGTGCGTCCGAACCACTGGGAGTCGCTGCTGCGCTGAAGTTCGCTGAAGTTCGCCGGAGTTCATGATCCTATCCTGGGTGCAGGCAAGCGCGTGTCAAGCCACAAATTTTTTAAAAAAAATTCTGCGGTTTTTCCAAATCCGTGGGGTTTTCCCACGGCCACTCCCCCTGATTTCCGTTGCATGCATGCCGGGGCCGATGCGCCACAATCCGATCGCGTGCGCCAAAATCCCGGAGCAATTCAGGGAAAAAACGACGCAAATCAGTAATATTCGGGAAACTCGACGAAAAAAAAAGATTTGTGCGCTTAGTAAATGACCCCCATTGTGTTTATACGGTACTTTTAGAAATCCATTGCAATGCTGCCTATAGAAAGTGGAAACTCCATGCCCGGTGCCGCATTACCTGCTGCAATCACCACCCAGTTCCTGCTTCTCTCCATGCTCCTCATGCTCTGACCCTTGCACCATCCTGTTCTGTTCCTGCATCCTTGGGCACGGCTGAAAGTCTGTTCCCGATATTTAAAGAGTCATCGTGCACACATCTATCCTGGCCCCCACCAACCAGTGCACACCTTTCCTGATAAAAGGCACCATTCCCAGTTGGGAGGTGCCTGAGCATTGTGGTTCTACTATTCCCAGAAAAGATGTACAATACTTCTTCTACCTGATCATGTTTGACTCCAGCTCCGGACTCCATTTCAGCTCCATTTGTCCATATTCACCTTGGCTGGACCCTGGCCCTCGTCTGCCTGCCCTGACCTCTGCCCTGTACCTTGGAGTGTTCCAACCTTTGGCTTGTTGCAACCGGAGGACATCAGGACATTCTCAAGGTCTTCCGCGGATTCTATGAGGACACCTTTTCCTCCAGATTGAGGGACAGGCCATCAGAGATTGAGGCCTTTCTAGATACAATCACCATGCCTACACTCTCCAGGGAACAGAGGAGGATGCTGGAGGCCCCGATTAATTTAGAAGAACTAGAGGAGTCCCTTAAAACAGTACAGAATGAAAAAGCCACTGGAGCAGACGGTCTACCGGGAGAGGTCTTCAAAACCTATGGTCCCTTACTGCTTCTAGAATTGCTAGAGGTCAGTAAGGTTGCGGAGGAGATGGGTGACTCCATGAGTGATGTAATTATTGTTGTCATACCAGAACCTTTGGCTTGTTATATGGATTTTTTGGATTGCTGACTACCCTGAAACCCAGACTGTTATCCGCTCACAAGTGGTAAAGGCCTTGCGATCCCTTCGCTAAACAAAGTCCAGATCCCCGTGGAGGGGTAAAGTGGTGAATATCTGAGGGATTCGGGGACAACAACCTTAGTGGTGGCCCAAAGTTCACAACCCGCTGTTTGTTACAGTCAGATATGCCATTCAACACTACTGTGGTCCAAAAGTATTACAAAAATACCACGGATCATCTCCTCAATGTCACGATGGACAAGTCATCCACTAGAGACCAGAGGAGGAAACTACATCCTATGACTTATCCATGTGAATAAACCTGCTTTATCCAGACTCTAGAATAATGGATACTGACCATGACATGACTCTGCAGATCATGTCCCAGGCTATACACCACAGCTAACAAGGGAGCAACAGAAACCTCAGTCTCCTGGACGAAAACTGGAATATTTAATGTCGTAAAAAAAGGTCAAAATAATGATATTACTTTTTTTTTTTCAAAGCTGCCTAAAATAAAATCGAATTTTTTTAAGATACTTTTGAGAAAACCAGTCGTGACTGTACGATAGCTGACTCTTGTCTGTGACTGTACTTGGGAGCGCTCTCTTTAGATTGGGCAGATATTGTATACAGGATGAGATGCTCATGTGACTGTGGTAGGGACTCCTGTGTTTGCACTATACATGTTGTGTTACATTATGTTTGGTCGTGTGTTACTGCTTTACTGTATATGCTGTACAACGACGCTACCATTGCTGAGTAGTGTCATAGTAGAGAAGGTGAAATAGAGACAGAGGTCCATCAAGTCAAACCTCTCATCCTACAGGATGACCCAGAGCAGTGATGGCGAACCTATGGCACGAGTGCCAGAGGTGACACTCAGAGCCCTTTCAGTAGACACCCAGGCTGCCACCCCAGGACAGAGCTCACCAGACAGGACTCGAATCTAACTTCAGTTCCAGGCATCTTGAGATGCTGCTCTCAATGCTTTTTTTAAGGTGACACATCCTTGACTGATTGGAACTGCAGGAAAAGTGAGAAGGTGTAAACGGGGTCGGATTATCTTCCCCTTACTGGCCCCATGATTCTTCCTTTACAGAGAGAACCTTGTGCTTTAAATTGTATTGGTGCCCTCAGGGAGACAAAACAATTTAATGTGGAAGAACGGGGAGCAAAAGGTTACGGTTTAAATTGTCATGTTGGCACTTGATGGTAAAATAGTTGGACTTGGTTGTAGTTTGGACACTTCGTCTCTAAAAGGTTCGCCATCACTGACCCAAAGGAAGGCGAAGGCCGATACCAATGGGTCCATATTTAGGGAAAATCATTTCTCGACTCCAAATATGGCTGCCGGGATAAATCCCTGGATGAATCTTGAGAATCTCGTTCCCATAACCTGTTGTGTTCTAACATGTAGACATCCTGGACCTACTGGTGCCGCCATGACATCCTCTGAGGTCCATAGTGTCTCAGCTCTTATTACCATAACAATATTGATACAACTCACCTCCTATAGAGGACACCTACATGGGCCGAGGTGTAAACGATCATACGATCGTCCAGTAAAGTGTAAGTACTATGTAATTAGATTGCCCCAAGACGGTCTATCCCACCCTGGTATAATAACCTGACCTTGTACTCTAATTGTCCCATAACCTTTTAGGATTAAAGGAAGCCTACCATGTGATTTGATGCATTATGAAGCACACATACCTGGGGAATGCTGTAGATACACTGATGCAGGATCATATCTTGGTGAATCCCTGAGCTGAGGGGTTTTGCTGAAAAAACAATGATAACATTCAGGACCTTGGGAAAGCTGCGTCAGGCTTGCTGCCTCAATCAACACTGAGCTTGTAATTACAAATGGAGGTTAGTCAAGACATGACTAATCAATTTGAGCTAGATAACTCATACACAGCAGCTGGGGGATGGTGCAGCAATTGATTATTCAGTCTGGCAGGGAGAACAGTGATTACATCATCCTCTCCTGCAGAGATAAACTCACCTGCTAGGAGAAGCGCTGAACCAGCCATATAAGGAGCAGAGCTTCATTATCATAATGTTATATCTGTTTTATCAGCAAAACCACTCAGTTCATGGATTAACCAAGATATGGTCCTGCATCAGTGTGGCTACAGCAGTCTCCAGGTATGTGTGCTTCATAATGCATAATGGTAGGTTTCCTTTAAGGCTGCATTCAGAAGAATGTATGGGGGCGTATGTAAGTCCAAAAGCTTGTGGCTGTACATACGTCCCCCAAAGACAGCAATGGTCGCACGGATCGATGAGGTACTGCACGCGTGTGTCACATATCGCTCCATACACATGTCCTATCTTTCCCCTGTGTGCACGGCCCGTACGCCATGCATTGCTATGGAGAGGGGAGGGGTCACCCCTCCTCCTCTCGATGCCGCTGGACGTAGTCGTGCGGTAATACGTTCTTCTAAATGCAGCCTAAAGACACAACCAGTTTGGGCCTAAAGGCTTATTGATTATTATTCAAAATTTTCCTAAATTCTAAAAGCTGTAACTATTTGAAAAAAATGTTACTTTCTTTGGATGCAGCTTCCAAAGGTCTTGTATTTTTTTGATAGTTTTATTTTGGGAGACCCATTAATTATTCACAAATAAAATTTTTCATTCAAAGCCGTTCTGAATCGGTGACTTTAAATAACACAAGGTGACATCAGCGCTTTTTAAAAAAAAAATAAATGTGTTTTTATAGTTTGCTGTGTCATATAAATAATGTAACGCTGACATGTGTAAGATATGAAACAAGTCCATGAATGATTATTTTTTTCGTTTAATTTTTTTTACATTAATAAGACTGTGTGAAGTTTTCTTACAACTTTTTAAACATTTTTTTTGTATCTTTGTATTTTTATGTTTTAAATGTTAATAAACCAAAATCTTCCATAATCCTTCTAAAAATGTGATAACCCTCTGTGTTTGTGTACAGTGCTGCGATGGGATTCATATTACTAATATCTTAGCCATGTGTACACTATAGCAGTATTATTTATTTGTACTGTTAGTGCCATTAGTTATGTGTACGGTATTATTTATACTGTAAGCGCCATTAGTTATGTGTACCATATTATTTATACTGTTAGCGCCATTAGTTATGTGTACGGTATTATTTATACTGTTAGCGCCATTAGTTATGTGTACAGTATTATTTATACTGTTAGTGCCATTAGTTATGTGTACGGTATTATTTATACTGTTAGTGCCATTAGTTATGTGTACAGTATTATTTATACTGTTAGCCCCATTAGTTATGTGTATGGTATTATTTATACTGTTAGCACCATTAGTTATGTGTACGGTATTATTTATACTGTTAGCGCCATTAGTTATGTGTACAGTATTATTTATACTGTTAGCGCCATTAGTTATGTGTACAGTATTATACTGTTAGCGCCATTAGTTATGTGTACAGTATTATTTATACTGTTAGCCCCATTAGTTATGTGTATGGTATTATTTATACTGTTAGCGCCATTAGTTATGTGTACGGTATTATTTATACTGTTAGCGCCATTAGTTATGTGTACAGTATTATTTATACTGTTAGTGCCATTAGTTATGTGTACGGTATTATTTATACTGTTAGCGCCATTAGTTATGTGTACTGTATTATTTATACTGTTAGCGCCATTAGTTATGTGTACAGTATTATTTATACTGTTAGCGCCATTAGTTATGTGTACAGTATTATTTATACTGTTAGTGCCATTAGTTATGTGTACGGTATTATTTATACTGTTAGCGCCATTAGTTATGTGTACAGTATTATTTATACTGTTAGCCCCATTAGTTATGTGTATGGTATTATTTATACTGTTAGCACCATTAGTTATGTGTACGGTATTATTTATACTGTTAGCGCCATTAGTTATGTGTACAGTATTATTTATACTGTTAGCGCCATTAGTTATGTGTACAGTATTATTTATACTGTTAGCGCCATTAGTTATGTGTACAGTATTATTTATACTGTTAGTGCCATTAGTTATGTGTACAGTATTATTTATACTGTTAGCGCCATTAGTTATGTGTATGGTATTATTTATACTGTTAGCGCCATTAGTTATGTGTACAGTATTATTTATACTGTTAGCGCCATTAGTTATGTGTACAGTATTATTTATACTGTTAGTGCCATTAGTTATGTGTACGGTATTATTTATACTGTTAGTGCCATTAGTTATGTGTACTGTATTATTTATACTGTTAGCGCCATTAGTTATGTGTACAGTATTATTTATACTGTTAGCGCCATTAGTTATGTGTACAGTATTATTTATACTGTTAGTGCCATTAGTTATATGTACAGTTTTATTTATACTGTTAGCGCCATTAGTTATGTGTACAGTATTATACTGTTAGTGCCATTAGTTATGTGTACATTATTATTTATACTGTTAGTGCCATTAGTTATGTGTACAGTATTATTTATACTGTTACCGCCATTAGTAATGTGTACGGTATTATTTATACTGTTACCTCCATTAGTAATGTGTACGGTATTATTTATACTGTTAGCGCCATTAGTTATGTGTATGGTATTATTTATACTGTTAGCCCCATTAGTTATGTGTACGGTATTATTTATACTGTTAGCGCCATTAGTTATGTGTACAGTATTATTTATATTGTTACCTCCATTAGTAATGTGTACGGTATTATTTATACTGTTAGCGCCATTAGTTATGTGTACCGTATTATTTATACTGTTAGCGCCATTAGTAATGTGTACGGTATTATTTATACTGTTAGCGCCATTAGTTATGTGTACGGTATTATTTATACTGTTAGCGCCATTAGTTATGTGTACGGTATTATTTATACTGTTAGCGCCATTAGTTATGTGTACGGTATTATTTATACTGTTAGCGCCATTAGTTATGTGTACAGTATTATTTATACTGTTAGCCCCATTAGTTATGTGTACAGTATTATTTATATTGTTAGCACCATTAGTTATGTGTACGGTATTATTTATACTGTTAGTGCCATTAGTAATGTGTACGGTATTATTTATACTGTGAGCGCCATTCATTATGTGTACAGTATTATTTATACTGTTAGCGCCATTAGTTATGTGTACGGTATTATTTATACTGTTAGCGCCATTAGTTATGTGTACGGTATTATTTATACTGTTAGCGCCATTAGTTATGTGTACGGTATTATTTATACTGTTAGCGCCATTAGTTATGTGTACGGTATTATTTATACTGTTAGCGCCATTAGTTATGTGTACGGTATTATTTATACTGTTACCACCATTAGTTATGTGTACGGTATTATTTATTTGTTTGTCGGCAAAAAAATCTGCAAACATAGAATCATGAGACCAGTGAGGTGAGCTCTGCACTGTACCCAGCTATCTTCTCCGGTCTCATAGGCTGTGACTAGAGCTGATGTTTCCTCAGCTTCCACCCGTCCTGTGAGCAGGTTATATGTCTAATCTAAACCTCTGGACAAACCCTTTAAGTATAAGGACATTTCATTCATTCGTATCCTGTATGTGTGGGACAGTATGACTAATGCCCAGTGCTCTATCACAGATTGTGTGTCCTACTATGAGCAAATATTTTAAGAATTTATCAGCAACAAGAATTTTCTCTAAAACCACCTCCATGAGCCGGGCTGTGTCTGGGTGTGAATAAGCCCTCAGTGTGTAATGCAGCAGCTGTGGTGATTAGATATGGGCTGGCGCCATCCCTGGCTCATAGATTAGAAGCCGATTAGTCTCACCCGGTGGGAGAATACCGGTTTAACCCCTTCAGAACACAAAGACAGAATTTACTTTTCTAGTTTTAATCCACCGGTTCCTTATTTTTCTGCTTTTGCACTGATACATTGGGGGTCATTTCCTAAGGGCCCGATTCGCGTTTTCTCAACGTGTTACCCGAATATTTCCGATTTGCGCCGATTTTCCCTGAATTGCCCCAGGATTTTGGCGCACGCGATCGGATTGTGGCGCATCGGCGCTGGCATGCACGAGACGGAAATCGGGGGGCGTGGCCGAACGAAAACCCGACGGATTCGGAAAAACCGCCGCATTTAAAAACGAAAAATCTGTCGCGGAGCTTGCACTTACCTTCACTCAGCCGGGCTCGGTGTAATCCAGTGTGTTCCGATGCTCTTCAGTGCAGCAGTGCCACCTGGTGGACGGCGGAGGAACTGCCTTAGTGAATGCCGGCCGGACCCGAATCCAGCACAGAGAACGCGCCGCTGGATCGCGAATGGGCCGGGTAAGTAAATCTGCCCCACTGTACCTGTGGGGGGCGCGGTATGATAGAGATACATTGTTACATATCATTTTACCATCTCCCTTTAAGGCCTCAGACATCCGACTCTCTGCTTTGGTCGTGAGATGAGTGCGTAGAAATCGGCTAACTGGCCTTGGTCATGGGCTGGCGCATGTGCGGTGCTCCACCCCCAGTGGACATTTGGTTATGAGGTTGATGTTCTAAGGCCTTTGCTCCTTGTAGTATAAGACCCCCTCTTAGAGGCCGCTCCACCGTATTGACGCCCTTCACATACTACTACACCCCCTTCCGGTAGCCCGTTACCTATGATGCCCTTTTTCTTAAGCCCCGATCAACAGCACCCCCGTTCCTGTAGCTCCGCCCCATTTAAAATGCCCCTTTATTTTGTAGCCCTCCAAAGCCCCCTTTTATAGCCCCCCCCACTTATAGATCCCCCTCTCTATAGACCCCTTAACTTATGCCCACTTTTCTGTACACATATACAGTATAAAGGCTCCTATGTCTAATGCCCCCCCCTCACCCTCCTGTTTTCCATTTTGCCACCCTCGCACCCCATGGCTTCAGATCCCTCTCTAGATCCCTGTCCCCCCTGTGTTCTGCGCTGTGGATGGATCAGAAGCCATCGGCTCCTGCATCTGCTGCACACAGCAAAGACTCATTGGTGGAGCAGGAAGCTGATGGCTCCCTGGATCCGCATTACAATAACCACAGCTGCCGGGACCATCATATTCCGGAGCTTAACAATTCATAGGGGACAGATACAAATATAATATTACATTACAGAGTAACAGTCATAGGAGGGAGGGACCTGATCACAAGAGCTTACAGTCTATGAGGATGAAGGGGTGACACAAGAGCTTACAGTCTATGAGGATGAGGGGGGTGACACAACAGCTTAAAGTCTATGAAGATGAGGGAGTGACACAAGAGCTTACAGTCTATGAGGATTAGGGGGGGTGACACGACAGCTTAAAGTCTATGAGGATGAGGGAGTGACACAAGAGCTTACAGTCTATGAGGATGAGGGGGTGACACAAGAGCTTACAGTCTATGAGGATGAGGGGTGACACAAGAGCTTACAGTCTATGAGGATGAGGGGGTGACACATGAGCTTACAGTCTATGAGTATGAGGGGGACACAAGAGCTTACAGTCTATGAGGATGAGGGGGTGACACAAGAGCTTACAGTCTATGAGGATGAGGGGGTGACACAAGAGTTTACAGTCTATGAGGATGAGGGGGTGACACAAGAGCTTACAGTCTATGAGGATGAGGGGGGACACAAGAGCTTACAGTCTATGAGGATGAGGGAGTGACACAAGAGCTTACAGTCTATGAGGATGAGGGGAGTGACACAAGAGCTTACAGTCTATGAGGATGAGGGGATGACACAAGAGCTTCAGTCTATGAGGATGAGGGGGTGACACAAGAGCTTACAGTCTATGAGGATGAGAGGGACACAAGAGCTTACAGTCTATGAGGATGAGGGGATGACACAAGAGCTTCAGTCTATGAGGATGAGGGGGTGACACAAGAGTTTACAGTCTATGAGGATGAGGAGGTGACACAAGAGCTTACAGTCTATGAGGATGAGGAGGTGGCACAAGAGCTTACAGTCTATGAGGATGAGGGGGTGACACAACAGCTTAAAGTCTATGAGGATGAGGAGGTGACACAAGAGCTTACAGTCTATGAGGATGAGGAGGTGACACAACAGCTTAAAGTCTATGAGAATGAGGAGGTGACACAAGAGCTTACAGTCTATGAGGATGAGGGGATAACACAAGAGCTTACAGTCTATGAGGATGAGGGGATAACACAAGAGCTTACAGTCTATGAGGATGAGGGGGTGACACAAAAGCTTACAGTCTATGAGGATGAGGGGGTGACACAAGAGCTTACAGTCTATGAGGATGAGGGGAACACAAGAGCTTACAGTCTATGAGGATGAGGGGGTGACACAAGAGCTTACAGTCTATGAGGATGAGGGGGTGACACAAGAGCTTCAGTCTATGAGGATGAGGAGGTGACACAAGAGCTTACAGTCTATGAGGATGAGGGGAGACACAAGAGCTTACAGTCTTTGAGGATGAGGAGGTGACACAAGAGCTTACAGTCTATGAGGATGAGGGGATGACACAAGAGCTTACAGTCTATGAGGATGAGGGGGTGACACAAGAGCTTCAGTCTATGAGGATGAGGAGGTGACACAACAGCTTACAGTCTATGAGGATGAGGGGATGACACAAGAGCTTCAGTCTATGAGGATGAGGGGGTGACACAAGAGCTTACAGTCTATGAGGATGAGGGGGTGACACAAGAGCTTCAGTCTATGAGGATGAGGGGGTGACACAAGAGCTTACAGTCTATGAGGATGAGGGGATGACACAAGAGCTTCAGTCTATGAGGATGAGGGGGTGACACAAGAGCTTACAGTCTATGAGGATGAGAGGGACACAAGAGCTTACAGTCTATGAGGATGAGGGGGTGACACAAGAGCTTCAGTCTATGAGGATGAGGGGGTGATACAAGAGCTTACAGTCTATGAGGATGAGGGGGTGACACAAGAGCTTACAGTCTATGAGGATGAGGGGGAGACACAAGAGTTTACAGTCTATGAGGATGAGGTGAGACACAATAGCTTACAGTCTATGAGGATGAGGAGGTGACACAAGAGCTTACAATCTATGAAGATGAGGGGATGACACAAGAGCTTACAGTCTATGAGGATGAGGAGGTGACACAAGAGCTTACAGTCTATGAGGATGAGGGGATAACACAAGAGCTTACAGTCTATGAGGATGAGGGGGTGACACAAAAGCTTACAGTCTATGAGGATGAGGGGGTGACACAAGAGCTTACAGTCTATGAGGATGAGGGGTGACACAAGAGCTTACAGTCTATGAGGATGAGGGGTGACACAAGAGCTTACAGTCTTTGAGGATGAGGGGGTGACACAAGAGCTTACAGTCTATGAGGATGAGGAGGTGACACAAGAGCTTACAGTCTATGAGGATGAGGGGATAACACAAGAGCTTATAGTCTATGAGGATGAGGGGTGACACAAGAGATTACAGTCTATGAGGATGAGGGGGGTGACACAAGAGATTACAGTCTATGAGGATGAGGGGGGTGACACAAAAGCTTACAGTCTATGAGGATGAGGGGGTGACACAAGAGCTTACAGTCTATGAGGATGAGGGGGTGACACAAGAGCTTAAAGTCTTTGAGGATGAGGGGGTGACACAAGAGCTTACAGTCTTTGAGGATGAGGGGGTGACACAAGAGCTTATAGTCTATGAGGATGAGGGGTTGACACAAGAGCTTACAGTCTATGAGGATGAGGGGGACACAAGAGCTTACAGTCTATGAGGATGAGGAGGTGACACAAGAGCTTACAGTCTATGAGGATGAGGAGGTGACACAAGAGCTTACAGTCTATGAGGATGAGGGGTGACACAAGAGCTTACAGTCTATGAGGATGAGGGAGTGACACAAGAGCTTACAGTCTATGAGGATGAGGGAGTGACACAAGAGCTTACAGTCTATGAGGATGAGGGGAGGACACAAGAGCTTACAGTCTATGATGATGAGGGGTGACACAAGAGCTTACAGTCTATGAGGATGAGGGGATGACACAAGAACTTACAGTCTATGAGGATGAGGGGGTGACACAAGAGCTTACAATCTATGAGGATGAGGGGATGACACAAGAGCTTACATTCTATGAGGATGAGGGGGTGACACAAGAGCTTACAATCTATGAGGATGAGGGGTGACACAAGAACTTACAGTCTATGAGCATGAGGGGTGACACAAAAGCTTACAGTCTATGAGGATGAGGGGGTGACACAAGAGCTTACAGTCTATGAGGATGAGAGGTGACACAAGAGCTTACAGTCTATGAGTATAAAGGGGGTGACACAAGAGCTTACAGTCTATGAGGATGAGGGGGACACAAGAGCTTACAGTCTATGAGGATGAGGGGGTGACACAAGAGCTTACAGTCTATGAGGATGAGGGGGTGACACAAGAGCTTACAGTCTATGAGGATGAGGGGGTGACACAAGAGCTTACAGTCTATGAGGATGAGGGGGTGACACAAGAAGTATAAGAATTTGTCCATCCATTCTTTATAAGGGAATAGAATAAAATAATTTAATATAATTAACAAAAATTATTTAGCTTGATCCCATCATCAGCCGCATCTTATACAGAGTCCAGTGTGAATGTGACTATAGAGAAGCCTGGAGCTCGGTACTGGATAACAGACGGGTGGAGACACAGGACGGGTTAGTAAGGAGAGAGTTAAAGTTTTATGCACTTAGTTTGGAGGTTGGGTATTAGTCTGATAGTTCAGGGTAGGGCATTCTAAAGATTTGGTGCAGCTTGGAAGGAGTCCTGGAGACGCGGGTGAGAGGTTCAAATTAGGGAGATTAGAGATTACTCTAACATCACTGACAGATCGAAGAGCACTGGAAGGGCGATAGAGACAAAAGAGGAGAGGTAGGGAGGTGCAGCATTATGCAGAGCTTTGTGGATGAGCGTGATTATTTTAAACTGCATTCACATTAATTCATATTTTGAAGGAGACCCTAAGGCCCCTTACACATTTGCATTTTGTGCTGGCTGGAACATCTCAGCATGTCAAGTTAGTTCTGGCAGTCTGGTTCGGGCATGCTGCAATTTGGATGCATTAGGCTCGCACGCGTGTAAGGAGCCGGTGAAGCTCTGCAGTGATTCCATCCAACACATGGTTTCTGCTGCTGTTTTTGCTATGGACACACAGATCCTTAGGACTGTTGTTTGCAGCCCGAGAACTGCAGCTCTTGTGCAGGAGGCCTTGTTTATTGGGGATCTGTTTTGAGGCTGGAGAAAGCTCTTGTACGTGTCTGTGGCCGTGTCATCAGGACTCCGTATTGAGCACAATCCTGTGGCCTTCAAGGTGTTGGGATCAGCCGGTGACATCATTTTCCAGCCTTTCGTTTCCTTTGTACAAAAAACAAATGAAACCGACTATTTTTGTGGCTCAGAAACAGATTACAAACAGATGACACACGGACCACAAAAATGGACCACGGATCTGTTGTTTGCATCCCAAGAGAGCACTTAGGATTATGGTAGCTGATATTCCTGCTGGAAACTCCATGATTATATATGCAAGACCCATGATCTGGAGACCCATGATCTGGAGACCCATGATCTGGAGACCCATGATCTGGAGACACATGATCTGGAGACACATGAACTGGAGACATATGATCTGGAGACACATGATCTGGAGACCCATGATCTGGAGACCCATGATCTGGAGACCCATGATCAGGAGACACATGATCTGGAGACACATGATCTGGAGACACATGATCAGGAGACACATGATCTGCAGACCCATGACCTGGAGACCCATATTATGGAGACCCATGATCTGGAGACCCATGATCTGGAGACCCATGATCTGTAGACCCATGATCTGGAGACATATGATCTGGAGACCCATGATCTGGAGACATATGATTTGGAGACACATGATCTGGAGACCCATAATCTGGAGACCCAAGATCTGGAGACACAAGATCTGGAGACCCATGATCTGGAGACACATGATCTGGAGACCCATGATCTGGAGACACATGATCAGGAGACACATGATCTGCAGACCCATGATCTGGAGACCCATGATCTGGAGACCCATAATCTGGAGACCCATGATCTGGAGACACCTGATCTGGAGACACCTGATCTGGAGACCCATGATGTGGAGACCCATGATGTGGAGACCCATGATCTGGAGACACAAGATCTGGAGACACATGATCTGGAGACATATGATCTGGAGACATATGATCTGGAGACATATGATCTGGAGACACATGATCAGGAGACACATGATCTGGGGACACATGATCTGGAGACATATGATCTGGAGACACACGATCTCTAGACCCATGATCTGTAGACCCATGATCTGTAGACCCATGATCTGTAGACCCATGATCTGGAGACATATGATTTGGAGACCCATGATCAGGAGACACATGATCTGGAGACCCATGATCTGGAGACCCATGATTTGGAGATCCATGATCTGTAGATCCATGATCTGGAGACCCATGATCTGGAGACATATGATCTGGAGACCCATGATCAGGAGACACATGATCTGGAGACCCATGATCTGGAGACCCATGATCTGGAGACATATGATTTGGAGACCCATGATCAGGAGACACATGATCTGGAGACCCATGATCTGGAGACCCATGATCTGGAGACATATGATTTGGAGACCCATGATCAGGAGACACATGATCTGGAGACCCATGATCTGGAGACACATGATCTGGAGACCCATGATCTGGAGACCCATGCTCTGGATCTACATGTTGCCGCTGAAAAGATCTGAACTGCCAGTAAAATTTTCTGCGGGAAAAATCTGCATCATGTATTTGAGAGTTACAAAGTTTCATGAACACGACACGTGCAGCGCCACCTCTAGTCACAGGCCGTATCTGGTATTACAATAGAACATGCAGATGAATGTGCGGCCGGGGCGCTTATTTAAGTTGAAACATCAGGTCCTTTTTATAGTCCTGGAAAACAACTTTAAATATTTCCATCTGTTCTTTTTCATGTGGGAGCAGAAAACATACGGTAAGTGCCAAAACGCTATTTCCGCTTTTCATCTTAGCAATTTGATCTTTTATTAGCATCGCCAGAAATAGCCGACTCTCCCTTCAGTTCTTTTTATGTTTTGGGACTTAAATAAAAAGTTTCTTACAATGATTATTTTTCTTTACTTTTTGTATAATTGTATTTTGATTTGGGATATGTATTTGTTTATCACTGCTTTTTGTCCTTGGTTATGCTCTATGGCCCAGTTCACACCTGCGTTTGGCAGGTACCTTCCCTCTTTCTGTAATAAAATAGGAAAAAAATAGCGCAGCAGCGAGCGGCTTTTTCACTGTTGTAACAGAATTGTAGCCTTCTGTACATAAAAGTCAATATGAAAGAGAAGTTGAACGGAGACTTTCCATTCACCGTCTGTTCCTACACTAACCCCTGATCTTAGTGTGAACTGAGCCTTACATTGTTATCACAGGATAGCACTAAGGGCCATTGTTAAGGTGCTCTTGCACATAAGATTTTGTCAGATTAGGCCGACTACTATTTGCAGGGCTTTACTGACTTTCCTCTTATGTAGGATCAGAAGGATCAGGCATGTTGGATTTCATTATGTCTGATCCTTTGTTCCTGTTGGAGATAAGCTCTTCCTGTTAAAACATATGAATACTAAGCCAATGTCACGGGTGCTCCTGCGACCGATATCCCGACACCCGTGTGCCTCCCTTTGCACCCTCTTCCCTGCAGCAGCCTCACTCACCTGTCCGCATTACAACGGCAGTCTTCTTGCTCCGGCGCGTGCTCCTAGGGTGCGCGTGCGCCAGCGTTCTGAGATTTCAAGTGCCAGCGAGCCGATAATTGGCGCTGGCCGGCTGCCCTTCCTGTTAAATTCCTGGCTCCTTCCTGTGTCCCCTGCCGGATCTTTGTGCCTCGTGCTTGAGAGAAAACTTGTTCCCTATGCCTTGCGACTGTTTGCTGATTTCCCGTTGTGACCCCACTTCCGTTCCTGACTACGTTCCTTTGCAGCCTGCCCTGACCTCCTACTCTGATGTTGATCCTGTGCTGCCTGTCTTGACCTTCTGCCTGTCCCTGACTACAATTCTGCCTCACGACTCTGTATTTCGCCCTGATCTCCACTGCGGACAAAGTCACGCCTGTGGAGTGACCTGTTGGTACAGTGGCTCCACTACCTCTGAATCCTGACAGCCAACCAGGTGTGTGTGTGCATGGAGGGGTTGAGAGCAATAGCCATCAGAGGCAGGGACTATGACTAGGTTCACATCTCCTTTTATGTATAAGCAGAAGCCACCACATAGATTTCTACTGGCAAATGGCGCAAGCTCCATCTTTCCATCCTAATGCCTCCGGCTGAGTAACATGTATGCTCAGCGGAGGCCATTGAAGTCTATCGGGGGAGCATGTGGTGGTACTGCTCCCCCCACCCTCCGCTAAGCATGTATATCGCTCAGCAGGAGGGAGGACCCAATGATGTCACTGTCCATATAAGGAAAGTGACATCACAGGGGAAACACCCTGAACATCTGCAGCAGCCAATCACTGACCACTTCCAATGTTCAATCCACCTCCCACATTTAGGGGGAGGAGGAGGAACCGGAAGACACGAGGACACGAGGACCTGTGGTAAGGACAGGTCAGGAATCCTCCAGAAGGATCCTCACTAATGATGGTAAAAACAAGATACGAATCCAGCCCAATGACAAGTTCTTGCAGTGCATTGTACGAGCAATCATTATTCGCGGGTTTCCCAGTAATTGCTCGGAAGTCTAAATGCTGACACTAGGAAGAACAAGCCGCGGGCAGCTCTGTAAATGGAAAAGTTATGGTTAATGAAAGGTAAGGAAAATAAATGAGAAAACAAAAACAGTAAAGGTCGTAAATTGTGCGGGTCACTGCGGAAACATTAGCAGGAATGTTCCCATCTGGTAGAACATTCTGGGTCAGGAGGGATTTGTGGTGGGTGTCCGGCATAAGCATAAACATACAGTATATACACTGCCTAATACATAGGTTTATGGCACGGTACACGATATGACAGGTGCGGACCCACCACTGCGACACATATTCCGAGAGGTCAGCTGACGCCTTCCTGCAGCCAGGACAATGGGGAGTTTGATGCACATGCGAAGCCCCTCTCTATTCATGCCAAAAATAGCCGGGTGTATAGACTAGGTGTTCCCATAGACATGAAGAGGGGCATCAAACTATCCAAACAACTGTTCTCGAGGAATGTGGTGGTCCGGGAGGTAAGACCCACGTCTATCATGTATTCAATACATCGGCTTTGGATTCTTCCGTCTTCTGTGTTATTGCTGAGCCTCTGATTATCACAGCAGTGATACACTCCTGGGGCCAAATAACCACCACGAAACTTTGATTACAGAACAGATTCATAAAGAAATATCTTTATTAGATACATATAATAAAACATATACAAGATACAGACATAATTCTGTATAACAGACTAACAACAAGCTAAAGTCTATTACAGGTGAAGTTTTCCCACATTCCTCTGGGCTAAATTTCCAATGTCCTAACATGACCCTGTAAGTAAGTTAGGTAAATATAACATTCTCACAAGCCACAGACATATAAAGTATATCTAGAACACACACAAGGGGTCAGTGCATTGACCACAAAATGTGCTTTGTCCACCACTTTGTTTAGATGAACCCACATGTGTGTAGTTTGTATACTTTGTACGACTTATGTCTTCATTAGAGATGAGCGAACACTAAAATGCTCGGGTACTCGTTATTCGAGACGAACTTTTCCCGATGCTCGAGTGCTCGTCTCGAATAACGAACCCCATTGAAGTCAATGGGAGACTCGAGCATTTTTCAAGGGGACCAAGGCTCTGCACAGGGAAGCTTGGCCAAACACCTGGGAACCTCAGAAAAGGATGGAAACACCACGGAAATGGACAGGAAA
Source organism: Engystomops pustulosus (assembly GCF_040894005.1). Classification (NCBI taxonomy): domain Eukaryota; kingdom Metazoa; phylum Chordata; class Amphibia; order Anura; family Leptodactylidae; genus Engystomops; species Engystomops pustulosus. The sequence goes on along the minus strand of NC_092412.1, from coordinate 253,462,672 downwards.
CAGCAGGGGCAGCATGCATGGATGCCTCTGAGGCTGCATAATCGCAACATTATGCCAAAATTATGGGCAACAGCATGGCCATGACAGAGTGACAGAATGAAGCTAGATAGCATGTAAAACATCCAATAATTGACCCTGACACTATAGGGGACGGCATGCAGAGGCAGCGGCAGCAGGCTAGAGAGTGGCATGGCGACATACCCTAAATGGACTCAGGCTTCAAACCAATGGGTGGCAGAGAGGAACCAAAGGAGGTGAGCAAGAAGCGCTCAAATAATATCGGTACATGATAAAAGTTTGCCAGTATATTTTGTGGATTACACAGCAGGGTGGCGACAAAGTTAACATGGAAGCCATGAAAACAACCCAAAATTCTGCCTGACACAGCTCGTTTGATAAGGGGACCATGTATGGAGGCAGTGAACTAGTAGTAGATTAAAGGTGCTGCAGTTAAAACTATGTTAGTTGGATCTTGGCATGGAGCTGGCGCTCCGCTGCCAGGCGAGCTTTCGCCAATCCAAGCCCCTGTCTCTAGGCTACTCCCCAAACAGCACTTCTAAGAACCTTTTGTATAAGATCAAGTGTAGTAGCGTTCTTATAAGTTTAGGATATGGCGGGTGAGGGGAATGTAAACAGATGCGCAAGAAGCGCTGAAATAATATCGGTTAATCATAAAAGTTTGCCAGTATATTTTGTGGATAACACAGCAGGGTGGCGACAAAGTTAACAACTTTGATGTGGAATCCATGAAAACAACCCAAATTTCTGCCTGACACACCTCGTTTGATAAGGGGAGGATGTATGGAGGCAGCTATATGGACGACTTTTGGAGGTAGCAATGGAGACAACGTGTGGAGGCTGCTATGGAGACAATTTAATTTGGATAGTGCCTGTATGTGGCAGTCCCAAAAAGTTTTCAAACCAGAGGAGCAGGTAGGTGTCCCTCCAGAAAAATGGAATAGATTGAGTGCCTGTATGTGGCAGTCCCAAAAATGTTTCAAACCAGAGGAGCAGGTAGGTGGCCCTCCAGTAAAATGGAATAGATTGAGTGCCTGTATGTGGCAGTCCCAAAAAGTTTTCAAACCAGAGGAGCAGGTAGGTGTCCCTCCAGAAAAATGGAATAGATTGAGTTCCTGTATGTGGCAGTCCCAAAAATGTTTCAAACCAGAGGAGCAGGTAGGTGGCCCTCCAGTAAAATGGAATAGATTGAGTGCCTGTATGTGGCAGTCCCAAAAAGTTTTCAAACCAGAGGAGCAGATAGGTGTCCCTCCAGAAAAATGGAATAGATTGAGTGCCTGTATGTGGCAGTCCCAAAAATGTTTCAAACCAGAGGAGCAGGTAGGTGGCCCTCCAGTAAAATGGAATAGATTGAGTGCCTGTATGTGGCAGTCCCAAAAAGTTTTCAAACCAGAGGAGCAGGTAGGTGTCCCTCCAGAAAAATGGAATAGATTGAGTGCCTGTATGTGGCAGTCCCAAAAATTTTTCAAACCAGAGGAGCAGGTAGGTGGCCCTCCAGTAAAATGGAATAGATTGAGTGCCTGTATGTGGCACTCCCAAAAATTTTTTAAAACAGAGGACCGGGTAGGTGGCCCTCCAGAAAAATGGAATAGATTGAGTGCCTGTATGTGGCACTCACAAAAATTGTTTCAAACAGAGGACCGGGTAGGTGGCCCTCCAGAAAAATTAAATGCATAAAGTACTATAGCTAGAGCCAGTTGGCCCTGTCAAAAAATAGCCAGTTTCCTCTGCTTTACTGTACAAAGAGGAGGAGAAGGAGGAAAATGAGGAGGAGGAGGAGTGGATCAATTATTCAGGTTGAGCTTCCTTCACCCGGTGGAGATTGGAAATTCTGAGAAATCCAGCCTTTATTCATTTTAATAAGCGTCAGCCTGTCAGCGCTGTCAGTCGACAGGCGTGTACGCTTATCTGTGATGATGCCACCAGCTGCACTGAAAACCCGCTCGGACAAGACGCTAGCGGCAGGGCAGGCAAGAACCTCCAAGGCGTACAGCGCCAGTTCGTGCCACATGTCCAGCTTTGAAACCCAGTAGTTGTAGGGAGCTGTGTGATCATTTAGGACGATGGTATGGTCAGCTACGTACTCCCTCACCATCTTTCTGTAAAGATCAGCCCTACTCTGCCGAGACTGGGGACAGGTGACAGTGTCTTGCTGGGGTGACATAAAGCTGGCAAAAGCCTTGTAAAGCGTACCCTTGCCAGTGCTGGACAAGCTGCCTGCTCGCCTACTCTCCCTCGCTACTTGTCCCGCAGAACTACGCACTCTGCCGCTAGCGCTGTCAGAAGGGAAATACTGTTTCAGCTTGTGCACCAGGGCCTGCTGGTATTCATGCATTCTCACACTCCTTTCCTCTGCAGGGATGAGAGTGGAAAGATTTTGCTTGTACCGTGGGTCCAGGAGAGTGAACACCCAGTAATCGGTGCTGGAATAAATTCTTTGAACGCGAGGGTCACGGGATAGGCAGCCTAGCATGAAATCTGCCATATGCGCCAGAGTACCAACGCGTAAGAATTCACTCCCCTCACTGGCCTGACTGTCCATTTCCTCCTCCTCCAACTCCTCCAACTCCTCTTCTTCTGCCCATACACGCTCAACAGTGTAGGACTCAACAATGGTCCCCTCTTGTGTCTCGCCAACATTCTCCTCCTCTTCCTCCTCATCCTCCTCCACCTCCACCTCCTCCGATATGCGCTGAGAAACAGACCTGAGGGTGCTTTGGCTATCAACAAGGGAATCTTCTTCCCCCGTCTCTTGTGACGAGCGCAAAGCTTCCGACTTCATGCTGATCAGAGAGTTTTTCAACAGGCCAAGCAGCGGGATGGTGAGGCTGATGATGGCGGCATCGCCACTGACCATCTGTGTTGACTCCTCAAAGTTACTCAGCACCTGACAGATATCAGACATCCACGTCCACTCCTCATTGTAGACTTGAGGAAGCTGACTGACCTGACTACCACTTCTGGTGGAAGTTGACATCTGGCAGTCTACAATCGCTCTGCGCTGCTGGTAAACTCTGGATAACATGGTCAGTGTTGAATTCCACCTCGTGGGCACGTCGCACAACAGTCGGTGAGCGGGCAGTTGGAGGCGGCGCTGCGCTGCCCTGAGAGTGGCAGCATCTGGGCTGGACTTCCTGAAATGCGCACAGATGCGGCGCACCTTCGTGAGCAAATCAGACAGATTGGGGTATGTCTTGAGGAAACGCTGAACTATCAGATTTAACACATGGGCCAGGCATGGCACATGTGTCAGTCTGCCGAGTTGCAGAGCCGCCACCAGGTTACGGCCGTTGTCACACACAACCATGCCTGGCTTCAGGTTCAGCGGTGCCAGCCACAGATCAGTCTGCGCCGTGATGCCCTGTAATAGCTCTTGGGCGGTGTGCCTTTTGTCGCCTAGGCTCAGCAGTTTGAGCACCGCCTGCTGTCGCTTAGCGACGGCACTGCTGCTGTGCCTAGAGCTACCGACTGATGGCGCCGTGCCCACGGATGGTAGTTCGGAGGAGGAGGTGGAGGAGGGGTGGGAGGAGGAGGAGGCATAGTAGGCCTGAAACACCTGGACCGAGGTAGGCCCCGCAATCCTCGGTGTTGGCAGTATATGACCAGCCCCAGGGTCAGACTCGGTCCCAGCCTCCACCAAGTTAACCCAATGTGCCGTCAGCGATATATAGTGGCCCTGCCCGGCAGCACTCGTCCACGTGTCCGTGGTCAGGTGGACCTTGTCAGAAACGGCGTTGGTCAGGGCACGGGTGATGTTGTCTGACACGTGCTGGTGCAGGGCTGGGACGGCACATCGGGAAAAGTAGTGGCGGCTGGGGACCGAATACCGAGGGGCGGCCGCCGCCATGAGGTTGCGAAAGGCCTCGGTCTCTACTAGCCTATAGGGCAGCATCTCCAGGCTAAGCAATCTGGAGATGTGCACATTAAGGGCTTGGGCGTGCGGGTGGGTTGCACTATATTTGCGTTTCCGCTCCAGCGTCTGGGGTATGGAGAGCTGAACGCTGGTGGATGCTGTGGAGGATCGTGGAGGCGACGATGGGGTTTTTGTGGCAGGGTCCTGGGCAGGGGGCTGACTATCAGCTGACACAGGGGAAGGAGCAGTGGTGTGCACGGCCGGAGGTGAACGGGCTTGTTGCCACTGAGTGGGGTGTTTAGCATTCATATGCCTGCGCATACTGGTGGTAGTTAAGCTAGTAGTGGTGGAACCCCTGCTGAGCCTGGTTTGGCAAATGTTGCACACCACAGTCCGTCGGTCATCCGGTGTTTCCTTAAAGAACCTCCACACTTCTGAAGATCTAGCCCTCGCCGCAAGAGCCCTCACCACGGGAGCTTCACTAGTTGACACATTTGGCGCTGATGCACCAGCTCTGGCCCTGCCTCTCCGTCTGGCCCCACCACTGCCTCTTCCAACCTGTTCTGGTCGAGGACTCTCCTCCGTCTCAGAAGCACTGTGTTCACCCGGCCTCTCAACCCAGCTTGGGTCTGTCACCTCATCATCCTCCGATCCCTCAGTCTGCTCCCCCCTCGGACTTCCTGCCCTGACAACAACTTCCCCACTGTCTGACAACCGTGTCTCCTCATCGTCGGACACCTCTTTACACACTTCCACTACGTCAAGAAGGTCATCATCACCCACAGACTGTGACTGGTGGAAAACCTGGGCATCGGAAAATTGCTCAGCAGCAACCGGACAAGTGGTTTGTGACTGTGGGAAGGGTCCAGAAAACAGTTCCTCAGAGTATGCCGGTTCAAATGCCAAATTTTCCTGGGAGGGGGCAGACTGGGGGGGAGGAGGCTGAGGTGCAGGAGCTGGAGGAGTGCCGATTTCGGTGACATGGGTGGACTGCGTGGAAGACTGACTGGTGGACAAATTGCTCGAAGCATTGTCAGCAATCCACGACATCACCTGTTCGCACTGTTCTGGCCTCAACAGTGCTCTACCACGAGTCCCAGTAACTTCAGACATGAACCTAGGGAGTGTAGCTCTGCGGCGTTCCCCTGCTCCCTCATAAGCAGGTGGTGTCTCACCCCGCCCAGGACCACGGCCTCTGACCCCTGCAGTAGTTGGACGCCCACGTCCCCGCCCTCGTCCTCTACCCCTAGCCCTCGGGTTAAACATTTTTAAAATGAGAGTTATAACTTTAATTTTTTTTTAACTTTTTTTTGTGTTTTTTGTTTTTTTTTGTGTTTTTTGTTTTTTTTTGTTTTTTTTGTTTTTTTTTGTGTTTTTGAGTTTTTAATACCAAACGATGCTATCCTATTGCTATGGCTATTTTCTAGCCAAGTATGAAAGCACACTGCTATGCCAGATGAGATGACGCTGAGTTATTAAACAAAATAAACGTAAAATAAAAAAGGACAAATGGCAGACTGTGCCTAATTGAAATCCAACCCCTACTAAATTTTCCCACTTCGGTCTTTGCAATGGATATGTGCGTCACTAAGCGCAAAACACAGCGGTCGCAAGTCTCACTACAAATTGCTCACAATTGGCTAGTAGATGCACTGCAGCAAGTACAGCCACCAGCAGATCAACCAGAAATCAAATATATAGAACGCTACTGTAGGCGTAAGTAAGCTCTTTGTATTCTCCTATGGCTATTTTCTAGCCAAGTATGAAAGCACACTACTATGCCAGATGAGATGACGCTGAGTTATTAAACAAAATAAACGTAAAATAAAAAAGGAAAAATGGCAGACTGTGCCTAATTGAAATCCAACCCCTACTAAATTTTCCCACTTTGGTGTTTGAGGTGGATATGTGTGCCACTAAGAGCTAAACACAACGGTAGCAAGTCCCCCTGCTAATTCCTCACAAAATGGTACTAGATGCAAATAAAAAAAAAAATTAGAACGTTATTGTAGCCCTAAGAAGGGCTGTTGGGTTCTTGGAGAATCACTCCTGCCTAACAGTAAGCTAATAGAACACCCTAACGCTTTCCCTGACCAGCAGCAGCTCTCTCCCTAGCGGCATCGAGACACAGAATGATCCGAGCAGCGCGGGCAGCGGCTAGTCTATCCCAGGGTCACCTGATCTGGCCAGCCAACCACTGCTATCGACGTGTAAGGGTACCACGTCATGCTGGGTGGAGTGCAGAGTCTCCTGGCTTGTGATTGGCTCTGTTTCTGGCCGCCAAAAAGCAAAACGGCGGGAGCTGCCATTTTCTCGAGCGGGCGAAGTATTCATCCGAGCAACGAGCAGTTTCGAGTACGCTAATGCTCGACCGAGCATCAAGCTCGGACGAGCATGTTCGCTCATCTCTAGTCTTCATCTATTTGTAGAATTCTTCAGGGCTTATAACTTTACATTTAGCATTTTTTCCATTTTGTGTGATAGGTTGTTTGTCAGGCTTCTGGGTCAGTGAATCCCCTGGAACAGCGTGGACAATGACACCTGGGACTGGAGTCTAAGTGGTGCCCGATCTTCACCAGAGCCCGCTGCACAGCAGGATCGTCTTGCCGCGGTGTGGTACCACCAGGTCGTTCCACAGGTGCGATTTGTTTGCGGTGGCAGCCAAGGTCGTGGTACAACATTCGGCAGGCAAACTTGTGGTCAGGGACAGGCAGATGGTCAAAGCAGGCGGCAACGATTCAGGGTCTGGGACGGAGCAGGTGGTCAGGGCAGTCAGCAGAGGAGCGTAAAGGAGCATTCCGGCAGGGAATGCTGGGAGCCACCAGGCTTTATCCATTTCCTGAAAAGGACCTGCACCAATTAGCGGTGCGTTGGCCCTTTAAATCTTCTGAAGCTGGCGTGTGCACCCTAGGAACAAGGGTGCACTGAACACAATGCGGAGGCTTTACACTATGATATCATGTGCATGTGGAGGGGCTTGTAGAGTAAATTGTTAGAATTTATTAAACCCTCAACAAAAGCACAAAGGGGGATATTTATCACACGCTGGTGCTCGTGCGCCAGCGTATGATAGCCCCGCCGCTGCAAATTCGCAGCCCGATACATGAAGAGGCTTTTCACGTATGAAAAGTCGCCGGCAGCAGCGAGTGCGCATGCCCGGGGACAGTAACGCCCCGCACCGGCCCACTCCCGTCCGGCCGCGCCCCCCGCTCGGCCGGCCGCACCCCCCCCCCTTCACGCCCCTTCACGCCCCACTGGCGTGAAGGTGGCGGATTGGGGAAAATAATTGCAAAAGCTAGCAATAAGCTAGCATTTGCGATTATTTCAGGGCCTCTGCGCCAGTGGCGGTGCGCAGAGGTCCTGATAAATATGCCCCAAAGTGTCTAAACATTGGGCTGTAGTTCTCTTCTCTTTGTAGAAAGTATTCAGCCATCTTACACTGAAAGTCGCATCTGATGCATATAAACCAAAGGTTTCACTTAAACTACATAGAAAACACATATGATGTTCTTCACACTATCTGACCTGAAATCAGAATAAAGAATTTCCGTTTTAGGTGAATTAGGAACCGAAATTATTTATATTTGCCAAATGCCAGAATAATGAGAGATGGAATTTTTTACTGCATTTTTATTACTTTCTGAAAAGTTTCCATAAATCCTTTGCCAATAAATTATTAATAGGATTGAGCTCAGAACTTAAAGGGAACCTGTCTCCCCATTTTTCACAAATACAGCTAGTGGAAGGTTCCCATAGATCCCTATTAACTAACTGACACTTTTCTGTAAGCTAAAAAATACTTTCCTTCACATCTCCAGGGGTATCTAGAGCGAGTTGGGTCGTAGCCTAAAGTCATGTGACTTGGGTGACATCATCTCAGGTCCTTTAGCCTCCTAACATTAGTAAACTGTAAACCATGCACATATCTGACCACATAAAATCACAGCAGCCTACATGTATTTCTAATCCTCTCCCTGCAGGCTGCTGTACTTTCATGTGCTCAGACATGTGCATGGTGTACAGTTTGGTGATGTTAGAAAGCTAAAGGACCTTCGATGATGTCACCATGGTCACATGACATTACTACTGCATGCTGAGAAAGAATGGGGATTAGCTGCTGGATCCAGCCAGAAGAGGCCACACCCACCTTGAGTTGCTATAGATATTCTTGGATACCAGGTAAAATTCTAAGGTTGATTGTATAGAAGGGTGTCAGTTAGTTACTAGGGCTCTATGGTAATCTGCCACCAGCTGTCTTTGTGAAAAATGTGGTGACAGGTTCCCTTTAAGCTACTTTGTAAACAGTTTGACAGTAGCTTTGGTCCATTGACCATTTGGAAGACCCATTTGCGGCCAAGGTCTACCTTCCTGGCTGATGTCTAGAGATGTTCTTCAGTAAACTTTCTAGTTTCTGGGTGGTATGATAGCTGCACATTCCCATCTTTTTTGCACTTGCATATAATTGCTTGTACAGATGAACTAGGCGCTTTCAGATTTCTGGAAATTGCACCCAAGGAGGAATCAGACTAGTGGAATTCCACAACTTTCTTTCTGATATCTTGGCAGATTTTTTTGAAACTTTCCCATGATGTTACACAAAGAAGCAGTGTGTTTCAGTTGTGCCTTCCAATACACCCACAGGTCTCAGGTACCAGAAACTTCCAAAGACAAGACATCATCATATGGGCTGTCCAAAATTGTTTAATGACATAGCATTAATGACATTGCAATTCTTCCAATAATTCTTGCGGGATCTGCATGCTGGATGGTACCTCACAAAAAATTGTATTTAGTGATAACCGGATCCAAACTGCATTTCTCGAGTGTGAGTCAAATCATTCGAGATCTCCCCTACTCACAATGAACTCAGTGAGGCTGCAGGTCAAGATAAGACCATGCAAGCCTTAGAAGAACTGGAAACGGCTTGATATATATCCTAGAGAAGAATCTCTTAACATTGTACATGTAAGAAAATAAGAAAAAGACAGAACTGTTATAACATGTTCGGAAGTGAGGTCAGGGTTAAACCTATTAGCATTATAGTTATTCAAAGGAACATGGCCGTAGGGCTGAAGCTTTCAAAGTTGTATTTGGACAAGCAACAAGAATTCTGGAACAAGGCATTAAACAAGACCAAAGTGGAGATGAATAATGTATATTGCATGTAATTGCTTGTACAGATGAACTAGGCACTTCCAGATTTCTGGAAATTGCACCCAAGGATGAATCAGACTTGTGGAAGTCCACAATTTTGTATAGTGCAACTTTTGGTGGAAACCAAACGTTACATATAAGCATACACATCTCAATACATCAACCGGTGGGCTTTGGGTTTAATGTCCATGAGTCATCATGAACTCCTATGTCTACCAAAGAATTGTCATGTGAAATGTAAGGCCATCTGTCCAACAGACGAAAGTTGGCCAAAGCTGAGTAACTTAACAGGACAATGATGCCAACCACAGCAGGAAATCTACAACAGAATGGCAGAAGAGAGAAGAACAAACATTTTACAACAGCCTAGTCACAGTCCAGACCACAACCCTATGGGAATGCTTTGGTGGGAATCCAACACAGTGAGACATACACGAATACTCTAACCACCATGACCAGAAACCCCGTTGTAAAGAAGAGTCCGAAATTCCATCAGGATGATTAGAGAGACTCATAAAGCCAGGACTACAAATTATTGCTGTGAAAGATATTGATTCATGGGAGTCGGGGGACACTTAGTTTTTCACACATTTTTCCATTTTGGTCTTATTTTTGGTGAATACATAATAATAAATAATAATAACCAACAATCAGTTCACATATCTACACAGACACAGAATTACCTGGAAACATTCTAATGACTCATCCTCCAGGTCCGTATTTTCTATAAGGCACTGGGAGGAGCTGTGCTTCGGGCGTCCAGTTTCGGGGGCGTCTTCAGTAGCAGGAATGTGTTTTTTCTTTGCTACTTTAGGTCATGCTGGGGACACAAGTCTATAGAGGTGGGAAAGTAGGGAGCAACAGTATAATGGAGTCCATCACAAGGGGGTCAAAGTCTACAGTAATAGGGGCTACATGAGGTTACAGTCTTTAGAAGTGGGGTGCTACCTGTGGGATTACAGTTGATGAATATTGCTATTAGATATGTATATACTTTGTTAAGACTGACTAAATATCATTATAATTCCTTAGAAATGAGCAAATCATGATAATTAGGTAACGGGGTCTTCAAAGGGTCCTGTTGAGGCGTGTGCCTTATAACCTCTGTGACATTCTCCATTGTCCCACATCTCTTAAGGAAACATCCAGACAATTATAAGTGCAGGCCATAAGCCAGACTAGATGTCCAGAAGAAAACCCACTAGATGTCCAGAAGACAACCCACTAGATGTCCAGAAGACAACCCACTAGATGTCCAGAAGACAACCCACTAGATGTCCAGAAGACAGCCCACTAGATGTCCAGAAGACAACCCACTAGATGTCCGGAAGACAGCCCACTGGCTGTCCAGAAGACAACCCACTAGATGTCCAGAAGACAACCCACTAGATGTCCAGAAGACAACCCGCTAGATGTCCAAAAGACAGCCCACTAGATGTCCAGAAGACAACCCACTAGATGTCCAGAAGACAACCCACTAGATGTCCAGAAGACAACCCACTAGATGTCCAGAAGACAACCCACTAGATGTCCAGAAGACAACCCACTAGATGTCCAGAAGACAACCCGCTAGATGTCCAGAAGACAACCCACTAGATGTCCAGAAGACAACCCGCTAGATGTCCAGAAGACAGCCCACTAGATGTCCAGAAGACAACCCGCTAGATGTCCAGAAGACAACCCACTAGATGTCCAGAAGACAGCCCGCTAGATGTCCAGAAGACAACCCGCTAGATGTCCAGAAGACAACCCACTAGATGTCCAGAAGACAACCCGCTAGATGTCCAGAAGACAACCCACTAGATGTCCAGAAGACAACCCACTAGATGTCCAGAAGACAGCCCACTAGATGTCGAGAAGACAACCCACTAGATGTCCAGAAGACAACCCACTAGATGTCCAGAAGACAACCCACTAGATGTCCAAAAGACAACCCACTATTTGTCCAGAAGACAACCCACTAGATGTCCAGAAGACAACCCATCAGATGTCCAGAAGACAACCCACCAGATGTCCAGAAGACAACCCACTAGATGTCCAGATGACAACCCACTAGATGTCCAGAAGACAACCCACTAGATGTCCAGAAGACAACCCACTATTTGTCCAGAAGACAACCCACTAGATGTCCAGAAGACAACCCACTATTTGTCCAGAAGACAACCCACTAGATGTCCAGAAGACAACCCACTAGATGTCCAGAAGACACCCACTAGATGTCCAGAAGACAGCCACTAGATGTCCAGAAGACAACCCACTTAACACACTTTTGGAGTTCATCTCAAAAGGGTTCAGGGTAATTTATATAATTAAGAAAACAGTGCCCCCGTCTGACTCCCCCCATCTACGAGAAGCGGTGGAGATCTTATGACCTCCTCATCAGTCACTGACCTCAGCGAGATCATTGCAAGGTTTGGAAAATATAGTACAGACTTGTTTCCAAGTCTCCCGTTTCCGCATAGTCTGGAGTAGCGCAGTGTGACAGGTAACTCAGGTGTGAAGGCTGCTCCTTCACTGCTTCATTAAAATAAATCCTGATTACATCCGAGATGTTCTTACACGGCCCACTGAAGCTGACAACTAAATACCATCACAGAGTCTTGTAATAGGTAAACTGCTGTTATCCAAATTGGCAAGAGGTCCAGGAGTCATATAATCCCCAACACCAGATCAAGTTTATAAAGGAAATCTACCAGCAGGATGAAGGATTGTAAACCCGGCACACTGACATACTGGTGTGTGCTCCCTCTGGCAGGATCTGCTCTTCTTCTATCTTCTTATGCCCTGATTTTTGCAAAAAAGGGCTTTTAAAATTATGCAAATTATGGCGGAAGAGCTCGAGGCTCCATAGGTGTTAATGGAGCCGGGAGCTCCTCAGGCTCATTTGCATAATTTTTAAAGCCTTTTTTTTCTTAAAAACAAGGGCATAAGAAGATAAAAGAAGAGCAGATCCTGTCAGAGGGGGCGCACACATCTCAGTGCCAAGATGCCCGCAGATTGCGAAAACGAAAACACCGCTCCTCAGACGGCCGCGCATGACCGTTCTGCAACATTAATCTCTGTGGAGCTGACGGAAATTGCGGAGCGCCGCGCTCACCAATCGCCGTCAGCTCCACAGAGATTAATGTTGCAGAACGGTCATGCGCGGCCATCTGCTCGTTTTCACGATCTGTAGGGGTCTCAGCACTGAGACCCCACTGATCAGCAAGTTAGGCTCTATCCCATGGATAGGGTCTAACTTGTCTTCGTGGGAAAACCCCTTTAAGCTTTTAGAAAATGTATTCAGAATATGGAAAACATGGTACCACACGGATGAAAGGAAATCTACCAGCAGTTAGAACAGTTTTTAAGCTAAATAAACTTACATGGAGCCATCATTTTCACTAGTCCCGAAAAACATCGGTATTTCGATTTGTTAATGTGGAGATGGAGAGGTTTGCATAGGAGATGTAAAACAAAACAAAGCATTGGAAAAAAATTTGTGGACATAGGCTTTAACTCTTTTAAGACATCTGCCGGCATGTGAGGGCTTACTTCCATTTTCTAGGAAACGTAAGGAAGGAATAGCTCCCCTTTTGGAGATTGGAGGGAACCATCACTCTGCCCAGCAGCCTGGAGCCTTCTGAAGGCCCCCGGGCAAAGGATTTGACTTCTGGGCCCAGTATACTACAGTAGACGACTACTAGTAGGACAGTATGAGACTAGGAAGGGGTTATCAACATGAGCCCCTCACCCACCCCCAACAGTAGAGGTCGGTTGGTGCAGGAAGCCGAGCACGGTGCATAACGGAGCACAGGAAATCCCCATCTTAGATACGAGGACACAGATGTGAGTCCAACTCTCCAAATGCTACCAACGTCAAATCCATTGGTGATGTGGAGCGGGTGCTTCGTTTCAATCCCTTTAACGTGAATTGATGTTGATGGTTGGAAATGTGCGTTATCCTGTAATCATAGGTTTCTGGAGGTTTTATGGTGGGGCATAGGATTAGAAATACACAGCTGCTCTGCTAAGAATAGGACAAAATCTATCTATGGGTGTTGCAGTTGGCTGCACAAAATTAAAAACTATGTACTGTATGCACCGCGCCAACGTGCCAACCGCCCTCCTGCAAATTATAGAAGAAGGTTCTATTCTTGCTGGTCTCTTTCTATTTACATAGCCGGGCCACAAACATGGGCACAAAGCCCGTAGTCTGCATCCCCCTAGGAGGCCTAAAGAATATTAACTGCTCATCTGACTCATATGGCTCACAGATTAGGAAAGCCGACGCTTAAGGGAAAAGTCGCTCATCAGGATTCGGACCGGTCTCCCAGGACCATAACAGTTCCAAACAAGGGTTGGGCAGCTCCTTCTACAAGACATTTGTCTTGTCTATGTTTAAGTCATTTGTTTATTGAGTGTCACATAACGTTTGGATGTAACTGTACATTAGTGGAGCCCAGCAACTTTACTATTGAGCCCTAAGCACCCAATCTGTCACAGCGCGGTCTATCCCCTCGACAAATGCAAATGGTTAAAACTGAGCCAACACATATGGATTTCCATAGTTATCATTGACTTGACTGTTTCAGTCCTTTGGACCGTCTCAGTAGCATGCAAGGTGATGACAAGGATGACATTGGTCGGACCACCTCTTAGTCATCTCATTACTGAATAAATCATTGCTGCCATCTCTTGTGCAGAAGCTCGAGGCCCCGACTGACCCCGGTACCCACTAGGGTGGGTATCTACCCCCTTGTAGACCAGTCCAAACCTCCCCTTATAATGATTTACACATTACTCATATTTGACAACATTATTAAAGGTATGATGATGCATAAAAAGGTCACTTGCTATTTGTGGGGGGTGCAGCTCCTTCATTTGCTTATTCAGAATGTTGACCAGTGTATATAGTGTTGAACTTACAAATATTGGCCTGTGGACAGAAGCCGGATTCCGGAGGCACCTGCCGTGGGTTGGAGTTCGGACTGTTATACTGACACCAAGGACACGGGTGAGCCGGCGTTTCTCTTTATTGTTTTTTCGCTGACTGCTTTTTGTCCATTTACGCCTGAGCTCCCCTGCAACGAAGGTGTTAACATTCTTATATAAGGTTATCATGCAAGACCACACAGCTGAGAGAGTGGATGTACCTAATGATGAGGCTCCGAATACATGTGCACATGTGGATAGAAGAAAATTGATAGCACAAATTTTTAATCATGAGTCCTCCAACGGTAACCCACTCTCTGAACACTTTGTGGATTGGGATTCTTTACTCAAATTGTCGGAGAAAGAAACGAGGATTTGGTGGGATTCAGAGACTTTGACCTCTTATATAAACAAGGAAATGATCCCCAGAGGCCTTAGAATTCGAAAACTTCCCACCACCATCTACTCCGAAAAATTTCTAGAGTCTTGGCATAGTATACTAAGTGACTGTTCCATAAAGCTTATGAAATTGATTGTCACATATGAACAAGAAGAATTAAACAAAATTAATGAAGAGATTAATCAACTTAAAACATCCTTACAGAATACTTTGTCTTCACCGGTTTTTGAGGAACACATGAACAACATTACTGCAAAAGTGAATAGCATCGAGAAAGAGATATCAGAAATCAAAAAAAGAAAATTTCAAAGGGATGTTATAGATTATAAAAGAAACGAAGTCTACGTGTGGAAACGACGAGAATATGATGTAGAGAAAGACATAGCAGGTGAAACACCGAGGTCTATCCTCAAAAGGGGAAAGTCCAAAAGACGCTATTATAAATCACCACGGAAAGTCAACTTCTCCGAAACTGATGACTCAGATGGTAGTACATCTTCGATACCCTCCAATGCCAGTGAGACATCGAGAACCAAAACCAAAACTACAAGAAGAGATAACACACCCGTTTCCACACAGGATCAGGTTTACAATTCACGGCCAAAAAACGGGGTAGACGTGCAGGATGGAAACACAGAAAGAACAGGAACGACAACTCGTTACCAGAGGAAACATCGGAAATAACACACGCGGTCATCAACCTATCCAGTTACATTCTGGATGAAAACCAGATTTCCCTTTTAAGTAAGGGTCTTAACTTTTCTCCCACATGCAATTTCGACCTATTTAAAACGATACTCGATGTCAACAAATTTGCGAGGAACATTACAGTCAAGAAGCATTTTCTTGTGTCTAATGATAACGAGGAGAGAGTGTCGCCACAGAGTGTCCCTAAAAATGATTATATTGATGAACTGTCTGTGCTTAATTCATACAATAGTTTTTCTGAACAGCGTAATGTTTTGTGTATGCGGGCGTTAATGTGTGGGGGTTCTGAAATCAATAATTATGTTAATAAGGAATTTTCAATCAAAAACTCTCATTTTTACCCAGTGGGTTCACGCCCTGCTATACTGGACAAGTTTCAGGAAATTGTGGAGGGTGAACTTATCAAACTCCACAATGAGGTATCAACAGGACACATACATTCCCATCATAACATTTCCAAACAGGAATCTCTAGCATTAAAAGACTTGAAAAAGAATACAGATATTACAGTCAGGAATGCGGACAAAGGTGGGGCGGTGGTTGTCCTTAACTCCTCACTGTATAGAAAACTGAATGTATCTATGTTACAAGATAATGTCACCTATAGAAGCCTTAGTGGAGATCCCACTCACAATAGCCAGATAGAACTCAAGAGACTACTAGAAGAAGGGGTGTATATGGGTGTCCTATCAAACAAATTGGGAGAATACCTTCATGTAGACCACCCTATCACTCCTGTGTTCCATTCATTGCCTAAAGTACATAAAAATACATTTCCCCCTCCAATGAGACCCATTGTAGCGGGCATTGGTAGTCTAGGGGAACGTTTAGGAGAATGGTTGGATATGTACCCTCAACCCCTCACACGGGTGACTCCTAGTTTCATTCAAGATACTAAACACATTATTTCTACAATGGATACATTTGAATGGAGACAGGGTTATAGTTGGGCCACATGTGACGTGGCCGCCTTGTATTTGTCCATCCCCCACTCCTTAGGTCTCACTTGCCTGAAAAAACACCTTGATACGTACAGCACATATGATGAATCTTTGAAAATTTTTATTTTAATGGCTACGGAATTTTTGTTAAAAAATAACTTTTTCCTTTTTGATAAGGTTTTCTATCTAGAAACAGAGGGGGCCCCAATGGGGGCCAAATTCTCCCCCTCACTCGCGAACATATTCATGTCCCAATGGGAAGACCAATATATTTTTTCAGATGCCAACCCACACCGAGAGTCCATTGCCTGGATGGGCAGGTATATTGACGACCTGGTGTGGGTGTGGCAAGATTCTGAAGATAAATTTCTGGAATTTGTTACCTATATGAATAACAATGTCATGAACCTTAGGTTCACTTCGGATTTTGGGGGGCAATCCATTAACTTTCTCGACATTACCCTAACAGGGGTGGGAAGTAAAGTTATAGTGAAACCTTTTTGGAAGGAAGTTTCCGGTAACACTACTTTACTTGCCACATCATGTCACCCTAGGCATGTGACCAAAAACATCCCATACGGAGAGATGATTAGGATTCGTCGTAATTGCACATTAGACTCAGACTTCCAACAAGAGAGGCAGGATCTCAGTAAGCGTCTTAAGTTACGTAGATACAAACACAGAGATATAATTACAGCAACCACCAAAACAGATAATATCACACAGAAAATGGTGCTAATACAAAAACACAAGACCTCTAATGCCAAAGACAAATCTGTGATTCCTTTCGTTACAACTTACAGCAACCAGTATCCTCAAGTGGCCAAAATTATAAAAAAAATTTGTCCCTATGCTGATACAAGACTCCACACTACACCAGATTCTATCTCCGGGCATTAGATGCATCGCTAAAAGAGCTCCTACCCTAGGCAATAGCCTCTCTCCTAGCCTTTTCACAAGTGAGGAATGTAAAAAACCCGTGTGGCTCACACACAAGGGGAACTTTAAGTGTGGACATAAACTATGCAAGGTCTGTGAATTCATCAAGACAGGCGGCACCGTTACATCCATGAATACAGGTTTAAATTTCAACATTAATTCTTATATTAATTGCAATACGTCCAACGTTATATATGTGGCTTCCTGCCAGACATGCCAGAAGCAATATGTAGGACACACAGCGGGCCCTCTGAAGATCAGAATTCGCAGATACATATCTGACATTAGCAATAACTCTTTGAATGTATCGTCCATCTCTAAACATCAATAAACAAACAAATGGTTTTTCTTGGACTGGCATAGAAAGAGTCTATCAACCCATTAGGGGAGGTGACATCAAACAGAAGTTACTTAACAGAGAAACCTTCTGGATGTTCACTTTGGCCAGCCGCCAGCCGGAAGGTTTAAATAAGAGATCAGACATTATTTTGACATATTAGAGCAGTGGTGGCGAACCTATGGCACGGGTGCCAGAGGTGGCACTCAGAGTGCTCTCTGTGGGCACTCAAGCTCAGCACAGAGTTCACCAGACAGGACTCAAAGAATCTAACTGCTGTTCCACTCAAGTCAATATTTACTAATCTCAGTGCTATTTTAACCCTTTTAATCACCAAGGAAGCATCTCATATGCTTGGCACCTTAGTAGCCAAGCATGCATGAGATACATGCTGGATTATAGGATCCATAACTTTGGATCCCTGGCACCTAGAATCTCTTGGAACTTTGGGACTGAAGGAAAAGCGAGAAGGTGTGGAGAAGACCGGGTTATCTTTGAAGGTCCTCCTGCTGGCCCTACGACTCTTCCTGTACTGCGGGACCCTGGAGAGAAGCTATAGTGATAGTCTGGATTTGCTCTCCTGCTTTCAATTGTATCAGTTTCCTCAGGAGGCAGGTATGATTGAAAGTTATGGGAGAACAGTTCAACAAATAAATTAATAAGTTACTACTTTTACTGGCACTCTGTGATAAATGAGTGGGTTTTGGTTGTAGTCTGGGCACTCGGTCTTTAAAAGGTTCGCCATCACTGTATTAGAGTATCACCTCGCCTTTTTATCATGCTTTATTATACCTTTTTGGCGACTCTGTTTTCAACTGTTGGATGCTGTTTATACTCATACACGTTTTCTATACATATGTAATCCTATATTTAAATACTTACCTTTTAAACAGTTTTTTATAATGTACGTAAAATATGGTTACATGGATATTCGTCTAATATTCATCTGACAATTTCTCCTTCATGAGGATTAACATTCTTCTTTCTCTTGTATCCTCCTTAGATTTCTGATATCGCTCTGTCCGATGCTTGTATTCTTGCCAATCTGGTGATGTAGTTAAAACCCTTTCCGCATCTACATACTTACATATATGTATGTTTTTTTAAATTTCTTTGTATCGAAACACTTTTTTAATGTTTATGGCATGAGGTGAGAGGGCTTTCAAACATTGTTTCAACATCTTACAATTTACATACCGGGTCTCCGTGTTGACAGCTCCTCCCATCTTGGCCTACGATCCGTGACGTCCTGGTCATCACGTGATCGCACTTGTACCACATGATTTGGCCACGTGATCCACGACGTCACGGAGCGGGCGTTTTAAAAGCCCGGTGTTCATTTGTAATAAATAGATCATGACTAAGGCAGCTTCTGCCGAAACGCGTTGATCATTACACAGCCATGTGTGTCTGCATGAATTTTTAACCGCAATAAAGGAAATTTGATTCATCCATCTACCGTCTCCACGTGTGGTACAGAGTGCTGGATCCACCATTCGTTTCTTCTGCTCGTTTGGCCTGTGGACAGAGGCCGGATTCCGGAGGCACCTGCCGTGGGTTGGAGTTCGGACTGTTATACTGACACCAAGGACACGGGTGAGCCGGCGTTTCTCTTTATTGTTTTTTCGCTGACTACAAATATTACAGGTCTATTGGATGTAGAAACATGTGGTTTCTCCTTTTTGAGGAATGTTCTGGGAGCCAGGCAGGGGCGCTCCACCCATGAGGCGTCTTGAGATTCTCGCCTCGGGCGGCGCCCCTAGTGGCAGGTTTAGGAGCGGCAGCCAGACGGGTTATACTGTAAGCCAGGACATGTCCCGGAGGCTGGCTGGGCGGTCGGGTAGGAGGAGGGGGCGGCACTGAGACTGTAGGTTAGCTGCGCTGTGCGCAGCAAGTAATGAGACTTCAGTTTCACAGGGACAGCTTAACTATAACACAAGGAAACATGTTCCAGCAGTCAGTGGTGGTGGCCTCCAATCACACATAACGAAGAATTGAGGAAGCAGATTGAGTAATAAATGTCAAAAACATCTACAGTTATAGTCCGGCTTCAGGGTCATGTAGTAGTAACCACAATTGAAGAAATCAATCACTTGCACACAGTTTTTTTGAGCTGAGCTCACTTAGATATTGGTGCCTTCTGATCGAGGTCCTTATCTTCATTAGCCCCAGAACTGTGTCTTGGCTGAGGAAAATGCTTTTTAAAAATATGCAAATTAGCCTCTAATTATTACACTAATAATATTACCAGGGACGTAAGATTGGGCTTCCCATAGGGGACCCATAAGGCGCTATAAGATGGTGAAACGGTGATGTCTCCTAAACTATGTTCTCTTTACAGCATGATGTAAAGGTTGTGATGTGATCAGGGAAGAAGCAGATGAAAGCTGAATTTACAGTCATGAGTATGGTGGTGTACCTAATATATATAGATTAGGAGCGAGGTGGGGAATTGGGCCGGCCCAGCTTGCTCGTAGCCTGGCCAGGATACTCTGACCTTATTATAGGGAAACAGTTATAAATGTTGCCTTGGTTCTAGCTACAGCTGGAGTGTCTGGAGGAAGAGAGCAAGTTCCCGCTCTTGTTCTCTGGTCGGGGAACACGTGGCTCGACACGGATTTGTCTCCCATACAGTCAGAGCAGGGTTCAGGTCCTGGCAGGAATGTGGCACAAAACAAGAAAACAGGAGCAAGAACGCACAAGGCTTTTTGGAAAGTATTCATCAAAATCAAATATTTATCCAACATACTAGACTACACCCGCTATAATTTTGTTTGTTTTCGCCTCCTCAACTCTCACCGTCCATTTGAAAAATGAAGCTACAGCAGATGGTAGAGAATAGATACCGGCTTTACGAGGAAAGTCGCTCTGATGACAATGGCACCCAACCCTACTGCTGCAGTCAGGACATGCCTGGAGTCTCGGCTCTGCAGGAACCGGAGATGAATATTGGAGATGAAGTCATTTTACCATCTGCCACCCATGACAGGGTCTCATACTGTGACGCACGTACACTAACTTGGGTTGGAGACATCTGGGTCATTGAAACCTTGTAATACCCAACAAACAGGATCGGCCACCACAGTACCAGAGGATCCTTAGGCAGGCCCAAGCTCTATCTCAATATTCGTCCCTGAGGTTCATGAGAAGACATCTCAATTTGGTTTCTGCAAGGGTTGGTGCTCAGAAAAATGTGCTGGGCCCAAGGAACCTCGGTGTGATATTACAACACTGCGTCCCATCTAGCGTGGCCTCTGACCAAATGATTTCTCAATTTATGGGACCTACGATAAACCCTGTTGATCATTGTCATTATATGCAGTGACTATGGTCACCCACAGTGTTTCGAGAGGTGGAACCCAAAAAATAACTTAGCCGGTGGCTTCTCTTCTGTGTGGTCGTGGTGGCTTACTTGGGCTACCACCAGCAATCCTCCTAGACTGGTGGTCTGTCCATCAAGTATTGGGGTTGTAACTCACTTCAAATACTACCCAAAGCTTTATGTTTTACTGCCAGAACCAAATTGGACCTTCAGGCTAGAATCCAATTGTGACCCTTCCCAGAAAGTGCAGATCTGTAGCCTGTAGTTCATCTACTGTGGGTGGCCAGTGTACGTGGTCAAGGTTACTAGATATTTAGGGAGATGTCCGCACCCCAATTCCTAAACCTGTCTTTGAACTCCCCTGCTTAATGGTATGGAGTTCCCTTTCTGTGCCTTGCCCCACTCTTCTATTGTTGGACACCTGTGTCTCAGTACTTGCTCTCTCCAGACTATCACTCCCAACTAGACCTTGGGTGGTGCTTCCCTTACATAACCTAAGTTCACTGCCAGCATTACACAGCAGCCACTCGCTGTTAACACCCATGAATGTTGGGTATTTAACTTTTAAGTGCCGTGGTCAACAATGACCACCAGTGGTGGCTCATGGTTGCTGCCATCCTTTCCCCAATCGTCCACCCAAGTGATGTCTACTGCCAGCATTACACAGCAGCCACTTGTTAAAACCTATGACTGTTGGGTTTAAGTGCCGTGGTCAAACCTTATCCCTGGTGGTGGCTCATGGTCGCTGCCTTCTTGTCCCCAATCATCCACCCAAGTGATGTCATTGGGAGGAGCCTGCCGGTTGCTATAACAGACCTGAGTGTCTGACTATAACAAATTGCCCCTAGTAAGTACAATTTGTCCACTTATAGTTCTAACAATAGAAAAATAAAAAAGTTCTGCCTTTTGGAGTGTTGTGACTAAAAAACGTAAACCCAAAAAGTTTAAAAGGCCCAGGCCTTAAGGGGTTAAAGCTAGATATAACTTTTAGGGGAAGGACAGAGTTGATGAATCTGTGAACCTCTTTCTGCAGAAATTCCACAGAGTTCTTATTGACCGCCCCACGATATCAGGACGTGTTACCTCGGCTATTCTGGAGAAGTCTAAAGTGCATGACGACACATCCTGCGACTGCCAAGTCTCTCCGCGTGTTTCCAAGTCTTCAAGGGCTCGTACATGAATATGTCTGCTGTATGAATATATTTGCACAGAAACTGAATCTATTGATTTCCAGACTTGTAAAGGCGGAGACTCATTATTCCCGTCTGTTGTATTTGCTGGAGTCCAAGAAAGGCCCAAAAGTGTATAAACAGCATATTCCAAATCCATGTAAAGCACATCCTGTATGTAGCCTCCAGGACCTACAGTATATCACTCTATAATAACTACCACTCTTTTATACCATTTTGGGCCTCATTTACTAAGGGTCCACGGAGCGCATTTTCGTCGGGTTTCCTGACTACTTTCGATTTGTGCCGCATTTAAGTGGGGTTTTTGGCGCACGTGATCAGATTTTGGTGCAATCGCACCAACTTGCATGCGGCACAAATCGGGGGGTGGGCCGCCGGACGATGCGACGGCTTCGGACAAGCGCGGGATTTAACATTGCAAATTGTGTCGCAAGACATGCACTCACATGCACCGGGAAGAAGAATGTGAACTCCGGGGACCTGAGCGGGGAAGCGACACATGCAGGAAATTGGGCACAAGATCTCGGTGAATTGCGCCGGACTTCATCTTCGTCGGACAGTCCGGATCGGGGAATGTGACAGGACTGGGTAAGTAAATGTGCCCCAGTATCTTACAGTTTTAGGGGTTGATTTATTTTAATCGTGTTTAATACCTAGCTTTTAGGAACGGGCAGGGATGTACGATGTGTGATCAGTGCCAGGCAGCAGCCACCAAGGAAAATACAAAGCAGAGAATTTGGGGTATGGATGGATTAGAGTACACAGTAATTAGTGGATAGGTGGATTAGAGTACAAGGACAGTACGGAGCTCTTCTGTGCACTCTTATTCTCTATGATAATTTGGGTGTGTGCTGCGGGGGAGCACCTGTACCTGTGACTTGATACCTCAAGTGACGCAAATTCTTTCTTCCATAGACTTGTGACATGTAAGTTGTGACGTATTTTGATTTATGTCACTACAAGTTTTACGTTACTTGTGCACTATGTCTTATAATAGTAAATTATCTTAGCGCCCCGCCCCTTGCCCTTTAGAGGGAGTCTTTACTAAATGCCAGAGGTTGTTGGATACAACAATAACATTCAGCTTTTATAGACGTCACTGAGAAAGAACTATTGTGCTCCACGTGTAACTATCCGCATTCCAGATGTTACACCCGAACCCACCCACCATTCACCCGGCACAGCACCTGACAAAACACAGCACCCACCATTCAGAAAGCTCAAAGATAACCTATTCAGATCTCGTACTTATCACAGCTGAGGGTTTGCTACAATTGTATAGAACAATTTTAAATATCTTAGCAGCACATAGACATAACAAGGGCTGAAGACCCCGGAGCTGGTGCCCACCTGCATCTACTAGACGTCATGGCTTCTGGCAATGAAAGAGAAAGGAATGAGAAGAGAATCACAAGGAGAAGGAGGGAGGTGGTGGGGGGGGGGTGATATCTGTCCCCAAAATCTGGAGGTCTCGCTCGGGGGCCATTACTGCTGCGAATGTTTAAGTGTCAGACAGTGTGTGAAGGGGGGAATGGGACTAAGTACAGTATACAGAATGCAAAGTAAAGCATCCAATAATAGATAATGATTTACATTCTAGAAGCGAAGCTTCTCACACTGTCCTCACACTGCTGAGCTCTGTGCTCTCTGCATTGTACGTCCCCACAGCACCAAGCTTCTGTTTTGTGTAAAACAGGGTTTTCAGGGTAAATACTACAGAATTCACAAATGCAAATTGAAGAAGCTGTGAAACTTAATGTAGAAAGATAAGAGCACAGCAGTGTGAGGACAAGCCCCAAGTGCACGTGGAGAAGCTACAAGCCTGGAATATAAATCCATATTTCACAGTCCTGCTGCTACTAGCAACATACAGAAAGGTGTATTTACACATCTCTTCAGGGAGAATACCTAACACTGAGAGCACAGAGCACAGCAGTGTGAGGACACACCCCCAGTGCACTTGGAGAAGCTACAATCCTGGAATATAAATCCACATTTCACATTCTTGCAGCAACTTATAATTACGCGCCTCTCCTTGGCCATTATCTGACACTGACTGCAGAGAGCACAGAGCACAGCAGTGTGAGGACACACCCCCAGTGCACTTGCAGAAGCTACAGTCCTAGAATATAGATCCATATTTCACAGTCCTGCTGCTACTAACAACATACACAAAGGTCTGATCACACTGCTGACTTCATTTGGTGCAAAGGTAGAAGTTTAAGTAATAATCCAGGGAGGGAGGGGAGCCGGAGCCTGCGCTTGTTATTTATAAGAAATAATATTCTGGACATCTGGAGAATCTTATTTTCCGGTTATTTCCATTCATCCTGATTGTATCTACAGATGTTGTATCCACAGTGCACAGAAAATTTATAAAAACTTGGAAATCCATTTCTGGGTAAAGGAGACAGTGAGCAATTCCAGTCCCTACACTAATGCCTCCAGTCTGTGCCAATCCCTACACTGATGCCCCCATTCTGTGCCAGTCCCTACACTGATGCCTCCAGTCTGTGCCAATCCCTACACTGATGCCCCCATTCTGTGCCAGTCTCTACACTGATGCCTCCATTCTGTGCCAGTCCCTACACTGATGCCTCCATTCTGTGCCAATCCCTACACTAATGCCTCTATCCTGTGCCAGTCCCTACACTGATGCCTCCATTCTGTGCCAATCCCTACACCAATTCCTCTATCCTGTGCCAGTCCCTACACTGATGCCTCCATTCTGTGCCAGTTCCTACACCAATGCCTCCATTCAGTGCCAATCCCTACACCGATGCCTCCATTCTGTGCCAGTCCCTACCCTGATGCCTCCATTCTGTGCCAGTCTCTACACTGATGTCTCCAGTCTGTGCCAGTCTTTACACTGATGTCTCAAGTCTGTGCCAGTCCCTACTCTGATGTCTCCAGTCTGTGCCAGTCTCTACACTGATGTCTCCAGTCTGTGCCAGTCCCTACTGTGATGCATCCAGTCTGTGCCAGTCTCTACATTGATGCCTCTATTCTGTGCCAGTCCCTACACCCATGCCTCCATTCTGTGCCAATCCCTACACCAATGCCTCCATTCTGTGCCAATCCCTACACTGATGCCTCCATTCTGTGCCAGTCCCTACACCAATGCTTCCATTCTGTGCCACTCCCAACACCAATGTCTCCATTCTGTGCCAATCCCCACACCAATGCCTCCAGTCTCTGCCAGTCCCTACACCAATGCCTCCAGTCTGTGCTAGTCTCTACACTGATGTCTCCAGTCTGTGCCAGTCCCTACTCTGATGCATCCAGTCTGTGCCGGTCTCTAAACTGATGTCTCCATTCTGTGACACTCCCTACACCAATGCCTCCTGTCTCAAATGTCTCCTGTCTGTGCCAGTCTCTACACTGATATCTCCTGTCTGTGCCAGTCTCTACACTGATGTCTCCTGTCTGTGCCAGTCTCTACACTGATGTCTCCTGTCTGTGCCAGTCTCTACACTGATGTCTCCTGTCTGTGCCAGTCTCTACACTGATATCTCCTGTCTGTGCCAGTCTCTACACTGATATCTCCTGTCTGTGCCAGTCTCTACACTGATATCTCCTGTCTGTGCCAGTCTCTACACTGATGTCTCCTGTCTGTGCCAGTCTCTACACTGATATCTCCTGTCTGTGCCAGTCTCTACACTGATGTCTCCTGTCTGTGCCAGTCTCTACACTGATGTCTCCTGTCTGTGCCAGTCTTTACACTGATGTCTCCAGTCTGTGCCAGTCTCTACACTGATGTCTCCTGTTTGTGCCAGTCTCTACACTGATGTCTCCAGTCTGTGCCAGTCTCTACACTGATGTCTCCAGTCTGTGCCAGTCTCTACACTGATGTCTCCAGTCTGTGCCAGTTCTCTCTAGGTTACATGCTATGACATCACATCAGGTATGACTATGATGTCACATAGTAATTCTAGACAGGTACTATGACATCATATGGGAATTACAGTCATGGAAGCCATCAACAAGGTCCTGACATCAAGAACTTCATTGAAGAAAGACAAAACCCGGTGGAGAACCTGGACTCTCTCCTGCCTGGGGCGACCTATAAATGTTGCGTCCCTCGTTCCAATCCAATATTAATATATCATATTGTACTGTTATTTTGCGAGTTTTCCGTGCAGTGTCTGACATTCTTGCCAACATCAAGTGTGAACAGACACTATTTGGATTTTTCAGCTCCTGCTTTGTAGCATGTGACTGTGCCTGTGATGCTACCCCCTGACTTCCCGCAGCTGCTGCTGCCTGAGGCGAGAGGCTCAAGACCTTTTGTTCATATTTCCTACATTTATTTTCTTCCCCCCAAATTGACAGCTGTCCCTGGGGCAAGAAAAAATTCCGGTGACAGCAGCCCATTGGCTATACTCTGTGACCAATAACATTATTGTTACCATCCTGGCAAGCCTATCCCAGTTTTGGCGGGAAATTTTCCTACCAAGGCTACTAACTGTTCAAAGGTTTTCTCATGAAAGAAAGTGATGGTTACACAACAAAGATCATTTAACCCCTTACTTTATAATGTTACTCAGTTTTATTGCTGTTTTAGCTCCTATCACTCGTGATGTTCGGTGTAAGATTCCAGAGTGTGAGCGGGGGCTATATGAGCAGACACTTCATGATCCCTCTGTACTATGAGATGCTGTGTGTTGACAATGTGCTTAGATTATCAGGGTACAGGTTTATATACACTTTCATTTAGCTTCTGAACATTCACTAGTATCTGACACATAGAAAGAGACATGAGACAGATCAGAGACAAGAGATGTTGAGATCCATGAGATGCATATAACACACATGTAACACATACACAGTCAGATCTGCTATAAAGATCTGTAGCTTGTACAGTAAGTCTCTGCACACTGCTGCTGGCCGGCAGGAAGTACCTGTATTTGAGCTGGTCTTGTAATGCAGGAGGAGGGGAGGGAGACAGAGAGAAATGCATTGTGCAGACATGAGAAGCTATTCATGAGAAGAATCTGTCCTGCCCGACCCTAGTCAGAAAATTTATGGTCGGATCCCAGGGAAACCGAAATTGTATACACCAGGACTGCTACAGAGAGGTTGG
This sequence comes from Engystomops pustulosus, assembly GCF_040894005.1. NCBI lineage: Eukaryota > Metazoa > Chordata > Amphibia > Anura > Leptodactylidae > Engystomops > Engystomops pustulosus. The sequence continues at coordinate 253,435,813 of NC_092412.1, read as the reverse complement.
AATTACATCTGTGAAACACTGTGGGGCACATGTACTAAGGGTCCACGGACCGCGATTCCATGGGGTTTTACCAAATATTTCCATTTTGCGCCATTTTGCCCTGAATTGCCGTGGGTTTTTGCCACACACGATTGGATTGTGGCGCATCGGCACCGGCTTGCACGCGACAGAAATCAGGAGGCGTGGCCGTCGGACAACCCGACAGATTCGGAAAAAACGCGGAATTTAAAAAACTAATTGTGTCGCAAGATCAAGCACTCACATACTCCGGGAAGAAGCAGGTGAACTCTGGCGGACCTCAGCGCGGAAGCTACACCTGCAGAAAATTGGATGCACGACCTTAGTGAATCGCACCGGACCCGAATCCTTGTCGGACAACAAACCCCGGGATTGCGACGGGACCGGGTAAGTAAATCTGCCCCATAGTTTTGTTCATATAAGTACACGTACATATAAGAAACTCGTCTTTGTGGGAATACCCTTTTAACCCATGGGTTGACTATAATCCCATGGGTATCCCTCCGACCCTTCCTATGGTCCAAGCTCCTTAGACAGGGCAGGGGATATGCTGTGACATCACAAAGGAATTCCGGTAAGATACTATGACATCATAAAGCCAGCATACCAGCATTTCCCAGTCAGCTCTAAAGACTGGAAGAATAAATGGCAATTTACTAGAATAACTTACTTTCCATTCTGTAAGAACGTAACAACATAATTTGTTCATACCTCAGATCAAGGTCAGATCTCACAACCTCGGCCCCCGCTAGTACTAAATCCAATCAGCAGGTGTATTACCCAAGTGACTGACATTTACTGTAAACAGGTGTTTGGTTTCTGTGTAGTTTCCACATTTCCCGTCCCGGTTCTGTCTCAATGTCATATTATGTTCTGAATGTGTGGGGGAGGTAGAAGGTGAAGGACTGAATTCCCTCTAAAATGTGTACAGGTTGTGCTAGATTGTGCAATTTAAAAGTTTTTTGGACACATCCTGGTTTCAACAAATTCATGACTAGTTGAGATCCTGGAAGAAGTGGGGAAAGAGTTTTACTACTGAGGAAATGGGCTCCGTCATTGGGTTAGTCATAGCCACGGGCGGTGGTGGTGCTCCAGAAGAGCGGTGCCATGCCATGTGTGGACCTTGTGGTAGTAGTCAAATGGAGACCCAGATAAAAGACATCTGTAGGTCCATCCTTGATCATCTCCTTGAAACTATATAGACCCTTCATATAGATCCTCCACGTTGGGTTGTTTTCACATGGATCCCGGAGGCTGGGCTAACTGGAGAATCCTCTCTTTGGGGGATCCAAATATACTGACAAGTTGGCGTTAAAGAAGCTCCTAGAAAAATAGAGAGAGCTCTTCTAATGTGACCCAAAATCTTTTCTCTGACCTTTGTGGAAACCTGGCAGTAAGTGTTCAGATTCTCTGCAGCTCCCCCACAGGTGATGCTGTGCATTACACACTTCTCATTAAAATGAATGTGCTTTATCAGTAAATCATGATCATGTTGGGTTTTACAGAGTGAGAAATACTCTTCATGTCTCCCATCGCTTTGTCTTATACTCTAGGAGACAGTTATGAAAGTGGTGGTCACTTCCCTCTAGCCGCCCAACACGGCAAAGATTTACGATGTTTTTATTACATGAGCTGACAGAACGTGGGCTGCTACTGTATTAACTAAGGAAACATCTGGATTCTGCCTTGTAAAAACAAAATCTGATATATCTCCACCATATTTCTCTCTTCAACAACATTAATCTTGCTCTAAAGTCTGTGGAAATGAAATGTAGAAAAGTCGTTTTCCGTTACGCCGCTACTTCCGATACTTTATAACCGCATGGATACATTCTGTCAATCAACCTTTCCGAGGGTCTCCAGTGTCCCCCCTACGAGAAGAGGCATGAAGGGAGGTCACATCTCAGCAGCCGTATGTTATTGTGAAATGTCCAGAGCACCGACTATCTAGGACAGTGGTGGCGAACCTATGGCACTGGTGCCAGAGGTAGCACTCGGAGCCCTCTCTGTGGGCACCCAGGCCATCGCCCCAGCATGAAGCTCACCAGACAGGACTCAAAGAATCTTCCTACAGAATCTTCCTACAATGATAGGGGAATTTGCCCTCCTCCTTTCAACTGTGTTGGTGTCTTTAGGAGGCTGAACGATTGAAAATTGTCAGAGAACAAGGAGAAATAAATTACTACTTAAATTGCGTTGTTGGCACTTTGCAATAAATAAGTGGCTTTTGGTTGAAGTTTGGGCACTCAGGCTCTAAAAGGTTCGCCATCACTGATCTAGGAGATAACCAAGGGTCCTCTTCTTTCTGGGGTTTACCATGGACATTCTCAATTCCATCCAACACCCCCTCCGCCGACCGAATACCATAACCAAAGATTGTAAGAGAGAATGGAGTCCGTCACATAATCTTCCACTTTCAGAATCTCTGGATGTCACAGTTTTCATGGATGAGGACAACTATGTTTTATTGTATATATCAAACTAACCGTCCCATTGTTTTTGTAAAAACCAGGTCAGGTTTTTCGTTGTATTCTGTCCAGACTATAACTGGTTGCTGAATCAGCTTCGCCGGGTCTGTTTGTCAAATAGTCTGTTTGGAGCTTAATCCCATGGAAGTCCCACTGGCTGTTGGACCCCTACTAATCTGAGATCAATGACCAAGGGTGGGTTATTAATAAAATAGAAACCATGGAGAACCCCTTTCTAGAGGTTGTTCCACTATTTAAACTTTCAGAATTGGACCAAAGTTACTGATCTCCGGAAAATCGACTGCTGGGTCCCCAAATGATTAAGAGAAAGGGAGTAAATGATCCTCTCTGATTGGTGCTCCGGTGCACGTGTGTGACCATTCTCGTCCATGGTGCTGTTAGGACTTTGTCTGATGTCATAGAAGGGAAGCGGTCACCAGATCTCTATTCAGAGAAGGAGCCTGGTTCCCCTTTTACCCAAGTGGAGTTGGTCCCCGAGGACATCCGCAACGTGTTCAGTATCTTTTTGATAGGGGGGTAAGTTACAATGGAGGTACAACCCCTTTAACATAATCTCAGCAGACTTCCGATGAAATAACATTGACGTGTTCTGTTACGTTCCTGTGTGATTATTCGTAGTTTGGAGCTTATGGTAGGGAGTTTCTGCTCTAGTTTGTCTCATCTTCATCCGGACTGTTCTCTACCACCTCGAAAGAACGTAATGTGCAATAGTTGGAGGCTTAGATCATGGAGTTCAACTACAGTCTAACATCTCAGCTTGGGAGAGGGCCACGGACAAGGAGCTGACCTCATATGTGCCAATGGATGATTTCTAGATACCTATCTATCCAGGTTTCCATGAAAATAAAGTGAGATTAAAATATTTAAATTTATACTCCACTCACAGATTTCCCTTATATCCAATATCGGCTGGTCGCCCTTCACAAAACAAAGGAACATCATCATAAAAGTTCTCTATGAAAGACAGTGATTGGCTGTTACGATGACCCTCCATCGGTCTTTAGGCATCAAGAGTGTAACAGGAAGTGAAGAGTGGAGGAGGACCGGGCAGCATCAGGAATGGATCAGTATCGGGGGATCCATGAGGTGAGTATAAGCTCTCGCATTGGTAATGGTCAAGGTGCAGCCGATATCTTTGGATGCTCCAAACTCGAGATGCTAGATCGGTTGGAGTTAGGAAATAGGTGCAGGAAAATCAAGGACGGTAGGCACACAACAGGACCGGGTAGTTTTTCCAACTTATTTTTCTTTATTTATATTAAAACAGACCGAAAACAGGTAGTCACAATGTGTTTCGGGGATCTGCGGTCCCCTTTCTCAAGGGAATTGTAAATCAAGCACTGGAGTCGTTCGGGAGTCGCTCCAGTATGTGTCAAATACTGGATCAACTCCCAAACCACTCCAGTGTCCCATACTGTGTCACATACTGGAACAACTCCAGAACCACTCCAGTGTCCCATACTGTGTCACATACTGGAGCAACTCCAGAACCTCTCCAGTGCTTGATTTTCTATTCACTTGAGAAAGGGGACCCCAGATCCCTGAAACGCATTGTGACTACCTGTTTTCGGTCTGTTTTAATATAAATAAAGAAGAATATTTTGGAAAAACTACCCGGTTCTGTCAAGCGTCTACCGTCCTTGATTTTCCTGGCTGGATGTTATGGCACTCACTTCAGTCATAAAGTAAGGTCTCATAAAGTCTTATAGAGGAAGTATGGTCTCATAGTCCCATGACCCCACAGCACGTCTGGTCAGATGGAGGGGCTGAAAATCAGGAGGAGCGGTAATGGTCTGCTTACACTTTCTTTTATTTGGCCTCCCAACCTCCACTTTCCTGGATCACTCCTTCAAGTCTGGGTACCCAGTGTTGCAAGGTTCTACCATGAATGGTCATGCCCTTGCTGTAGTGGTAGTGGGTCCCAATTGCTTGGGTTCCTATTAAGTCAATACGCCCTTCCCCTGTGTATTTATTGAGATTGAAGGTAGACCAACCCTTTGATCGTGGAATTGGGAGGCCCAGTTAGAAATTGAAGCGCACCTTGCGCGGACAGGCAGCCAGGGGTCCATGAAATGACCCTAAGACTGTCTGTCCACATTCCCATCACTAGAAGACGTATTCCCTCTAACCTGCTTATGTACTATTAGAAATTGATACAATATATCAGTACATTGACATTGAACTAAATTACAAGTCTTCCTATGGGATACAAACTGGCCCCAAAGCTGACATTGGTCCATTTGGGTTAAACCATTTGGGCCGTAAAGATTCTGAGGTTTTGAGGAAGAAGTATGAATAAATAAATAGAACAGAACCATGAGCGTTTTCCACTTGTTGCAGCTGGTTTTAGGTTTACTCCTAATTCTTTGGCAAGATACAAAGCCAAAATCGTATTCCAGATCCCTTGAGGGGGTGACTGATCTACTTTCTATGTATTAGGTTCCTTTGTTGCTTTGTTGTAATGTTACATGGTAACGCTGTTGTGTAAGTAAGGGGGGATTTCTGTAGTTACACCTTTAGGGGTAACAGTCTTATTGCGACCCCCCACTGATCATAATAGGGGTCCCCATCTTCTCTGAAATCAGGACAGGTGATTAGCCTGTCCATTTATTTCTATGTCACTGTAGACCAATGGGGTCCTACAAAATGCCCGGATCTGAAATGATCCCCTATATTGTCCGTTCTAAGCCACTATTTAATTAGTTTTTTTTCATAAAGAGAACCTGACAGCAGAAACCTACCCAATAATCCACTATGAATATGCTGTAAAGCAGATTCCTGATCGAGTTTCTTTCATGGTCCAGTGTGGTGGCATCATCAGGAATCGAGATGAAAATTGGGGGGGGGCGTGGCCTGACACCGCATGGAGGCAGACGTGTGAGCTTTAGCTCCCGCACCTGATTCCCACCTACAGCGACATTAGCGCACCAGAACCGGACCCTCCGCCACTCACCAACCTCCGGGAAGACCTGAGACTCCTCGGTCCACGTCCCGGGACCCCGTCGAGGGCTTTCTGGCAGCGCCGGCAGGCAAAGGGTCCTCAGCGGGCCGCACGCGTGTCTCCCCGCCGCAGACACGCAGCTTCGCAACACCAAGGGAGCAGAAGCAGGGGCCGGGTGCCCGCTCCAAGGCGCCAGAACCGAGCCCAGCACCGGACATCAGGGATCGGGAAGAAGAGGCCGCGAACAGGCCAATCATGGCGGCTCAAGTAAGTGCAGCCCCCCCACAACAGCCGGCAAGCCCTTCCCGCCATAAAAGGCAGCAGGTTGTCCCGCCATTACAGCAGGGACAAGAGCAAGCGACAGGCCAGGGCATCCCCAAGCAGCAGAGCCCCCATAAAGGCTCAAATAAGCCACCAGGAGCCAGTAATGGAGAAAATTCTCCACCTCATATGTCCTCAACATCTTACTCCTCTGTGGCTAAGAGTGCCAGGAATAAATCCTCCACGGAAATGCCCCCCTCTCTCCCCCAAAGGCAGCAAAGGCGTACCCATGCCCCAGGAGACGCACCAACCGCCGTTAATGGCACTTATGGAGACTGGTCAGACTCCCAGGGAGAAGATCTGAGTGCCACCCCCTCCCTCACCGGCCTGCGTTCAGTACAAAACCCGTGGGCCTCACCGGGTGGCTTTGCCAACTCCGATGGCCCACCAACCACTACCTCTCTGCCCATGTCTGCTGACCTACAAAGCTTGCTCCAGAGTCTACCTACTAAGCAGGACTTTAGAGAATTAGTGGAAGAAGTAAAAGATACATTCTGTACTGAATTAAACTCGGTCAGAGATGACCTGCACTCCCTAGTGAACAGAGTGGAGGGACTGGAGGTGGCCCATGATGACACAAGAACTTACATGGCCCAGCTACGTGAATCCGTGGAGATGGAAATTGGTTGTATAAATCCATGGGGGTGCAGCAGTGGCTTAAATAGGGGTCCAGCCCAGGTGAGGGGATACATGAAAGCTGTACTAATTTTAGGGAATGTCAGAGCTGGAGGCCAATAGCTCCCTGGCTTACTATATAATGTATCACTATTGGTGTCCTGTAGACCACATCTAGCAGGACAACCCTTTTAACTACTTGTCATGGGAGAGTCACTATACTGGCCAGGGACGCTGTAGGAAGAGAGTATGGAAAGAGGGTGCAGACCCTCAGCGACCCTGGGGGTGACTAATTAGGGTCCACAGATATTCTGCAACTCATAAGGAGAGGCAGTGGGTGTGCTGTGCAGATTTGGGTAGGGGGATGGGGTAAAGGGAGATGGGAAGATAATTTACTACTTCTACTATTAAGTGCAGGGACAGGCAGCAGCTTCTAAATCTTCTTGGGGGTCATTTACTAAGGGCCCAATTCGCGTTTTGCCGACGTGTTACCCGAATATTTCCGATTTGCGACGATTTTCTCTGTATTGCCCCGGGATTTTGGCGCACACGATCGGATTGTGGTACATCGGCGCCGGCATGCACGCGACGGAAGTCGGGGGGCGTGGCCGAAGGAAAACCCGACGGATTCGGAAAAAACGCCGCATTTAAAAAAAAAAAATGTGTCGTGAAACTTGCACTTACCTTCACCAGGTATAGGCCTGTGTATTTCAGGGCATTCCAGCGGGCCTCGGGGAACTTCAGTGCAGCAGCGACACCTGGTGGAAGGCGGAGGAACTACCTTAGTGAATCGCCGGAAGACCCGAATCCAGCTCAGAGAACGCGCCGCTGGATCGCGAATGGACCGGGTAAGTAAATCTGCCCCAATGTTTTTCTAAATGAATGGGCTGCAGATTTTAAACAACTACCATGCTAAAATTTTTGAGGAACTTTCACTGCAGGCTTAACTCCTGCAATGTTGAGGTGTTGAAAGGGGCAGATTAGGACCACCCTGGGCCCTTGAGTGTATGAATATTATAGACCCTACAAGTCTGGAGTCACTTCCTACATAATGTACTTGGGGAATGGAGGATGTGACCTTTCTGCTGCTTTCAATCTGCAGTTTCAGGACCTTTGGAGGACCTTCAAAGGTCCTGAAATGGTTTTTGTGTACATGTGTATAAAGAGCAGGAACAGATGTATGAGGATTTCATGGATGAAGGTCCTTTTCAGTATAAAATTTGGTGGGTGGTTTGGGTGGACGTGGGCCCCCTAGAAGCCTTGGGTTCCGGGCTACCACCCAAAGCACCTAAGCTATAATCAACTACCGGGTGCTGATGACTAATTTAGCCTAGTAGAAACACAATTATTGCTTTTAGTGTCTCCAGATCCACCACCGTTTTATGGAGCTGCGTCAGGGTTTGTTTTTTGCAAGAGGAGTTGATTTTTGCATTCACATTTGACCAGTCTCCCAAACTTCCTGAAAGTCTCCCCCCCAAAAAAATTGGTGATCTCTCACAGTCCCTGAAGAGTAGGAAAATCTGAGACCCAGGACTATAGGACATTATTCTATTTTTTTCAATAGTTGTTTATGTTGTGACCTCATGTCAGCACGACCTGGGGTAGATTGTTCACGAAAATATGAGGATATGGACTCAACCACATTTCCAACATGCCCCCGAGGAGGTACCTGGACTATATGATCTTTAAAGGGGTATTCCCATATCTAAAAGTTGTTGGACCTTCACTTATCCGGAGAATAAGGATATCCTCCCCCTCCTCAGTGAGGTGGCTATGCTTGTCCAATATTCTCTATTATAGACTAAGTGGCTACCAAACATATCCGAGCGGGCAGTTATAGTTTAGTTATAAAGAGAGTTGGTAGAATACATGGCCCCCTCTCCATTCTGCCCAGCTACAGGGACCCCAGACTGGCACCAGAACCCAGTAATGGGACAGTACAACCATGACACCTGCTACATGTTACCTCATGTGGATGGATGGGAATGTGGAGAGAGAGGGGGAGCCCCTGCACTGCAATCATAGGGGAACATACACTTACATTTAAAATGATAAAAATAAAACTCGTCCTGCAAAAAACAAGTCCCTATGGAGCACATTTGACCAAAAAACTAAAATGTTACAACTTAATATTAGGGATTTTGTAATAAAACAAAAACAAACTTTGTACTCAGACAATAGTCTACACCTCCAGGTGCTGCACCTTATAACAGGTGAGGGGAACAATAAGGAGAGTCTGCACAAGGCACCACAAAAACTAAACCCCATCCTGTCAGCCATTACTGTAAAGGCTGTGATTATTCTCCGGACATACGGATTACAGCCGCCGCTATCCTTGGAAGGGGATTACATAACACTCACAGTTATAGAGACGCTAACAGGAAGGGCAGATAAAGCAGCGGGCGAGACAGTAGATAAGTCCTGGCGTCCACAAATCCTGCAAAAATAGAAACGCGTCATCGTCTGCGCAGTCACATACGATTAACCATCTGATGTCCTTTGAGAGGGAACTTTCCGCTTTTTAGAATTTTGTCTTTTAAAGGGCCCAAAAAAAGTAGTTGTTGCTTTATTATACTTCTATACAAACCATGCTTTCCAGCTCAAATCCCACAGACCAAGGAATCCTGGATACGCCTTTTAAATGAAGCTTGAATAAAGAAAAAGTTTTTTTAAGCAATTCCTTGGTCCGTGGGATTTGAGCTGGAAAGCATCGTTTGTATACTGTGACGCTCTCAAAGTGGAATGAGGATCCGTGCTCTCACCATCCATGCAGCACCTGCTATTTTCTTTATTATACTTCTACCTGTAGCGCCCCCTGGAGGGAATGTCCTGTCCTATTCACATCAATCTATAAACCCCCATTACTCAGATAATGGGGCTTATTTACTAAGGGTCCACGGCAGCACTTTCATCTGACTTTCTGTCGTTTTCAGGATTTGCGCCGGAGATTGTGTCTCACGCGATCGGATTGTGGCGCAGCTGCACTGCTTTCATGCGACAGAAATCGGGGACGTGCCATTGGACAATCCGACTGATTCGGACTGAGGCAGGTTTCAAATTGTGTTGCATGCAATGCACTTACATGCACCAGGAGGAAGAAGGTGAACTCTGTCGGACCTGAGCGGGGAAGCGACACATGCAGGATATCGGGCGCACGATCTTGGTGAATCGCGGCACAGTGCATTATGGTCGAACAATGTACTTTCGGGGGGAACGCGTCAGCACGGGTAAGTAAATGTGCCCCAGTATGTAGTAATCTTGGACACGTGTAAGTCAAGAATTAAATTACAATTTAAATTAAAGAGCACCCGATCCTTGCGCTGCTGGGGTCCAGGATCGGTTTTTGTCTCCGTTGTAGTTTCGGGCAGAATTGTTTGCACCTGTTCGTTTAACATTTGACTCATTCAGCGCCCGACGGAGAATGAATAACGGAGAATTTCATGAAAACGATTTCCTTTGATGTTGTACTTTTTATATTAAAGCCTGAAACGGAAATGTCTGCATCCGGGATATTCTGGATTATTTCCACATTTTCCCTGTAACTCCGCGTTGCTCAGTCATTGCTCAGCTTCTGCCCATTTGGAGAGGGGGCCGGGGATTAATGTGGGATCTCACTCGGACCTATAGATTTATGTCTCTCCTTCTGTATCTGAATAGTCAGAGCTGCAGATGGAGGGGCTCCCAGTGCACGCCGACACCGGCCCTACCCATAGGAGGTAGATAGTACCACTATCTGTGTATGTTACTTAAAGAGGACCTGTCACCCTCATAAACGCCACTAGGAGATGTTACTAAAGTAAGCGGCTGCGAGTGCTCCAACAAACGCCGCAGTGTTACACTGCTATAATTATCAGAAACCTCCGATAACACTAACAAACACTGCTGCGCTATACAATAGAAAACGGCGTCTTCGTGAGGGGGTGGTCCGAGGAGCTGCCTCTTACCCGGAACCGCCCCACCCTCTCCATTGGCTGTGCATCATGCAGCAGTCACCACCCTAATCCGACCCCACAATCCCGCCCCCTCATGAATACGCCGGACCACTTTGAGACCAGTCTGGCGTTTCCAGTGTACAGCGCAGCAGTGTTTGTTAGGAGGTTTCGATAACCCTAGCAGTGTAACACTGCGGCATCTGTTGTAGCGCTTACTTTAGTAACAGCTCCTGGTGCTGTTTTTGAGGGTGACAGGTCCTCTTTAAAGGTGCATCACCATCTCCTCCTGTGGACATGACCTAATAGATGTGGGTCTCACCTCAGGGGTGCCGCATCCATGAGGTGAGTTGAGCCTATTGCCTGCAGCAAGACAGGGGGCAGCATCAGGGACGCAGTCACCTGCTATAAAGCAAGAATCTGACACCTAAAAATAGTGTCTGCCAGCGCGGGTGTGAGACACTGCAGGGAGACCACACATGCTATATAAAATAACCTGTTCTGGATGAGGCAGAGGGAGCACAATCTACAGCTCGCCTCAGGGTGCAGAGAGTTTAGATTCATCCCTGCGTGCGGTGCGATGAGGGAGGTAAATACACACATGCCGTATACGGGGAGGTCCTACTCAGGTGTGTGGATGTGCCACGTGTATCACATATTTGAGTGTATTATGCATATTTTAGATTGGGAAGGGGGGCCCCATTCAGAAGTCTGCTGTGGGGCCCTGCCTCTCCTAGTTAGGCCCCTGGTTTCCTCCTTGCGTTCTGCGGGTTGTGGGCGATGGCTGGAGGCAGAGCTCATGTTTCTACGACCTTTTACTGATTTTCGTATGTTTACAAATCGTCTGGCCAGAAAGAACTTCTATAAATGGCAAAAATGTACCTCCTCGCTGCCATGCTTCCAGGATTCCTTACGGGAATGGGTATAGCGCCCCCTACTGATCATACTACCCATTGGTCCCCAGGAGGATCTATAGCACAAAGATACAGCGCCAATGTTTTAGTAAGGTATATATGGTATGTAGTGTATGGTATGTATGGAGATAGGCCCCCGGAGAGCAGGCCGCACCACACACAACATGTCGTATCATTATATTCTAGGAGTTTCTATCCAATTAAAGGAATTTGTCACCTAAAGTGACCATACAGACTGCAGCCAGTGCTATGTATAGTCCCTGGAGAGATGTGTAATCAGAACTTTGTGTATAGTATTAGTAGCAGCAGGACTGTGATATATGGATATTATATTCCAGGATTGTAGCTTCTCCAACCACACTGGGGGCGTGTCCTCACACTGCTGTGCTCTGTGCTGTTGCAGGCGTAAGACCATATACTACAGCAGTCAGTAACAGCAGAGCTGTTCAGTTCAAAGAATTTAGAGCTGCAATCCACATATCACAGTCCTGCTGCTACTAGCAACATACACAAAGGTCTGATTACACATCTCTCCATGGATAATATATAGCACTGGCTGCAGTCTATGGCACTATAACTACACGAGGCGTCCAGTCTCCACTTATTTATAGGTACAAATTCCCCAGACGGATGTGTAGACAGATATCACATCCTAGATTCTTATCTTATCCGTTCCTCAAGATTCAGGGGAAGGGCGACTCAGCAGAATTGCAAAAATATGAAATATTGTTACATTTACAGAAAACGTTTCCAAATATTTATCGCTTGTTACAATGTATCAGCAAAGAGAAGGGAAGAATGTGCTAATACACAGAGGAAAGATATCAGCGCTACAGATAGCAGATATTAATGGCCTTTATATTGCTGAGAATTGGACACTTGGTGCTGATCCCCCCAGCAGATATTATCAGACAGGTCCGAATGCTGACTAGTTGCCCTATGTACAATCTGCTTGGCTCCTCCTGCTCTATAACATGCTATCAGTAGATAGGACACTCTGTACAATTTGCTCAGCTCCTCCTGCTCTATAACATGCTGCCTGCAGATAGGACACTATGTACAATCTGCTCAGCTCCTCCTGCTCTATAACCTGATGCATGCAGATAGGACACTATGTACAATCTGCTCAGCTCCTCCTGCTCTATAACATGCTGCCTGCTGATAGGACACTATGTACAATCTGCTCAGCTCCTCCTGCTGTATAACATGATGCATGCAGATAGGACACTATGTACAATCTGCTCAGCTCCTTCTGCACTATAACATGCTGCCTGCAGATAGGACACTATGTACAATCTACTCAGCTCCTCCTGCTTTATAACATGTTGCCTGCAGATAGGACTCTATGTACAATCTGCTCAGCTCCTCCTGCATTATAACATGCTGCATGCAGATAGGACACTATATACAATCTACTCAGCTCCTCCTGCTCTATAACATGCTGCCTGCAGATAGGACATTATGTAGAATATACTCAGCTCCTCCTACTCTTTAACATGCTGCCTGCAGATAGGACACTATGTTTAATCTGCTCAGCTCCCTTCTTCATGAATCTGGCGCTTCCCTGCACTGGCCCGACAGAGTTCACCAAAATTTTTGGTGCACCTTTAACATAGAGGGGCTCATTTACTAAGGGTTTCGCGGCCGCACTTTCCCGACTTTTTCTGTTTTGCGCCGAATTCTGGCGGGATTTTGGCTCACGCGAAATGGAGGGTGGGGCCGTCGGAAAACCCGACGAATTCGGAAAAAACGCGGAATTTAAAAAACTAATTTGTGTTGCAAGAATAGTACTCGCCTACACCGAGACGGAGGAGGTGAACTCCAGCGGACCTCGGCGCAGCAGCGACACCTGGTGGACATCTGGCGCACGACTTTAGTGAATCCCGACAGACCTGAATCCTCGTCGGAGAACCCGCCGCGGGATCGCGTCTGGACCGGGTAAGTAAATGAGCCGCAGAGTGTGCGACAGATTGCATGTTAAATCTGGCGCACGGTCTGACTGAGCACAGCTGTGCCACAATATAGTCGTGTGCAACACATTTGTGGTGTGGACTCTTCTTAAAGGACACCTGTCATCAGGTCTGTGTCACTTGTCCTGTCACTACTACCTGTTGGAGCAGCTCACAAGGATCCCATCCCAGCCTTTATCTAGTCACTTCATACATTCATCATTATAAAATCATCTATTCTTTATCATGTAAATGAGGCTGGTCACATGGTCAGAGGCAGTGATGTCACACCTGTTACCCCTCCCCTCTCCTCCCCCTGCTCATGTCTGTGTGTAATATATAGTAAAGCATTGCTGGTGTCTGTGCTGCATCTGCTGACGTGCTGCATCCTCCTAATACACAGAGACACAGACATCAGCTACACAAGTACCTGATATGTTCTGCTGTAACATGACTGCCTGGAGCTGCTGTATCTCTCCTATACAAACACAGGCTACAGGGGGCGCCAGCACCAGGAAGCACATCATTATACAGCCTCACACCATTATACAGGCTGTCAGTCATGTGTATAGGAGTATCTCATACACGCAGGCTGCAGGTGGCGCCAGCACCAGGAAGCACATGGAGGAGACTTATACCATTATACATCACACCATTATACAGGCTGTCAGTCATGTGTATAGGAGTATCTCATACACACAGGCTGCAGGGGGCGCAAGGACCAGGAAGCACATGGAGGAGCCATTACACCATTATAACTCACACCATTATACAGGCTGTCATGTGTATAGGAGTATCCATAGCTCCCAACCGTCCCGATTTTGACGGGTCTTTCCCGTTTTTCTTACCTCTGCCCCGCGTCACGGGCAGCTGTCAGATTGTCACGGATTTTCCCCCCAGGTCCCGCTGTGTCCCGGCGCTGTGTCCCCATAGTAAATACTTTGAAAGTCTGAACTCACAGTACAGAATGGCTTCTACAGACATCGGGAGGGAATCCTTTTCAGAGAAGTGTCGGGCTTAGCGCAGAGCAGGGACCACGTCATCAGCTTCAGATCTGTCCATATATGGTCGCTGCATCTCCTAGGGTTCCCCAGAGCAGACATCGGGCAGGGAATCCTTTTCAGAGAAGTGTCGGGCTTAGCCGAGAGCAGGGACCACGTCATCAGCTTCAGATCACCATCTGTCCATAAATGGTCACTGCATCTCCTAGGGTTCCCCAGAGCAGACATCGGGCAGGGAATCCTTTTCAGAGAAGTGTCGGCTTAGCTGAGAGCAGGGACCACGTCATCAGGTCAGATCAGCATCTGTCCATATATGGTCTCCAGGGCTTCCCCAGACACAAGCTCTTTATTTAATTAAATTAAATAAAGTTTTGCCCAGTGATACTTATCAAAGGATTTCTGGTAACTAAGAAGTGTTATCTGCTAATGTCACACTGTGACACAGACTAATGCAATGATATATAGAGAGGGATCTTCTCAGAGATTGTTATTGTAATTATTGAGACTATTATTATTATTATTATAAATTTTATTATTATTATGGAGATGATTATTAATAATAGTAAAAATAATAATAATCATCTCAATAATAATAATAATAATCATCTCCATAATAATAATAATAATAATAATAATAGTCTCAATAATTACAATAATCTCTGAGAAGATCCCTCCCTATATACCAAAGCATTAAATCTGTGTCACAGTGTAACAGTAGTCATAGTTCTTAGTTACCAAAATTCTATACCTTGTTAATTGCTGCGATTATAGCTCAGTTGGTTGAGGCGCTGTGACATTATTGTACATGGACACTGCAGGTTCTGGGTTCAAATCCCAATGAGTATAATTTTTTTTTTTTATTGAGATGATTTTTATTATTATAATATGGCTAAAATTTGGGGCGTGGCCAGGGAGTGATTGGGGTGTGGCTTAGGGGGATCGCCGCGGCACGCTACGCGTGCCTCCATTTTGTCCCTCTTTCCCTTTCACAAATGTTGGGAGGTATGGAGTATCTCATACACACAGGCTGCAGGGGCCGCCAGGACCAGGAAGCACATGGAGGAGACATTACACCTTTATAGCTCACATCATTATACAGGTTGTCAGTCATGTGTATAGGAGTATCTCATACACACAGGCTGCAGGGGACACCAGCACCAGGAAGCACATGGAGGAGCCATTACACCATTATACCTCACACCATTATACAGGCTGTCAGTCATGTGTATAGGAGTATCTCATACACACTGGCTACAGGGGCCACCAGGACCAGGAGGCACATGGAGGAGCCATTACACCATTATACCTCACATCATTATACAGGCTGTCAGTCATGTGTATAGGAGTATCTCATACACACACGGGCTACCGGGGGCGCCAGCACCAGGAAGCACATAGAGGCACGATTACACCATTATATCTCACACCATTATACAGGCTGTCAGTCATGTGTATAGGAGTATCTCATACACACAGAGGCTGCAGGGGACACCAGCACCAGGAAGCACATGGAGGAGACATTACACCATTATACCTCACACCATTATACAGGCTATCAGTCATGTGTAAAGGAGTATCTCATACACACTGGCTGCAGGGGCCACCAGGACCAGGAAGCACATGAAGGAGACATTACTCCATTATACCTCACATCATTATACAGGCTGTCAGTCATGTGTATAGGAGTATCTCATACACAGAGGCTGCAGGGGACACCAGCAAGCACATGGAGGAGACATTACACCATTATACCTCACACCATTATACAGGCTATCAGTCATGTGTATAGGAGTATCTCATACACACACGGGCTACCGGGGGCGCCAGCACCAGGAAGCACATAGAGGAACGATTACACCATTATACCTCACATCATTATACAGGCTGTCAGTCATGTGTATAGGAGTATCTCATACACACAGAGGCTGCAAGGGGCGCCAGCAACAGGAAGCACATTGAGGAGCCATTACACCATTATATCTCACACCATTATACAGGCTGTCAGTCATGTGTATAGGAGTATCTCATACACACAGGCTGCAGGGGGAGCCAGCACCAGGAAGCACATAGAGGAGCCATTACACCATTATATCTCACACCATTATACAGGCTGTCAGTCATGTGTATAGGAGTATCTCATACACACAGGCTGCAGGGGGCGCCAGCACCAGGAAGCACATAGAGGAGCGATTACACCATTATACCTCACACCATTATACAGGTTGTCAGTCATGTGTATAGGAGTATCTCATACACACAGGCTGCAGGGGGAGCCAGCACCAGGAAGCACATAGAGGAGCCATTACACCATTATATCTCACACCATTATACAGGCTGTCAGTCATGTGTATAGGAGTATCTCATACACACAGGCTGCAGGGGGAGCCAGCACCAGGAAGCACATAGAGGAGCGATTACACCATTATACCTCACACCATTATACAGGTTGTCAGCCAAGCACTGGGGGGTGTGGCTGTGCCTCCCACTCAGCTTGAATATGCTAATGACTCATTGGACATCTCACAGGTCATTTGCATACAGCTTTAGGACCTCATTGCTTAGGTTTACAGGCATGTAGAGGGACAATGATGGGATAGAGGCAATGCTCTTTAATGGCAGTTTGGGAAAATATATTTAGTTTAGGGGGTTATTTTGCCTGACGGGTTCTCTTTAAATATGTGTGCGAGCAGTTAACACCTAAAAGAACGTTCAAAGTCCACCAGAAAACATCCCTTAGTAAATGTGCCTCTATGTACAATCTGCTCAGCTCCTCCTGCTCTATAACATTCTGCCTGCAGATAGGACTCTATATACAACCCACACAGCTCCTCCTGCTCTGTAACATACTGTCTGCAGTGCAGATAGGAGGTCTCCAGTTCAAAAATACTCGATACATAACGAGTACAGCAAATAAAAACTATATTTCCACTGCCACCACTAGGGGGAGCTCATTGCACTTGGATTTATACAGCATCTATTGAATATCCCAATCTCCTGCATGTAATAATCTCCACCTAGTGGCGGCTGCAGGAAGAGCTATGACAGTTTCAGTATGGAAGAAAAGCTGAATGGACTGGGGTCCCCTAATACCAGTAATTGGATCTGCCACAACCATTAGCAGTTTGCCGATCCTTAAATATATCTGTCCACTTATGTCATCATATGTTATCACGACTCGAGGATTATCTAGTAATGAATGACACTGCTGAGCACCATATGGCGGCATTACCTCATTTATCATATATTGTTTATATGTGCAGCCCCATCCAGTGTCTGCTACAGCGGCGCCATCTTGTGTACAGCTTTGTGAACTACAGATAGTTCTCTGCTGTATATTATACCAGGCCAGATGTTGTATCACTGATGGACATAGCAGCGCCATCGTCTGCCCATTTCCCATATTACAGTGTAGAAACGGGGAGAAGTTACCTCCTCCTATAATGCCCCTATAGTGACCCCTACATAGTAAATTGCCCCACAGTGACCCCCACGTAGTATAATATCCCCACAGTGACCCCCACGTAGTATAATATCCCCACAGTGACCCCCACGTAGTATAATATCCCCACAGTGACCCCCACGTAGTATAATATCCCCACAGTGACCCCCACGTAGTGTAATATCCCTATAGTGACCTCCACATAGTATAATGTCTCCATAGTGACCCCTACATAGTATAATGTCCCTATAGTGACCCCACATAGTATAATGTCCCCACAGTGACCCCCACGTAGTGTAATATCCCTATAGTGACCCCCACATAGTATAATGCACCATAGTGACCCCTACATCGTATAATATCCCCTAGTGACCCCTACATCGTATAATATCCCCTAGTGACCCCTACATAGTATAATGTCCCCTAGTGGCCCCTACATAGTATAATGTCTCCATAGTGACCCCCACATATTATAATATCCCTATAGTGACCCCACATAGTATAATGCACCATAGTGACCTCTACATCGTATAATATCCCCTAGTGACCCCTACATCGTATAATATCCCCTAGTGACCCCTACATAGTATAATGTCCCCTAGTGGCCCCTACATAGTATAATATCCCCTAGTGGCCCCTACATAGTATAATGTCTCCATAGTGACCCCCACATATTATAATATCCCTATAGTGACCCCACATAGTATAATGTCTCCATAGTGACCCCCACATAGTATAATATCCCTATAGTGACCCCCACATAGTATAATATCCCCTAGTGGCCCCTACATAGTATAATATCCCTATAGTGACCCCTACATAGTATAATGCCCCCATAAAGACCCCTACATAGTATAATGTCCCCTAGTGACCCCTACATAGTATAATATCCCTATAGTGACCCCCACATAGCATAATGTCCCCATAGTGGCCCCTACATAGTATAATATCCCCTAGTGGCCCCTACATAGTATAATATCCCCTAGTGGCCCCTACATAGTATAATATCCCCTAGTGGCCCCTACATAGTATAATATCCCCTAGTGGCCCCTACATAGTATAATATCCCCATAGTGACCCCTACATAGTATAATATCCCCTAGTGGCCCCTACATAGTATAATGTCCCCATAGTGACCCCTACATAGTAATATGCCCCCATAGTGGCCCCTACATAGTATAATATCCCCTAGTGACCCCTACATCGTATAATATCCCCTAGTGACCCCTACATAGTATAATATCCCCTAGTGGCCCCTACATCGTATAATATCCCCTAGTGGCCCCTACATAGTATAATGTCCCCTAGTGGCCCCTACATAGTATAATGTCTCCATAGTGACCCCCACATATTATAATATCCCTATAGTGACCCCACATAGTATAATGCACCATAGTGACCTCTACATCGTATAATATCCCCTAGTGACCCCTACATCGTATAATATCCCCTAGTGACCCCTACATAGTATAATGTCCCCTAGTGGCCCCTACATAGTATAATATCCCCTAGTGGCCCCTACATAGTATAATATCCCCTAGTGGCCCCTACATAGTATAATGTCTCCATAGTGACCCCCACATATTATAATATCCCTATAGTGACCCCACATAGTATAATGTCTCCATAGTGACCCCCACATAGTATAATATCCCTATAGTGACCCCCACATAGTATAATATCCCCTAGTGGCCCCTACATAGTATAATATCCCTATAGTGACCCCTACATAGTATAATGCCCCCATAGTGACCCCTACATAGTATAATGTCCCCATAGTGACCCCTACATAGTATAATGTCCCCTAGTGACCCCTACATAGTATAATATCCCTATAGTGACCCCCACATAGCATAATGTCCCCATAGTGGCCCCTACATAGTATAATATCCCCTAGTGGCCCCTACATAGTATAATATCCCCTAGTGGCCCCTACATAGTATAATATCCCCTAGTGGCCCCTACATAGTATAATATCCCCTAGTGGCCCCTACATAGTATAATATCCCCTAGTGGCCCCTACATAGTATAATATCCCCTAGTGGCCCCTACATAGTATAATATCCCCATAGTGACCCCTACATAGTATAATATCCCCTAGTGGCCCCTACATAGTATAATGTCCCCATAGTGACCCCTACATAGTAATATGCCCCCATAGTGGCCCCTACATAGTATAATATCCCCTAGTGACCCCTACATAGTATAATGTCCCCTAGTGGCCCCTACATAGTATAATGCCCCCATAGTGACCCCTACATAGTATAATATCCCCTAGTGACCCCTACATAGTATAATGTCCCCTAGTGGCCCCTACATAGTATAATGTCTCCATAGTGACCCCCACATATTATAATATCCCTATAGTGACCTCACATAGTATAATGCACCATAGTGACCCCTACATCGTATAATATCCCCTAGTGACCCCTACATCGTATAATATCCCCTAGTGACCCCTACATAGTATAATGTCCCCTAGTGGCCCCTACATAGTATAATATCCCCTAGTGGCCCCTACATAGTATAATGTCTCCATAGTGACCCCCACATATTATAATATCCCTATAGTGACCCCACATAGTATAATGTCTCCATAGTGACCCCCACATAGTATAATATCCCTATAGTGACCCCCACATAGTATAATATCCCCTAGTGGCCCCTACATAGTATAATATCCCTATAGTGACCCCACATAGCATAATGCCCCCATAGTGACCCCTACATAGTATAATGCCCCCATAGTGACCCCTACATAGTATAATGTCCCCATAGTGACCCCTACATAGTATAATGTCCCCTAGTGACCCCTACATAGTATAATATCCCTATAGTGACCCCCACATAGTATAATGTCCCTATAGTGGCCCCTACATAGTATAATATCCCCTAGTGGCCCCTACATAGTATAATATCCCCTAGTGGCCCCTACATAGTATAATGTCCCCATAGTGACCCCTACATAGTAATATGCCCCCATAGTGGCCCCTACATAGTATAATATCCCCTAGTGACCCCTACATCGTATAATATCCCCTAGTCGCCCCTACATAGTATAATGTCCCCTAGTGGCCCCTACATAGTATAATGTCTCCATAGTGACCCCTACATATTATAATATCCCTATAGTGACCCCACATAGTATAATGCACCATAGTGACCTCTACATCGTATAATATCCCCTAGTGACCCCTACATCGTATAATATCCCCTAGTGACCCCTACATAGTATAATGTCCCCTAGTGGCCCCTACATAGTATAATATCCCCTAGTGGCCCCTACATAGTATAATATCCCCTAGTGGCCCCTACATAGTATAATGTCTCCATAGTGACCCCTACATAGTATAATATCCCCTAGTGGCCCCTACATAGTATAATGTCCCCATAGTGACCCCTACATAGTATAATATCCCCTAGTGACCCCCACATATTATAATATCCCTATAGTGACCCCACATAGTATAATGTCTCCATAGTGACCCCCACATAGTATAATATCCCTATAGTGACCCCCACATAGTATAATATCCCCTAGTGGCCCCTACATAGTATAATATCCCTATAGTGACCCCTACATAGTATAATGCCCCCATAGTGACCCCTACATAGTATAATGTCCCCATAGTGACCCCTACATAGTATAATGTCCCCTAGTGACCCCTACATAGTATAATATCCCTATAGTGACCCCCACATAGCATAATGTCCCCATAGTGGCCCCTACATAGTATAATATCCCCTAGTGGCCCCTACATAGTATAATATCCCCTAGTGGCCCCTACATAGTATAATATCCCCTAGTGGCCCCTACATAGTATAATATCCCCTAGTGGCCCCTACATAGTATAATATTCCCTAGTGGCCCCTACATAGTATAATATCCCCTAGTGGCCCCTACATAGTATAATATCCCCATAGTGACCCCTACATAGTATAATATCCCCTAGTGGCCCCTACATAGTATAATGTCCCCATAGTGACCCCTACATAGTAATATGCCCCCATAGTAGCCCCTACATAGTATAATATCCCCTAGTGACCCCTACATAGTATAATGTCCCCTAGTGGCCCCTACATAGTATAATGCCCCCATAGTGACCCCTACATAGTATAATATCCCCTAGTGACCCCTACATAGTATAATGTCCCCTAGTGGCCCCTACATAGTATAATGTCTCCATAGTGACCCCCACATATTATAATATCCCTATAGTGACCTCACATAGTATAATGCACCATAGTGACCTCTACATCGTATAATATCCCCTAGTGACCCCTACATCGTATAATATCCCCTAGTGACCCCTACATCGTATAATATCCCCTAGTGACCCCTACATAGTATAATGTCCCCTAGTGGCCCCTACATAGTATAATATCCCCTAGTGGCCCCTACATAGTATAATGTCTCCATAGTGACCCCCACATATTATAATATCCCTATAGTGACCCCACATAGTATAATGTCTCCATAGTGACCCCCACATAGTATAATATCCCTATAGTGACCCCCACATAGTATAATATCCCCTAGTGGCCCCTACATAGTATAATATCCCTATAGTGACCCCACATAGCATAATGCCCCCATAGTGACCCCTACATAGTATAATGCCCCCATAGTGACCCCTACATAGTATAATGTCCCCATAGTGACCCCTACATAGTATAATGTCCCCTAGTGACCCCTACATAGTATAATATCCCTATAGTGACCCCCACATAGTATAATGTCCCCATAGTGGCCCCTACATAGTATAATATCCCCTAGTGGCCCCTACATAGTATAATATCCCCTAGTGGCCCCTACATAGTATAATATCCCCTAGTGACCCCTACATAGTATAATATCCCCTAGTGGCCCCTACATAGTATAATATCCCCATAGTGACCCCTACATAGTATAATATCCCCATAGTGACCCCCACATAGTATAATGTCCCCTAGTGGCCCCTACATAGTATAATGTCCCCATAGTGACCCCTACATAGTAATATGCCCCCATAGTGGCCCCTACATAGTATAATATCCCCTAGTGGCCCCTACATAGTATAATGTCCCCATAGTGGCCCCTACATAGTATAATATCCCCATAGTGACCCCCACATAGTATAATGTCCCCATAGTGACCCCCACATAGCATAATGTCCCCATAGTGACCCCCACATAGTATAATGTCCCCATAGTGACCCCTACATAGTAATATGCCCCCATAGTGGCCCCTACATAGTATAATATCCCCTAGTGGCCCCTACATAGTATAATGTCCCCATAGTGACCCCTACATAGTTATATGCCCCCATAGTGGCCCCCACATAGTATAATGTCCCCATAGTGGCCCCTACATAGTATAATGTCCCCATAGTGGCCCCTACATAGTATAATATCCCCATAGTGACCCCCACATAGTATAATGTCCCCATAGTGACCCCACATAGCATAATGCCCCCTAGTGGCCCCTACATAGTATAATGTCCCCTAGTGACCCCCACATAGTATAATATCCCCTAGTCGACCCTACATAGTATAATATCCCTTAGTGGACCCTACATAGTATAATATCCCTTAGTGGCCCCTACATAGTATAATGTCCCCATAGTGACCCCTACATAGTATAATATCCCCATAGTGACCCCCACATTGTATAATGTCCCCTTAGTGACCCCCACATAGTATAATGTCCCCATAGTGACCCCACATAGTATAATGTCCCTATAGTGGCCCCCACATAGTATAATGCCCCCATAGTGACCCCCACATAGTATAATGTCCCCATAGTGACCCCCACATAGTATAATGTCCCCATAGTGACCCCTACATAGTATAATATCCCCATAGTGACCCCCACATTGTATAATGTCCCCATAGTGACCCCTACATAGTATAATGCCCCCATAGTGACCCCCACACAGTATAATGTCCCCATAGTGACCCCACATAGTATAATGTCCCTATAGTGGTCCCCACATAGTATAATGCCCCCATAGTGACCCCCACATAGTATAATGTCCCCATAGTGACCCCCACATAGTATAATGTCCCCATAGTGACCCCCACATAGTATAATGTCCCCATAGTGGCCCCCACATAGTATAATGTCCCCATAGTGACCCCCACATAGTATAATGCCCCCATAGTGACCCCTACATAGTATAATGTCCCCACAGTGACCCCTACATAGTATAATGTCCCTATAGTGGTCCCCACATAGTATAATGCCCCCATAGTGACCCCACATAGTATAATGTCCCTATAGTGGTCCCCACATAGTATAATGCCCCCATAGTGACCCCCACATAGTATAATGTCCCCATAGTGACCCCCACATAGTATAATGCCCCCATAGTGACCCCCACATAGTATAATGTCCCCTAGTGACATGTAAATGAGGCTGGACTAAGATTGTGCGCTGAGATCCGCCGGAGTTCACCTTCTTCTTCCTGGTGTATGTGAGTGCTTGATCTTGTGACACTATTCCGTTTTTAATTTCCGGGGTTTGTCCGAATCCATCATGTTGTCCGATGGCAACCCCCCCCCCCACCACCAGATTTCTGTCTCATGCAAGCCAGCACCGATGCGCCACAATCCGATCACGTGCGCCAAAAACCCAGGGCAATTCGGTGCAGAATGGAAATATTCGGGAAACCCGACGGAATCGGGGTCCGCAGACCCTTAGTAAATGAGCCCCAGTGTCTCCATAGTGACCCCCACATAGTATAATGTCCCCATGGTGACCCCCACATAGTATAATGCCTGTAGACCCCTCATATATAATGGGGGCATTTGACCCCCATTTTCCTTAGATGAAAGTGATATAACTCTTGGTGAGCAGCGCCATCTTATGGACATGTTTTGTAATCACGAAGCACATTTTCTCTTTCATCAAATCTACTGCCGCCATCTAGTGGTAGATAGCAGTTTCTTTGAATCAATTTGTATTATAATAATAAATCATAACATCTATAGCGACATCATATTCTGTAGCGCTGTACAGATTATAGGGACATATACTAATAACATAAGGCACATCATTAACATGGTCATAACAAACTATAGGAAGGAGGGCTCTGCCCTCAGGAGCTTGCAATCTATGAGGAGGAGGGGACACAGGAGGTGACAGTGCTTGTACAATGGTCACAAGAGCTTACAATCTATGAGGAGGAGGACACAGGGGGTGACAGTGCTTGTACAATGGTCACAAGAGCTTACAATCTATGAGGAGGAGGGGACACAGGAGGTGACAGTGCTTGTACAATGGTCACAAGTGCTTACAATCTATGAGGAGGAGGACACAGGAGGTGACAGTGCTTGTACAATGGTCACAAGAGCTTACAATCTATGAGGAGGAGGGGACACAGGAGGTGACAGTGCTTGTACAATGGTCACAAGTGCTTACAATCTATGAGGAGGGGACACAGGAGGTGACAGTGCTTGTACAATGGTCACAAGAGCTTACAATCTATGAGGAGGAGGACACAGGAGGTGACAGTGCTTGTACAATGGTCACAAGAGCTTACAATCTATGAGGAGGAGGGGACAGGAGGTGACAGTGCTTGTACAATGGTCACAAGAGCTTACAATCTATGAGGAGGAGGGGACAGGAGGTGACAGTGCTTGTACAATGGTCACAAGAGCTTACAATCTATGAGGAGGAGGGGACAGGAGGTGACAGTGCTTGTACAATGGTCACAAGAGCTTACAATCTATGAGCAGGAGGGGACACAGAAGGTGACAGTGCTTGTACAATGGTCACAAGAGCTTACAATCTATGAGGAGGAGAGGACACAGGAGGTGACAGTGCTTGTACAATGGTCACAAGAGCTTACAATCTATGAGGAGGAGGGGACAGGAGGTGACAGTGCTTGTACAATGGTCACAAGAGCTTACAATCTATGAGGAGGAGGGGACACTGGAGGTGACAGTGCTTGTACAATGGTCACAAGAGCTTACAATCTATGAGGAGGAGGGGACACAGGA
This sequence comes from Engystomops pustulosus, assembly GCF_040894005.1. Taxonomy (NCBI): domain Eukaryota; kingdom Metazoa; phylum Chordata; class Amphibia; order Anura; family Leptodactylidae; genus Engystomops; species Engystomops pustulosus. The sequence continues at coordinate 253,410,214 of NC_092412.1, read as the reverse complement.
GGTGACAGTGCTTGTACAATGGTCACAAGAGCTTACAATCTATGAGGAGGAGGGGACAGGAGGTGACAGTGCTTGTACAATGGTCACAAGAGCTTACAATCTATGAGGAGGAGGGGACAGGAGGTGACAGTGCTTGTACAATGGTCACAAGAGCTTACAATCTATGAGGAGGGGACACAGAAGGTGACAGTGCTTGTACAATGGTCACAAGAGCTTACAATCTATGAGGAGGAGGACACAGGAGGTGACATTGCTTGTACAATGGTCACAAGAGCTTACAATCTATGAGGAGGAGGGGACAGGAGGTGACAGTGCTTGTACAATGGTCACAAGAGCTTACAATCTATGAGGAGGAGGGGACAGGAGGTGACAGTGCTTGTACAATGGTCACAAGAGCTTACAATCTATGAGGAGGAGGGGACACAGGAGGTGATAGTGCTTGTACAATGGTCACAAGAGCTTACAATCTATGAGGAGGAGGGGACACAGGAGGTGACAGTGCTTTTACAATGGTCACAAGAGCTTACAATCTATGAGGAGGAGAGGACACAGGAGGTGACAATGCTTGTACAATGGTCACAAGAGCTTACAATCTATGAGGAGGAGGGGACACAGGAGGTGATTGTGCTTGTACGATGGTCACAAGAGCTTACAATCTATGAGGAAGAGGGACACAGGAGGTGACAGTGCTTGTACAATGGTCACAAGAGCTTACAATCTTTGAGGAGGAGGGGACACAGGAGGTGACAGAGCTTGTCCAATGATCACAAGAGCTTACACTCTTTGAGGAGAGGACACAGGAGGTGACAGTGCTTGTACAATGGTCACAAGAGCTTACAATCTATGAGGAGGAGGGGACACAGGAGCTGACAGTGCTTGCCCAATGATCACAAGAGCTTACAACCTATGAGGAGGAGGACACAGGAGGTGACAGTGCTTCTACAATGGTCACAAGAGCTTACAATCTATGAGGAAGAGGGACACAGGAGGTGACAGTGCTTGTACAATGGTCACAAGAGCTTACAATCTATGAGGAGGAGGGGACACAGGAGCTGACAGTGCTTGCCCAATGATCACAAGAGCTTACAACCTATGAGGAGGAGGACACAGGAGCTGACAGTGCTTGCCCAATGATCACAAGAGCTTACAATCTATGAGGAGGAGGGGGCAGGAGGTGACAGTGCTTGTACAATGGTCACAAGAGCTTACAATCTATGAGGAGGAGAGGACACAGAAGGTGACAGTGCTTGTACAATGGTCACAAGAGCTTACAATCTATGAGGAGGAGGAGGACACAGGAGGTGACAGTGCTTGTACAATGGTCACAAGAGCTTACAATCTATGAGGAGGAGGGGACAGGAGGTGACAGTGCTTGTACAATGGTCACAAGAGCTTACAATCTATGAGGAGGAGGGGACACAGAAGGTGACAGTGCTGGTACAATGGTCACAAGAGCTTACAATCTATGAGGAGGAGGAGGACACAGGAGGTAACAGTGCTTGTACAATGGTCACAAGAGCTTACAATCTATGAGGAGGAGGGGACACAGGAGCTGACAGTGCTTGCCCAATGATCACAAGAGCTTACAACCTATGAGGAGGAGGACACAGGAGGTGACAGTGCTTCTACAATGGTCACAAGAGCTTACAATCTATGAGGAAGAGGGACACAGGAGGTGACAGTGCTTGTACAATGGTCACAAGAGCTTACAATCTTTGAGGAGGAGGGGACACAGGAGGTGACAGAGCTTGTACAATGGTCACAAGTGCTTACAATCTATGAGGAGGAGGACACAGGAGGTGACAGTGCTTGTACAATGGTCACAAGAGCTTACAATCTATGAGGAGGAGGGGACAGGAGGTGACAGTGCTTGTACAATGGTCACAAGAGCTTACAATCTATGAGGAGGAGGGGACAGGAGGTGACAGTGCTTGTACAATGGTCACAAGAGCTTACAATCTATGAGGAGGAGGGGACAGGAGGTGACAGTGCTTGTACAATGGTCACAAGAGCTTACAATCTATGAGGAGGAGGGGACACAGAAGGTGACAGTGCTTGTACAATGGTCACAAGAGCTTACAATCTATGAGGAGGAGGACACAGGAGGTGACATTGCTTGTGCAATGGTCACAAGAGCTTACAATCTATGAGGAGGAGGGGACAGGAGGTGACAGTGCTTGTACAATGGTCACAAGAGCTTACAATCTATGAGGAGGAGGGGACAGGAGGTGACAGTGCTTGTACAATGGTCACAAGAGCTTACAATCTATGAGGAGGAGGGGACACAGGAGGTGATAGTGCTTGTACAATGGTCACAAGAGCTTACAATCCATGAGGAGGAGGGGACACAGGAGGTGACAGTGCTTGTACAATGGTCACAAGAGCTTACAATCTATGAGGAGGAGAGGACACAGGAGGTGACAGTGCTTGTACAATGGTCACAAGAGCTTACAATCTATGAGGAGGAGGGGACACACGAGGTGATTGTGCTTGTACAGATTATAGGGACATATACTAATAACATAAGGCACATCATTAACATGGTCATAACAAACTATAGGAAGGAGGGCTCTGCCCTCAGGAGCTTACAATCTATGAGGAGGAGGGGACACAGGAGGTGACAGTGCTTGCCCAATGATCACAAGAGCTTACAATCTATGAGGAGGAGAGGACACAGGAGGTGACAGTGCTTGTACAATGGTCACAAGAGCTTACAATCTATGAGGAGGAGGACACAGGGGGTGACAGTGCTTGTACAATGGTCACAAGAGCTTACAATCTATGAGGAGGAGGGGACACAGGAGGTGACAGTGCTTGTACAATGGTCACAAGTGCTTACAATCTATGAGGAGGAGGACACAGGAGGTGACAGTGCTTGTACAATGGTCACAAGAGCTTACAATCTATGAGGAGGAGGGGACACAGGAGCTGACAGTGCTTGCCCAATGATCACAAGAGCTTACAATCTATGAGGAGGAGGAGGACACAGGGGGTGACAGTGCTTCTACAATGGTCACAAGAGCTTACAATCTTTGAGGAGGAGGGGACACAGGAGGTGACAGAGCTTGTCCAATGATCACAAGAGCTTACACTCTTTGAGGAGAGGACACAGGAGGTGACAGTGCTTGTACAATGGTCACAAGAGCTTACAATCTATGAGGAGGAGGGGACACAGGAGCTGACAGTGCTTGCCCAATGATAACAAGAGCTTACAATCTATGAGGAGGAGGGGACACAGGAGGTGACAGTGCTTGTACAATGGTCACAAGAGCTTACAATCTATGAGGAGGAGGGGGATACAGGAGGTGACAGTGCTTGTATGATGGTCACAAGAGCTTACAATCTATGAGGAGGAGGAGGACACAGGAGGTGACAGTGCTTGTACAATGGTCACAAGAGCTTACAATCTATGAGGAGGAGGGGACACTGGAGGTGACAGTGCTTGTACAATGGTCACAAGAGCTTACAATCTATGAGGAGGAGGGGAATACAGGAGGTGACAGTGCTTGTACAATGGTCACAAGAGCTTACAATCTATGAGGAGGAGGGGACACTGGAGGTGACAGTGCTTGTACAATGGTCACAAGAGCTTACAATCTATGAGGAGGAGGGGACACAGGAGCTGACAGTGCTTGCCCAATGATCACAAGAGCTTACAATCTATGAGGAGGAGGGGACACAGGAGCTGACAGTGCTTGCCCAATGATCACAAGAGCTTACAATCTATGAGGAGGAGGAGGACACAGGAGGTGACAGTGCTTGTACAATGGTCACAAGAGCTTACAATCTATGAGGAGGAGGGGGATACAGGAGGTGACAGTGCTTGTACAATGGTCACAGGAGCTTATAATCTATGAGGAGGAGGACACAGGAGGTGACAGTGCTTGTACAATGGTCACACGAGCTTACAATTTATGAGGAGGAGGGGACACAGGAGGTGACAGTGCTTGTACAATGGTCACAGGAGCTTACAATCTGTGAGGAGGAGGGGACAGGGGGTGACTGTGCTTGTACAATGGTCACAGGAGCTTACAATCTATGAGGAGGAGGAGACACAGGAGGTGACAGTGCTTGTACAATGGTCACAAGAGCTTACAATCCATGAGGAGGAGGAGACACAGGAGGTGACGGTGCTTGTACAATGGTCACAGGAGCTTACAATCTATGAGGAGGAGGGGGCACAGGAGGTGACAGGGCTTGTACAATGGTCACAAGAGCTTACACTCTATGAGGAGGAGGGGACACAGGAGGTGACAGGGTGTTCTGATGCTAATTATTATCCTATGATCTCTGTGTAACTACACATAGTAACACATGACTAGATATCCTGGTCGCTCTGTATATATCTGTAGCTCCTGATACCCCAGCGATCTCTCAGCTCTGGGCTGTTGTGTGATGTGTGACCACTAGTCACCCCTCGCTTCCTGGTATCGCTCTCCTTGTGGGGATTTGCACGGAGATGTTATTTTTGGTCCAGTTGCTCAACACAAACCACAGATCACATGAGAGGAGACAGCGGAGTCCAGGGAGGAGGCGGTGACCCCCTGTGTTATGATGGTGACAGAAATCTCCGGCTTCCCCACATGTCCGGGGGTCTGAGTTTTTTTGTAGGGTTCATATATTTGGATAGGCTAATCTAAGATTTTGAATGTCTCTTGTTTATTTCGGTGGTTGCATGGGGGATCCTGGGGTATGTGAATGTATTCAGGGGTCTGGTCTGGGGTCTGTATAATTTAGAAGGTCTACTTTGTGGATCTGCATTGGTTTAGGGGGTCTGGTCTGGGGTTCTTATTATTGAATGGATCTTATCAGGGTCTGTAGTATTTAGGGATTTGATATTGAGTCAATGTTATTTAGGGGGCTGTAGATTGTATTACTAGGGGCCTTTATTATTTTGTGGGTCTGGGATGTATATTGATTATGGGGTCTTATTTCCTCCTGTCTGGGGTCTGTTTTTATTAGGGGTTTGATCTAGGGTCTATATTAGCTATTATTATATTAGCTGGTCTGTGGTCTGTATTTGTATATTGGTCTAATTTAGATTTAGGATAATTGTTTAGAGGGTCTGTGATTCATATACAATTAGGGTTTTTTTCTAGTCTAGTTGATTGGGTATCTAGTCGGGGGTCTGTTTGGTCTATGATCTGTACTTAGTGGTCTGGGGTCTTTATTATATTGGATTTGTTTGTGAAGTCTGGTCTGGGGTCTGTATTATTATATGACACTTGTTTGGGTCTGTAGTATTTAAGGGGTTTGATCTGGATTCAGAATTATTTAGGGGTCTTCAGCCTGTATTATTATGGTCTATGTTATTTTATGGGTCTGGGGTCTATATTTATTTACATTGTCCGGAGTCTGGATTCGTTTACAGGGTCCAGACTGGGGTCTGTATTACTGAATGGGTCTTGTCAGTGTCTGTAGCATTTTGGGGTTTGATCTGGATTCAGTATTATTTAGGGGTCTTCAGAATGCATTATTATGTTCAATGTGGGTCTGGGGTCTATAGACACAACACATCAGGTTTGTGGTCGCAATTGAGTGTTGTAGTGTTGGTTATACTTGATACATTGTATAACTGAGTTGCTCTGTCCAATCCTAACCAGGGCTTCCTATATCCATGTACCTACCTATTATTATTGGTTGGTGTCCCCTTCAGTGTCCTATAAAGACACATTTCTTACTGTTCTTTCATAAGTTTTATCATCATTAAATCTTCTTTTCTTCCCCAATGAACTTTTGGACCTCCTCTGACTCCATACTTCACTTTTTATCCCTGGGCCATGTGATCTGTTGTTTATGTATGTTGTGCAATTGGTCCGAGAATAATACAACCAGACCGTGCCCACGGGGTAAGCAATTCCGGATCTGTGTCAGAATAACATATGTTGATCAAGGAGGAAAAATCTTATATGGAAACCGGTCAAAGACTATTCAGGTTAGGAATTAGAGGATGTCCATATTTTATGATGCAAAGGAAGAAGAATAGACAATGCCTTGAATTCCAAACTCAATATATGAACATTGTTCAGTGAGCTCCCCCTAGTGGTGGCTGCAAGCAGCAAGAATTCTATTATTCAAAGAGTCACTAACATTTTTATCAAACTTTTTGCATAAATCAATAAGAGAACTGAATATAAGAAACTCTATAATATATTATCAGTAAACAGAGCTTCTTTGTTCACTTATCAGCTCCTATGCTTCCTGAATTAGAGTATCTTCTGAAGAGCTGAATTACAGAAAATAAAAACCAAGGGGTTTATTCACATCAGCATAGGTTCGCTCTTCTATTTAATGTCCTATCTGATCCTGCTGATGCTTCTGAGTGAGAGATTAGACACATGAGATATATCCAGGAGTTGCTGAGAATATCAGTAAGTTTTCTATCCTACCCCATGTACTTTATTCTCATCAGGCCAGTACTTCTCTATAATATCATATATGATCCTGCTGATGCTTCTGAGTGATAAAGGTGAGACATTTACAAAGACAGAGGCTGCTGGGGATATCAGTAAGTTTTCTATCTCACCCCAAATGCTTTATTGACATCAGTACATGTCAGTACTTCTCTAGAATGTTCTATAATAATAATACTAATACTAATAATAATAATAATAATCTTTATTTATATGGCACCATCAAATTCCGTAGGGGACATATCATAGGGGACATATACAGATATAATATTACATTACACAGAACAAACAATCATATGGAACAATAGGAGGGAGGGCCCTGATCACAAGAGCTTACAGTCTATGAGGATGAGGGGGTGACACAAGAGCTTACAGTCTATGAGGATGAGGGGGTGACACAAGAGCTTACAGTCTATGAGGATGAGGGTGACACAAGAGCTTACAGTCTATGAGGATGAGGGGTGATACAAGAGTTTACAGTCTATGAGGATGAGGGGGTGACACAAGAGCTTACAGTCTATGAGGATGAGGGGGTGACACAAGAGCTTACAGTCTATGAGGATGAGGGGGGTGACACAAGAGCTTACAGTCTATGAGGATGAGGGGGTGACACAAGAGCTTACAGTCTATGACAGTGATGGCTAACCTATGGCACTGGTGCCAGAGGTGGCACTCAGAGCCCTTTCTGTGGGCACTCAGACCATCACCAGAGAGGACTCCAGGTATCTTCCTGCAGTCCCAGACAGCCCAGGACTTGCTGTGCACAGAGCTATATTAAAGTGACAGCTCAACCTGGGACTATTTTCTGCTTTATTGGTGTCCTCAGGTGCTGGTATCAATGAAAACTGTGACAGAGAAGGGAGAATAAATCACAAATTAAATTTCTGTGTTGGCACTTTGCGATAAATAAGCGGGTCTTTGTTGTAGTTTGGGCACTCGGTCTCTAAAAGGTTCGCCATCACTGGTCTATGAGGATGAGGGGGTGACACAAGAGCTTACAGTCTATGAGGATGAGGGGGTGACACAAGAGCTTACAGTCTATGAGGATGAGGGGGTGACACAAGAGGTTGTATAATGTCCTATGTGATCCTGCTAAAGCTTCTGTGTGAGATAATAGAAACACAGACGGAGGCTGCTGCATATAACAGTAGGTTTTCTATCTCACCCCAAGTGCTTTTTTCCCATCAGTGCAGGTCATTACTTATCTATAATATCCAATATGATCCTCCTGATACTGTTGAATGAGAAATGGAGACATGGGTACAGACATAGGGGGCACATTTACTAAGGGCTGTGGACTAATTTTTGTCAGACTTTGCATGTTTTTTCTAGTGCAAACTGCGTGCACAGGTATTTAAGAAGTGTCTGCACCACATTTGTGTCGCACGCTGTGCTAGTCTTCATGCGACACAACTTTCTCCACTGAAGGGGGCGTTCCAGTGCTCAGTTCGATCGTGCACCCACATTTAACATGCAAAGTTTCACAGAATTGTGTTGCCCGCCCCATGTTAAAAGTGCACCAAAAATAGTTATGGCAGTGCGGGGGGAGCCAGAATCATGCAGAACATGCACCAGAAATCCTGAATCTGGCGCCCCCAGGACACTGCACATAGTACACAGGACACTGCACGTAGTATACCCTGCACATAGTACACACTGCACATAATACACAGGACACTGCACATAGTACACAGGACACTGCACATAGTACACAGGACACTGCACATAGTACACACTGCACATAATACACAGGACACTGCACATAGTACACACTGCACATAAAACACAGGACACTGCACATTGTACACACTGCACATAGTACACAGGACACAGCACATAGTACACAGGACACTGCACATAGTACACACTGCACATAGTACACAGGACACTGCACATAGTACACAGGACACTGCACATAGTACACACTGCACATAGTACACACTGCAAATAGTACACAGGACACTGCACATAGTACACACCCTGCACATAGTACACACCCTGCACATAGTACACAGGACACTGCACATAGTACACACTGCACAAAGTACACAGTGCACATAGTACACACCCTGCATATAGTACACACTGCACATAGTACACACTGCACATAGTACACACCCTGCATATAGTACACGCTGCACATAGTACACTCTGCACATAGTACACTCTGCACATAGTACACAGTGCACATAGTACACACCCTGCATATAGTACACACTGCACATAGTACACAGTGCACATAGTATACACCCTGCATATAGTACACACTGCACATAGTACACACTGCACATAGTACACACCCTGCATATAGTACACGCTGCACATAGTACACTCTGCACATAGTACACACTCTGCACATAGTACACTCCCTGCACATAGTACACAGGACACTGCACATAGTACACACTGCACATAGTACACACCCTGCACATAGTACACACCCTGCACATAGTACACAGGACACTGCACATAGTACACACTGCACATAGTACACACTGCACATAGTACACACCCTGCATATAGTACACGCTGCACATAGTACACTCTGCACATAGTACACTCTGCACATAGTACACTCCCTGCACATAGTACACAGGACACTGCACATAGTACACACTGCACATAGTACACACCCTGCACATAGTACACACCCTGCACATAGTACACAGGACACTGCACATAGTACACACTGCACATAGTACACACTGCACATAGTACACACCCTGCATATAGTACACGCTGCACATAGTACACTCTGCACATAGTACACTCTGCACATAGTACACTCCCTGCACATAGTACACAGGACACTGCACATAGTACACACTGCACATAGTACACACTGCACATAGTATACACCCTGCACATAGTACACAGGACACTGCACATAGTACACACTGCATATAGTACACAATGCACATAGTACACACCCTGCATATAGTACACACTGCACATAGTACACACTGCACATAGTACATACCCTGCATATAGTACACACTGCACATAGTGCACACTGCACATAGTACACAGGACACTGTACACAGTACACACTGCACATAGTACACACCCTGCACATAGTACACACTGCACATAGTACACACTGCACATAGTACACACTGCACATAGTACACACCCTGCATATAGTACACACTGCACATAGTACACACTGCACATAGTACACACTGCACATAGTACACACCCTGCATATAGTACACACTGCACATAGTACACGCTGCACATAGTGCACACTGCACATAGTACACAGGACACTGCACATAGTACACACTGCACATAGTACACAGGACACTGCATATAGTACACACTGCACATAGTACACGCTGCACATACTAAGCAGGACACTGCACATAGTACACGCTGCACATACTACACACTGCACATAGTAAATACTGCACATAGTACACACTGCACATAGTACACAGGACACTGCACATAGTACACACTGCACATAGTACACACTGCACATAGTACACAGAACACTGCACATAGTACACACTGCACATAGTACACACTGCACATAGTACACACTGCACATAGTACACAGAACACTGCACATAGTACACACTGCACATAATACACACCGCACATAGTACACACCGCACATAGTACACACCGCACATAGTACACACTGCACATAGTACAGAGGACACTGCACATAGTACACACTGCACATAGTACACCCTGCACATAGTACAGAGGACACTGCACATAGTACACACTGCACATAGTACACACTGCACATAGTACTCGGATTACCATTCCATCAATGAAGAGGAACCGGACGCAAATTTGTGTTATCGGTTGAAGCCCCAACAGTCAGACCAAATCAGTTTGTAATCCTCTAGTTCAGTGATGGCGAACCTTTTAGGCACGGAGTGCCAAATCTACAAGCAAAAGCCAGATATTTTCACAAAGTGCCAAAGGCCAATTTAAAGATATTCACAGGTTTCAAACGTATTGGCGACCTGATTACACATAGTACACACTGTACATAGTACACAGAACACTGCATATAGTACACACTGCACATAGTACACAACGCACATAGTACACCCTGCACATAGTACACACCCTGCACATAGTACATACCCTGCATATAGTACACACTGCACATAGTACACGCTGCACATAGTGCACACTGCACATAGTACACAGGACACTGTACACAGTACACACTGCACATAGTACACACCCTGCACATAGTACACACTGCACATAGTACACACTGCACATAGTACACACTGCACATAGTACACACCCTGCATATAGTACACACTGCACATAGTACACACTGCACATAGTACACACTGCACATAGTACACACCCTGCATATAGTACACACTGCACATAGTACACGCTGCACATAGTGCACACTGCACATAGTACACAGGACACTGCACATAGTACACACTGCACATAGTACACAGGACACTGCATATAGTACACACTGCACATAGTACACGCTGCACATACTAAGCAGGACACTGCACATAGTACACGCTGCACATACTACACACTGCACATAGTAAATACTGCACATAGTACACACTGCACATAGTACACAGGACACTGCACATAGTACACACTGCACATAGTACACACTGCACATAGTACACACTGCACATAGTACACACTGCACATACTACACACTGCACATAGTAAATACTGCACATAGTACACACTGCACATAGTACACAGGACACTGCACATAGTACACACTGCACATAGTACACACTGCACATAGTACACACTGCACATAGTACACAGAACACTGCACATAGTACACACTGCACATAATACACACCGCACATAGTACACACCGCACATAGTACACACCGCACATAGTACACACTGCACATAGTACACACCGCACATAGTACACACTGCACATAGTACACCCTGCACATAGTACACCCTGCACATAGTACAGAGGACACTGCACATAGTACACACTGCACATAGTACTCGGATTACCACTCCATCAATGAAGAGGAACCGGACGCAAATTTGTGTTATCGGTTGAAGCCCCAACAGTCAGACCAAATCAGTTTGTAATCCTCTAGTTCAGTGATGGCGAACCTTTTAGGCACGGAGTGCCAAATCTACAAGCAAAAGCCAGATATTTTCACAAAGTGCCAAATGCCAATTTAAAGATATTCACAGGTTTCAAACGTATTGGCGACCTGATTACACCAATACAAGAGAAAAAAGGAGAAATTTGGTTTGTTATTGTAGTCTTCCTCTAAAGTCCTCTTAATAGGATGAATCATGGGTCCCAAGAAGAGGCTACAATGATAATCACGGTCTGTCCACACCTCCTTGATTCAGGTCTTGAGTCCTGCATGTTGACCTTTGTGCTGGGCCATGGCCTGGGTGCCCAAAGAGAGGGCTCTGATTGCTACCTCTGGCACCCGTGCCATCGGTTCACCACCACTGCTCTAGTTTATGGTGGAGGCATGTTTGGGAATTTTAGAACAATGTATTTCTTTTATCCATTTTTTATGTTTAATTTCTTCAAGAGAGAACTTTTTAATCTTTTATCCCCCCTACAAGGGAGTGTTTTTACATTTATGCATTACAGTAAAGAGTAAATAAACATTTACCTTGCACGGAATGGAAGAATACAGTTTTTCCTTAAATCATTCGTTTTTTTGGAAGAAATGCTTCGGCTGCACACACCACACAGGACAAAAAAGTGCAAAAAAAGATTCACTAGATTTTTATGATTGCAATTTTACTACTTAAAAAAATATCCCACATTATAGAACTAGTTATGAGATGAACTGAACCTGCAATGTTTGGCTCTATGCTGCACATTGGAGGTTCAGGTCCCCAAACCTGGACTTCAGCCGGAAGGTTCAGTTCACCCTCTGCCATAAAACCCACAATCGGTGTTGGCACCAGTGACGACATTAAAGGCTACTCCATTTTCCAGTGGATCATCACTCCTTGTTACATCATCCGACAGCATTTAAAAGGTAACAGTGTCACTAGTGGAGTTGAGCGTTTGGCTGAACCCAAACCTTAGTGGGTCCATTCATCCCCAATAAAGACTCATTTTCTGTTTCGCCATATTCTGAGAGCTATACATTTTTAATTGATCCCTCAACGGAACATAATTAAGGCCTGAGGATAAGATAAAATTTGAATCCATAACCTCATGGCCCCCCACTCCTCTTCCCTTTCACGATCATCCAGGCAGTTAAGGGGTTAATGGGGCTGATACAGCAGGAGTCAGGTTGTGTGATGGTGTAGGTAGAATATCTGCGCAACAAGTATATTCATCCTGTTTTGTGTTCATTCCATTAGTACGAAAATACTTGTCCTGTGTCTTCAAAAAGTTAATTTGGACCAACCCCTTTAAAGGGTCTAATGATAACATCATAAGTATAATATACAGGGCGGAGGAGGGGGATGCAGCTGCAGTGTGGAAACTGAGCTAAAAGGGGATGTCTGGGTCATGGTGCAGGAGGATTCTATTCCTAACCTTTCCATTGGTCATCATGTATGGACATAAACTGCAGTACTCCATCACAGCCACTACACAGGGGATGGAGCTGCCTTCATCAGGCCAGTTCTTCTTCCTGAGTCAACGGATCGCTGCGAGTAATGGAAAACCCACTTACCTGATGTTAAAGACTGATCATAGTAGAGTAGAGTCCAGGCAGCCCCTTTAATAAGTAGAGTAAGGCCATTATGATTGTGTGAGTATTGTGAGTATATTATGTATCTGATATTTATATTTTTAAAGCATTGTCTGTAATTTTTGGGGTATTTCCAGTCATATGATGGAGACATCTGTAGTCATGTGAGTGTCTCCTCGTGATACTCAGGTAGTGAAACACTCAGGTGTGTTTGTAAGGCCAGGTACAGGTGAATACAATGGGAATCCCCCATCAGGTGCTCCTTAAAGGTAACCTACCGGTTGATAATGGTCATTCTGACCCTTTACATAGAGGTAGGTAGGCTGATGCTGGAGGTGGTCTTGATAAGGCACAGAAATCAGCAGTTTTGTGCAAAAATCGATTTATACAATAGGCAAATGACCCATTCGGCGCTCCTGTGCCCCTGACATCGAGCGTTCAGCGCTTGGACACTAGCATAACTATGCATGCGCCTTGCGTGCTTGAAAAATCCACCCCCCCTCCTTCGCTCCCGAGAGCAGTTGATATCACCAAGCTCTCGGGAGCACTGGCGCATGCGCACTGTGGGGCAGATTTACTTACCCGGTCCATTCGCGATCCAGCGGCGCATTCTCTGCGGTGGATTCGGGTCCGGCCGGGATTCACTAAGGTAGTTCCTCCGCCGTCCACCAGGTGGTGGTGCTGCGCTGAAGTTCACCTATGTGAAGGTAGGTTTGGATCAAAATGACCATTTTCAAATGGTAGATTTCCTATAACATCACAACTTTCTTCATCTACTCCCGGTGCAGGATCAGTCATTGACCTGAGGAGGCAACAAGAATAGGGGGTCCCATAGCAGTAACCTGCTAATTAATAGGCCGGGTGCAGGTAAGTGCGTGTCATGCGACAATTTTTTTTTAAAATATGGCGTTTTCTCCGAATCCGACGGGTTTTCCTACGGCCACGCCCCCGATTTCCGTTGCGTGCATGCCAAATCAGATCGCGTGCACCAAAAACCTGGCGGGATTCAGCGCAAATCAGCACAAAACTGTAAAATTTCGGTAACCCCACGTAAAAACGCGATTCGGGCCCTTAGTACAGGCGGTCCCCTACTTAAGGACACCCGACTTACAGACAACCCATAGTTACAGACAGACCCCTCTGCCCACTGTGACCTCTGGTGAAGCTCTCTGGATGCTTTACTATAGTCCCAGACTGCAATGATCAGCTGTAAGATGTCTGTAATGAAGCTTTATTGATAATTCTTGGTCCAATTACACCAAAAATTTTGAAACTCCAATTGTCACTGGGGCAAAAGAAAAAAAATTGTCTAGAACTTCCATTATAAAATATACAGTTTCGACTTACATACAAATTCAACTTAAGAACAAACCTCCAGACCCTATCTTGTATGTAACCCGGGGACTGCCTGTAAATGACCCCCAATGTGTTTTCAAAGTTTTGTTGGCTCCCAGTATTAGTGGTTGTTGTTCTCGGTCACTTAACAAGAAGGTTTAGCTTTATACAGGGGTGTAGACGTAGCAGTCACAGACCTAGAGCCTGAAGTCCTAAGGGACCCATGTGAAGACCCCAGGGGTTCTCTCTCATAGGGTTTGCATTGGGGCCTAGGAGCTTCATCTCTTATGTTATTCTCTACCTGTGAATATGCAGTAATATACATAGTAAGTACAATTTTTTGGATGAGTTGGGAATTTCCACAGTCATATTACGGAGGTATCTGAATTATGTTCTCATCTTCTCGTGATGCTCAGGTGATTGACAAACCCAACGCCCAGTTGTGTCCTCACAGTCACATGACCTTCATTGGACTGCGGTGGGAATATCCCCTTACCCTGCCGTCTGTTTGATGTGACTACATTCCCACTTTATTGGCTTCATAGAATTACCGGGACTTTCCCATTACCAACATCGCAGCACCTGTAGATCCAGGCTTGGTTTTAAGTTATGATTGGATTGGGCTCCTTCTCCCTTGTCAATCATATTGGATTCCTCTATTTTAGGTGACCTATCCCTGAGCTTATTACAGATGGCTGCACCCCATGTTATTGGGATCCTGGTCCCCCTCTATGGTAGTGGTCAAGTGCCAATGTCCATCAGCCCCAGGCTCTCCTCATCCGTACAGTAGCAAGAATTCCACACATGGAATATTGTGTAGAGCACCGAACACCTTTGGAATTAGGGCGACGGGTGGATTAGAGTAGAAGAGAATTAGGGAAATTGGGGAATTAGACTACAATGGAATTAGTGAAATGGGTGGATTACAGAAGAGAATTAGGGAAATGGGCGGATGAGTGTACAAGGGAATTAGGGCAATGGGTAGATTAGAGGAGAAGAGAATTATGGGAATGGGTAGATTTGAGTACAAAGGAATTAGGATAATGGGTAGATTTGAGTACAAGGGAATTAGGGTGATGGGTAGATTTGAGTACAAGGGAATTAGGGTGATGGGTAGATTTGAGTACAAGGGAATTAGGATAATGGGTGGATTTGAGTACAAGGGAATTAGGGTGATGGGTGGATTTGAGTACATGGGAATTAGGATAATGGGTGGATTTGAGTACAAGGGAATTAGGGTGATGGGTAGATTTGAGTACAAGGGAATTAGGGTGATGGGTAGATTTGAGTACAAGGGAATTAGGGTGATGGGTAGATTTGAGTACAAGGGAATTAGGGTGATGGGTAGATTTGAGTACAAGGGAATTAGGGTGATGGGTGGATTTGAGTACAAGGGAATTAGGATAATGGGTGGATTTGAGTACAAGGGAATTAGGGTGATGGGTAGATTTGAGTACAAGGGAATTAGGGTGATGGGTAGATTTGAGTACAAGGGAATTAGGGTGATGGGTGGATTTGAGTACAAGGGAATTAGGATAATGGGTGGATTTGAGTACAAGGGAATTAGGGTGATGGGTGGATTTGAGTACAAGGGAATTAGGGTGATGGGTAGATTTGAGTACAAGGGAATTAGGGTGATGGGTAGATTTGAGTACAAGGGAATTAGGGTGATGGGTAGATTTGAGTACAAGGGAATTAGGGTGATGGGTGGATTTGAGTACAAGGGAATTAGGATAATGGGTGGATTTGAGTACAAGGGAATTAGGGTGATGGGTAGATTTGAGTACAAGGGAATTAGGGTGATGGGTAGATTTGAGTACAAGGGAATTAGGGTGATGGGTAGATTTGAGTACAAGGGAATTAGGGTGATGGGTAGATTTGGGTACAAGGGAATTAAGGTGATGGGTGGATTTGAGTACAAGGGAATTAGGGTGATGGGTAGATTTGAGTACAAGGGAATTAGGGTGATGGGTAGATTTGAGTACAAGGGAATTAGGGTGATGGGTAGATTTGAGTACAAGGGAATTAGGTTGATGGGTAGATTTGAGTACAAGGGAATTAGGGTGATGGGTGGATTTGAGTACAAGGGAATTAGGATAATGGGTGGATTTGAGTACAAGGGAATTAGGGTGATGGGTAGATTTGAGTACAAGGGAATTAGGATAATGGGTGGATTTGAGTACAAGGGAATTAGGGTGATGGGTAGATTTGAGTACAAGGGAATTAGGGTGATGGGTAGATTTGAGTACAAGGGAATTAGGGTGATGGGTAGATTTGAGTACAAGGGAATTAGGATGAACGGTAGATTTGAGTACAAGGGAATTAGGGTGATGGGTAGATTTGAGTACAAGGGAATTAGGGTGATGGGTAGATTTGAGTACAAGGGAATTAGGGTGATGGGTAGATTTGAGTACAAGGGAATTAGGGTGATGGGTAGATTTGAGTACAAGGGAATTAGGGTGATGGGTAGATTTGAGTACAAGGGAATTAAGGTGATGGGTGGATTTGAGTACAAGGGAATTAGGGTGATGGGTAGATTTGAGTACAAGGGAATTAGGGTGATGGGTAGATTTGAGTACAAGGGAATTAGGGTGATGGGTAGATTTGAGTAGAAGGGAATTAGGGTGATGGGTAGATTTGAGTACAAGGGAATTAGTGTGATGGGTAGATTTGAGTACAAGGGAATTAGGGTGATGGGTAGATTTGAGTACAAGGGAATTAAGGTGATGGGTGGATTTGAGTACAAGGGAATTAGGGTGATGGGTAGATTTGAGTACAAGGGAATTACTGTGATGGGTAGATTTGAGTACAAGGGAATTAGGGTGATGGGTAGATTTGATTACAAGGAGATTAGGGTGATCTGTCGATTTGAGTACAAGGGAATTAGAGTGATTGGTAGATTTGAGTACAAGGGAATTAGGGTGATGGGTAGATTTGATTACAAGGAGATTAGGGTGATGTGTTGATTTGAGTACAAGGGAATTAGAGTGATTGGTAGATTTGAGTACAAGGGAATTAGAGTGATTGGTAGATTTGAGTACATGGGAATCAGGGCGATGGGTGGAGAAGAAGAAAATTTGTGGAATGGGTGGATCGAGTGCAAGGGAATTAATGAAATGGGAGGATTAGAGCTCAAGGGAATTAGGGCAATGGGCACATTTGAGTACAAGGATATAAGGGCAACAGGTGGATTAGAGTACAAGGACAGATTATTAGACTTTTGGTTATTCAGATTAGAAAAAAAAACCTGTAAGTCTCGTGTGATCTAATTATAACGTACATTTACCTGAATATACATTACAGAGATATTTCTATTGATCTTCTTATACTCCGGCCTGTGACCATGACAATGGGGCATCCTCTAGGTGTAGTGGTCATCCAAATCACTGAAGATCTCACTGAAATACTGGTGTGAATCCTGAGTGGTAGGACTGATGTTTGACCTCTATAGGAAAGGTGATTGGGATGACTTACATCCAATTGTTCCTGAGGGATGGGTACTAACTAACAATAGAAACCTCTTAAACATGAGACTTGGGTTTTGCTTCCTAAAAACGTGTACAATTCAAACCACCTCCACAGGCAAAATACAATTCATAAGTGATTAACCCTGTGAGCAGTATAAGTATAATTGCATATGCTCAACAGGTAAAACATGGTAACGACTTATATCCCGATGGTCATCAGTCCAAAATTATATGATAAGTAAAGGTAGGTTGCTGTATGGATAAATATAATTAATACAGCACATGCTTAAAGGACATCTATCACCAGATCAAGGATTGCAAACCAAACATACAGACATACTGGTGTGTGCCCCCTCTGGCAGGATCTACTGTCCTTTTACAATCTTATTCCCTTGTTTTTAAGAAAAAAGGGCTTTAAAAATTCTGCTAATGAGCCCAAGGGGCTCCATTGACTCCTATGGAGCCTCATTTGCATAATTGTAAGTCCCTCTACCTCATGCCTATGCAACACCCCTGCCAACACATGTGCAGGCTGGTAGTTGCGAATAGCGCCATCTCCAGGTCAGGAGCTGTTAGGGGGAGTCACGAACCCTCTATGAAGGTTGTAGAATTTGGTCATTATGTAATTGCAGCTGTAGAAACTGCATAGAAAAGCAATAGTTAAATGGTTGTAAGATGTTATCCATTTATGTGGCTATATTGTAAACTGGAGTGTAATTGGAGAGCTGATACCACCTGACCCGGGGGGAGTATAAAACCCCTGTGCAGTGGGAGTACTTGTTCTTAGCCCAATACTTCAGAGTCTGTCAGCAGTCCAGATCACATGGTCTGAGTGGTCTGAGCGGCACGTTCTCTGCTCTGGATTCGGGTCCAACCGGGATTTATTAAGGTAGTTCCTCCGCAGTCCACCAGGTGGCGCTGCTGCGCTGAAAAGCATCGGAACGCACTGGAGTTCACCGGCTCGGGCTGAGTGAAGGTAAGTGCAAGCTCCGCGGGTTTTCGTTTGGCCACGCCCCCGATCTCCGCCGCGTGCATGCTGGCGCCGATGCGCCACAAACGTTGATTTGCACAACGTTGCTTCTGTCTGATCCCTGGATACGGCTGTCACCAGCACGGGCTCCCCATCCATTACCCAGGGACTGGTCTTACAGACACTCAGGGGTTTCCCGAGGGAGAACCAGTACATCAGCCTCTCCCTCCATATTTCATGCACACACCACCTGCTGGAGGCCTGCCAGACTGTAGGACAGCCCTCCGGTCCCCATACCAAGCACCTTGACATCAGTGTGCCCCAGGCCGCAACCGCCAGCCACTCCGGTATCCTCTCTGTCTCTCTTATATATGGTGTTTACCATGTTTGCCGACCTGCCCAATATGAACCACAATTTTGGAGCAATTTCAGAGCAATATTGGGTCCACACCAAAAAATTAACTCATCTCTACCTTTAGCAGCTAATAATATCACGTAGTGTCCCGGGGTCGGATGAGTCACTGATATGGAGTGACACTAAGGACCTATTACTCACACTTATCGGAAATCCTTATTTACAGAAGTGAAAGCCGAAATTCTTCATGAATATTGTATTGGTCGCTGAGGGTAACGTGGGGCGCATGAAGTTTGTCTCCTTAATATTTCCTTGTTGGCCATCAGGGACTTTTTTAGGGAGTTTTGCGACGAGGGATGACCTGTGCAAAGCAAACACCGAGCGCACATAAAAATGTATTCATAAAACTGATTTAATAAAAATACTCTGATATCTACAGTAAATTTGTCTCTATATCTTTGTGGAAGATTGGAGATATTTTTGGCTGCAGACCCAGAATTCCTTGCACCTTATGGCTTTTGTTTCTGAAAAGTAGCAGCACCTATAGCACTAATTATCCTAATCTACCAGGTTCATGAACTTTGTGATATTTCTGGTCATAAAATATTTACTTTCTGTCCACGGGAAGTAAACAATGAAGCTTTCTATAGCACAGCAAGGACAGCAAGCAGAGATCTAGAAAGCTGTGAGATATTGATACAGATAGTATATTGGAAAATGGTATAACTTTTCCTTACACAAATCATATCAAATATTTGCTGAAAGTGGACGACCCCTTTAATGTTTGCAGATGTACAAAGGGACAAAGACCATCATTTTTGGAGACCTGTCCCGTGGTCTGACAAAACTAAAATGGAAATATTTCGCAATAGTGAACATTGTTACATTTAGAGGAAAAAGGGAGAAGCCTAAGAATATTCCAACTGTGACCCCCGGGGGGCAACATCATGTTGTGGAGAACAGACATCACCACATACAGTGTTACTCATTTTGGAAAGTCCCCTGTGAGTCAGAGTTGAGTTGGTCACACAGAGCCCTGACCAACCATCCGACATGAATGAAACACTGACATTGACATCTTAAAGGGATTTTCTTGGTTTATATAAATAAACAAAATTTTTACAAAACTTCTCTTTTTCTGACAATTTTTCACTAATATAAGTGTCATGATAAGAACCCTGCTGGTCACATGTAGTTGCAGTAAAAATGTCCATAGCGAGTCCTGCTCTGAGAAGTGGAAACAATTGTATCCGGTCTACACAATGAGGCACATTTACTTACCCGGTCCTGTCGCGATCCAGCGGTGCGTTGTCCAACGAGGATTCGGGTCTGCCGCGATTCACTAAGATTGTGCGCCCGAGTTCCTGTATCCATTGCTTCCGTGCTCAGTTCTGCCGGAGTTCACCTTCTTCCTCCTGGTGCATTTAAGTGCTGATCTTGCAACACAATTCTAAATGTTAAATCCCGCGCTTAGTCAGAATCCGTTGGGTTGTCCGATGGCCACGCCCCCAGATTTCTGTTGCGTGCAAGCTGGCGCCGATGCGCCAAAATCTGATCGCGCGCGCCAAAATCCCGGGGCAAATCGGAAATCGCCGGGAAACCCGATGAAAATGCGTCCGACGGACCCTTTGTAAATGAGCTTCACTGTTCTGTGAGCTACACCGCTTAGAATCCACACTGATACAATGTAGCAATCTACCTAAGATGTGTGAAGCAGATGTGTTTAGCTCACAGAGCACGGTACCATGATGTACATTCACACATTAGGATGGAAAGAGGCCAATGTGGCTGATTATCTAAAAGGACCACAGTCATATCCCATCATCTAATAGAAGACCCCGTAGAGAAGATCCCCCTGACCATGAGAATTTAACAATACGGCTCACAATCCTAGGAGGATTATATTAGACAAGGTGGAGTTTCATAGAAATATATTCTGCTTAATCTGCAGAGTATTTTATCACCAGGAAACTTAGTAGAATGTAAACTTGTCTTCAGTGCCCAATGCCAGGCAGCTGCTGCCAAAGCAGGTAAAGTCATAGGATGTATCCAGTGAGTTGTAGATCCTTCAGAGAAGGACATAATGGGAATTTATCACAACTCTCATGGGTTCATGTGCTTATTTTTGAGCCTTAAAAAGTCACATGTCCCTAATAGTGCATAAATGGGGCAATTATGGACAAGCAACAGTGCAACAAACTGGTCAGAGTTCTGATAAACTGCTCCCTAAATTTTGCTCTTACACAAATAACTGATCATACCAAATGTCAAATAATGGGGCAGATTTACTTACCCGGTCCATTCGTGATCCAGCGGCGGGTTCTCCGACGGCCACGACCCCCGATTTCCGTCACGTGTAAGCCGGCGCCGATGCGCCAAAATCTGATTGCGTGCGCCAAAATCCCGGGGCAATTCAGGGAAAATCAGCGCAAAACGGTAAAATTTGTGTAACCCGACGTAAAAATGTGATTCGGGCCCTTAGTAAATGACCCCCATTGAGTATGGAAGCCATCACCTGTGTATAAGAGGAAGTATGGACTTTGGTTTATTCAGTTTAGAAATAGATATTTATGGGGCTCTCTAATTACAATATATGTGAGTGGATTAGTACAGGGGTCTTTCTACCTTGACCTGCAGCCATCACAAGGGCACCCTCTATCTCCTAAACTATAACTGATGATGAACTCGTTTTTGGAAAAAAAAATATTATATTAAAATTTATATAACTATTTATATTGTTGTATTTTAATGTATGTTGTGACATAGCGGTTCTATAGTGACAGCAATATTTTCCCCTATGGGGATAATAAAGTTATTATTCTATTCTATTATTCTATACAAATACTAGGGATTGTCCCATAAACATAATTTGTAAACTAATAATTCCTCCAGTTTTACTATTCTGAAGCTTTAAAAATGACAAGTTCTGAAGGGCGCCCCCTGCTGTTACTCCTGCCTGTCCATATAGTGAGGCTGGAAAGGTCGGGCATGCTCAGTAGAGCTCACCGTTCAGCTAGATCTATCTCATCATGTGACTGCTCTTATCTCTTAAAAGGGATTGTCCAAGATCCGAAACACTTGGTTACTTTCATCCAACAACAGCACCACATCTGTCCATGCATCTCACCATGACGCTATTCCTAGGAGAAAGCCGCCATGTTTTTCCTAACACATGCTTTAAGACAATGGGGGTCATTTACTAAGGGCCCGAATTGCGTTTTTTCTGGAGGGTTACCCGAATTTTTCCGCTTTGTGCAGATTTTCCCTGAATTGCCCCGGGTTTTTGGCACACATGATCGGATTGTGGCACATTGGCGCCGGCATGCACGCGACGGAAATCAGGGGGCGCGGCCGTACAAAAACCCGACGCATTTTAAAAAAAAAAAAGTGTCGCTTGACACGCGCTTACCTACACTCGGCCCGGCTTGGTGAACTTCAGCACATTCCGATGAACTTCAACGCAGCAGCAACACTTGGTGGACATCTTGGGAACTACCTTAGTAAATCGCCGGAAGACAAGAATCCTCCACACAGAACGCGCCGCAGGATCGCGAATGGACCGGGTAAGTAAATCTGCCCCATATCAATAATGGAGTTATAACTAGGACTGGTTTATGGTAACTGATGTACAGAAGAGCCTTGTAGGAGACCTTCATCCATGAGATACATCAGATTCCACATCACTGATGTAATGTCATGAGACTGCGCTCCTCAGGTATGTACACACCGGGAGCGGTCAGCAAACACATCATCACATGGTACAAACATCTCATCCAGGCCAAACAAGCCACGTGTCTACCTCGAGAACATTCGCCTCCATCTGGGGAGGAAACGATATGTTATCTTTATGGTCTCTGTTGTATTTTTCCTTGTACGTTCCATTGTCATTTAGAGACATAAAAGTTTTTATGAGAACATTCGGTCTTTGTTGCCAATTTTTGCTCTGTGCCAGCAAGCGGGTCAATATCAGGAGTCAGGAGGCCACAACGATGGTGACCTCTCCCCAATCTCACATTCTGACTCCATATATTCCTCAGCTAATGGACTGTGTTCGCAGATGGTAAAGATTTATCGCACTAAATGTCAACACATTCTGTTTGCTAAAGACACACAAAAATTCTCCGCACATCTAAGGAGCAGGAAATCTAAAAATAATTTATGACGATAAGGGTGTCCAGGCTCGGACTCTTATACTGTAGTGAGGTGACGTGCGGTGTCACTACTTATTGTACTACTGTATAGACAGACACTGTACCATGTAGTGGTGAGTATAGGGCATCATGGGGTTTCAGGACCTTACCACCTCTCGAGGATCAATCTTTAGTAGAGAGTTTCTACATCAGGACAAGGCAGGGTTACAACTTGAGGGCAGTTGCACCCAACCCTCGGAGCCTTTGAAGGATGAGTGTCTTCCAAGTATGACACCAGCACTATGGACATATTTTGCGGCCTTGTAAAGAACTTTCTTTGGGGCGGTTTTTAATTACCCCTCCGAATTTACATGATGGCCCCCTCACCTACTTATTCTGCCACAGACCTCCCACTAAGACTAGGTGTCCTCCAGTTGCTTCTCCTAATTAAAAGTTGCAGCAACAAGAGAATCCAACAAACTGCTCCAACTTCTGGAATCAGAAGGTAAGATTTCTCCTTATACAGAGTTTACCAGTTAAGGCCGCCTTATAGGTGTGTGGAGACCTAAAACCATAGATTCTCCACTAGGGAATTCTGGGAAGAATGCAAATACGTTTGCATTTAACACCTTAGAAAACGTATTTGCATTCATTCCCAACATCTTGAAAGCACCTCCTGTGATTTTCTAACCAGGGGTTTCCTGTATTTTTCTGATTTGCGCCGTTTTTCCCTAAATTGCCCCGGGTTTTTGGTGCAGGCAATCGGATTGTGGCGCATCGGTGACGGCTTTCACGTGATGGAAATGGGGGGGCGTGGCCATCGGAAAACCCGCCGGATTCGGCAAAACCGTGGAATTTTTTTAAAAAAATGTGTCGCTTGACACGCACTTACCTGCACCAGCAATGGATCGTGAACTTCAGTGAACTCTGACGGACTTCAGCGCAGCAGCGACACCTGGTGGACATTGGGTGCACTACCTTAGTGATCGCGACAGGACCGGGTAAGTAAATCTGCCCCTATGTCTTCATACTCCAGTGACTTTGTGAGTCATCTACTGATCTGAGCCGCCTCTACTGGTCTAACCTTCAACAAGTAAATCTGTCAGATCATCTCTCCAGAGAGATGAACCTCAGGTTCATCGCCATCTCTCCTGAGCATGATGCAGCCTGGTCGGTATACATGAACTCTTTGCACTATGCACGTTATATACTTGTATGTCTGCTATTGTTAGGCACCTGCCTACCAGGACTTATAATTTATATAGCTAGTGATATATTAGGGGCACTAGTATTGACATGAAACCATATTTTATGAAGGTTCATTAGTACTATTTAATGTGACCGATATTACGTGTCATTAACTTGTCCATCTGAGCTGGTTGGATTGTAATTGTCACGGGTGGTCCCGCGACCCATATCGCGGGTCGCGGGCTCACCCGTGCCCCCCGAGCCTCGCAGACGCGGTGCCGGCGCGACTCACCTCTCCCTGCTCCGGAATCGCGCGCGGTATCTTCAGGAAATTTAAAGGGCCAGTGCACCGCTAATTGGTGCACTGGCTAATCACTTCCCCTTTAAAAACTCTGCACCTCCCTCACACTCTTGCCGGATCTTTGTACCTCATAGCCTTAGAGAAAGCTCTGTTGCGATTTGCCTGCGTTCCACTGTCTCATGCGTTCCTGTGTCTCCTGCGTTCCTGTGTCTTCTGCGTTCCTGACTCCCTCCGTGTTCCTGTGTTGCCTGACTACCTCCGTGTTCCCGTGTACCTGTGTCCCTCCGTATTGCTGTCGTGAGTTCTGTGTTCCCGTACCCTTCTGCTTGGACCTCCTGTTGCTGACCCCGGTTTGGATTCTGACATTGCATCTCTGCCGCCTGCCCTGACCCTGTGCCTGGACTGTGACCACGAGCTTGACTGCTGTTTCCGTACCTCAACCTTGGCCGCCACTGCAGACAAGTCACGCCTGTGGAACGACCTGGTGGTACCACGCCGCAGCTTGTCTAACCCGCTTTGCGGCGGGCTCTGGTGAAAACCGGGTACCACTTAGACTCCGGTCCCAGGTTGTGGCTTGAGTCATCGTCTGCAGTGGTCCAGCGGATCCACAACCCGTAAGCCTGACAGTAATATTATATCTAGTGCCCTCTAGGCTATTTATTCACTTGACTGTGATATCACTACTTCAGGAATGGCGATGCACCTTTTTGTCCACCAGGGTTTGTTTTTATGGGTTGGGTTTTTAATCATGGTGATCATACTTTTGTAATTTTCTGTGTACTATTAATTATTAAAATATATATATTTTGTCAATAATTGTTCTTTATTTATTTGGACTGTCTTTATGAGGTCTGTTTATAGGTATAATAATATCTCTCCAGCCCAGTCAAGGACATTACTTCCCATGATTCGCCAAGTATTTGCGCCATTATGTAGATGTAGACCATGCTCGGCCTTCCTCTCCACTGTACCCATTGCAGCCTTGGCACCTACTCAATCCCTAAATGCGCCTATAGAGTTCCTTATTTCGTAGACCATTTTAATCCTCTTACAATATGCTAGTAAGAAGTATCTCAATGGTTTAGGACAACAACTCTGTATTAGGGTGTATGAGAGAAGGGCTCAGTCAAACCCCCATAATCTGTAATATACAGATAAGAAAGAATTCACCATTTACAGTGGGTGAAAGACAAACTGCACAATCTCATCCTACACAATGATCCCTACACAGGCCACAGAGCATGCCCACAACAATTACATTAAGATGTAAGGAGCCTGAGTTATCTGTGGGGGCATCCTTCTCGGGAGAGACGGCACTGATTGCATTGTTCTGTCTGAACACTGGTCTATTTCTTTCTGTGCACCACCCTCACCGCACCCAGTCTCCTTCCTGGTTCACTAACATTTAACCTTCTGTGATGGAAAGAATTCTCATCCATCAGTTTTTTTAAACTTTTTTTTACAGGATTTTAAAATCACATTAAAGGTCGAGGGATCTAACCCTCGGGGTATGTTATAGATCACATTTGACCAAACTTGCTTTCATTGTGTCCTGCTGATATCTGGTATCCTCTGATCCCTTGGTTTGTCTTTCTGTTTATCCCTTAGTTGATTTGGTACTTTGTCCTCTGGGTCTTGGCTAGGCTCTAGTGACTATTGTTATGTGTTTCTTTCCCTTGTCCTTGTCTATTGTATACCTTAGAATTAAGCAGAGACTGTCGCCCAGCTACCGGCTAAGGTGTTTTTAAGTAAGTAGGTAGGGCGAGTATGTGGGTGCAGAATTGAGACTTACAGTCTGTGTATGACCTTCTGTCGCCAGTCCTTCACATACATAGTCTATGGACCTGCTGTAAAGCACATTTCCTAAACTAGCTCCAGCCAAATATTTTTGGTCTCTGTGACAATTGAATTTTAAAAATGTTGGGTTGTCATAAGAATCAATATAAACACTAAATCTTCATTGCAGACGCCTGTGATAACTGTTACAGCTGATTATTGTAGCCTAAGGATAAAGTACAGTATAATTACCAACATCCAGAGGTCCGTCTGTAACTAGGGGTCGTATGTAAGTTGGGTGTTCTTAAGTAGGGGACCTTCTGTATGCGCAAGTTGAATTTTTATTTTTAGGAGATTTGTTGCTTTTCACTTTCTTCTTGGCTCAAACCTTTAGCCACTTATACAGTATTAATTCAGCTCCATCCTCTTTCTGTAAAGTTTGGCTGAGGACGTGCCAATAAGTGTGATTTCATTTCATTCTATCCTTACCAGTCTGAACACAGTTTTACTCCTTTCCAAAATACCTTACTTGATTTCCACCACACCCATGTGTCTCCTGTGGACTTTCCTCTGGTTTGCAAACAGTTAATCCACTGTGACGTCAAAATCTTCTTCTAGTCATATTTCTTCACTACAGGTCTGCTTTGATTGGATGTCAAAGAACTAAGCCACCTTCTGGATAGGAATTAGACATAAAAGATTTGTAGACTATGGGGGTCATTTACTAAGGGCCCGATTCACGTTTTCCCGACGTGTTACCCGAATATTTCCGATTTGCGCTGATTGTACATGAATTGCCCCGGAATTTGGCGCATGCGATCGGATTGTGGCGCATCGGCGCTGGCATGCACGCGACGGAAATTGGGGGGCGTGGCCGAACGAAAACCCGACGGATTTGGAGAACCCGCCGCATTTAAGACAAAAAATGTGTCGCGAAAATTACACTCACCTTCACCAGGTATAGGCCGGTGAATTTCTGGGCAATCCAGCGCGCCTCCGGGGAACTTCAGCGCAGCAGCGCCACCTGGTGGATGGCGTAGGAACTACCTTAGTCAATCCCGGCCGGACCCAAATCCACCGCAGAGAACGCGCCGCTGGATCGCGAACAGACCGGGTAAGTAAATCTGCCCCAATATCTTTCTAGCTTCATATAAGTCTTGTTTGAAGCTACCTGGCTTTAATATACTGTATTTCTGATTCTTTGACCTTTGCCTGTTTACTGACCATCCTTTTTGCCTACCAATTTTGTACTGCATTGTCCTCTGGGTTTTGACTTGTATCTGTTGACTACTCTTCTGTGTTTGCTTTGTCCACTCTTTGTCTACATGTTTGCACTTTGGCGCAGGCCGATTAGTTGTCTCTTACTGCTTAGGTTAGGCCGGGCAATTAGGATAGCTGGAAAATTTGGGTTTAGCCTTAGGGCTCACTGTCCTGCCATTCGTCTTGTCCATCCAAGTCTTTCCCTAACCCTGAATAACAGTTTTCCCCTGAATAGAACGTATCTAAATGATTATATTAATAGCAACAATAATAATAAGGATAATAATAGTTTTAAAGATGAAACTCAGGACCCCAGATATACTAAAGCCTTGTAAGTCCTTGCATCACTCTTGTATACCAACAAGATTTGAATGTTAGTTAATGTCACTAAATCTGTGTCTGACAATTGTACGACTAATGGAAATTTCTAAATTCTCCTTCTATACAGTAAATGTGTATCTTATGTAATACTTGTATCTCGTGAGAATCTATAGACATGAGTCACCATCACCAGTAAGAGAAGACACGCTCTGCTACACCTGATATCCAGGAATGAAAAAATATTGCAACATATTTCTTGAGCAATGGATTCATATTTGATTCTTTATTAATTGTATAAATATTGTCCCCAAGTTTAGAACATTTTTACCAGTATTTAAATGTACATAAGCAATTATGGTGAGACTGGCCCACCAGGGAACCAGGATTCTCTGGTGGCTTCAGGTTGCAACATAGTAACAGGTCAATAAGGTCCAGCAGAAGACAACCTAATTTGCCGACAAATGGGTTCTACTTCATAGGTTGATGGACATGGTGAATGGACTGGTTGGTTCAGTATCTCAAAGGTTGGGGGCTTCAGAGGTCCAGCAGAAGATGACCCAGTTGGAAGACTAATAGTGCCTACTTCATAGAGGTTGATGGACATGGTGAATGCACTGGTTGGTTCAGTATCTCAAAGGTTGAGGGCTTCAGAGGTCCAGCAGAAGATGACCCAGTTGGAAGACTAATAGTGCCTACTTCATAGAGGTTGATGGACATGGTGAATGGACTGGTTGGTTCAGTATCTCAAAGGTTGAGGGCTTCAGAGGTCCAGCAGAAGATGACCCAGTTGGAAGACTAATAGTGCCTACTTCATAGAGGTTGATGGACATGGTGAATGGACTGGTTGGTTCAGTATCTCAAAGGTTGAGGGCTTCAGAGGTCCAGCAGAAGATGACCCAGTTGGAAGACTAATAGTGCCTACTTCATAGAGATTGATAGGACATGGGCTCCCAGAATCAGCCTGAACTCTGAAGACAACTGAGGACAATGTGAAACACACTAAATGTGACCTCTTTCTCAGTGTAAACATTCTTATATGAAGAATATCAGAAACACCCAAACTATTACATATCAGTTATAGGAAGAGAGTAATAACCACAATCACACTAGAGTATGAAGGGATACTCTGGTTGGTTCAGTATCTCACATAACTAATGGAGCTCAGGGTTCCATGAGAAGACAACCAAGGTGGACTAATAATTTCACAATAAGGGTCAGGCTGGCTCACCAAGGTACCAGCAGAAGACATGTTTGAAAATGTTTAGTGTCTACTTCGTGGTGGTTGATTGGAGGTGGACCCCCACTCAAGCGAGACACAAAGCAACCTCTTGCTCAATGTGAACACAGAAATCTGAGGTACCACAATAATAGATAAATTATTGGAAATGTATGACAACCAGGGTAGGGCTGGCCCACCAGATTACCAAATAATTGCCTGGTGGGGCCAGGGAAGACAATCCAGTTTTTAGAGACAAAACAGCATTTAGAGGTCTACTTTCAGCAGCCACATGGAGCATGTGCACAATAGTCCAGAGATGTTCATTGAAGTCTCTGCTATGTGTGATATCTAATTTTCTATCACAATCGGGGATGTGTGATGTTTGTGTAGGTGTTACCAGATTGTGATAATGGTGATTGCTTTCTACAGAACAGGAAGGGTTCTATTGTGAGACTCAATGGGCAAACTGCAAAATTTCTAATATAATGATGTCAACATAAGTCATGTAGGTAGGTCCATTTTAACATCTGTGCCTGGGTCATCCAGTATCCATCAAGTACAGCTGAGGATGCAATGATTTGTGCCATTTTGTTCCATTCTGTCCTTGCGAGTCTGAACGCTGGTGTACTCCTTTCCTATTAATGTCCACCACACCCATCTGTCTCCTGTGTACTCTACTCTGGTTTACTAACAGTTAATTTGCAGTGATGGACAGAATCTCTCTCCACTGTCATTGCTGAACTGTCTGTTGTCAGAGAACTGATCCAATCATCTTCTAGACCGGGGCTCTGCTGTTGTGGACTATTGCTCCCTTGATAGGGCTTATACTCAGCTAGCTAATGTTCATAACTTCAGAATTTTGGCATCATTGACCCTTTGCCAGATTATCTGACTATCCCCTTGCCTTCTGATTTTGTGTTGCACGGTCCTCTTGGCTCTGCCTGTATTTGTCTAGCAATCTAACTAGCCGTCTTTGTTTTTATTGTCTTGTCACTGTCTCTGCACTGTGGGCATGTCAACCAGTTGTTTCCTTTCCCTTAAAGTAGGGTGGACAATATGGCAGGGACAGCTGTTAAGAAGGTTTAGTCTCTGGGCCCCGTTTCTCTGTCTGTTTTATAGATCTGGTTCCTGATAACAGTCCCCTAATGAAATTCTGATCATCTGTTATCTATGTATGAACAAGTGATTAATTTCCTGCACTGTCCCCCCAGAAGAAAGAGAATATTACACAGTCATGCCCTGTCTGGATACTGTAGTACATGCACATAGAAGGTCCTCTTTAGATGTTTTCTGCAGTTTTCTACTTCCTCTTTCAAGATTTCTGAAAGTGCTGGTTACAGAGGGGCAACATGATGGGGAAAAGAAATGAATGAGGGAAGAGGGGCAGGAAAGGTCTCCAGTTAAGGGGCTTTGATATCGATGACCTACCACATAATAGGTTCCTGGGGGTCGGCAATTAAACTGAGAAAACAATTGGACCTTAGGCTCTGATTTTGATGACCTGGTAATGTCAGAAACATATAAATCATATAAACTCCTTTGAAAGAAATCTATAAAAATCCAACCTGATAAACCAGGGACATTACTCATAGATCCAGGCACCGGGACTGTGGTATCTCATTATATTTGTTATCCATGGCCTCCTCCTCTAACGTCAACATTTATGATTATGCTAATGAGCCTTACTCGTTCTGGGGGTGTTACCAGAGCCCCTCCATGCTGCAGCTTCACAGGGCGTTACACTGATGTTTGGTGAAATTGATGTACACAGAACACTCATTAGTTCTATTAGTAGTTTCCCTTTAGAAGCGATGATGTCAGGTCAGGGTGTGGTGAAACGCGTTAGTGTAACATCCTGGCACCGGTTACCTCTGGCTCGTATGACGTCTAAGCCATGAAATCCCCCTTTTAATCCCAATGTTTTGTACCTCAATGAAAATCTTTGCCTGTACCTTTGCCGAGCATTTGCTATTCAAGATTTTCAATAAACGCAACAATCTTAACAATACATTCAATAATAATTACATTTAATAATCGTTTTATTTTATATTTTTGATGTAATTTTCAGATTTTACTTTTGGTTATACTTTCCATAGCTGTTGACATTCGCTGTTGACCTTGGAGAATGCAGAAGACTGTGGTTTACACTTATACTTGTGAGTAATTGTGTATCACAGTATCTGTGCGCGGCCTCCACCTAAAAGACGATTTTGTAATTCTGCGTAGCAAAGCACTAAACACTACCCATAGGGTCACCACAAGGTGGCGCTTTGGTCATAATTGGTATTGCAACATTAGGGGTCATTTACTAAGGGCCCGATTCGCGTTTTCCCGATGTGTTACGCGAATATTTCAGATTTGCGCCGATTTTCCCTGAATTGCCCCGGGATTTTGACGCACGCGATCTGACGCCCCCCCCCCCCCCATTTATTCTTTGGGTCAGTTTGATCATCTGGATACTAAATTTATACAAGGTTTTATTGTGTTATATTAGTTTAGTATTAGAATTAATATTGAGTATTAGATTTATTAGATTTTGTATCAGCTTTAGGTGAGGAGGGGGATTTGAACTTTATGGTTTTTATTATTATTTAAACTTTTTTGAACCTTTTTTTTTTTTACACTTTTTCAACCACCCTACGGTACTTTAACCCTAGGGAGTCTGATTGCTCCTGCAATATACTGCAATACTATTGTATCACAGTATATGGCAGTATTGCTACTGGGTCTGTAAGCAGCCGTCATAGCAGTGTATCCTCGCAGATGGCGGTGCCCATGCCCGCCACAATTTAAATGCCTCCAGCAGCTTTGCTAGTGGTTTTTTAAATCCAAAGAAAGTTTGACGAAAAACCGGAGCACTTGTGGGTAAAATCTAAAAAATTACTTTATTTGGTTTCCATTAAAAAAACGCATATAGCTTGTGCATAAGAGGTGTAGGTTACAGTGGTGGAGACCTACGCGTTTCAGCTCACAGCGGAGCCTTAATCATGGTATGAACCACCAGAATAAAAACAACACTTTTAAACCATATTACACACCTGAACAATTAGGTTTGACCACGTCATTTCCTGGTTTAGCACTTGCAATCCGATTATAGCTCTATGTATTCAGAAACAGAACAAAATATGATATAGAAGAATTTACACGTACATGCTATATATCAATAAATGTAGGCTAAGTCATTTTTTGAATTCATTCCGTGTGGATACCTTGCATTTAGGGAAAGAATCCAAAACGCCTCCCTTTTCAGGTGGAGTTTCCTCCAGTTGCCGCCTCTGGATGGTTTGTTAACATGTTCATTGCCAAAAAAGCGGAAGCTGGAAAGATTTTTGTTATGTGTATCAATAAAATGTTTAGTGGCTCCTGAAGCATTGGAGTCACTGTTTTTAATGCAATTGAGGTGTTGTGAGATCCTAGTCTTCAATTTTTGTATTGTGCAGCCAACATAGATCATGGAACAGCATGTGCATTGGATAATGTACGCCACGTATTGTGTGTCTCAAATAATGAACGTTTTTATTTTTCTATTTGTCTTGTCATCAATCTTAAATTGTAACGTCCTGTTGGCCGCATATATACATACACCGCATCTGCTACCCCCGCATTCATAGAAGCCTGTCACAGACAACCAGCTATTGTTACTGACCTTTGTGTTACATGTGCTAGGAGATAAGATGTTGCCTAGGGTTTTCCCTCGTTTAGCCACACTTCTGTGGCCATTCTTCATTACCTCACACAGTACAGTATCCTGATTCAAGACTGGGATATATTTATGAATAATGTTTCTAATCTTGTTGAATTGCGTGCTATACGGGGTACTAAACGTGGGAACATGGCTTGTAGTTTCACTGGGCATGCGGGTATTTTTTCTTTTTATAAGTTCTTTCCTGTTGACTCTTGAGGCTTTTTCTCTGGCATTTTGTAGTAGAGACGTGGAGTATCCCCTTCTCTTTAATTTATTCTCGATAGCCGAGGATTGTATATGAAACTCCGTATCGTTGGAGCAAATGCGTTTCGCTGGTAAAAATTCTCCATAGGGAATTGCATTTACAGTATGTGCGGGATGGCAACTAGATGCAGATAAAATAGAGTTCCCTGCCAGAGGTTTGGAAAACATAGTGGTTATGACCGATTCACACTCAAATGTATGTTGGTGGATGGTTGTTCTGATGTAAATCTCAAATTAATGTCATTGTCATTGATGTATGAAAAAAAATTTTGAAATTCTCTTTCCTCACCCTGCCATACCATCAATATGCCGTCCACATATCTGCCGTAAAAAATAATGTTATGTAGAAAGGGATTGTGGGACGAAAAAATATTTATTTCTTCCCACCATGCCACAAATAATATGGCCAATGATGGGGAAAATTTTGAACCCATCGGGGCACCGCAAGTTTGTAAAAAATATTCACCGTTAAACATAAAAAAATTATTCTTTAATAAATATTCAATGCAGGATAGTAAATAAATTTTCAGATCAGCATCAAATTGGCTGTACTTATCCAGATGGTGTTGGACGGCAGTGATGGCTATGGCATGGGGGATACAAGAATAAAGACTAACTACATCACATGTGCCAAATAAAAAGGAATCGTTCCATTTGAAATCTTCAAAAAATCGCAACACATCTGAACTGTCCCTGAGAAAACCCGGAGATCTGGTGACCAACGGTTGTAGGTATGAATCAACCCAGGCACTGAGCCGCTCATTGAGGGACCCAACGCCTGAGATGATTGGACGGAGTGGAGGGGGGAATGTATTCTTGTGGGTTTTGGGAAGTCCATGGAATTTGGGCATGTTAGGGTTGTCAATATTTAGAAAATCAGCAGCTTTTTTTTATCTAGGACACCCAAAGATATACCATCATTAATTAGTTGGTTTAAAACGTTTTTAACAGAGGAAATTGGATCTGATGGAAGTTTAGTGTAGGTATTAGGGTCATACAGAATGTTTTTGGCCAGATGTGCATATAAGCCTGAATCCATAACCACCAGCGAACCTCCTTTATCCGATTTACGGATCACCAGATGAGGATTTCTTTTAATGGTTGGTATAGCTTGAAATTGTTTATTACTGAGGTTACGCTGTTGGGAATGGTCTATAGATTGGACTGAATTATTTAGTTGATATAGCTCCTTCTCGACTAAAGTTTGAAACAGGTCTACTGCAGGTACCCTAGATTTAAATGGGTAAAATTCATTATAGGTTGTGGCATATTTTACATTAGAAGCATCTACAAGCGGCAGATCTTTGAAGTCACTAAGTTCATACAAATTCATCAAGGCATTTTGTTCATGGAACACTAGGTCAGTGAATTCGTTATCTACTTTAGATGCTGGAGAAAAATAATTAGCTGGAAGGTGACCACCATTGTCACAAGATACATTATCAACAAAAAAATGTCTTTTTACAGTAATTGTTCTGACGAAACGGTTCACATCAAGGAGAGTTTGAAAGATGTCAAAATCTTGAGATGGAACATAATTAAGTCCTCTAGCTAATACCGATAACTGATCCTTTGATAGAATTGTAGGTGATAGAACTATAACATTGTCCTGTGAATCTAGTTTGACTTTGCTACTTATTTCTTCTTTTTGCGGGTTGAATACCTTTTTTCTGTGTATTCTTCGTGTGTTTCGGCTACCCCGTTTTTTGATGGATTTTCAGTGGAGGCTTTACTTTTAGAATATCTTTTCTTGTAGGTGTTATTTCCAGATATATTTGTGCCTCTGTGGTCAGCTGTATTAGATTGAGTATCTGATGTTTCTCCTTCTGATGAAGTAAAATTAACTTTTCTCTGATAGTCAGATGTGTCTGATGCCTGTGAGTCGTATCTTTTTTTTAAAAAATGGATCTAATGTTCCCAAAGTTTCTGGGGCGATGCACCTTCCAGTCATATATTTGATTTTTGGCGTAGTCATTGTTTATTCAAGACTATTCACTTGTCATACTGGCAATTACCACAACAAACGCAACCATGGCTCATGAACAAAGACTTCAGAGACTAGCATCAATTTTTGGTCAAAATTCAGACGTTGCATCTCCCTCTGCGATTAATTATAAGGATCAACTGCATCAGTGGGAAAAGTTATCCAAACAGGAACTTTGGGTGTGGTGGGATCACAACACCTTGAAAACTTACCTTGAGAAGGAATTAATCCCTAGAGGTCTAAGAATCTACAAATCTCCCACCACAGTATTTTGTGAAGAATTTCAACAAAAGTGGAACAATGTGCTATCCAAATGTTCAAGTGATCTAATGCAGCTCATTGTTTCTTACAAGGAGAAAAAGTTGACAGATCTAAAGCAACAAATTTCTGTCATTGAGGAACAATTAACCTCATTTGCAAACGATACGGAATATGTACAACTACGATCCACAATACAAAAAGATCTCGACAGTACAGAGGAGGATATAACAAAAACGAAAAAAAGGAAATATGATAGGGATGTGGAAAACTACGCC
This sequence comes from Engystomops pustulosus, assembly GCF_040894005.1. NCBI lineage: Eukaryota > Metazoa > Chordata > Amphibia > Anura > Leptodactylidae > Engystomops > Engystomops pustulosus. Next base: position 253,374,348 of record NC_092412.1, on the reverse strand, counting down.
AAAAATCAAATATATGACTGGAAGGTGCATCGCCCCAGAAACTTTGGGAACATTAGATCCATTTTTAAAAAAAAAGATACGACTCACAGGCATCAGACACATCTGACATCAGAGAAAAGTTAATTTTACTTCATCAGAAGGAGAAACATCAGATACTCAATCTAATACAGCTGACCACAGAGGTACAAATATATCTGGAAATAACACCTACAAGAAAAGATATTCTAAAAGTAAAGCCTCCACTGAAAATCCATCAAAAAACGGGGTAGCCGAAACACACGAAGAATACACAGAAAAAAGGTATTCAACCCGCAAAAAGAAGAAATAAGTAGCAAAGTCAAACTAGATTCACAGGACAATGTTATAGTTCTATCACCTACAATTCTATCAAAGGATCAGTTATCGGTATTAGCTAGAGGACTTAATTATGTTCCTTCTCAAGATTTTGACATCTTTCAAACTCTCCTTGATGTGAACTGTTTCGTCAGAACAATTACTGTAAAAAGACATTTTTTTGTTGATAATGTATCTTGTGACAATGGTGGTCACCTTCCAGCTAATTATTTTTCTCCAGCATCTAAAGTAGATAACGAATTCACTGACCTAGTGTTCCATGAACAAAATGCCTTGATGAATTTGTATGAACTTAGTGACTTCAAAGATCTGCCGCTTGTAGATGCTTCTAATGTAAAATATGCCACAACCTATAATGAATTTTACCCATTTAAATCTAGGGTACCTGCAGTAGACCTGTTTCAAACTTTAGTCGAGAAGGAGCTATATCAACTAAATAATTCAGTCCAATCTATAGACCATTCCCAACAGCGTAACCTCAGTAATAAACAATTTCAAGCTATACCAACCATTAAAAGAAATCCTCATCTGGTGATCCGTAAATCGGATAAAGGAGGTTCGCTGGTGGTTATGGATTCAGGCTTATATGCACATCTGGCCGAAAACATTCTGTATGTAATACCTACACTAAACTTCCATCAGATCCAATTTCCTCTGTTAAAAACGTTTTAAACCAACTAATTAATGATGGTATATCTTTGGGTGTCCTAGATAAAAAAACTGCTGATTTTCTAAATATTGACAACCCTAACATGCCCAAATTCCATGGACTTCCCAAAACCCACAAGAATACATCCCCCCCTCCACTCCGTCCAATCATCTCAGGCGTTGGGTCCCTCAATGAGCGGCTCAGTGCCTGGGTTGATTCATACCTACAACCGTTGGTCACCATAACTCCGGGTTTTCTCAGGGACAGTTCAGATGTGTTGCGATTTTTTGAAGATTTCAAATGGAACGATTCCTTTTTATTTGGCACATGTGATGTAGTTAGTCTTTATTCTTGTATCCCCCATGCCATAGCCATCACTGCCGTCCAACACCATCTGGATAAGTACAGCCAATTTGATGCTGATCTGAAAATTTATTTACTATCCTGCATTGAATATTTATTAAAGAATAATTTTTTTATGTTTAACGGTGAATATTTTTTACAAACTTGCGGTGCCCCGATGGGTTCAAAATTTTCCCCATCATTGGCCATATTATTTGTGGCATGGTGGGAAGAAATAAATATTTTTTCGTCCCACAATCCCTTTCTACATAACATTATTTTTTACGGCAGATATGTGGACGGCATATTGATGGTATGGCAGGGTGAGGAAAGAGAATTTTAAAATTTTGTTTCATACATCAATGACAATGACATTAATTTGAGATTTACATCAGAACAACCATCCACCAACATACATTTTGAGTGTGAATCGGTCATAACCACTATGTTTTCCAAACCTCTGGCAGGGAACTCTATTTTATCTGCATCTAGTTGCCATCCCGCACATACTGTAAATGCAATTCCCTATGGAGAATTTTTACCAGCGAAACGCATTTGCTCCAACGATACGGAGTTTCATATACAATCCTCGGCTATCGAGAATAAATTAAAGAGAAGGGGATACTCCACGTCTCTACTACAAAATGCCAGAGAAAAAGCCTCAAGAGTCAACAGGAAAGAACTTATAAAAAGAAAAAATACCCGCATGCCCAGTGAAACTACAAGCCATGTTCCCACGTTTAGTACCCCGTATAGCACGCAATTCAACAAGATTAGAAACATTATTCATAAATATATCCCAGTCTTGAATCAGGATACTGTACTGTGTGAGGTAATGAAGAATGGCCACAGAAGTGTGGCTAAACGAGGGAAAACCCTAGGCAACATCTTATCTCCTAGCACATGTAACACAAAGGTCAGTAACAATAGCTGGTTGTCTGTGACAGGCTTCTATGAATGCGGGGGTAGCAGATGCGGTGTATGTATATATGCGGCCAACAGGACGTTACAATTTAAGATTGATGACAAGACAAATAGAAAAATAAAAACGTTCATTATTTGAGACACACAATACGTGGCGTACATTATCCAATGCACATGCTGTTCCATGATCTATGTTGGCTGCACAATACAAAAATTGAAGACTAGGATCTCACAACACCTCAATTGCATTAAAAACAGTGACTCCAATGCCTCAGGAGCCACTAAACATTTTATTGATACACATAACAAAAATCTTTCCAGCTTCCGCTTTTTTGGCATTGAACATGTTAACAAACCATCCAGAGGCGGCAACTGGAGGAAACTCCACCTGAAAAGGGAGGCGTTTTGGATTCTTTCCCTAAATGCAAGGTATCCACACGGAATGAATTCAAAAAATGACTTAGCCTACATTTATTGATATATAGCATGTACGTGTAAATTCTTCTATATCATATTTTGTTCTGTTTCTGAATACATAGAGCTATAATCGGATTGCAAGTGCTAAACCAGGAAATGACGTGGTCAAACCTAATTGTTCAGGTGTGTAATATGGTTTAAAAGTGTTGTTTTTATTCTGGTGGTTCATACCATGATTAAGGCTCCGCTGTGAGCTGAAACGCGTAGGTCTCCACCACTGTAACCTACACCTCTTATGCACAAGCTATGTGCGTTTTTTTTAATGGAAACCAAATAGAGTAATTTTTTAGATTTTACCCTCAAGTGCTCCGGTTTTTCTTCAAACTTTCTTTGGATTTGCCCTATATGCCAGATACCGTTGCAGCACGGGACTGAAGAGGACCCTAAGCTACAGACCAGCCAAGGGAATGTGAGTGCACCCTTTTTTCTGTTTTTCGTTTTTTTAAATAGTTAACACCCACCCTGTATCGAAAGTGCTCAGGACGTGAGCCCTCTCCATACCATGCCCAGGTGCTGCTCCGTAATAGTAAGATGTGCATTGGGAAGGGGTTAATTTATGATAAGTGTTTAATTTATATGAATTTCTATGACATGCAAAAAAATCCAATTCTAGGGGTTTTTTTTTAGTTTTTTTCGTACATTATTCAGCTGCCTGTTCCCTGACTTTCTAAACATGGAAATAAAATGTACTGTATATATTATTGTATCACACATATATATATTATTTTACTTTGAATATTATCTTTTGATTGATAAAATAATTCTTATAGTTTTGTATATTTTCATGATCACCGTTATATCATAACAAATATTGCTATTGCCATGGGGTCCGTCAGAACCATAATGCCTTCCCAAGTGCATCAAGGACCTGATTTGGCAAATTTGGTTAGATCAGTGTAACATCTGTGTGATTCCCTTGATGATTACCTTGATTGATTCTGCACCACACCAGTCAGCATTCTGTAGCTACGCTCTGGTACTTCAGTAGTTAATATGCAGTGATTGACAGTTTAGCTATCCAATCACCTTCTGAACCGGGACTATGCTTCTTCTCTAAACTCTTCCTGGTCTGTGCCCAGTTTGTAGTAAGCTCTTGTGTTCAGTTTTTTTTCTGTATTCTGACCTTCTGCCTATACTCAGACTATTCCTCTCCCATGTGATGTGTACTGTGGTCCTCTCTCTGTTGTGACCTGTCTCTGTAGACTATAGACTGTTTTGTGTGCTTCATTGGTTTGTGGCCTATAAAGTAGCAGTAATGCTATCATTTTAGGCCGCCTGATAGATTTCTTGGTACAATATATACTTGGATTCAACAATCACAAAGATACATTGGCAGGATATATGAAAAAAGTTAAGGAGTTCATGGTATATGGTGACCTGACACTGATCTACCAGTGTTTGCCATGATACTGTCAATCTGCATCCCCCACTAGGGGCAGCTCACTGCAGTCAGCTCCTTACTAGCTGAAGTAAAGTGTATTCCTGAAGCTCCCCCTAGTGGTGACTGCAGAATTACTTATTTAAAAACTTTACATGAACCTATTTTATATTTTTGTACGTTAGAAAGAATGCACCAAACAGAAGGACCAAAAGACGGCAGATAAAGCCTTGTGTTCCTTTCAGACTTGGGACCCCAGTGCTGTGATAGTGACAGCCTCTATGCATTCTTATTTACATCTATTATAACATGAATGGGCACAATGTGATGAGACAACCGTATCTAGTCCCAGGATGGAAGCTCGTCAAAGTGAAGCAAAACTAAAAAGGCAACACAAGTCAAATGAGTTAAGAAGTGCAGGACCCTCAACTACAAGATTGTTATCTGCTATCCGGTGCATAGGGAATAATAATTATTGATGGGACATTAAGGATGCAAAGAAAAGCCCAGGAGCGATGACCTACCGTGCAGACAGATTTGTAGTTTTTGTTTTGTTCTCAGAAATTGAGGGAAGGAGAAGTGTGTTAACTCACAAGAGATGGACCTTATACACACGAAGAGGCAACTTCTAATTCTGTAATCCAGGACATTTCAAAGAATTTCTAACTCCGTGATTCATTCCTTATCATCTGATCAACAATCATCTTGAGACTCGAGAGATACTAACAAGCCTGCCGCAATGTGGGTGCTAGCCGCACATGTGCAATGCCATTTTAGAATCGTAGTTTATTAAGGCTGGAAAAAGTCCAACCTTTAAGAATTGAACAAATGTTTTTTCCCCATTATTTGTGATATTTTTGCTCTCTAGAAAAGCATCCAGGCCTCTATCTATGGTGATGGTAGAACCTCCTCTCCTCTAGGTGTAGAGGATGCCCCCTGTCTATGGTGATGGTAGAACCGCCTCTCCTCTAGGTGTAGAGGATGCTCCCTGTCTATGGTGATGATAGAACCTCCTCTCCTCTAGGTGTAGAGGATGTCCCCTGTCTATGGTGATGGTAGAACCTCCTCTCCTCTAGGTGTAGAGGATGTCCCCTGTCTATGGTTATGGTAGAACCTCCTCTCCTCTAGGTGTAGAGGATGCCCCCTGTCTATGGTGATGGTAGAACCTCCTCTCCTCTAGGTGTAGAGGATGCCCCCTGTCTATGGTGATGGTAGAACCTCCTCTCCTCTAGGTGTAGAGGATGCCCCCTGTCTATGGTGATGGTAGAACCTCCTCTCCTCTAGGTGTAGAGGATGCCCCCTGTCTATGGTGATGGTAGAACCTCCTCTCGTCTAGGTGTAAAGGATGCCCCCTGTCTATGGTGATGGTAGAACCTCCTCTCCTCTAGGTGTAGAGGATGCCCCCTGTCTATGGTGATGGTAGAACCTCCTCTCCTCTAGGTGTAGAGGATGCCCCCTGTCTATGGTGATGGTAGAACCTCCTCTCCTCTAGGTGTAGAGGATGCCCCCGTCTATGGTGATGGTAGAACCTCCTCTCCTCTAGATGTAGAGGATGCCCCCTGTCTATGGTGATGGTAGAGCCTCCTCTCCTCTAGGTGTAGAGGATGCCCCCTGTCTATGGTGATGGTGGAATCCCCTCTCCTCTAGGTGTAGAGGATACCCCCTGTCTATGGTGATGGTAGAACCCTCTCTCCTCTAGGCGTACAGGATGCCCCGTGTCTATGGTAATGGTAGAACCTCCTCTCCTCTAAGTGTAGAGGATGCCCCCTGTCTATAGTGATGGTAGAACCTCCTCTACTTTAGGTGTAGAGGATGCCCCCTGTCTATGGTGATGGTAGAACCACCTCTCCTCTAGGTGTAGAGGATGCCCCAGTCTATGGTGATGGTAGAACCTCCTCTCCTCTAGGTGTAGAGGATGCCCCCTGTCTATGGTGATGGTAGAGCCTCCTCTCCTCTAGGTGTAGAGGATGCCCCCTGTCTATAGTGATGGTAGAACCTCCTCTACTTTAGGTGTAGAGGATTCCTCCTGTCTATGGTGATGGTAGAACCACCTCTCCTCTAGGTGTAGAGGATGCCCCAGTCTATGGTGATGGTAGAACCTCCTCTCCTCTAGGTGTAGAGGATGCCCCCTGTCTATGGTGATGGTAGAACCTCCTATCCTCTAGGTGTAGAGGATGCCCCCTGTCTATGGTGATGGTAGAACCTCCTCTCCTCTAGGTGTAGAGGATGCCCCCTGTCTATGGTGATGGTAGAACCGCTTCTCCTCTAGGTGTAGAGGATGTCCCCTGTCTATGGTGATGGTAGAACCTCCTCTCCTCTAGGTGTAGAGGATGCCCCCTTTCTATGGTGATGGTGAATTCCCCTCTCTTCTAGGTGTAGAGGATGCCCCCTGTCTATGGTGATGGTAGAACTGCCTCTCCTCTAGGCGTACAGGATGCCCCCTGTCTATGGTAATGGTAGAACCTCCTCTCCTCTAGGTGTGGAGGATGTCCCCTGTCTATAGTGATGGTAGAACCTCCTCTACTTTAGGTGTAGAGGATGCCCCCTGTCTATGGTGATGGTAGAACCTCCTCTCCTCTAGGTGTAGAGGATGCCCCCTGTCTATGGTGATGGTAGAACCTCCTCTCCTCTAGGTGTAGAGGATGCCCCTGTCTATGGTGATGGTAGAACCTCCTCTGCTCTAGGTGTAGAGGATGCCCCTGTCTATGGTGATGGTAGAACCACCTCTCCTCTAGGTGTAGAAGATGCCCTCTGTCTATGGTGATGGTAGAACCTCCTCTCTTCTAGATGTAGAGGATGTCCCCTGTCTATGCTGATGGCAGAATCTCCTATCCTCTAGGTGTAGAGGATGCCCCCTATCTATGGTCATTGTAGAACCTCCTCTCCTCTAGGTGTAGAGGATTCCCCCTGTCTATGGTGATGATAGAGCCTCCTTTCCTCTAGGTGAAGAGGATGCCCCCTGGCTATGGTGATGGTAGAACCTCCTCTCCTCTAGGTGTAGAGGATGGCCCCTGTCTATGGCGATGGTAGAGCCTCCTTTCCTCTAGGTGTAGAGGATGCCCCCTTTCTATGGTGATGGTAGAACCTCCTTTCCTCTAGGCGTAGAGGATGCCCCCTGTCTATGCTGATGGTAGAACCTCCTTTCCTCTAGGTGTAGAGGATGCCCCTGGCTATGGTGATGGTAGAACCTCCTTTCCTCTAGGTGTAGAGGATGCCCCTGTCTATGGTGATGGTAGAATCTCCTCTTCTCTAGGTGTAGAGAATCCCCCCCCTTGTCCTGGCCATAGGCCTAAGTATAAAAAGATAATTGGAGAGGTCCTTGTTCAGGTATTTGTACATTGTAATGAGGTCTCCCCTCAGCCGTCTTTTTTCTAAACTGAATAATCCCAAGTTTTGTAATCTGTCAGTGTATTGTAATCCCCCCATTCCCCCAATAATCTTGGTTGCTCTCCTCTTCACCAGTTCCAGCTCTACTACATCCTTTTTATACACTGGTGCCCAAAACTCTCCACAATATTCCATGTGTGGTCTGACCAGGGATTTGTACAAGGGCAAAACTATGGGGCACATTTACTTACCTGGGGCAGTTGCGATCACGCGGCACGTTGTCCGATGAGGATTTGGGTCTGCCCGGATTCACTGAGGTCGTGCACTCGATATCCAGCAGGTGTCAGCGCAAACGGAAATATTCGGGAAACCTGACGAAAGTGCGGCGTTCTGAGCCTTAGTAAATGAGCCCCTATGTCTTTATCCTGAGAATCTATACCTCTATATAATCTATACATCTATACATCCCATAATTTTATTTGCTTTAGCAGCAGCCACCTGGGTCTGGTCACTTAAATGCCTTGGAGTCCAGATTTACAACATTCCCAGCCTCCCCCAGATCCATTCTGGACTTACCTCCTCATAGAAGCCAATCAAATTAGTTTGACAGGAAAGTTACTTTTACTTTCCTTGGCAATATTTCTCTCAGTCTCTATTTTTGCGGCCTTTAAGTCTCTATTTTTCTCTCTATAATCCTGTAACACCTCATTGCTACCTTCACGTTTTAGCATCTTGAATGCCTTATCCTTCTCGTTCATTGCTCTCCTTACAGTACTAGTCACCACATTGGTTATTTTTCCAATATAGTTTGTGTCTTTCACAGGCCTTATTTATATTTATTAAAATGTACAATTTTTAAGGGGTGTTTTTGTATTTGAGAACATTTTGGCAGTGATCATGTCACTCCCCGAGAGCACAGGGTACAGCGTTCCTTGAGAAAATAACATGTGCTCTGCTATATTGGCTGGGATCATTGGTCTCGGTAACGTCAAGGAAAGCAACAAGATTGCTGTCAAAATGGTGGCGTGCATGTGTCGCTGGCAACATATCACATGCGGCTTTGTCAGGGTTCAGGATTAGTGGACCCTCCGGACCACCGCGGGAGGTGGTATTAGCCGACACCTGGGACCGGAATCTAAGTGGCACGTGGTCTTCACCAGAGCCTGCTGCAAAGCGGGATGGTCTTGCTGCGACGGGGTGTCACCAGGTCGTTCCACAGGTGCAACTAGCCCGCTGTGGCAGCCGAGTTTAAGGTACCTTAGGAGGTGACAGTCTCGTAGGGCAGTACAGGCACAGGGTCAGGGCAGGCGGCAGAGAAGCAAGGTCAAAGTCCAAATCCGAGTAAGCAACGGGAGGTCCAGGCAGAAGGGAATGGAACACAGGAACACGGAACAGGAATGCTGGAACACACAGGAGCACGGGAACAGGAACGCACAGAACCACGGGAACAGGAGCGCAGGAACACACAAGAGCACGGGAACAGGAACACACAGGAGCACGGGAACAGGAGTGCAGGAACACACAGGAGCACGGGAACAGGAACGCAGGAACACATAGGAGCACGAGAATAAGAATGCAGGAACACACAGAAGCACGGGAACAGGAGCGCAGGAACACACAGGAGCACGGGAACAGGAGCGCAGGAACACACAGGAGCACGGGAACAGGAGCGCAGGAACACACAGGAACACAGGAATAGGAACGCAGGAACACACAGAAGCACGGGAACAGGAACGCTGGAACACACAGGAGCACAGGAACAGGAACACAGGAACACACAGGAGCACGGGAACAGGAGCGCAGGAACACTGAACGGAACACTGGAAGCAAGAACGGAGGAACACAGAGGGACTTTCAGTTCAGGAAATAACTTGAAGATCCGGCGGGGAGTGATGGGAACCGCCAGATTATATAGCAACCCGGAAATGGCCAGCCAGAAGGGAATGGAACACAGGAACACGGAACAGGAATGCTGGAACACACAGGAGCATGGGAACAGGAACGCACAGAACCATGGGAACAGGAGCGCAGGAACACACAGGAGCACAGGAACAGGAACGCAGGAACACATAGGAGCACGGGAATAAGAATGCAGGAACACACAGAAGCACGGGAACAGGAACGCTGGAACACACAGAAGCAGGGGAACAGGAGCGCAGGAACACACAGGAGCACGGGAACAGGAGCGCAGGAACACATAGGAGCACGGGAACAGGAGCGCAGGAACACACAGGAGCATGGGAACAGGAACGCACAGAACCACGGGAACAGGAACGCAGGAACACATAGGAGCACGAGAATAAGAATGCAGGAACACACAGAAGCACGGGAACAGGAGCGCAGGAACACACAGGAGCACGGGAACAGGAGCACAGGAACACACAGGAGCACGGGAACAGGAGCGCAGGAACACACAGGAGCACGGGAACAGAAACGCAGGAACACATAGGAGCACGGGAATAAGAATGCAGGAACACACAGAAGCACGGGAACAGGAACGCTGGAACACACAGAAGCAGGGGAACAGGAGCGCAGGAACACACAGGAGCACGGGAACAGGAGCGCAGGAACACATAGGAGCACGGGAACAGGAGCGCAGGAACACACAGGAGCACAGGAACAGGAGCGCAGGAACACACAGGAGCATGGGAACAGGAACGCACAGAACCACGGGAACAGGAACGCAGGAACACATAGGAGCACGAGAATAAGAATGCAGGAACACACAGAAGCACGGGAACAGGAGCGCAGGAACACACAGGAGCACGGGAACAGGAACGCAGGAACACATAGGAGCACGAGAATAAGAATGCAGGAACACACAGAAGCACGGGAACAGGAGCGCAGGAACACACAGGAGCACGGGAACAGGAGCGCAGGAACACACAGGAGCACGGGAACAGGAGCGCAGGAACACACAGGAACACAGGAATAGGAACGCAGGAACACACAGAAGCACGGGAACAGGAACGCTGGAACACACAGGAGCACAGGAACAGGAACACAGGAACACACAGGAGCACGGGAACAGGAGCGCAGGAACACTGAACGGAACACTGGAAGCAAGAACGGAGAAACACAGAGGGACTTTCAGTTCAGGAAATAACTTGAAGATCCGGCGGGGAGTGATGGGAACCGCCAGATTATATAGCAACCCGGAAATGGCCAGCCAGAAGGGAATGGAACACAGGAACACGGAACAGGAATGCTGGAACACACAGGAGCATGGGAACAGGAACGCACAGAACCACGGGAACAGGAGCGCAGGAACACACAGGAGCACAGGAACAGGAACGCAGGAACACATAGGAGCACGGGAATAAGAATGCAGGAACACACAGAAGCACGGGAACAGGAACGCTGGAACACACAGAAGCAGGGGAACAGGAGCGCAGGAACACACAGGAGCACGGGAACAGGAGCGCAGGAACACACAGGAGCACGGGAACAGAAACGCAGGAACACATAGGAGCACGGGAATAAGAATGCTGGAACACACAGAAGCACGGGAACAGGAACGCTGGAACACACAGAAGCAGGGGAACAGGAGCGCAGGAACACACAGGAGCACGGGAACAGGAGCGCAGGAACACATAGGAGCACGGGAACAGGAGCGCAGGAACACACAGGAGCACAGGAACAGGAGCGCAGGAACACACAGGAGCATGGGAACAGGAACGCACAGAACCACGGGAACAGGAACGCAGGAACACATAGGAGCACAAGAATAAGAATGCAGGAACACACAGAAGCACGGGAACAGGAGCGCAGGAACACACAGGAGCACGGGAACAGGAGCGCAGGAACACACAGGAACACAGGAATAGGAATGCAGGAACACACAGAAGCACAGGAACAGGAACGCTGGAACACACAGGAGCACAGGAACAGGAACACAGGAACACAAAGGAGCACGGGAACAGGAGCGCAGGAACACTGAACGGAACACTGGAAGCAAGAACGGAGGAACACAGAGGGACTTTCAGTTCAGGAAATAACTTGAAGATCCGGCGGGGAGTGATGGGAACCGCCGGATTATATAGCAACCCGGAAATGGCCAGCCAGAAGGGAATGGAACACAGGAACACGGAACAGGAATGCTGGAACACACAGGAGCATGGGAACAGGAACGCACAGAACCACGGGAACAGGAGCGCAGGAACACACAGGAGCACAGGAACAGGAACGCAGGAACACATAGGAGCACGGGAATAAGAATGCAGGAACACACAGAAGCACGGGAACAGGAACGCTGGAACACACAGAAGCACCGGAACAGGAGCGCAGGAACACACAGGAGCACGGGAACAGGAGCGTAGGAACACACAGGAGCGCGGGAACAGGAGCACAGGAACACAGGAATAGGAACGTAGGAACACACAGAAGCACGGGAACAGGAGCGCAGGAACACACAGGAGCGCGGGAACAGGAGCACAGGAACACACAGGAACACAGGAATAGGAACGTAGGAACACACAGAAGCACGGGAACAGGAACGCAGGAACACGCAGAAGCACGGGAACAGGAACGCTGGAACACACAGGAGCACAGGAATGGAACACTGGAAGCAGGAACGGAGGAACACAGAGAGACTTTCACTTTAGGAAATTGCTTGAAGATCCGACGGGGAGTGATGGGAACCGCCGGATTATATAGCAACCCGGAAATGGCCAGCGCCAATCAGTGCTGCGCTGGCCCTTTAAATTTCAGAGTGTCGGCGTGCACGCGCCCTAGAGAGCGGGAACATGCGTGCGAAGAGCAGGATCGCAGAAAGGTAAGAGCAGGCAATGAACCGGTGCAGCGCTGCCACCAAGAGGGGCACGGATGTGCCTGCAATTCGAGGCATGGATCGTATGGACACCCGTGACAGGCTTTACCCAAGGCTTGTATAGGATAACACCCGATCTCAGGTGTTAGCACTTGGGGGTAAAACAAACCGGCCTTCTGTAGTTCGGGCTCATGTTCTGCACACCCCATGTTCGGGTCTATTCATCACTATATATCAGTCATTCAGGACAGGTGGAGGGACTCTGGAGAAGTTAAATGTAGAGCGCTAAGAGCACAGCAGTGTGAGGACAAGTCAGTCAGTCCTCTGGCTTATAATACAGAACAATACAAAAGTTATTTAGGGATAAATCTCCCAGCTGATGGTCCATGTAGCCTCCCGCCCCCTGTATCTCCGTCCAACATACATTGCCCTCAATATTCTTCTAAACTGAGGGATTTCTTGTAAATTATTTTGATGTTTTTTTAATAAAAATGAAAATATTCCAGACGGCTAATGAGACGTGGGCTCAGATTGAGGAAGCTGAGGGATTTCTGCACATGGTTCTGCTTGCATCACACTTTCATTTATTGTGATCCACATTTTTTTTGGGGGGGGGGGGGGCTTATCATTTTTATTCAACCAAGGAGGAGGGAAAAAGTAGGAGCTGTGCAGTACAGTGCAGTCTATGGAGGAGGGGAGTAGTACAAGCTGTGTAGTACAGTGCAGTCTATGGAAGATGGGAGTAGAACAAGCTGTGTAGTACAGTGCAGTCTATGGAGGAGAGGAGTAGAACAAGCTGTGTAGTACAGTGCAGTCTATGGAGGATGGGAGTAGTACAAGCTGTGTAGTACAGTGCAGTCTATGGAAGATGGGAGTAGTACAAGCTGTGTAGTACAGTGTAGTCTATGGAAGATGGGAGCAGGATAAGATGTGTAGTACAGCGCAGTCTATGGAGGAGAGGAGTAGAACAAGCTGTGCAGTACAGTGCAGTCTATGGAGGAGGGGAGTATTACAAGCTGTGTAGTACAGTGCAGTCTATGGAGGAGGGGAGTAGTACAAGCTGTGTAATACAGTGTAGTCTATGGAGGAGGGGAGTAGTACAAGCTGTGCAGTACAGTGCAGTCTTTGGAAGAGGGGAGTAGTACAAGCTGTGTAGTACAGTGCAGTCTATGGAGGATGGGAGTAGGATAAGATGTGTAGTACAGTGCAGTCTATGGAAGATGGGAGTAGAACAAGCTGTGTAGTACAGTGCAGTCTATGGAGGAGAGGAGTAGAACAAGCTGTGTAGTGCAGTGCAGTCTATGGAGGATGGGAGTAGTACAAGCTGTGTAGTACAGTGCAGTCTATGGAAGATGGGAGTAGTACAAGCTGTGTAGTACAGTGTAGTCTATGGAAGATGGGAGCAGGATAAGATGTGTAGTACAGCGCAGTCTATGGAGGAGAGGAGTAGAACAAGCTGTGCAGTACAGTGCAGTCTATGGAGGAGGGGAGTAGTACAAGCTGTGCAGTACAGTGCAGTCTTTGGAGGAGGGGAGTAGTACAAGCTGTGTAGTACAGTGCAGTCTATGGAGGATGGGAGTAGGATAAGATGTGTAGTACAGTGCAGTCTATGGAAGATGGGAGTAGTACAAGCTGTGTAGTACAGTGTAGTCTATGGAAGACGGGAGTAGTATAAGCTGTATAGTACAGTGCAGTCTAAGGAGGATGGGAGTAGTACAAGCTATGTAGTACAGTGCAGTCTATGGAAGATGGGAGCAGGATAAGATGTGTAGTACAGTGCAGTCTATAGAAGATGGGAGTAGGATAAGCTATGTAGTACAGAGTAGTCTATGGAGGATGGGAGTAGTACAAGCTGTGTAATACAGTGCAGTCTATTGAAGATGGGAGTAGTACAAGCTATGTAGTACAGTGTAGTCTATGGAAGATGGGAGTAGGATAAGCTATGTAGTACAGTGTAGTCTATGGAAGATGGGAGTAGGATAAGCTGTGTAGTACAGTGTAGTCTATGGAAGATGGGAGTAGTACAAGCTGTGTAGTACAGTGAAGTCTATGGAAGATGGGAGTAGTACAAGCTGTGTAGTACAGTGTAGTCTATGGAAGATGGGAGCAGGATAAGATGTGTAGTACAGCGCAGTCTATGGAGGAGAGGAGTAGAACAAGCTGTGCAGTACAGTGCAGTCTATGGAGGAGGGGAGTATTACAAGCTGTGTAGTACAGTGCAGTCTATGGAGGAGGGGAGTAGTACAAGCTGTGTAGTACAGTGTAGTCTATGGAGGAGGGGAGTAGTACAAGCTGTGCAGTACAGTGCAGTCTTTCGAAGAGGGGAGTAGTACAAGCTGTGTAGTACAGTGCAGTCTACGGAGGATGGGAGTAGGATAAGATGTGTAGTACAGTGCAGTCTATGGAAGATGGGAGTAGAACAAGCTGTGTAGTACAGTGCAGTCTATGGAGGAGAGGAGTAGAACAAGCTGTGTAGTACAGTGCAGTCTATGGAGGATGGGAGTAGTACAAGCTGTGTAGTACAGTGCAGTCTATGGAAGATGGGAGTAGTACAAGCTGTGTAGTACAGTGCAGTCTATGGAGGATGGGAGTAGTACAAGCTGTGCAGTACAGTGCAGTCTATGGAGGATGGGAGTAGTACAAGCTGTGCAGTACAGTGCAGTCTATGGAGGATGGGAGTAGTACAAGCTGTGTAGTACAGTGCAGTCTATGGAAGATGGGAGTAGTACAAGCTGTGTAGTACAGTGTAGTCTATGGAAGATGGGAGCAGGATAAGATGTGTAGTACAGCGCAGTCTATGGAGGAGAGGAGTAGAACAAGCTGTGCAGTACAGTGCAGTCTATGGAGGAGGGGAGTATTACAAGCTGTGTAGTACAGTGCAGTCTATGGAGGAGGGGAGTAGTACAAGCTGTGTAGTACAGTGTAGTCTATGGAGGAGGGGAGTAGTACAAGCTGTGCAGTACAGTGCAGTCTTTCGAAGAGGGGAGTAGTACAAGCTGTGTAGTACAGTGCAGTCTACGGAGGATGGGAGTAGGATAAGATGTGTAGTACAGTGCAGTCTATGGAAGATGGGAGTAGAACAAGCTGTGTAGTACAGTGCAGTCTATGGAGGAGAGGAGTAGAACAAGCTGTGTAGTACAGTGCAGTCTATGGAGGATGGGAGTAGTACAAGCTGTGTAGTACAGTGCAGTCTATGGAAGATGGGAGTAGTACAAGCTGTGTAGTACAGTGTAGTCTATGGAAGATGGGAGCAGGATAAGATGTGTAGTACAGCGCAGTCTATGGAGGAGAGGAGTAGAACAATCTGTGCAGTACAGTGCAGTCTATGGAGGAGGGGAGTAGTACAAGCTGTGCAGTACAGTGCAGTCTTTGGAGGAGGGGAGTAGTACAAGCTGTGTAGTACAGTGCAGTCTATGGAGGATGGGACTAGGATAAGATGTGTAGTACAGTGCAGTCTATGGAAGATGGGAGTAGTACAAGCTGTGTAGTATAGTGCAGTCTATGGAAGAAGGGAGTAGTACAAGCTGTGTAGTACAGTGTAGTCTATGGAAGATGGGAGCAGGATAAGATGTGTAGTACAGCGCAGTCTATGGAAGATGGGAGTAGTACAAGCTGTGTAGTACAGTGTAGTCTATGGAAGACGGGAGTAGTATAAGCTGTATAGTACAGTGCAGTCTAAGGAGGATGGGAGTAGTACAAGCTATGTAGTACAGTGCAGTCTATGGAAGATAGAAGCAGGATAAGATGTGTAGTACAGTGCAGTCTATAGAAGATGGGAGTAGGATAAGCTATGTAGTACAGTGTAGTCTATGGAGGATGGGAGTAGTACAAGCTGTGTAATACAGTGCAGTCTATTGAAGATGGGAGTAGTACAAGCTATGTAGTACAGTGCAGTCTATGGAAGATAGAAGCAGGATAAGATGTGTAGTACAGTGCAGTCTATAGAAGATGGGAGTAGTACAAGCTGTGTAATACAGTGCAGTCTATTGAAGATGGGAGTAGTACAAGCTATGTAGTACAGTGTAGTCTATGGAAGATGGGAGTAGGATAAGCTATGTAGTACAGTGTAGTTTATGGAAGATGGGAGTAGGATAAGCTGTGTAGTACAGTGTAGTCTATGGAAGATGGGAGTAGTACAAGCTATGTAGTACAGTGTAGTCTATGGAAGATGGGAGTAGGATAAGCTATGTAGTACAGTGTAGTCTATGGAAGATGGGAGTAGGATAAGCTGTGTAGTACAGTGTAGTCTATGGAAGATGGGAGTAGGATAAGCTGTGTAGTACAGTGCAGTCTATGTAAGATGGGAGTAGGATAAGCTATGTAGTACAGTGCAGTCTATGGAAGATGGGAGTAGGATAAGCTATGTAGTACAGTGCAGTCTATGGAAGATGGGAGTAGGATAAGCTGTGTAGTACAGTACAGTCTATGGAGGAGGGGAGTAGTACAAGCTGTGTAGTACAGTGCAGTCTATAGAAGATGGGAGTAGTACAAGCTGTGTAGTACAGAGCAGTCTATGGAGGATGGGAGTAGTACAAGCTGTGTAGTACAGTGTATACTAAGGATGATGGGAGTAGTACATGCTGTGTAGTACAGTGAAGTCTATTGAAGATGGGAGTAGTACAAGCTGTGTAGTACAGGGTATACTAAGGAAGATGGGAGTAGTACATGCTGTGTAGTACAGTGCAGTCTATTGAAGATGGGAGTAGTACAAGCTGTGTAGTACAGTGTATACTAAGGAAGATGGGAGTAGTACATGCTGTGTAGTACAGTGAAGTCTATGGAGGATGGGGGTAGTACAAGCTGTGTAGTACAGTGCAGTCTATTGAAGATGGGAGTAGTACAAGCTGTGTAGTACAGTGTATACTAAGGAAGATGGGAGTAGTACATGCTGTGTAGTACAGTGAAGTCTATGGAGGAGAGGAGTAGAACAAGCTGTGTAGTACAGTGCAGTCTATGGAGGATGGGAGTAGTACAAGCTCTGTAGTACAGTGCAGTCTATGGAAGATGGGAGTAGTACAAGCTGTGTAATACAGTGTATTCTAAGGAAGATGGGAGTAGTACAAGCTGTGTAGTACAGTGCAGTCTATGGAAGATGAGAGGAATACAAGCTATGTAGTGCAGTGCAGTCTATGGAGGATGGGAGTATTACAAGCTGTGCAGTACAGTGTAGTCTATGGAAGACGAGAGGGGTACAGGCTGTGCAGCACAGGGCAGTCTATGGAGGATGGGAGTATTACAAGCTGTGTAGTGTAATACAGTCTATGGAAGATGGGAGTAGTACAGACTGTGCAGCACAGGGCAGTCTATGGAGGATGGGAGTAGTACAAGCTGTGCAGCACAGGGCAGTCTATGGAGGAGGGGAGTAATACAAGCTGTTCAGTACAGTGTAGTCTATGGAAGATGGGAGTAGTACAAGCTGTGTAGTGTAATACAGTCTATGGAGGATGGGAGTAGTACAAGATATGTAGCATGGTGCAGTCTATGGAGGATTGGAGTAGTACATGCTGTGTAGTGTTAAACAGTCTATGGAGGATGGGAGTAGAACAAGCTATGTAGTACGGTGCAGTCTATGGAGGATTGGAGTAGTACATGCTGTGTAGTGTAATACAGTGTATGGAGGATGGGGGTAGTACAAGCTGTGCAGCACAGGGTAATCTATGGAGGATGGGAGTAGTACAGGCTGTGCAGCACAGGGCAGTCTATGGAGGATGGGAGTAGTACAGGCTGTGCAGCACAGGGCAGTCTATGGAGGATGGGAGTAGTACAAGCTGCGCAGCACAGGGCAGTCTATGGAGGAGGGGATTAGTACAAGCTGTGTAGATGTTAGATCATTTGTGCACAGCAGCATGAGGCAATATGTGCAACCTCATCTCTGCTACATCTGCCCCCCATGTTCATTCCTTTCCTTACACTGACCCCCATACTCATTCACTTAGCCTCCACATGTTCTCCATTTTTTTCAGTTACTCCCCTCATGTTCTCCTCCCCCATGTTATCTTCCTCCTCATTCAGTGAGCCCGCCCATGTTCTTCTCTTCATTCAGTAAGCCTCCTGTTAATTCAGTGAGCCCCTTTATGTTCTCTCCCCCCCTTGTGCCCCTTTATGTTCTCCCCCTTTTTCTCTTCATTCATTGTGCCCCCTTATGTTCTCCTCCACCGTCATTCAGTTCCCCCTCGCTGTGTCTCCCTCTTCCCCCTCATTCAGTTCTCCCTCGCTGTGTCTCCCTCTTCCCCCTCATTCAGTTCCCCCTCGCTGTGTCTCCCTCTTCCCCCTCATTCAGTTCCCCCTCGCTGTGTCTCCCTCTTCCCCCTCATTCAGTTCCCCCTCGCTGTGTCTCCCTCTCCCCCCTCACCTCACAATCAGCAGCCTCTTGTCTTCTGCCTGTACACGGCTTTCCCTGTGGGTCAGCAGTTGTTGGCACAACCAGCAGGATATAGTTATGGAGTCTCAGGATAGGGATGTTCTCTGATTCTCTGATTCTGTTTCTTTTCTCCTTCTTTCTATTGGTTCTGTTTCAGGTTATAATTTTTTGCTTATTTTTGAATTTTGGTTTTCACTTCTAGTTTTTGCAAAGCTCGGATAAGATGTGTGTGATTTGTTGTGTTTGGGATCCCCCAAAGCATGGCTCCACTCTGAATAGCTGAGGAAGAAGTCTACCTGCTCTGCCTTAACTATTTTGGGGTCCTGAGAACTTCAGCCTGGCCCCCCCCCTTATCTCCAGGGCCCTAAGTGTCAAGATTCGGGATGAGTGAACCCTCTGGACCACCATGGGAGTTGGTACTAGCTGACACGTGGGACCGGAATCTAGGTGGCACCTGGTTTTCACCAGAGCCCGCCGCAAAGCGGGTTGGACTTGCTGCGGCGGGGTACAACCAGGTTGTTCCACAGGTGCGTCTAGGCCCGCGGTGGCAGCCAAGGTCGAGGTACCTTAGTGGAAGACACTCTCGTGGTCAGGTTCAGGCACAGGGTCATGTCCAATCCGAGGTCTGCAACGTGATGTCCAGGCAGATGGAAACGGGAACAGAGGAACACGGGAAAGAGGAATGCAGGACATGGGAACTCAGGAGCAGGAACGCAGGAACACACTGGAGAGGGAACACAGGAACACACAGGAGCGGGAACACAGGACTCAGGAGCAGGAACACACAGGAATGCAGGAATACTCAGAAATGTCACAGGGAAGCTTTCTCAATGGCGTTGGCACATAGATCCGATCGGGTTTGCAGGAAGAGGCAGGCTTAAATAGAAATTAATGGAAATGGGCAGCGCCAATTAGCTGTGCGCTGGCCCTTTGAATCTTTTGAAGCCGGCACACGCGCGCCCTAGGAGTCAGAAATGCGCACACATGGCAGAAGAGGACGGAGCAGGAGCCGGGACCGGTGATTTGTGCGGGCAACACGCTGGTGGGGAGAGAGGGGCACAGGTGAGCCCATATCGCAGGACTACCCGTGACACTAAGCAACTACTTGTGTTGCTTTATAAATACGTTTACCCATACACACCTGCTCTTTTATAAACCTCTGATCAAGTATTGATCAGTAGTGGTCAATGTGGTAACACCAGAACCAGCCCAAAGACCCGTTGATAGTGGCTTCATTAAAGTTCGGAACAAAGGACCCCCATAAGAGTGCCATCCAACAAGCCATCATTTCACAGGAAACTATAACAGTATCAGTAGCATGAACCCCAGATCAGTGAGAGCCAAAGCCCCTCCATTATAAGGACCACCACCCTTTATTGACGACTAGAGATGAGCGAACATACTCGTCCGAGCTTGATGCTCGTTCGAGCATTAGCGTACTCGAAACTGCTCGTTGCTCGGACGAGTATTTTGCCAGCTCGAGAAAATGGCATCTCCCTCCGTTTTGCTTTTTGGCGGCCAGAAACAGAGCCAATCACAAGCCAGGAGACTCTGCACTCCACCCAGCATGACGTGGTACCCTTACACGTCGATAGCAGTGGTTGGCTGGCCAGATCAGGTGACCCTGGGATAGACTAGCCGCTGCCCGCGCTGCTCGGATCATTCTGTGTCTGGATGCCGCTAGGGAGAGAGCTGCTGCTGGTCAGGGAAAGCGTTAGGGTGTTCTATTAGAATAGTGTTAGGCAGGAGTGATTCTACAAGAACCCAACAGTCCTTCTTAGGGCTACAATAACGTTTTATTTTCCTTTTTTTTGGTTTGCTTGTGGCTGGGCTTGCTGCTATTAGTAGTGCAGCTAGTACCATATTGTGAGTAATTTGCAGGGAGACTTGTGTTTAACTCTTAGTGACACACATATCCACCTCAAACACTGAAGTGGGACAATTTATTAGGGGTTTGATTTGAATTAGGCACAGTCTGCTGATTTATTTTTTTTTACGTTTATTTCTTTTTAGAACTCACAGTAATCTGCCAAAGCAGTGTGCTTTGAGTGTGGGCTAGAAAATAGCCGTAGGAGAACCCCAACGGCTTATTTAGGCCTACAATAGCGTTATATTTTCCTTTTTTTGGTTTGCTTGTGGCTGGGCTTGCTGGCATTAGTAGTGCAGCTAGTACCATATTGTGAGTAATTTGCAGGGAGACTTGTGTTTAGCTCTTAGTGACACACATATCCACCTCAAACACCGAAGTGGGACAATTTATTAGGGGTTTGATTTGAATTAGGCACAGTCTTCTGATTTATTTATTTTTTACATTTATTTCTCTTATAACTCAAAGTCATCTGGCACAGCACAAAATCCAGTTGTGTGCTGTCAGTGTAGGTTAGAAACTAGCCATAGCAATAGGATAGCATCGTTTTGTTTAAAAAAAAAAAAACACACAAAAAAAAAAATTTGAAGTTTACACTTTAATTTTGAAAATGTTTAACCCGAGGGCTAGGGGTAGAGGACGAGGGCGTGGACGTGGGCGTCCAACTACTGCAGGGGTCAGAGGCCGTGGTCCTGGGCGGGGTGAGACACCACCTGCTGATGAGGGAGCAGGGGAACGCCGCAGAGCTACACTCCCTAGGTTCATCATGTCTCAAGTTACTGGGACTCGTGGTAGAGCACTGTTGAGGCCAGAACAGTGCAAAGAGGTGATGTCGTGGATTGCGGACAATGCTTCTAGCCATTTGTCCACCAGTTAGTCTTCCACGCAGTCCACCCATGTCACCGAAATCAGCACTCCTCCACCTCAGCCTCCTTTCCCCCAGTCTGCCCCCTCCCAGCAAAATTTGGCATTTGAACCGGCATACTCTGAGAAACAGTTTTCTGGACCCTTCCCACAGTCACAAACCACTTGTCCGGTTGCTGCTGAGCAATTTTCCGATGCCCAGGTTTTCCACCGGTCGCAGTCTGTGGGTGATAATGACATTATTGACGTAGTGGAAGAAGTGTGTAAAGAGGTGTCGGACGATGAGGAGACACGGTTGTCAGACAGTGGGGAAGTTTTTGTCAGGGCAGGAAGTCCGAGGGGGGAGCAGACTGAGGGATCGGAGGATGATGAGGTGACAGACCCAAGCTGTGTTGATAGGCCGGGTGAACACAGTGCTTCTGAGACGGAGGCGAGTCCTATAGCAGAACAGGTTGGAAGAGGCAGTGGTGGGGCCAGACGGAGAGGCAGGGCCAGAGCTGGTGCATCAGCGCCAAATGTTGCCCGTAGTCAAGCTCCCGTGGCGAGGGCGAGATTTTCAGAAGTCTGGAGGTTCTTTAAAGAAACACCGGATGACCGACGGACTGTGGTGTGCAACCTTTGCCAAAACAGGATGAGCAGGGGTTCCACCACTACGAGCTTAACTACCACCAGTATGCGCAGGCATATGAATGCTAAACACCCCACTCAATGGCACCAAGCCTGTTCACCTCCGGCCGTCCACACCACTGCTCCTTCCCCTGTGTTATCTGCTAGTTAGCCCCCTGCCCAGGACCACGGCCCAAACACCTCCCGTGCGAAAACCCCATCTTCGCCTCCACGATCCTCCACAGCATCCACCAGCGATCAGCTCTCTATACCCCAGACACTGGAGCGCAAAAGGAAGTATAGCGCAACCCACCCACACGCCCAAGCCCTCAACGTCCACATCTCCAAGTTGCTTAGCCTGGAGATGCTGCCCTATAGGCTGGTAGAGACCGAGGCCTTTCGAAACCTCATGGTGGCGGCCGCCCCTCGGTATTCGGTCCCCAGCCGCCACTACTTTTCCCGATGTGCCATCCCAGCCCTGCACAAGCACGTGTCAGACAACATCATCCGTGCCCTGACCAACGCCGTTTCTGACAAGGTCCACCTGACCACGGACACGTGGACGAGTGCTGCCGGACAGGGCCACTATATATCGCTGACGGCACATTAGGTTAACTTGGTGGAGGCTGGGACCGAGTCTGACCCTGGGGCTGCTCATATACTGCCGACGCCGAGGATTGCGGGGCCTACCTCAGTCCAGGTCTCAAAGGCCTACTATGCCTCCTCCTCCTCCCACCCCTCCTCCGAATTACCATCCGTGGGCATTGCGCCATCAGTCGGTAGCTCTAGGCACAGCAGCAGTGCCGTCGCTAAGCGACAGCAGGCGGTGCTCAAACTGCTGAGCCTAGGCGATAAAAGGCACACCGCCCAAGAGCTATTACAGGGCATCACAGCGCAGACTGATCTGTGGCTGGCACCGCTGAACCTGAAGCCAGGCATGGTTGTGTGTGACAACGGCCGTAACCTGGTGGCGGCTCTGCAACTCGGCAGACTGACACATGTGCCATGCCTGGCCCATGTGTTAAATCTCATAGTTCAGCGTTTCCTCAAGACATACCCCAATCTGTCTGATTTGCTCACGAAGGTGCGCCGCATCTGTGCGCATTTCAGGAAGTCCAGCACAGATGCTGCCACTCTCAGGGTCACAAGAGACGGGGGAAGAAGATTCCCTTGTTGATAGCCAAAGCAGTGGTGGAGGTGGAGG
Source organism: Engystomops pustulosus (assembly GCF_040894005.1). Taxonomy (NCBI): domain Eukaryota; kingdom Metazoa; phylum Chordata; class Amphibia; order Anura; family Leptodactylidae; genus Engystomops; species Engystomops pustulosus. Next base: position 253,351,227 of record NC_092412.1, on the reverse strand, counting down.
AGGATGAGGAGGAAGATGAGGAGAATAATGGCGAGACAGAAGAGGGGACCATTGTTGAGTCCTTCACTGTTCAGCGTGTATGGGCAGAAGAAGAGGAGTTGGAGGAGTTGGAGGAGGAGGAAATGGACAGTCAGGCCAGTGAGGGGAGTGAATTCTTGCGTGTTGGGACTCTGGCGCATATGGCAGATTTCATGCTAGGCTGCCTATCCCGTGACCCTCGCGTTCAAAGAATTTATTCCAGCACCGATTACTGGGTGTTCACTCTCCTGGACCCACGGTACAAGCAAAATCTTTCCACTCTCATCCCTGGAGAGGAAAGGAGTATGAAAATTCATGAATACCAGCAGGCCCTGGTGCACAAGCTGAAACAGTATTTCCCTTCTGACAGCGCTAGCGGCAGAGTGCGTAGTTCTGCGGGACAAGTAGCGAGGGAGAGTAGCCGAGCAGGCAGCTTGTCAAGCACTAGCAGGGATACGCTTTACAAGGCCTTTGCCAGTTTTATGTCACCCCAGCAAGACACTGTCACCTGTCCCCAGTCTCGGCAGAGTAGGGCTGATCTTTACAGAAAGATGGTGAGGGAGTACGTAGCTGACCATACCATCGTCCTAAATGATCACACAGCTCCCTACAACTACTGGGTTTCAAAGCTGGACATGTGGCATGAACTGGCGCTGTACGCCTTGGAGGTTCTTGCCTGCCCTGCCGCTAGCGTGTTGTCCGAGCGGGTTTTCAGTGCAGCTGATGGCATCATCACCGATAAGCGTACACGCCTGTCGACTGACAGCGCTGACAGGCTGACGCTTATCAAGATGAATAAAGCCTGGATTTCTCCAGATTTTCATTCTCCACCAGGTGAAAGAAGCTCAGCCTGAATAATGTATGCACTCCTCCTCCTCATTGTCCTCCTTCTCCTCCTCTTTGTACACTAAAGCATAGGAAACTGGCTATTTTTTGCCAGGGCCAACTGGCTCTAGCTATAGTACTCTATGTATTTAATTTTTCTGGAGGACCACCTACCTGCTCCTCTGGTTTGAAAACTTTTTTGGACTGCCACATACAGGCACTCAATTTATTTAATTTTTCTGGAGGACCACCTACCTGCTCCTCTGGTTTGAAAACATTTTTGGACTGCCACATACAGGCACTATCCAAATAAAATTGTCTCCATAGCAGCCTCCACACGTTGTCTCCATTGCTACCTTCACACGTCATCGCCATAGCTGCCTCCAAAAGTCGTCCATATAGCTGCCTCCATACATGGTCTCCTTATCAAACGAACTGTGTCAGGCAGAATTTTGGGTTGTTTTCATGGCTTCCACATCAAACTTGTTAACTTTGTCGCCACCCTGCTGTGTAATCCACAAAATATACTGGCATACTTTTATCATTTACCGATATTATTTCAGCGCTTCTTGCGCATCTGTTTACATTCCCCTCACCCGCCATAACCCAAACTTATAAGAACGCTACTACACTTGATCTTATACAAAAGGTTCTTAGAAGTGCTGTTTGGGGAGTAGCCTAGAGACAGGGGCTTGGATTGGCGAAAGCTCGCCTGGCAGCGGAGCGCCAGCTCCATGCCAAGATCCAACTAACATAGTTTTAACTGCAGCACCTTTAATCTACTACTACTTCACTGCCTCCATACATGGTCCCCTTATCAAACGAGCTGTGTCAGGCAGAATTTTCAGGTGTTTCACCAGATACATAGTGGAACGCGGCCCATCTGTCGCCGCCATGCTGGAGACCTGAAGTTGCAATCATAGCAGCGCAATATGGATGCCCCATACTGTCGCTCTTAATCATGGAACCATTTCCGAAAAACAATTAAAAATAGAACCACTATGCTATTCCATTATTCCTAGGTGAAATATTCAAACGACCCGGCCTGCTTTGAAAATTATAATTTTTTCAAAGTAAACGTTTCTGGCCCCCAGGCCCATTTTGGGTGGGGAGGAGCCGAGAGACAGGGGCTTGGACAGGCGAAAGCTCGCCTGGCAGCGGACCGCCAGTCCATCCCAAGATTAGGCAGCCTCAGAGGCATCCATGCATGCTGCCCCTGCTGTTTCCTGTCCATTTCGCCTCCACGATCCTCCACAGCGTCCACCAATGTCTCATTTCAACTCTCTATACCCCAGACGCTGGAGCACGAGAGGATATGCAGCACATCATCCCCTTATCAAACGAGCTGTGTCAGGCAGAATTTTCAGGTGTTTCACCAGATACATAGTGGAACGCGGCCCATCTGTCACCGCCATGCTGGAGACCTGAAGTTTCAATCATAGAAGCAATATGGATGCCCCAGTAGTCACTCTTAATCATGGAAGTCGTCTCCATGGCTGCCTCCACATGTCGTCCCCTTATCAAAAGAGCTGTGTCAGGCTCATTTTTCGTTCACATAGGAAATCATTTCAGCGCTTCTTGCTCACCTCCTTTGGTTCCTCTCTGCCACCCATTGGTTTGAAGCCTGAGTCCATTTAGGGTATGTCGCCATGACACTCTCTAGCATGCCGCTGCTGCCGCTGCCTCTGCATGCCGTCCCCTATAGTGTCAGGGTCAATTATTGGATGTTTTAGATGCTATCTAGCCTCATTCTGTCACTCTGTCATGGCCATGCTGTTGCCCATAGTTTTGGCATAATGGTACGATTAAGCAGCCTCAGAGGCATCCATGCATGCTGCCCCTGCTGTTTCCTGTCCATTTCCGTGGTGTTTCCATCCTTTTCTGAGGTTCCCAGGTGTTTGGCCCAGCTTCCCTGTGCAGAGCCTTGGTCCCCTTGAAAAATGCTCGAGTCTCCCATTGACTTCAATGGGGCTCGTTATTCGAGACGAGCACTCGAGCATCGGGAAAAGTTCGTCTCGAATAACGAGTACCCGAGCATTTTAGTGCTCGCTCATCTCTATTGACGACCTCTAAAGAACCTTCTTAACAGTAGTTTCTATAGGACCTCCAATATTCAGAACCCATTAACAAAAACATCCCAAGGACCTCCATAACAGTGACAGCCTTAGGACCATAACAGCCACAGACACTTCATGAGTGGACACTCAGACTCCAATCTACTGCTCGTTTAGTTCTGCAGAGTTCTTTATCTTGGTTTGGACTCGGATGTCAGATGTCCACAGATCCAGTGGATCTTCTCATCTTTACTAGTGAGGTCCAACCCTATACATGACACCAGATCATAGAGGATGATATTCGGGATGACCATTTTTGGTGGAGCATAACATCTCAGAACTTCTCCTTTACAGATTTACAGACACCTTATAATTGCAGTAATTCCACTTAATAAATCCAACATTTAATATCGTTGTTGGAGACCGACATTGATGTCATCTTCACCACTTCCTGATATTTCGTATTACTAATCCTCGTGATAGAGGTCACTGCTGGTTAAGTAGAGAGGAACACGCAATTATTTCTATACTGCGGAGATCCATTTTCCAATTGGCATCAATTATCATTATCTGCTCATCAAAAATCTTAAAATATTCCTGGAGAGGGCACATTACTGGGGGGCAGATTGCACATTACTGGGGGGCAGAGTGCACATTACTGGGTGGCAGAGGGCACATTACTGGGGGGAAGAGAGCACATTACTGGGGGGCAGAGTGCACATTACTGGGTGGCAGAGGGCACATTACTGGGGGGCAGAGGGCACATTACTGGGGGGCAGAGTGCACATTACTGGGGGCAGAGTGCACATTACTGGGGGGCAGAGGGCACATTACTGGGGGCAGAGAGCACATTACTGGGGGGCAGAGTGCACATTACTGGGTGGCAGAGGGCACATTACTGGGGGGCAGAGAGCACATTACTGGGGGGCAGAGTGCACATTACTGGGTGGCAGAGGGCACATTACTGGGGGGCAGAGGGCACATTACTGGGGGGCAGAGTGCACATTACTGGGGGAAGAGAGCACATTACTGGGGGGCAGAGTGCACATTACTGGGTGGCAGAGGGCACATTACTGGGGGGCAGAGAGCACATTACTGGGGGGCAGAGTGCACATTACTGGGGGAAAGGGGCACATTATTGGGGGGCAGAGTGCACATTACTGGTGGGCAGAGTGCACATTACTGGGGGGCAGAGGGCACATTACTGGGGGGCAGAGTGCACATTACTGGGGGGCAGAGTGCACATTACTGGGGGGCAGAGTACACATTACTGGGGGGCATAGAGCACATTACTTGGGAGCAGATTGCACATTACTGGGGGGCAGAGTGCACATTATTGGGGGGCAGAGTACATTACTGGGGGGCAGAGGGCACATTACTGGGGGGCATAGTGCACATTACTGGGGGGCAGTGTGCACATTACTGGGGGGCAGAGGGCACATTACTGGGGGGCAGATTGCACATTACTGGGGGGGCAGAGTGCACATTACTGGGGGGCAGAGGGCTCATTACTGGGGGCAGAGTGCACATTACAGGGGGGCAGAGGGCTCATTACTGGGGGCAGAGTGCACATTACAGGGGGGCAGAGTGCACATTACTGGGGGAAGGGGGCACATAACTGGGGGGCAGAGTGCACATTACTGGGGGCAGAGTGCACATTACTGGGGGCAGAGTGCACATTACAGGGGGGCAGAGGGCACATTACTGGGGGCACATAACTGGGGGGCAGAGTGCACATTACTGGGGGCAGAGTGCACATTACTGGGGGGCGGAGGGCACATTACTGGGGGGCAGAGTGCACATTACTGGGGGGGGGGCAGAGGGCACATTACTGGGGGGCATAGAGCACATTACTTGGGAGCAGATTGCACATTACTGGGGGGCAGAGTGCACATTATTGGGGGGCAGAGTACATTATTGGGGGGCAGAGTGTACATTACTGGGGGGCAGAGGGCACATTACTGGGGGCAGAGGGCACATTACTGGGGGCACAGTGCACATTACTAGAGGGGCACAACGCACATTACTGGGGGCAGAGGGCACATTAATGAGCAAAAAAAGAACTTTTTTGATCTTACCAATTGGCTGCAATGAAACAAATAGCGAAAAATTTAAAATGGTCTGAATACTTTTTGTACCCGCTGTATACTGGATTCTTTATGTACAGCTGTTTGTGGGCCCCCAGCAGTTCTGGGCTCTGGCATTTGCCTGGGTATACCTAGAGATGGCGCCAGCACAGGTACGGGAGGCAGAAGACACTGCTGCCCTGAACTCCACAGGGTTTCCGGATTACTGTTTGGGTCATAGTGGACCAACTGTGACAGTACTTAAAAAACAAAAACAGGAATGTAACAGTCAGATTCAGAGGACACACCCTGCAGCGGAGAAGCTACAATATAAATCCATATATCACAGTCCTGCTGCTACTAACAACATACACAAAGGTCTGATTACACATTTCTACAGAGATAATACATAACACTGGCTGCAGAGAGCACAGAGCACAGCAGTGTGAGGTCTGATTACACATCTCTCCAGGGACATAACATAATACTGGCTGCAGAGAGCACAGAGCACAGCAGTGTGAGGTCTGAGTACACATCTCTCCAGGGACAATACATAACACTGGCTGCAGAGAGCACAGAGCACAGCAGTGTGAGGTCTGAGTACACATCTCTCCAGGACAATGCATAACACTGGCTGCAGAGAGCACAGAGCACAGCAGTGTGAGGTAGGATTACACATCTCTCCAGAGACAATACATAACACTGGCTGCAGAGAGCACAGAGCACAGCAGTGTGAGGTCTGATTACACATCTCTCCAGGGACAATACATAACACTGGCTGCAGAGAGCACAGAGCTCAGCAGTGTGAGGTCTGATTACACATCTCTCCAGGAGCAATACATAACACTGGCTGCAGAGAGCACAGAGCACAGCAGTGTGAGGTCTGATTACACATCTCTCCAGGGACAGTACATAACACTGGCTGCAGAGAGCACAGAGCACAGCAGTGTGAGGTCTGATTACACATCTCTCCAGGAGCAATACATAACACTGGCTGCAGAGAGCACAGCAGTGTGAGGTCTGATTACACATCTCTCCAGGGACAATACATAACACTGGCTGCAGAGAGCACAGAGCACAGCAGTGTGAGGTCTGATTACACATCTCTCCAGGGACAATACATAACACTGGCTGCAGAGAGCACAGAGCTCAGCAGTGTGAGGTCTGATTACACATCTCTCCAGGGACAATACATAACACTGGCTGCAGAGAGCACAGAGCACAGCTGTGTGAGGTCTGATTACACATCTCTCCAGGGACAATACATAACACTGGCTGCAGAGAGCACAGAGCACAGCAGTGTGAGGTCTGATTACACATCTCTCCAGGAGCAATACATAACACTGGCTGCAGGGAGCACAGAGCACAGCAGTGTGAGGTCTGATTACACATCTCTCCAGGGACAGTACATAACACTGGCTGCAGAGAGCACAGAGCACAGCAGTGTGAGGTCTGATTACACATCTCTCCAGGAGCAATACATAACACTGGCTGCAGAGAGCAGAGAGCACAGCAGTGTGAGGTCTGATTACACATCTCTCCAGGGACAATACATAACACTGGCTGCAGAGAGCACAGAACACAGCAGTGTGAGGTCTGATTACACATCTCTCCAGGAGCAATACATAACACTGGCTGCAGAGAGCACAGAGCACAGCAGTGTGAGGTCTGATTACACATCTCTCCAGGACAATATATAACACTGGCTGCAGAGAGCAGAGAGCACAGCAGTGTGAGGTCTGATTACACATCTCTCCAGGAGCAATACATAACACTGGCTGCAGAGAGCACAGAGCACAGCAGTGTGAGGTCTGATTACACATCTCTCCAGGACAATACATAACACTGGCTGCAGAGAGCACAGAGCACAGCAGTGTGAGGTCTGATTACACATCTCTCCAGGGACAATACATAACACTGGCTGCACAGAGCACAGCAGTGTGAGGTCTGATTACACATCTCTCCAGGACAATATATAACACTGGCTGCAGAGAGCAGAGAGCACAGCAGTGTGAGGTCTGATTACACATCTCTCCAGGAGCAATACATAACACTGGCTGCAGAGAGCACAGAGCACAGCAGTGTGAGGTCTGATTACACATCTCTCCAGGGACAGTACATAACACTGGCTGCAGAGAGCACAGAGCACAGCAGTGTGAGGTCTGATTACACATCTCTCCAGGAGCAATACATAACACTGGCTGCAGAGAGCAGAGAGCACAGCAGTGTGAGGTCTGATTACACATCTCTCCAGGGACAATACATAACACTGGCTGCAGAGAGCACAGAACACAGCAGTGTGAGGTCTGATTACACATCTCTCCAGGAGCAATACATAACACTGGCTGCAGAGAGCACAGAGCACAGCAGTGTGAGGTCTGATTACACATCTCTCCAGGAATAATACATAACACTGGCTGCAGAGAGCACAGAGCACAGCAGTGTGAGGTCTGATTACACATCTCTCCAGGACAATATATAACACTGGCTGCAGAGAGCAGAGAGCACAGCAGTGTGAGGTCTGATTACACATCTCTCCAGGAGCAATACATAACACTGGCTGCAGAGAGCACAGAGAACAGCTGTGTGAGGTCTGATTACACATCTCTCCAGGGACAATACATAACACTGGCTGCAGAGAGCACAGAGCACAGCAGTGTGAGGTCTGATTACACATCTCTCCAGGAGCAATACATAACACTGGCTGCAGAGAGCACAGAGCACAGCAGTGTGAGGTCTGATTACACATCTCTCCAGGGACAGTACATAACACTGGCTGCAGAGAGCACAGAACACAGCAGTGTGAGGTCTGATTACACATCTCTCCAGGAGCAATACATAACACTGGCTGCAGAGAGCAGAGAGCACAGCAGTGTGAGGTCTGATTACACATCTCTCCAGGGACAATACATAACACTGGCTGCAGAGAGCACAGAACACAGCAGTGTGAGGTCTGATTACACATCTCTCCAGGACAATACATAACACTGGCTGCAGAGAGCACAGAGCACCGCAGTGTGAGGTCTGATTACACATCTCTCCAGGACAATATATAACACTGGCTGCAGAGAGCAGAGAGCACAGCAGTGTGATGTCTGATTACACATCTCTCCAGGAGCAATACATAACACTGGCTGCAGAGAGCACAGAGCACAGCAGTGTGAGGTCTGATTACACATCTCTCCAGGACAATACATAACACTGGCTGCAGAGAGCACAGAGCACAGCAGTGTGAGGTCTGATTACACATCTCTCCAGGGACAATACATAACACTGGCTGCAGAGAGCACAGAGCACAGCAGTGTGAGGTCTGATTACACATCTCTCCAGGGACAATACATAACACTGGCTGCACAGAGCACAGCAGTGTGAGGTCTGATTTTACATCTCTCCAGGGACAGTACATAACACTGGCTGCAGAGAGCACAGAGCACAGCAGTGTGAGGTCTGATTTTACATCTCTCCAGGGACAATACATAACACTGGCTGCAGTCTGTATGGTCACACCTGTTGATGGTTTACCTTTATTTTTATACTGCATGTTTCTCTTTGCTACCGTTCTCAAGATCTCTGCCAAGTCAGTGAATGGAAACCTGTTACAGACTGGGTCCTGCTTGCACAGCTGAAGGTTTGCTTTAATTGGAAGACAAGTTTTTAGAACTAGCAACCTAGGTTCCAGGCTGATACACTGCAACAAACCCTCGGCCCGGGAAAGGGATTGATGATGTTGTCATGTGGTATTGAAGGTGCTTTCCAGCTGTAAGTCGTTACTGCAGATGTTTAATCAAAATCTAATCTGCAGTCCGGCAGGTGGGATTATGGGATAGATTTCAGGGCTACAATGACATCATTTTTGATTTTTGTTCCTCTTTTGATTGTACATAAAATCCCCCAGTCTCTTAACTACATTGCGCGTCTATGACGTTTTCTAATGGACCTAGCACCCCACATGTGTAGGAGTATGGAATCCTAAAAATGCACCTCCCCTGGTAACAAGTCCTGTGTGTATGTGAGGAATGGTCATTATATGACTGCTAGTTTTCCGTCCTCTCGGTGCTGATCTAGCTGCTGTGACTCACTGCTCCCCCTCCCCTCCTCTTAGAATTCTATGTAATCTGACACTTTAGGGAGCTCCTGTGCTGCTGTGACTCACTGCTCCCCCTCCCCTCCTCATAGACTTCTATGTAATCTGACACTTTAGGGAGCTCCTGTGCTGCTGTGACTTACTGCTCCCCTCTCCTAAGATCACTAAGATCCTGCGCCCGATATCCTGCATGTGTCGCTTCCCAGCTCAGGTCCCTGGAGTTCACCTTCTTCTTCCTGGTGCATGTAAGTGCATTGTCCGTGTATAATGCGCTGTGCGGGGAGTCACTAAGATCCTGCACCCGATATCCTGCATGTGTCGCTTCCCCGCTCAGGTCCCTGGAGTTCACCTTCTTCTTCCTGGTGCATGTAAGTGCATTGTCCGTGTATAATGCGCTGTGCGGGGAGTCACTAAGATCCTGCACCCGATATCCTGAATGTGTCACTTCCCCGCTCAGGTCCCGGGAGTTCACCTTCTTCTTCCTGGTGCATGTAAGTGCATTGTCCGTGTATAATGCGCTGTGCGGGGAGTCACTAAGATCGTGCGCCCGATATCCTGCATGTGTCGCTTCCCCGCTCAGGTCCCCGGAGTTCACCTTCTTCTTCCTGGTGCATGTAAGGGAAACAAATTCACAATCTTTTTAATCAGATAACTTCTATAAGGACCAGTAACCCCCCCCCCTTTCAGTAACATTTCAGGGACTTACCATATCGAGGGCTCTGCCCACCCACGTACGTGGCCTCCCTCCTTGTATCTGCAGCTCAGTTTTCATTCTTTTTTTGCAGATTTCCAGTTAATTTGGAAATTACCATTGTTACCGCTGGTTTGATTTCTCATCTATTGTTATTTTGGTCCAAGGAAAGTGCAACTTTTTCAGAATTTTAGTTTTCTACAAGCAATCTCACATGACCCGTGCCCCCACACCCAATGGTAGGAGGAAGATGGTAATAACTATGCACCTACCTGACTTTGTGGAGTGTGTAATCCCACCCATGTGGCTTCACTGGAGGATGAGTAGAGTGGTAGGTTCTTATGGGTTTATTAAATCCATGGGGGACGAGTAAATTCTGCCCATTCATAAATGTCTACTTAAAGGGATTATCCAACAATCAACAAAAGCTAAGCTTCTGGGTGCGGAGGGTTCTGACTGTGTGAATGGACCACAGTTATAGTGAGAGATTGGGAGTGAAGACCGGACCGCGAAGCCTGAGGGTTCTCCAAATCTTACTGTGCCACAGAAGATACTCCAAGATACGTGAAGACTCTACAACAGATTTTACTTTAGGCATCTTCTAATTCCACCTCCACCCATGACCAAATCTACAATGTCTTCCTTAAGGCTAGTGGCTGTCACATGGACACTTGGCCACAACTTTAGATGTGCAGAGCAAATAGACTGTATCCCCCTCCTTAAATGGCTCCTTTCTTTTTGACATGATTTGCATAAATCAGTAGTACAAGTGGCTACAGGAGTACAGGCGGTCCCCTACTTAAGGACACCCGACTTACAGACGACCCATAGTTACAGACCTCTGCCCCCTGTGACCTCTCTGGATGTTACTATAGTCCCAGGCTGCAATGATCAGCTGTAAGGTGTCTGTAATGAAGCTTTATGGATAATCCTTGGTCCCATTACAGCAAAAAAGTTTGAAACTCCGATTGTCACTGATTCAAAAAAAAAAAAATTGTCTGGATCTACAATTATAAAATATTCAGTTCCGACTTACATACAAATGCAACTCAAGAACAAACCTATGGAAAATATCTTGTACGTAACCCGGGGACTGCCTGTATCAGAGGAAAGTGCTTCCTTCTCCACTTACTTGGGCTCTTATCATTCTCCCTTCTAATCGGCGGTTTACTCTCAGCTGAAATCCATCTTGCGAGCATCAAAGAGGAATATATTATGTTACATAGAAGTCTATGTAGAGGGAAGAGGGTCCCATCATCCAGGTTTCCACCCACCAAAACAAAGAGGAAATAGAAAAGATCTGGGGAAAAAAAGCATCACCCCAACTAATAAACTCTGTGTAGGAAATATGGAACCAAAAGTGGAGCTGTAACCAACTACCAAGAAGGTCAAGCTGCAAAGTTGTATGTTCCTAAGATCTGCCAAAGTATCACCAAAAACGGCAGGCGGAAAATCCATTTTTTCCCATGAAACCTCAAAACTGGATCCCTCCTAGTGGCATGATTGTGCCACTTATCAAAACTGAGAGGATCAGAATCCTTGAACTGAGAGACCTTGGTGTCCGCTTGGTCTAACTCCAGCAGACCACCACATGTGTAGGACAAGATGTCAGCACTGTAGAATATTACGTGTCCATGTGGTCTGCACAGAAGAATGGGGCATTTCACTCGATTTTCTACCACAACTGAATTTGGATGTCTCATACAAGGCCTAGGATGTCATACAATGGGGCACATTTACTTACCTGGTCCTGTCGCGATCCAGCGGTGCGTTCTCCGTCGAGGATTCGGGTCTGTCGGCGATTCACTTAGGTAGTGCGCCCGATGTCCACCAGGTGTCGCTGCTGCAACAAGGTCCGCCGGAGCTCACCATCCTATCCTGGGTGCAGGTAAGTGCGTGTCAAGCAACACATTTTCCGAATCCGTCTGGTTTTCCGATGGCAACTTCCCCCAATTTCCGTCGCATGCGCCGATGCGCCACAATCCGATTGCATGTGCCAAAAACCCGGGCCAATTCAGGGAAAAACTGTGCAAATCGGTAATATTCGGGAAACCCAACGAAAAATAGCGATTCGGACCCTTAGTAAATGACCCCCATTGTCTACAGGAATCATCCAAAGGCGCTCACACAAAGCTGGGCTTCAGCTACAGCTCATCCATTGACCTCACACCATAAATCTGAAAGGCTGTGATGGTGAAGAGCATGAAGGTCTATCCTCTCCAGTGATTGGACCCAATGATAGCTAAATAGTGGTCTGCACATGAAGACCAGATCTACTCCTGGGATTATAGAGAGGCTGGCAAAATGTACAGCAGCCTGGTGCCTATAGTCTTATCTCCATCTCAATTCCATCTTGGTTCCACCTCATCTCCATAGTGTCCTACTGGCCAGTATTTCAACATGGTAATGCCTCGCCACATGCAGAGAGTGCTTGACCTAAATGTGCTACCATGACCTCCACCATCTATGGACTTGTTGTGGAGCACATCTGGAACACCATCGATAGGCAGTTGAAAAGGGAGATGCCAACTGAGAACCCGGATGATTTGTACCTTCGGTGCCTTAATTAACCTCATCGATAGAATCTCATGTCTGTAGGTGGAGCTCACACTCGATAATGAGATGTTTTGGATAGATTTTTGCATCATTTGCATATCGTTAACTTGTCTTTCCATCCTGTGCTTTCCATAATTCTGCAACTTTTCCCCTTCGGTGTTACCATTCCAATGTGGATGAAGATTATGGTGCAGATTTACTTACCCGGTCCATTCGCGATCCAGCAGCGCGTTCTCTGCGGTGGATTCGGGTCCGGCCGGGATTCACTAAGGTAGTTCCTCCGACGTCCACCAGGTGGCGCTGCTGCGCTGAAGTCCGCTGAAATGCACTCAAGTACACCGGCCTATTCCTGATGAAGGTAAGTGCAAGCTCCGCGACACTTTTTGTTTTTTAAATTCGGCGTTTTTTCCGAATCTGTCGGGTTTTCGTTCGGCCACGCCCCCGATTTCCGTCACGTGCATTCCAGCGCCGATGCGCCAAAATCTGATCGCGTGCACCAAAATCCCGGGGCAATTAAGGAGAAAACGGCGCAAATCGGAAATATTCGGGTAACACGTCGGAAAAACGCGAATCGGGCCCTCAGTAAATGACCCCCATTGAGAAATAATTGGACATATTGTAGGATTCCGGATCAGAATGTGGAATATATTATATTCAGCACATAATGTCCTGATGTTTTATAGAAATAACCGGAAAGGTGGAGCAACTCTGACGTAGAGACCTGGAAACTGCTGCAGCAGCAAATTGTTATTTGTGATTCGAAGTACAAAAGGGAACCTGGAGCCGCAGTATCTAGAAGCTTCCTCTGTGCCATATAACAATAAGGAGAAACAATATGTTCTACATTGTCCACACAGCAAGACAAAGGTTGCATGTTTTTTTCCATTAAGGGAACCTGACAGCAGGTGTGTGTTAGGTATTATCCCTGAGGAAATGTGTAATCAGACCTTTGATTATGTTATTAGTAGCAGCAGGACTGTGATATATGGATTTGTATTCCAGGATTGTAGCTTCTCCAAGTGCACTAGATGTGTGTCCTCACACTACTGTGCTGTGTGCTCCAGTTTTTGGTGTTGTTCCTGGAGAGATGTTTAATCAGACTTTTGTGTATGTTGTCAGTAACAGCAGGACTGTGATATATGGATTTATATTCCAGGCTTGTAGCTTCTCCAAGAGCACCGGAGGCATGTGCTCACACTGCTGTGCTGTGTGCTCCAGTATTGGGTGTTGTCCCTGGAGAGATGTGCAATCAGACTTTTGTGTATGTTGTTAGTAGCAGCAGGACTGTGATATATGGATTTATATTCCTTGATTGTGGCTTCTCCAAGTGCACTGGGGGGAGGCAGGTGCTCACACTGCTGTACTCTGAGTTCCAGATTTTGGTGTTGTTCCTGGAGAGATGTGTAATCATACCTTTGTTTATGTTGGTAGTAACAGCAGGACTGTGATATGTGGATTTATATTCCAGGATTGTAACTTCTCCAAGTGTACTGGGGGCTTTTCCTTACATTGATGTGCTGTGTGCTCCAGTATTGGGTGTTGTTCCTTGGAGACATGTGAAATCAGACCCTTGTGTATGTTGTTAGTAGCAGCAGGACTATGAAATATGGATGTATATTACAGGTTTTTAGCATATCCTCTGGGGTTGTGTCCTCACACTGTGATCTTAGGTCTCTGCATTTAATTGGTCCACATCCGCAATCCTCTGCTTTGAGCATAAGATGTGGCAGGCTACTACTACAGCAGTCATTTAAAGCAGAGGGAAGGGCCGAGAAGAAGATCAATGTAGAGAACTTTGAGCACAGCCAATAACAACATACATAAAGGTATGATTACACATCACTTCAGGGCAAACCTCTAACACTAGTGGCAGGGAGCTGAGAGCACAGCAGTGTAAGGACATGCCCTCAGTGCACTTAAGAATTTTTAAATCCTAGAATATAAATACATAGGTCCTCATTATCTCTATAGTGGGGCTCCAACATCCAGCACCCCCATAGATCAGATGTTATCATCAGCTAAAAAACAGATAATGGCACAGGAAGTAGATAGTGCCTTTCTCTGTGTCGGAGGGTGCATGTCCTACTCAGCTGAGTCCAGAGACTCCTTCTCACCATTCAGCACTCCTTCTCACATCCCCATAAAATCAACTTTATTATCTTACCTGATGTACACCTGCTTGACTGAGTCCACTGACTCCTCCTCAAGCCTCCTTCTCACCATTCAGCAATCCTTCTCACATCCCCATAAAATCAACTTTATTATCTTACCTGATATACACCTGCTTGACTGAGTCCACTGACTCCTCCTCAAGCCTCCTTCTCACCATTCAGCACTTCTTCTCACATCCCCATAAAATCAACTTTGTTATCTTACCTGGTATACACCTGCTTGGCTGAGGCCAGTGGCTCCTTCCTATGCCTCCTTCTCACCATTCAGCACTTCATGTCATGTGACCAGTGGGTAAACGACCTTAAATGAAATCACTCCGGTCACATGACATGCATTGCAGAATGGTGAGAAGGAGGCATAGGGCATGGGGAGGAGCCAAACAGATGTTTGCCAGGTAAGATAATAAAGTTGATTTTATGGGGATGTAAGAAGTCTACAACACCTGAAAGTTTATTTTAACTTTGTACAAAAGTGTAATGAAAGGAATGGCTTCCTAGTTTATAGATTGGGAATCTGTCACTTTGTATCAGCAGCCTAGAGCCATAAGTGAAGATATTGCACAATTTAGAGGGTTTCTTATGGTTTAGCCCTAGCAAAAAATTGTACATTTTCTACTTGTTCTCTGGTCCTCCATAAATTTGTTGGCATAATCACTTAACGTAACCATAGATACCAAATACAACCAGGACAGGTCACTGGGGAAATTTATTTCAATGGAAACGAGAGTACACAACCTGCAGCACTGCTACTGTACTATCGTATTCTCCAGAATACAATTAGGAAATTAGGAAATTCCCTTTAATGTTATTTCATGTTGAAGGGTTTGATATTTCTGCTTCACACTGAAAAAAAACATCGTGCAAAAAAACAGAACTTGTCACTTTAAATCCTTCAAATTATAAATAGTTTTCATATGTTCCCTAAATGCAGGATAGAAACATAATAAACCGGGCCTACCAACAACACTGCCCCACATGGATTGCTGTACATATGTTGTGCCTCGGGCATCCCATATGATCAAGTCTGGTTCATATGATCAAGTCCAATCCATATGATCAAGTCCGATCCACATGATCAAGTCCAATCCAAATGATAAAATCCGGTCCATATGATCAAGTCCAATCCACATGATCAAGTCCGATCCAAATGATAAAATCCGGTCCATATGATCAAGTCCAATCCACATCATCAAGTCCGATCCACATCATCAAGTCCGATCCATATGATTAAGTCAGATCCACATGATCAAGTCCAATCCACATGATCAAGTCTGATCCAAATGATAAAATCCGGTCCATATGATCAAGTCCAATCCACATGATCAAGTCTGATCCACATGATCAAGTCCAATCCACATGATCAAGTCCAATCCACATGATCATGTCCAATCCAAATGATAAAATCAGGTCCATTTGATCAAGTCCAATCCACATGATCAAGTCCAATCCAAATGATAAAATCCGGTCCATATGATCAAGTCCAATCCACATGATCAAGTCCAATCCACATGATCAAGTCCGATCCATATGATCACGTCCGATCCACATAATCAAGTCCGATCCATATGATCAAGTCCAATCCATATAATCAAGTCCGATCCAAATTATAAAATCTGGTCTAAGAAAACTCATGAGAATAGAAATCAGCCCAAGTTAATAGCAACAGGTGCATGGATTTATTGAAATGTCAGTGTCCTTAATTGGCAAATTCTCCCTGACCCGAGTCAAAAGCCTCTCACTCAGCCAAACTAGATCCCTACACTGTACTGAAGAGACGCAATCACGCCAAAACAGCGCTGTCTACACTGGTATCTGTTTCTTCTGGAATGGATCTACTGATTTGGCTTTAATCCCACCACATGTCGTTAGGCTTCCTGAAAG
The DNA here is from genome assembly GCF_040894005.1 of Engystomops pustulosus. NCBI lineage: Eukaryota > Metazoa > Chordata > Amphibia > Anura > Leptodactylidae > Engystomops > Engystomops pustulosus. The sequence continues at coordinate 253,334,881 of NC_092412.1, read as the reverse complement.
TCATGCTTGATGCTAAGGGGGCTGCCTTACAACAAGCAAAAGAGTCATGTATTTTTCTTGTCCCATCTAGGAAAACCTATTTGCATGTACAGTATATTCATTGGATCTACTAATAAAACATTTAAAACTCAAAAAAAATTTTGACAGAAGTTGTTTTTTGTAGACAAATGTAATTCCAGATTGGCCAACCAGAGAACCAAAAGTTCCTCTGATGTACTCAAGTTCTAATATATTAGTGTACTGGACCCCAGAAGACAACCTAAATTAGAAGCTTCTAGAGTCTGAATCCTGGGGATTAATGCAGAGTGGTATCCCAGAATAATTTCTGTCTTTGTCTTTGTAGCCACTGAGGAAGGAGCATCTGCTCCGAAACGCACCTGAAATTTATATTGTTTCAGCAACCCGATAAAGAACACAACGGGGCTCATTTACTAAGGGTCCGAACGCTGCACTTTCGTCGGGTTTCGCGATTACTTCCGCTTTGCACCGAATTGCCCCGGGTTTTTGGCGATCGGATTGCACTAACATGCACCGGGAAGAAGAAGGTGAACTCCGGCAGACCTCAGCGCAGAAGCGACACATGCAGGAACTCGGGCGCACGATCTTAGTGAATCGTGGCAGACCCGGATCCTCGTCGGACAACGCACCACGGGATCGCGACTGGACAGGGTAAGTAAATCTGCCCCAATATCCTTTTTTCCACCCATGGACTATAGTTGAAGGAAGGAGTATTGGAGTATATATATTACCTGGTTCGGGTTGGAGCTCTGCCATTGGGATGAGTGTCCATTGAACTATACAGGACGTTTCCATGGAACTCGGAATAACGGTGACAAATCCACATATAAGATCAAAAGTGTAGGGGGTCTCCTGTAATATAATTTACCTGACAAATTTAGCAAAAAATTCAACTTCTTCCATAGTCAACTATGTCATTATCATAGGTTTTATGTTTGAAAATATTTGAGCATAAAAGATTCTTGGATGAAAGATTCCGGCAATTTTTTTTTTGTCAAAATAATTGTCACACTCTTTTGGATCTACATTTCTTGGCCAAACTAGAGGTCATTTATATACAGCATCACTTGCTCTGGAGGATCTGTCCCAGGTCCAAACAGCGATGTCTACAGTTGGGGGTCTGTTCCTTCTGGAATAGATAGGCTTTCGATAAGTCATGCTTGATGTCAAGGTAGCTAAAAGAGGCAAGGTTTTCCTTAGCCCACCGTATTTTCCCAGAATGCTCTAGTGGAGCTTCAATGGCTTTAAGTCATTCATTGTCAGTCTCCGTAAGTAGAATATTTACTTCCCTGTCCTCAACTACACATACAACCCATTGATGTGCATACGTACTCACCTCTCACCTCTGGAGGAGCTGCAGGAAAATGTGATCCCAGCAGGGGGTTACTTAAGGATCATCTTTTTGTAGTCATAGGGGCACATGTATCACACTTTTTTGGCTGCCACTTTTTCAAGTTTCATGAAGTTGTCCTACATAATCATTGCAATGTATCTTAAGTTTTCCCCTCTGAGATACATGTGATGATTTTCCTGTTTAGTCTCACATTTTCCAACTTTTTGTTCTGTGCAACTTTTAGTCCCAAATAGTAGCTCCCAAAAGTAAGTCTGGGTCTAGTGCACTCTGTTTTGGGACTTATTAGGTGTAAGAATGGGACAATTTCAGAAAGTCTCACAGGTTGAACAATATCTGGGATACAAAGATAAATTCGGCCACTGCATTACATCCTGGAGGCAGCTAACTTTGATACGCTGCTTGTTTCTGTGCCAAAAAGTCTCAAACTGAGAAAAGTCTCACAAAAAGTTGCACAGACACTTGTCAGGATCAGTGGCAGATCTGGACCACCAAGGACGATGACGTAAGCCGACACCTGGGACTGGAATCTAAGTGGCATCCGGTTTTCACCAGAGCCCGCCGCAAAGCGGGTTGGACTTGCTGTGACGTGGTACCACCAGGTCGTTCCACAGGTGAGACTTTGTCCGCATTGGTGGTGGCCAAGGCGAAAGTACAGAGTTGTAACGAGTCGTAAGGCAAGATCGTAGTCGGGGACAGGCAGGAGGTAGTGGATGGTCAGGACGGGCAGCACAGGAGCAAGGTTAGGAACGGAATCAAGGTCACAGCGGGAAATCAGGAGAATCACACAAGGCATCAGGAAAGCTTTCTCCAAGGCTATTAGGGACAAGCATCTGGCAGGGAAGACAGGAAGAGGCTGAGACTTTATCAGAATTGGTGGCCAGCCAGTGGCAATTATCGTCATGCTGGCCCTGTAAATCTCCGGAAGCCAACATGCGCGCGCGCCCTAGGAGGCGGGGATGCGCGTGCCGGCCTGTTGGAGCCAGCGCTGGAACGAGGAGAGGTGAGAGCCGCGGCAGGGGCCAGGGGGCACGCAGAGGAGCACGGGTGTGCCCATGACCCGAGTCCTGGGTCGCAGGAGCACCCATGACAACACTTAGTAGAGACTCTCCATCACCCTTGATCTATTCATAGTAAAAAGAAGATATCCAAGAATATTTAAGGAACAAATGTGCAAACGACACATCAAGCTATAAACCCTTGTAATCAGCAGTATTCCCCAACAGAAATAGCCTATGCAATACCTCCTGCAAAACAAGACTAAAAATAAATTCTCGTAATTATTTCCTGATGAATATGAAAACTCTGATCAACTTCTTGAGGTTGTCCAAGGCCACCCCTTTGAGAATGCAACCATGGACATGATCAGTTGAATGGTGTGGGTCTGGATCTAGATTACTTGTGTTATTGGTTTTACTGTGCAGAGACTAGAAGTTTGCCATCCATGGACAGCTGTCTACTGCCCTCACTCCATAAAAAAAGGTTAGACGAAATCCTTAATTTTTCTTCTACACCAAATTTTACAAATTGTACACCAATTATGTAGCTAAATGATAATAAGATAGACTCATTTGAAGGTGCACCATGTCACTGGATGCCAACAGACAAGTTGCCTTGGTGGAGATTATCAGGGTCACTTGATGCTTCCCCTACAGTCATGTGACATTGATGATTGCTCTTCAAAATTCTAAGCAAAAACCTGAGACATAATCGTATAGTCATCATACTGGATGATAGGAAAACAATGAGGCAGATTTAGTTACCCGGTCCATACGCGATCTAGCGGCGCGTTCTCTGCGGAGGATTCGGGTCCGGCCAGGATTCAATAAGGCAGTTCCTCCGACGTCCTCCAGGTGGTGCTGCTGCGCTGAAGTTCCCCGGAATGCACTCAAGTTCACCGGCCTATTCCTGGTAAAGGTAAGTGCAAGTCGCGCAACACTTTTTTTTTTTTAAATGCAGCGTTTTTTCCCGAATCCGTTCGGCCACGCCCCCCAATTTCCGTCGCGTGCATGCCAGCGCCGATGCGCCACAATCCGATCTCGTGCGCAAAAATCCCGGGGAAATCGGCGCAAAACGGAAATATTCGGGTAACAAGTCGGGAAAACGCGAATCGGGCCCTTAGTAAATGACCCCAATGCATCCATCTCCCCATTCTTGATCTTCTTTAGATAGAACCAACTTACCTAAATATAAAGTAAGCAAAGATCCATCATTGCTCTCCCAACCATATTCTCCAAATTTCATTATAATTTATTAGCCACAGAATTGTATTTTACACTAAGATGAATCTGCGCCACATCATTTTCCAGAAACCTCTGTCTAGGGTTGAGGTGAAGCATGGCTGGTCATGGCAGGACATTGAAGGAGAAAAAAGAGAGGTTTTTTAAGGCCTCCAAAGGGGATGTAGACACCAATAAGTGTATTGAGATGGTGGAGATCTTCATGGTTACATGCAGGGCCGGCGCTAGGGGTAGGCAAAGGTGGCAATTGCCCAGGGCCCCCAAGAGAAAGGGGAGAATCTCTTCTTTCAAATGAATCTTGAATTTTGTTTCTAGGTGCTATGGATCCAGAGATATTCAGGTTTAAAGTGAGAATATCAGGTGCCATTTTTATATATATAAAAATCACTCCCAACGGCAGTTTAACAGTTAATATCTCCGTTTTCCTACATTTTAGAAACACAAATTTAGATTCATATAAAAGAGGAGACTCTCTTCTTTCATAGGAAAAAAGAAGTAAGGTTCTATGTGTCACAGAGCCAGAGATACAGCCCCCTGAAATTGCCCCCCCCCCCAAACCCAGATTCTTAGCCATCAGGCTGCAGGGAGCATTTGCTGCACACAAGAGCTGCTGCACCTCACAGATAATGGAATATTCACTTTATACGTTACTACATTTTGAGAAGGGATAATATCAACTAATATTCATGTTTTTAACCCTTCTCTATGCAAATCTAAGAACACACTTTGGGCCACATGTATCAATCGTTTTTTTCTGTTGTTTTTGCGCCTTTTCATTCAGGCGCACCGTTTTTGTGCCATTTTTGCAACTAAACGCCAAGCTAGCTGCGCAGCAAAAATAACCAGCTTTCCCTCATTTATCCTAGCAATCCAGATGTTTTGCTGCGCCTAATGATATTCATCACTTGCGACTTTTAATTTAGGCGCAAAAACGGGCGCAAAAACACTCCAGCCCGAAGGTGGCGTTATCTGAGAAGAAAGCACTGAGCCCCTTTGCAGAACAGCTCATTTCTAGCAGCAGAGCTCAACCAGACACTGCAGACACTAGAACAGATCATACAGACATGAGATACTCTGCAGACAGGAGCTGCAGACTCTATTTACAGTTCATCACCTTCTATTTACAAAACATTCTGCAGAATCCTGAGCTCAAAGCAAGAGAGAAGAGAATGTTACAGAATGTTGCACCTAGTACTGACAAGTGTCCCCCATGTAATTCTGCACAGTATCACCAATGTGTCTGAGGGGGATACTGTGCAGAATTACAGGGGTGCAGCAGGAGACCAGCACTGGGGGATCCCCTCCAGGAGAAGCCACTGCTGAGGAGGTCACTGGGTGCTGGGTGTCACACACCTGGGTGCTGCTGTGAGTGTTATCTTCATGCTGGGATGTGGGAGTAGCAGAGAGGAGCTTGTAGCAGGATCACATGTAAGTGCCTGAATCTAACATTGCGCCTAAACTGCGCCAAAATTGCGCCTAAACTGTGTTAAAGTAAAGTGATTAATAAGAGGCAGGAAATTAACTTATCACAGATGGTTGTAGCTTGTGATAATTCTGGAAAACAGTACGCCAGAATTTAGGCGCAACTACTACACTTTGGCGCACAAAAGTGATAAATGTGGCCCTTTCTCTCTTATTCCCTTTTATTTTGTGATACTGTTTTAGGAAAGTAGATTTTCTTTATATAAGTATTCTGGATTTGTACATAATTCTATAGGTTTTATGGCGCCTTTACTTTTTATTCTGTTTTATTGATATATTTTGCAGGTTGTGACTGTGTAAAAATGTCTAGCTGAAAAGCAGATATCTGGTTATTACAGTGTTAGTGATATTATGTGGATTTATTTATGTGAACATATCAATATGGGACATTTGTGAACTGTACAAATGTCCATGTATTACATTTAGGAGATGTGAAGGTAAACATTTTCTGTTTGGATCAAATTTTTTGCCATCAAAGTCAAATTTTAAGTATTTTTAATAAAATGTTTCAATTTGAATCAAAATTGCATGAAGGCGCCAATTTCTATAAAATCCTTGAAGCAATTTTGAAAATGGGGCAAGTGTCTGCTTTCAGAAAATATCGGTCCCTCTCCCCAATGGGCCTCACAGTCTAATCAACCTACCAGTAATTTTTTGGAGTGTGGGAGGAAACCGGAGGACCCGGAGGAATCCCACGCAGACACACGCATACAAAATCTTTGCAGATGTTGACCAGCACTGCAAGGCTGTAGTGCTAATCATGGAGACACCATGCTGCCCATAAATCTCCCTATCATTTATCTATCTCCTATAAAACTCTCCCATATTACAGTTTGTTTTACCATACTAAAGGAGCCTCTTACTGACTGTGACTGGTCATAAAATAGTTTTATTTTGGGGCCCCACTTTTAGTTTTGCCCAGGGCCCCACTTTGTCTAGAACCGGCCCTGGTTACATGACCCTGAAGACAGCACCCATGGTCATGTGGCACTGAAAATAACACAGAAGGATCTTCAGAAGATCAAATGAGATCTTCATACAGAATATTCCTACCATAGAATATTATGGGGACTCAATGTAAGTCTATGGGAGATCACCTTGTCATTGTTTTTGTGCTAAAATGTCACCACCACTCCTTTCCCTGATAGAAAGTATATAAGGAGAACGGTCCGAGTCCCTAGGGTCTTGCAGTTATGGAACAGAGCTTGGAGGAGATCTTCATTCAGGTGTTCTAGAAAATGCCACATAGATCACTCTCAGCAAAATACAGTATCCTCTCCCCTATGAGTGAGAGCACACAGTCACCCAATGCCATGTTCCCATATTATATATTCAAACCCTTCACAGGGAACGCAGAATACTGGAAGAGAGATGAGAAGCCAATGAGGAGAAACTCTTACTTTCCAATTTCTCCTTCTTGTCTGTGAAACAAAACAAGATCAAGATACTTTAAGGACCTGTCACCCAAAATTTCGGCACTAGGAGATGTTACTAAAGTAAGCAGCTCCTAGTGCTTGAACAAATGCCATAGTGTTAGAGTGATAGCGTTACCGGAAACCTCCGGTAACGCTATCAAACACTGCGGCGGGGTACAATCTAATCATCGGACCGCTTGCAAAGCTGTCCGACGTATTCATGAGGGGGAGGTCCCAGGTGCTGCCTCTTCTCCAGACCGCCCTGTTAGCTCCATAGGGTGGCGGTGACTGCCCTGTGTCATGCGGCAGTCACCGCCCCCTAACCACGCCCCAACTCCGCCCCCTCTTGAATATGTCAGACCGCTTTGCGAGCTGTCCGATAATTACATTGTACCCCGCCGCAGTGTTAGATAGTGTTACCGGTAGTAACACTGCGGCGTTTGTTGAAGCACTAGGAGCTGCTTACTTTAGTAACATCTCCTAGTGACAAAATTATGGGTGACAGGTCCTCTTTAAATCTATTTGACCATCCATTGCGCTTCCATGTCGGGAGAAGGGGGAATTTTTTAGGAAAGTTCCAGATGTATCCGGGCATCTATGTGATGGATGTGGTTCCTTCTTTCGCTCACATGAATGTTAAATGTGATGACATTGGGTTTGTTTAAAGTGAACATAAGAAAGAAGAATTTCTAATTGCAGAGAATTTGCATAAAAAGCTACTTGTAACTCATGACAGTAGGTTTTGTGTGGGTGTATGTATGATACACTGGGGGATGCCAACACAGAATATCCCTGAAAATTGGAGAAGTGTCTCACCCTGAATTCCAATATCTAAGAAAACACATTTGATTGCAAAATTAAGCCTCACAATGACATTTTCTAAGGCGTAACTGAGATCACTTTCCTTACGAAGACCCAAAAATGACCTTCTGCGCTGTCCAAACCCTCAAATAATACAATACAATCGCTAGGGGATTATGACCTATGATTAGAATGATACGACATTATTCTTTTCTTTAATTCAAAGTCTCCAGGACTTCTCCAAAGCTGCACCAATTCTCTGGAATGCGCTATGCCGGACTAATACCAAACCACCAAAGCTTCAAATGTGTTTTAAAACCTATCATATCAGGCAGATGTATCACACTCAAGAACTGTATGTAACTTCCACTCTCTTAACACTAACCCACCCTGTGTCCTCCTCTGTCCTGGACCTTTGCACCCCCACCTTTCTTACCTATACTTTGTACATTTATAGTTTTGGCACACACCTTGTTTCAGAATTCTGCCCTGGGGGTTCTGTGCACCTTGAATATTATGGAAACCATCCTCGTAATGAACCATGTGGAGAAGGAAAGTATTGAAAACTATTCATGCAACGTGCAACCCAGTGGCGTAACTACCGCCGTAGCAGCCGTAGCGGTTGCTACGGGGCCCGTGAGCATCAGGGGCCCGGGCGGCGGCAAAATCGCAATGTCTGGAGACTGCGCTGTATTTCCGTACCCGGTCCGACCGCCGCCCGGGCCCTGCTACACGGCGTATTAAGGTTCATACAATGGCCTGTCCCCCTCTTTGTGAAGCCCGCCCTAGTGTTTCCGTCCCGTCCCCAGCGCACAGACTGGCCAGCTCGTTGCTCCCGCGGCTGGCATACTGACCCCACAGCTGGCCCGCCCACCCTCCACACTCTTACCGCGGCTTCCCGGCCGGCATGACGCTTTCGCGGCCGCCCGGCTAGTAACCTGGTCCCGCAGCTGCCCGTCCATCCTCAGCGCTGCTCCCACGGGTGCCCGGCGGACATGCTGCTCCCGCGGCCTCCCGGCCGTTACCTTGGTCCCCTCAACGCCCTCAACGCTGCGCCCCCGCCCCGGCAGGCTCCCTGGTCCCGCGGTCGCCGGTCCTCCACACTGCTCCTGCGGCCGCCCACCAGGTTGCTGCCACCCGGCCAGCACAATTCCTAGGCTTGCAGGATGCCTCCTAACTGACCCACCCCACTGCAAGATATGTAAGTCCCTGTACATGTGTGTATAGTTAATGAATGTATGCTATATGTGTAGATTTGCTTACAGTATATGCTGTATTTGCTTAATGTGTGTATTTGCTGTATATACTGTGTGTTTTTGCTGTATATACTGTATGTATGTGCGTATATTCTGTATATACTGTGTGTATGTGCTCTATATACTGTGTGGATGTGCTCTATATACTGTGTGTATGTGCTCTGTATACTGTGTGTATGTGTGTAAACGCAGTATATACTGTGTATGAGTGTAAACGCTGTATATACTGTGTATGAGTGTAAACGCTGTATATACTGTGTATAGATTCAGTATGTGTGCATATGGTGTCTATGTACTGCATGTTTGTGTATACACATTGGGTGTATACCGTATGTAAAAGAATATGATGTATGTATGCTATATGTATGTATAAATACATATAAACAGCATGCATGCAACTTTGATGCATATAGACTGTATGTATATACGGTGAGTTTGTATATACTGTATGTATTAGTGTATAGATGTATATATGAGTACATAAATGTGTGCATATGAGTGTATATGTATGTATGTGTGGACGAGTATATACCAGTGAGTGTAGAATGTTATGTTGTGTATTTAAGTGTATAAATGTGTGTGTATGTATGAATATTTTTAAGGGGGGCCCCATGCAATAATCTGCTATGGGGCCCTGCCTCTCCTAGGTACGCCACTGGTGCAACCCTAGGTGGCGCTGCAGGGGGACAGAGAAGTTATGACCATACAGGTCACACATGGTCAATGCCGGTCGTAGCAGCAAGGTACCTTCCTAACAACCGGGATTGCCCAGTGTGGAGATCCCCTCTAATCACAGCAGAGAATTCAGAATAAATTAGGAGGGTCACACAATTACATTTCTGTAAAGGAACATGTGACCTCTCTAACTTCTTCCCATGATTATAAGAAGCTTTTGTCTATATTATCTGTGACTTCTATGTCTACGTTGACACCTTCCCCTGGTTGAATCTAAAGATAACTCACACTTCTTGGAAAGGTCTGAGTCGTCTACTTTCGCTTTCACATCTGAGTTTACCTTATAGAGAGCGCCAACATCTAAGACAACAAGTGACTCCACGGACTGGGAAGTGGAATTTCTATCCCTCGGAGCCCAACAATCCACAGGGTCCTGTTACCCCTTCTGTATTCTTCCAAAGCAATTTATTTTTGACAATGAGATACTACCGTATATACTCGAGTATAAGCCGACCCAAGTATAAGCCGAGGCCCCTAATTTTACCACAAAAACCTGGTAAAACCTATATTTTGTTTACTCGAGTATAAGCCGAGTTTGGGGTTTCAGCACATATTTTTGTGCTGAAAAACTAGGCTTATACTCGAGTATATAAGTATATTAATTCATTAGAGTTAAAGGAGTTTTCCCACAAACAAAAGTTAGGTCCTATCCACAGGAGGCCGCGCATGACCGTTCTGCTCCATTAATCTCCATGGAGCTGACGGAAATTGTGGAGCACCGCACTCATTGATCTCCGTCAGCTCCATAGAGATTAATGGAGCAGAACGGTCAAGCACGACCGTCTGCTCCATTAGTCTGACGGAGCGATGAGGGGTCCAACGGTGAGAGCCCTACTGATCTGCAAGTAAGGCCCGATCCCTTGGATAGGGCCTAACTTTTGTTTGTGGGAAAACCCCTTTAAGTGTGGACATTTTTTCAGCATTCTTTAACCAATCACAATCGTTTTAAAAGTTAATCAATAAATAACCCAAAGTAGAACAGTGCTACAGTTGGAAAATAAAGCTAATCTCACAAAAAGTAAGCCCTAATAAAACAACTTAAAGGGGTTACTTTACTGTTCTTACTGCCTTCGACACCAGTCATTAAAAAAAAATTTGAAGCCCAAATTAACCTTTAAAATAAAAGATAGGAATTTGGACCTTAAAACCCCCAAATAGGCAAGACCTTTAAGGAAACCTATTATCTGGAATCTACCTATTAAGATAGATCTGATAGTAGATTCATAGTAACATCCTAAGTTCTAAATTTTCTTTCCCTAATCCTATAATACTTTCTAACCTTTATCTAACTAATATGCTAATTTTAGCCTAGAGAGGCTGCTACACGGCCAACTAGCTGTCCCTCCTACCTGCGCCTCCTAGTCAAGCGTCCTGTCGTGCCGCCATTTCTTTCGAAGCATGGGGCACACCGAGCAGTAGCTCCGCCCCACTCTGGAGCTACTGCGCATGCGGAGAGAGCTCCGAAGGAGCCCGCAGCACGACAGAAGCGTGACAAGGACATGCAGATAGGAGGGACAGCAGAGGCTACTGAGGCGCGTGGAGTAGTCTTTGCTTCCACAGCCTGGAAAGGCTACTACTACACGCCCCACTAGCCTCTGCCGGAAATTAGCATATTAGCTAAAGTTTTGGAAGGTTAGTAAGTGTTATAGGATTAGGGAAAGATTGCTCAGGGCTTAGAATTTAAGTAGTAACCTACCATTGGATGTATCTTAATACGTAGATTCCTGATGGTAAGTTTCCCTTAAAGTGGCTGTACACACCCCAAAAACATCTGAATCTATAGGTGCAAAAAAACCCTCTGATTTCTGTTCATTTGTAAGTTGACCCAGAAATGTTTAAAGGGGGCTTTTCTGGAGCACTTCAAGGTCCACCTCCCAAAGTCAATACATAGTATGATTAATTTGGGAGGGGGCATAAGTCATGCTGACAGATCCCCTATAGGTATTTTTATATAAAATGTTTAATTTTGATGGGTGGAGGGCAACGAACATCGATCCAAATCTTAACCTATGACCCTGGTGTGACTGCATCCTCCACACCCCGTGGCTACACCCTTCCTGTGTAATATCATAGAATCATAGAAAAGTTTTTTTGGAATAAAGACTGTTTATTATTTCTCTTTTCTGTCACGCAGCAGTTTTCCCGTGAAAGAGGTGACATTACTGGCACTCCTGTGTTGTAGAAGTTTTCTATTTTCCTATGTAAAATCTGAACTTCCCCATTCCCAGGAAAGGAGGATTATTTTTGGCGTACCTGCAGTACAATATAAGTAAATTCTGTAGATCCTGTAATCTGTGGTTGTTAGAGATGAGCCGACCTGAACTCTCAGTTGGGGTGCGCCCGCACCACCCGGACAGCCTCACCGCTCCCTGCTGCCTATGCACCTACAACACAGATCTTACTTGACAAAGGTTGAGAGCACCGAAAAGTGTTATAATTTTGATCTGCTTTCTATATGATATATATAATTCTCATACAATCTCCAAGGAATTCTCATACACATGTAAATAATTTTTCACGAATAAAAGAAGAAAAGACTCTCGGCGTGTGTCATGCTCTTTGATAATTACTACTTGGAGTGAGAAGTCTACATGAGCACCACAGGGCCAGATTAAGGCTTGTGGGGGCCACTTTAAGGGCAAAGTGGTGGGGGCCCCGGGGCGCGCGCCCCGTGTGCATACCCCTATAATCCGGCCCTGGAGCACCACCAATATTAGAGAGAGTACGCTATCTCTTGCTCCTCAAAAACTTGTAATAGTTCAGTCTTATTAAGTTGCAATACCATGCACAGCCATTACACAATGGGGCTCATTTACTAAGGGTCCGAACACCGCACTTTCGTTGGGTTTCCCGAATATTTCCATTTTGCGCTGAATTGCCCCGGGTTTTTGGCGCACGCAATTGGATTGCGGTGCATCGGCGCCGGCTTTCACGCAACAGAAATAGTGGGGCGTGGCCGTCGGAAAACCCGACGGATTCGGAAAAACCGCAGAATTTAAAAAGCAATTTGTGTCGCAAGATCAGCATCACATACAACAGGAAGAAGCAGGTGAACTCCGGCGGACCTCGGCGCAGCAGCGACACTTGCTGGATATCGGGCGCACGAACTTAGTGAATCCCGACAGACCCGAATCCTCGTCGGACAACGCGCCGCGGGATCACGACTGGACCGGGTAAGTAAATGTGCCCCAATATACGGCATTGAACTTTTACATGCCCATGAACTCATGGGTATTCACTGATTTTGGCAGATTTGTAAGTTTCTTCCCTGGCTTTTCTCCATTGCTGTGAGTTTTGGCACCAGATAATTAGGCACTATGCTGTCAAGTGGGTAGAAATGGGATTAAACTGCTTAGGGCCACCTACCTGACAGTAGAAATACTAATGCTTGGACTGTCTAGGAATGGTGTGGACTACAGAAAGAAATACAACTGTTCTAGAATCAATGGAGCAACATCTATTAAAGTCTTGGAGGTAATGGAAGTGTTGAGAAGTCCTCTTTAGGTGGGACTTCCTCTAACTTTGTATCTGTGAATTACACTTTCACTTCACCCTGACACCTCAGTCTTGATCCCACCCAGAATGGACAAACTGGGGCAGATTTACTTACCCGGTCCATTCGCGATCCAGCGGCGCGTTCTCTGCGGTGGATTCGGGTCCGGCCGGGATTCACTAAGGTAGTTCCTCCGACGTCCACCAGGTGTCGCTGCTGCGCTGAAGTTCCCCGGAATGCACTGAAGTTCACCGGCCTATTCCTAGTGAAGGTAAGCACGAGCCCCGCAACACTTTTTTTTTTTTTTAAATGTGGCGGTTTTTCCGAATCCGTCGGGTTTTCGTTCAGCCACGCCCCCCCCAATTTCCGTCGCGTGCATGCCAGCGCCGATGCGCCACAATCCGATCGCGTGCGCCAAAATCCCGGGGCAATTCAGGGAAAATCAAATCGGAAATATTCGGGTCACACGTCGGGAAAACGCGAATCGGCCCCATTGTTCTTGTTACACAGTTCTTCATCATAAAAATGAAAGACAATTCACTGTTCCATTCTTTGATTAAAAAAAAACAACCTTTTATTCAAAAACCATTGACACCAATAACATCAGACGGGAAGACGTAAAGTAAAGAAGTAGTGACTTCTGCAATGCATTTCAAAACGCGTCACAGGAGGCGCTACTTCGTTTCTCAGCCTTCCCGTTTGATGTACTCCTGCTATTTTTTAACATTTTTGGAATATTTTTATTTTTTTTAAATTAAATAAGAGGAAGCTGAAATGTTATTCATTTTTAATTTAGCTTTTGACCTATGATCAACTGGTCTCCCCGTGTGGTCTACTACAGCTGTTCCCAAACATGAGAATCCAAGGTAAGCAAAAAACTCTTCATCATCTAATTCTTTATTTTTTTAATTTTTTTAATTTCAGAATATAAAAAAAATGAGTGAGAAGTGGGAAATATTTTCTCTCTGTCAATGTCAAATACATTTGGTCTCGAGATGTCCTAAGAGAGAAGGAGTAAAACCGTGAGTTATTGGGGGTCATTTACTAAGGGCCCGATTCGCGTTTTCCCGACGTGTTACCCGAATATTTCCGATTTGCGCCGATTGTACCTGAATTGCCCCGGGATTGTGGCGAACGCGATCGGATTGTGGCGCATCGGCGCCGGCATGCGCGCGACGGAAATCGGGGGCCGTGGCCGAGCAAAAACCCGACGGATTCGGAAAAAACGCTGCATTTAAAAACCGAAAAAGTGTCACTTGGGAAGCGTTTACCTTCACTTGGTCCGAGCTGGTGTATTCCGGCGCATTCAGATGATTTTCAGCGCAGCAGCGCCACCTGGTGGATGGCGGAGGAACTACCTTCATAAATCCCGTCCGGACCAGAATCCTGTGCAGAGAACGTGCCGCTGGAGCGCGAATGGGCCGGGTAAGTAAATCTGCCCCATTTTGTTTGTTACATACAGGCAGTCCCTGACCCATAGACGGACCCCTCTGCCCACTGTGACCTCTGGTGACCTCTCCGGATGTTACCTTAGTCCCAGGCTGCAATGATCAGCTGTAAGGTGTCTGTAATGAAGCTTTATTCATAGTCTTTGTTACAATGACAGCACAACATTTTGAAAATCCAATTGTCACAGGGACAAAAATAATATTTTATCTGGAGCTACAATTATAAAATATACCTGTTCCGACTTACATACAATTTCAACTTAAGAAGAAACCTAAAGAACCGATCTTGTACTTAACCCGAGGACTGCATCTACTTATTTTGGGCACTTTTTAGACTGTGTGAATAGTTATTGTGTAAAGATCTGGCCATACATAAAATGTACAGGGGGGTGGGATCCACATGACTATAAATTGACTCTTAAGGAATCTGAGTTTTCAGATGATGAGATTTTTGTCTTGGAAGATAGAGGGGAATTCTCAAAAACAAGAGGAACCTCCTCCCACACAAGCCAATGACGTCAAAACTCTCCGTACTTCCTCAGCTTGATAAGATCATCATAGTCTAGTGGTGAGGACATTGTGATTTAGACCTCAGGGAGGAAGGTCGATCATAGTCCCGGGCTGATGGATAATATCCCGGGATATTATAACAGAAGACTTCCATAACCGGTAGGTAATCATTGATCTTACGACCTGACAAATCTGGTTTTTCTTGTCTGTCTGCAAATTGCTGCCAAATTCAGCTCAGACGTGATGATAGGAATAGTGTGGGTTGATATTTGCTGCAGTTAATTATCTTTCATCTTTCTGGACTCCCCGACGGGGATGAAACTATGACCCCCCCCCCCCCCACCACCACCACCACCTTCTTCTATCACCCTGGAATTTTAGTTTCCAGACTACGGAGAGGAAGAGGTTGGAGATGACCGTGGTACAAAAAGTTTTTTAAGCCTGAATTGTCTTTATAGCTGTAGATTGATGATCTACTCGATGAATTTGTGTTGTGGGTACATCTCAGGGTTATCTAATTGCCTATTGGGTCAAATTAGGGTTTTAATTCGGAGAAAAGCTAAACTGGTGTCATTTGATCCAGGTCTATCCATTCGATATTCCTTTGAATAACTGTGTTCGATAATAAAATTGCCCCATATTGGACTCTACGTAGAAGGTAGTCAGCTGGTGACACCTTCGATAGTCTGAAGGACCTTATGATGTAGTATCACGATTGGTCACCCAATGACTACCTTATGTCTACAACATGCAAATCATAGAAGCTTGTCGGACGATGGAGGTAAACAATCTGGAACCTCCATAATTAGGTCTATGGTTCTCAGTAACCCTTAAACTCCTTCAGCTGGTGGTTTCCATGTTCTAGAACCACCAACACTATACATTGTTGGAAATACCATCTTGAGATACCATATGAGATTGTCTGGTTTGGTGCCAATCTAAATTATGCCAACATTTTCAAACAAGTCTGCAATGATTTTTTTTTTTTTTTGGGGGGGGGGGGGTTGTTTGGGTTCATCTTTGAGCTCAAATTTGAACAAAATTTTAGACTTACCTTATATTTTGTAGCTTTCGATCTTGGAGACATTGGCCGTTGTCTCAGTTGTGGGTGACATTGGCCTCTGTCTAGGTTTTGGTGGGTTTGGTGGTAAATTCCTATTCCACATGTACCCAATGTGCTAAAAACATGGTGACACCACATTTCAGGCAGAGCCTAAGAGATTGCCTTGACTTCTTTTCTTCTTTGTTAACTGGTTACTTGGCAACAAGCTTGATTATAGAAATGGTTATGTAAAAAAAAAAAGTTATGGAGTTTCCCTTTAAAGATGAGTCACATATGGAGCCATGAGAGATGCAGCTCATACTCAACTATATCCATGGCTGTTTTTTTCCATTACAATTTCTTACTTTAACCCTTTCCCGCCGGTGCCCTTTTTAGATTTTGCATTTCAGCTGTTTGCTCCATTCCATTCATAGGCAGTAACTTTTGTATTTTTTGGTGTAGAGACCTGTATGAGGGCTTGTTTTCACCAATTGTTCCTCCTATTAGTAGTAATATTCAATGCCATTTACTGGAAACTTGGGGAAAAACGTGATGAAGTTGAAGAAAAAAATGCATTTGCGCCATTTTCTTGTGGGCTCCGTTTGCATGTCTTTAACTTTATTATTTTTGTATGATGGTAGAGGAACTACATTTATAAGGTTTTCTTACATTTCAGCACATTTAAAAAAGTTTTAAATCTTTTGCACAAAATTCTTTTTGTTTTGCCATATTCTGACGTCAATATCTGTTTTATCCTCGTGTGAATGGACCTGTGTATAGTGTTCTGTATTGTGGGACAAGCTTTTTTTGTTTTCGTTTCTACTATATTGGGGACCTTTTGATCACTTTTTATTAAAATTTTTATATTCCTCTATGGGGTTTATCGTTGGGAATAACCCAATTTTGATTGAGCATTTTGGTACACGGCCATACCTAACATTTTTATGTTTATGTTTTTTACCTGTTCTAGATAAAGGGGATGAATTGCTATTTTTTCAAAAATTTCGTTTTACCTAAACCCCCTAGGGAACTTGAACCATAGGCTGCCTGTTTGGGGCATAAGGGGCAAACTGTTACAGATCTTACTATATGACAGGCCAAGGAGTCTCACAGAAACTCCTATCTGTCAATGGCAATGGATCGAAGGTTGATGGGTCACCATCTTTCCCAAGTTCCTGTAGCGATTGCCGGTATAAGTAGTGGGTGTTCACTGCATTATGCAGCTAGTAGCCACTATGTATGAAGGGGGCCATTTATAGTAGGCCCATTTCATGGAAAGGGCTTAAAGAGGACAGATTCTAGTGCAATAGGAATTTTCGCTCTAGTCGTCCAAGTAATCAAATTCATTATTTTCCGATTTTTACTGTATAGTGGAGCCAAGCTTTTTACTCCAAACCAGGTCCACCCATTTGCTAATAGGAAACCACTTTAGAATATTGGGCATGGAAAATATGCTAATTAGAGCCTGTATTGTCTTATGGGTGGAGCCAGGATTTCTGCTTCTGCAGAGGTCTACCCATTTGCTAGTAGGGAACCAATTTAGAATATTAGTCTTTGGGACTTTGCTAATAAGGGTCTCTATTGTCAGGTGGGTGGAGCAAGGTTTTCTGCTCCGGCCCAGGGCCACCCATTTGCTAGTAGGGTGCCAATTTAGAATAATGGGCATGGGAAATGATTAGGGTCTCTACCGTCAGATGGGGGGTCCTGTACTGGAGCAGATAGCTACCTCTGCCCATTTGATGGGAGATATCGCAATATAATCACATTGATTAGTAAAGAACAGTGGATACTAGAGAGAAAATTCCAGCTTCACCAGCATCAGTGGGACAGTGACTTTGAAATTGTGGTTGGAGTTGGTTAAGGTGGTGAAAGATTTTTTTGAGCCAAAATTTTGGTCAGTGTTTGTAAGTCCAAACCAGGAAACAAAAACAACAAAAGTGGAAAAATTATCTTCTTGTGTGTAGTTTGGACTTACTTTCGAAGAAGGAAAGTCGTTTTGCCACCTTGAGTAGGTAGCTACCCAATATTCAATGGCTGACCCTCTAACAGGCCTCAATGACACAAAACATTAATTAGCAAAATCAGGGTCTCATTCTCATTTGGTGAAGGTTCACGGTTTTCTTATAAGGTTTAAGTACAAGAACAGATAAAGAGCCCGACATAGTAGCTTTCTCCTCTGGATGGCGCTACAGAGTCAGGTTTTATTCTTCTTGAAGTATCGGTAAGCTCTTCTGCCAAACCTAGAAAGAGTGACTAAAGAGATCAAGATGAGATCAAGATGAGACATGTTTCAAAATGATACATTTTTTATAGTTCATGTATACCCTTTACTGCAGTAAGATTATGGTATTCTCTGTAAGAGCACTCACACTTTGTGTAGTTGCCACTACTAAAGGAAATCTAGCACCAGGATCAAGGACTGTAAACCATGTACACTTACATACTGGTGTGTGCCCCCTGATACTGATATGCTCTTCTTTTAGCTTCTTATGCCCTTGTTTCTATCAAAAAAGGCTTTCAAAAATTATGCAAATGAGTCTGTGGGGATCCAGCTACATAACTGTTAACAAAGACCAGAGCACCTTGGGCTAATTTGCATAATTTTCAAACCTGAACTGAATGAATGGAGCCTGGAGTTGTGCAAACCCTAGTTATGCAAAACATTACAACAAAATGCATAACTTTACCAAGTTAACATCACTCCGTGAGTCATCTTTAGGTTCTGTGTATTTCATCAGAATCTTATAATGCAATCCCGGGCCGGTTGTATCACGAGGGACTGATTTATTTTTACTAATCTTTTTGTTCCTTTTGTACTGTTTAGTAAGTCTGTAACTGTTTTATGAATTGTCTATGTTTTATTATTCCATTCTATTGCTGACACCTCGTGGTTACTGGAGTTTTTTGTGCATCTTTTTTGCGATTTTTTTGCTGCAAATCAATGGGGCAATTTACTTACCCGGTCCAGTCGCGATCCAGCGGCGGGTTCTCCGATTTCTTAGATTCACTAAGGTCCGTGCGCCGATATCCATTAGGTGTCGCTGTTGCACCGAGGTCCGCTGGAGTTCACATTCTATTTCGTGGCACAATGTCGTCAAGCGACATTTAAAAAAAAAAAACAACTTGTTTTTTCCAAATCCGTCGGGTTTTCCGATGGCCATGCCCCCCGATTTCCGTCGCATGCAACCCGTACCTGTCTTTTTACCAACCACATAGTGTCCTTCAAAAAAATGCCATGTATGTATTGTCCACCATCACAGTGAGACACTTTGCAGGTAATGGAGGTTCTGTGGGAACTCTAAAGGACGAAGAACCTTGGATAAATTGTTTCACTAATAGCCATAAGGGAAAGCATCTTCTGTGGATTTGATGGGTTTAAGAAACTCGATCTTCAGGTAGATGTTGGCAATGTCTATGCAAAATGTAAACCGGTGTTGCCGCATTTAGTGAATTTTATGGGAAGTACCACATGCCGAATGGGGAGTTTCACAGGGCGTTGGGTTTTTGAAATGTTGCGGAAACATAAGTGGAATTGGCGGTGGTGACGTCAATGGCCGATGTAGAGGGTTCGTGTGATGCCACAGAGAGTTCTGAAAAGGGAAATGGTTTTGAAATAGAATTAAAGGATTTTACAGTACGAGCCGTCTGCTACATCTTATCCTTAGGAGAGGTCATTATAGTGAGAGTAACTATGGATTTATGAGAGGACCGTATTCCGTAGACTGTAGTCTAGAACAATAGGACCTGGTATTTAATCAATGTAAACTCCGCCTTATGACAAAGGGACACTCCAAAATATTAATTCTGCTCTATTGCTATTGTCAGTGGTCATCCTAGATATCTAGTCTCCCGCAGTATAATAGTACCCGGTATGTAGAGTAACCGCCCCTAGTGACGAAGGGACGACTTCTCCAATACACAGGGTTTTATGTTATATATAGATATCTGCCATCTGGTGTTATATGAAGGGCTGTGAACCTGCCTGTCTAGGATGCATCAGTTATTCTCGTAATGTTGGTATTGAGTGAGTGTAAACATCACCATGGACAAGTGAATGACTGCTTCTACACAAAGGATAGAAAGAGTAAAGTATTTGTTAACATTCTCTCTTTTGTTGCTCACGTCAGTGTTGTCATCCTGCCTACCTAGTCTTCGGCAAACTCCCTTGACAACGGGATGATTCCTTTATTACACAGGATAAGATTACGGTCACTATGCCATATGGGGGACGTATATACGGCCGGCGTATCTATACAGCGTATATGCATCCCCCATAGACGGCAATGGGCGCACGACGTGGTAAGGGACTGGTACGGTGCAGCACGCATGCGGCACTTTCATGTTCTGTAGCCAGGAGAAAGATAGGACATGTTTTATCTTTCCCCGGCATATGGCACCGCACCCCATGTTTCTCTATGGAGAGGGGTGGGGGTGAGCGGCGCTCATCCCCTTTTCCTCTCCCGGGTGTTATGGTAAGGTGGGCACACGTTATAGCCTAAGGAAGAGTATATTTTTCTCAATCTACCCTCTACTGTTAAACTCATTACTGCAATCCTTTCAATCTAGTCTCCTACAGTATAATTGTAGAAGTTATTTTGTGACTGTATATTACATTAGTGAAAATTGGCGGATAAATCCAACACATATTGCAAAAAATGGTAAAGTATATATTTACATTCTGCAATCAACTACTATTTCCTCCCTATCTAGTCTCCAGCATTGGTTAAACTCCTCTAGTTACAAAGTGATGATTCCTTTTAAAACAATATTGTAATGGGGGACACTATAATCAGGAACAACAGACAGGATAGTGAGCCCTAAGCTCCTGCCCCCCCAACAGCCCCTCCTACTTGCCTCTGCATATGCTATTAATATGGGACAACCAAAAAGATAGTCTCTCCCTACAACACAAAACATGACAAACACAATAAGGGGTGCTAAACAATCAGAGAGCATATAAGGAACAAAATAGAAAACACCAAAGAATAGTCAAAAAAACAAGCCAAGAATCAAATACCAGGAAAACAGTAGTAGTAATCAACATGAGAATATATAATAGAGCTGGCAAATGAATTTGTCCAGCAAGGAATGAGCTGTGCGCAGGATATTTAGAATGCGCAGGAAGTCTGCTCCAGGTAGTATGAGCAGGCACTCAATCACATGGTGTTAACTCTTGCTGGTCCAGTACCTGGCTACAGATGGACAGTTGTGGTGAACACGATTCACAGCCAGTCACTAGAGCCTAGTTTACATTGCCTAATGAGAGTAAACAAAAGGAGCAGTTTTCAAAATTAACGTTCCAAAGTCACCATTGGTTGGGGTGTTGGGGTATGTCTCGGAGCTCCCTATAACATTGACTAGTACTAAGATACTATGTCAGGCAAGGAAACCTGTGGTTTCCCATTGGTTAGATGCTTCGCCTCCCAGATTTAAGGAACTAGCTACACAAATTAATCACGTAATTAGAACGGAAAGTACATTTATTTGCATGCAAGATAATATGAAGAAGTTCGAAAAACAGTGTCGGAAATGGATCCCCACACCCGGTTTGACGTCTTCATCGGTTCTTCATGGGATGCTAATTATGCAGTCTTGAGGGTCTACATAGGCCTATAAATTGCAAATACGCTCTGCCTGTTCTTTCTCTTGGCATAACTGAGTGCGCCTCTGGGATGGATCTGAGGCTTGGTCGGATATTGAGACACCCTTCTCCGGGGATGGGAGGCAAGGGGGGGGGGGTGATGAATGTTTGTATGTATTTTCTTTCTTGTGATGTTAAAAAAAGCTAAAAAAAGGTTAATAACAACAACTTGATTAAAAAAAAAAAAAACAGGGACAGTAAGCGTTTCCCTAATTGTCAAAGTGACCAAAAAAAATTTGTCTCGAGCTACAATTATAAAATATACAGTTCCGACTAATCATACTGGTAGGTTGAATAGATTGTGAGCCCCATTGGGGGCAGGGACTGATTTGTGCTCTGTGCAGCGCTGCGGAATCTGTGTGCGCTATATAAATTAAGGAATTAATATTATAATACATGTTCACATTCTGCCTTATTGCTACTATCAGAGCTGTATCCAGTCTCCAGCTGTATCACTCACCAATAATTCGGTCACTTATAGTCATTTCTTTCCATCATTTGTGTTTAGAATAATTTGTTTCTTATTGGCGTTTGTTAGTATTTTGTACTATGTATCTGCCTTACCTTCACCCAGAGCTCGTACAGCAGTCCTGGGCGGCGTTGGTGTTACGTTAGTGGAACGTGAAAACGACGGGAAGGTCGTCCATATTGGCCATTATTTGGGACATTTTAGTGAGAGAGACACACCGGCCTCCCAGAATTGATTGCAGTTTTTAAAATTCTTTTTGGATGCGAGATGAGTTCTTATTACTGTATATTATATTTTATTATATTTTTTTATTTCTCTGAATCATGAAGGGGAGGGGGAGCTTTTTGTGCCATAATAAGTCTCCCCATTGTCCCGTGGAGTCCTCCAGAGCAGGTCTCCGGTATTTTTTCCACTCTCTCTCACAGAGGGGAATTCAGAGGGGAAAACCGGTGGGGCATCCCCTACAAACATATCATTACGTGCTGTGATTTTCCTTTGTGTGAAAATTCTCATTTCCAAGGACAAAATAAACATAGTTGTTTCAGCAAAAGCTTCTACCCAGTGCTGAAGTCCCGAGGACCCTCCATGCAGGATCGGAAGGTGTTCAGTTATAGGTTATTACTGTCTGGCTCTCCAAACCTAATCGGCATTGCGCGATTGGCCTCTGAGAAGATCCCCTTCACCTATAACAACTTTTGCAGACATCACAGTGTGTGTACATGATGATAAACAGCATTTCTGGCCACCCATGACATATTCACCCATAACTGAGATGATTTCACCTGAATTTTTGGTATTCTGTCCTCAATTTGGCTGCTCTGCCTCATCTAGACATGTTGCTTTATGGGCTGCAGAGCTGCCATTCAGACAGATTTACACCCTAACTCCTGGGCATGGCTGTGATTGGTCAGACAGACACCTGACCAATCACAGCCATGCCTTGTTGTTAGGGGTGTAATGCTGCCTGATTGGCAGTCTTAAGGGCGGTTTTTGTCATTGCTGCCGAACGGAATATGCCAAACCTGAAGTTTGGTTTTCATCATCTCTACCCATAACCCAAAATATTATAATGCATATTCACATTCTGCCTTATTGCTACTATCAGAGCTGTAATCCTCCCTATCCAGTCTTCAGCTGTATCATTCCCCAATTTGGCTGCTCCGCCTCATCCAGACATGTTGCCCAATGGGCTGCAGATCTGCCATTCAGACAGATTTACACCCCTAGCAACTGGGAATGGCTGTGATTGGTCAGACAGACACCTGACCAATCACAGCCATGCCTTGTTGTTAGGGGCGTAAAGCTGCCTGATTGGCAGTTTTAGGGGCGGTTTCGGCAGAGCTGCCGAACGGAAGATGGCGAACCTGAAGTTTGGTTTTGATCATCTCTAACCATAACCCAATGAGCTCTTACCACAAGAAGTTAAATGCTAGATGTGACCTGTATATAACATTGTCAGTAACTAGAGGAAGGTTCCATCCTATATACTAGATTATGAGTTGGATGATTGGGCTCTATACTGTAGTCCTCCCTCCTTGGAGAACCCCGTGTGACCCTCTAAACTTGAAAATTTATGATAATTTTTATACATTGTTGTTGCTTTTATACATTTGCAGTTGACAAATGACAAAATCCATGTAGATTGATAGAATTTTTTCAGCTCAGCAGAAAAGTTGGAAAAGATGATTTTGAGTTCAAACAAAATTACGGGTGCAGGATTTCGGAGCCCTGCTGTCCCCTGCTGTTACTCAAAACTTTCTCGAAGAAAAATAAACCTACTCATCATTTTATACTGAATTTAGGGAAATGATCATCTTCCTCACTTTCTAGCAGCCGGTACTTCTCCTTTCTCCGTGTGCAGACCCTCTCATTGCCAAAACGTTTGTAACAAAATGGGGCTCATTTACTAAGGGTCCACGGTCTGCACTATCGTCAGAATATCCGACAATTTCCAATGTGTGCCACGTTAATAAGGGCTTTTTGTCCCACGCGATCGGATTTTGGCGCATTGGTGCCAGCTTTCACACGACACAAATCGTCTCCCTGCTTCACTACTAGCCATTGGCTGCCTGCCTCATGATTAGCCATAGGCTCCCTGCTTCACCTTTAGCCATAGGCTCCTTGTTTCATAATTAGCCATAGGCTCCTTGCTTCACCATTTGCCATAAATCCCTTGCATCTCTCCACTGTGTACAACAGTAGAACAGGATCCATAGGCTTCCTGCTTCACTTTAGCTATAGGCTCCTTGTTTCATAATTAGCCATAGGCTCCCTGCTTCACTTTAGCTATAGGCTCCTTCATAATTAGCCAAAGGCACACTGCTTCAACATTAGCCATCGGCTCCCTGCTTCACCACTATGGTGGGTATGATCCATAGGTTTCCTGCTTCACCATTAGCCATAGGCTCCTTGTTTCATAATTGGCCATAGGCTGTCTGCTTTACCATTAGCCATCGGCTCCCTACTAGCCATTGGCTGCCAGCCTCTCCATTAGACATCGGCTCCCTGCTTCACCACTAGCCATTGGCTTTCAGCCTCTCCATTAGACATCGGCTCCCTGCTTCAAAACTACCCATTGGTTTCCAGCCTGTCCATTAGCCATCAGCTCCCTGCTTCACCACTAGCCAGTGGCTGCCAGCGTCTCCATTAGACATCGGCTCCCTGCTTCACCACTAGCCATTGGCTATCAGCCTCTGCATTAGACATTGGCTCCCTGCTTCACCACTAGCCATTGGCTGTCAACCTCTCCATTAGACATCGGCTCCCTGCTTCACCACTACCCATTGGTTTCCAGCCTGTCCATTAGCCATCGGCTCCCTGCTTCACCACTAGCCAGTGGCTGCCAGCCTCTCCATTAGACATCGGCTCCCTGCTTCACCACTATCCATTGGCTTTCAGCCTCTCCATTAGACATCGGCTCCCTGCTTCACCACTATCCATTGGCTGCCAGCCTCTCCATTAGACATCGGCTCCCTGCTTCACCACTATCCATTGGCTTTCAGCCTCTCCATTAGACATCGGCTCCCTGCTTCACCACTATCCATTGGCTGCCTGCCTCACATTAGCCACATGTCCCCTGCTTCACAATTAGTCGCCTTTCCAATAATTTTAGCAGCTATGAAAGCAGGACGTTCCTCCAATTGTATAGGAAAGCAGAACAAACCCAGAAATCCAGGACTGTTTGCTGAAACTGGGAAGGTTGGGATGTATTAGTGTCTTCCCCTTGCCCTAGTGCTGACAATTCATGTTTGACCCCTTGGCTAATTCCTTGATTTATACTACTGACTATTTACTGTTATCTCGTTGTCTACCCAGAATGCCTTCTCTTGTCTGCCGGTCGTTCTGAGCCCTTTGGGTGGATTCTGATTCTGAAAGTGATCCATCTGCCTCGACCTTGGACATTCCCAGACTACGCATCTTGCCTGATCTCAGTTGCCACAATTCCTGGGTGTCCAGCTGCCTCTTATACCCTGGTGGGAGAGATGGTGGGTACAAACCTGCAAACCGTAACATAGCAACTGGAAAGAGGGAAGGAAGGGGATATGTGAGCGGTTCTGTGACTTATGCTGTGAGAGGGGGGAGGGAGCAACAGACTTTGTCATCTGCTCAGTGTAATGAGAACCTAATGTGAACATTTAAATCGTTTTTTATTGTAATGATGGAGACTTTCAGTTTTCAGTAAAAAATTCCATTAGACAAACGAAATATGCCGAGCCTGAAGTTTGGTTTTGATCATCTCTATCCAAAAGCCAATACCATAAGAGCTCTTACCATAAGAGGTTAAATGCTATATGTAATCTGTATATAACATTGTCCTCTCACAAAGCTACAAAATGTACAATAAACATAACAAAATGCAGAGATCAAATTAAGTAAATTGAGTTAAAAATTATAGATTTATAAAAATATTCACTGAACAAATGATTAGTTACACAGTAACTAGAGGAAGGATCCATCTCATATCCTAGTTTATATACTGTAGTCCTCCCACCTTGGAGAACCCCACTTATTATTCAAATGCTATGAGACTCCATTTATGTGATCTAATAATCTAATGATCTAATAATCTAATGATCTAGTGATCTAATGATCTAGTGATCTAATGATCTAGTGATCTAATAATCTAGTGATCTAGTGATCTAGTGATCTAATAATCTAGTGATCTAGTGATCTAATGATCTATGATCTTGTAATCTAATAATATGATCTAGTGTTCTAATGATCTAGTGATCCAATGATCTAGTGATCTAATGATATGATCTAATGATCTAGTGATCTAATGATCTAGTAATCTAATAATATGATCTAGTGATCTAATGATCTAGTGATCTAATTATATGATCTAATGATCTAATGATCTAGTGATCTAATCATCTAGTGATGTAATGATCTACTGACCGAATGATCTAATGATCTAGTGATCTAATGATCTAGTAATCTAATAATATGATCTAGTGATCTAATAATATGATCTAGTGATCTAATGATCTAGTGATCTAATAATCTAGTGATCTAATGATCTATGATCTTGTAATCTAATAATATGATCTAGTGTTCTAATGATCTAGTGATCTAATGATCTAGTGATCTAATAATATGATCTAGTGATCTAATGATCTAGTAATCTAATAATATGATCTAGTGATCTAATGATCTAGTGATCTAATTATATGATCTAATGATCTAGTGATCTAATGATCTATGATTTAGTAATCTAATAATATGATCTAGTGATCTAATGATCTAGTGATCTAATGATATGATCTAATGATCTAGTGATCTAATGATCTATGATTTAGTAATCTAATAATATCATCTAGTGATCTAGTGATCTAATGATCTAAAGAGCGCTGGTGTCAAATCCAGGGAACATCCCCTATTTTGTGATTTATAGAGAATTCTCTGGTACCTAAAGTATTACCCATAATGCAACACATATAGTATTGGAAGCTCTGACACCCTGGGGAAAGGGTTAGACCCTGGGATCTGATCACTTATGATACAATATTATCTTTATCTTTTAATTGCAGGTATTTTCCAGGATGAACCAGTGGATAATTGTTGCGTTGCAGATCCAATTCTTCTTCCTTCCAGGTAAACAGACGCCATTTATAGATCTAGAGCTGCTTCTTCATACTGTATGTCTAAAGAGAAACCCTGCCACATTGTTTTATACAAGAGACATAAGGCATAGCTTAAAGGGACATTTAAAGGGGTTGTCCACTTTTACAAAATAATTGAGATTGTGGCGTAATGAAAAGTTCTACATTTTTTACAATCTACTTTCTGTGTCAATTCCTTGTGGTTTTCTAGATCTCTGCTTGCTGTCATTCTGTCGGAAGCTTCATTGTTTACTTCCTGTGGATAAACACTGGTCATTCATTAACCCATTCCTATCCTTAGCGATATTGTATTTTTTTTTATATTGCACAACTTTTCCCCTTTGTATTATTTATACAAATGTATTGACTTGTCCCATCCATGGTCCATTGTTGAGTAAACTACACACATTCCTGTTCTGGTTCTGGTGTTGTGTCTCATCATCTCCTTATCAGCCGCAGCTCTGCACATTAGGCTGACCAAGCACCGCACCCCGACGTAGTCTGCTGACCACAACACCAGGAAGCAGCACTGAGATCCGTCTTGTTGTTTGTCTCACTTGTTTTTAATTATTTCAAGTCTTGTCCATTCTTAGCAAATAATAAATATTGTTTGTGTAATAAAAAGTTATTAAATTTTCACACATACTTTTGGCATCAATTACTCTCAAGATTTTCTCTTGCTGCAGTTCATACATGAAGCTTCCCATGGAAATAATCTGGTCATGTAATGTCACACAGGTGCACAGTTTATTTGTTACCCTGGTCATGTAATGTCACACAGGTGCACAGTTTATTTGTTACCTTGGTCATGTAATGTCACACAGGTGCACAGTTTATTTGTTACCTTGGTCATGTAATGTCACACAGGTGCACAGTTTATTTGTTACCTTGGTCATGTAATGTCACACAGGTGCACAGTTTATTTGTTACCTTGGTCATGTAATGTCACACAGGTGCACAGTTTATTTGTTACCTTGGTCATGTAATGCCACACAGGTGCACAGTTTATTTGTTACCTTGGTCATGTAATGTCACACAGGTGCACAGTTTATTTGTTACCTTGGTCATGTAATGCCACACAGGTGCACAGTTTATTTGTTACCTTGGTCATGTAATGTCACACAGGTGCACAGTTTATTTGTTACCTTGGTCATGTAATGCCACACAGGTGCACAGTTTATTTGTTACCTTGGTCATGTAATGTCACACAGGTGCACAGTTTATTTGTTACCTTGGTCATGTAATGTCACACAGGTGCACAGTTTATTTGTTACCTTGGTCATGTAATGTCACACAGGTGCACAGTTTATTTGTTACCCTGGTCATGTAATGTCACACAGGTGCACAGTTTATTTGTTACCTTGGTCATGTAATGTCACACAGGTGCACAGTTTATTTGTTACCTTGGTCATGTAATGTCACACAGGTGCACAGTTTATTTGTTACCTTGGTCATGTAATGTCACACAGGTGCACAGTTTATTTGTTACCTTGGTCATGTAATGTCACACAGGTGCACAGTTTATTTGTTACCTTGGTCATGTAATGTCACACAGGTGCACAGTTTATTTGTTACCCTGGTCATGTAATGTCACACAGGTGCACAGTTTATTTGTTACCTTGGTCATGTAATGTCACACAGGTGCACAGTTTATTTGTTACCCTGGTCATGTAATGTCACACAGGTGCACAGTTTATTTGTTACCTTGGTCATGTAATGTCACACAGGTGCACAGTTTATTTGTTACCCTGGTCATGTAATGTCACACAGGTGCACAGTTTATTTGTTACCCTGGTCATGTAATGTCACACAGGTGCACAGTTTATTTGTTACCCTGGTCATGTAATGTCACACAGGTGCACAGTTTATTTGTTACCTTGGTCATGTAATGTCACACAGGTGCACAGTTTATTTGTTACCCTGGTCATGTAATGCCACACAGGTGCACAGTTTATTTGTTACCCTGGTCATGTAATGCCACACAGGTGCACAGTTTATTTGTTACCCTGGTCATGTAATGTCACACAGGTGCACAGTTTATTTGTTACCTTGGTCATGTAATGTCACACAGGTGCACAGTTTATTTGTTACCTTGGTCATGTAATGTCACACAGGTGCACAGTTTATTTGTTACCCTGGTCATGTAATGTCACACAGGTGCACAGTTTATTTGTTACCTTGGTCATGTAATGTCACACAGGTGCACAGTTTATTTGTTACCTTGGTCATGTAATGCCACACAGGTGCACAGTTTATTTGTTACCTTGGTCATGTAATGTCACACAGGTGCACAGTTTATTTGTTACCTTGGTCATGTAATGCCACACAGGTGCACAGTTTATTTGTTACCTTGGTCATGTAATGTCACACAGGTGCACAGTTTATTTGTTACCTTGGTCATGTAATGTCACACAGGTGCACAGTTTATTTGTTACCTTGGTCATGTAATGTCACACAGGTGCACAGTTTATTTGTTACCTTGGTCATGTAATGTCACACAGGTGCACAGTTTATTTGTTACCTTGGTCATGTAATGTCACACAGGTGCACAGTTTATTTGTTACCCTGGTCATGTAATGTCACACAGGTGCACAGTTTATTTGTTACCTTGGTCATGTAATGTCACACAGGTGCACAGTTTATTTGTTACCTTGGTCATGTAATGTCACACAGGTGCA
The DNA here is from genome assembly GCF_040894005.1 of Engystomops pustulosus. Classification (NCBI taxonomy): domain Eukaryota; kingdom Metazoa; phylum Chordata; class Amphibia; order Anura; family Leptodactylidae; genus Engystomops; species Engystomops pustulosus. The sequence goes on along the minus strand of NC_092412.1, from coordinate 253,305,200 downwards.
CAGTTTATTTGTTACCTTGGTCATGTAATGTCACACAGGTGCACAGTTTATTTGTTACCTTGGTCATGTAATGTCACACAGGTGCACAGTTTATTTGTTACCTTGGTCATGTAATGTCACACAGGTGCACAGTTTATTTGTTACCCTGGTCATGTAATGTCACACAGGTGCACAGTTTATTTGTTACCTTGGTCATGTAATGTCACACAGGTGCACAGTTTATTTGTTACCCTGGTCATGTAATGTCACACAGGTGCACAGTTTATTTGTTACCTTGGTCATGTAATGTCACACAGGTGCACAGTTTATTTGTTACCCTGGTCATGTAATGTCACACAGGTGCACAGTTTATTTGTTACCCTGGTCATGTAATGTCACACAGGTGCACAGTTTATTTGTTACCCTGGTCATGTAATGTCACACAGGTGCACAGTTTATTTGTTACCTTGGTCATGTAATGTCACACAGGTGCACAGTTTATTTGTTACCCTGGTCATGTAATGCCACACAGGTGCACAGTTTATTTGTTACCCTGGTCATGTAATGCCACACAGGTGCACAGTTTATTTGTTACCTTGGTCATGTAATGTCACACAGGTGCACAGTTTATTTGTTACCTTGGTCATGTAATGTCACACAGGTGCACAGTTTATTTGTTACCCTGGTCATGTAATGTCACACAGGTGCACAGTTTATTTGTTACCTTGGTCATGTAATGTCACACAGGTGCACAGTTTATTTGTTACCTTGGTCATGTAATGTCACACAGGTGCACAGTTTATTTGTTACCTTGGTCATGTAATGTCACACAGGTGCACAGTTTATTTGTTACCTTGGTCATGTAATGTCACACAGGTGCACAGTTTATTTGTTACCCTGGTCATGTAATGTCACACAGGTGCACAGTTTATTTGTTACCTTGGTCATGTAATGTCACACAGGTGCACAGTTTATTTGTTACCCTGGTCATGTAATGTCACACAGGTGCACAGTTTATTTGTTACCCTGGTCATGTAATGTCACACAGGTGCACAGTTTATTTGTTACCTTGGTCATGTAATGTCACACAGGTGCACAGTTTATTTGTTACCTTGGTCATGTAATGTCACACAGGTGCACAGTTTATTTGTTACCCTGGTCATGTAATGTCACACAGGTGCACAGTTTATTTGTTACCTTGGTCATGTAATGTCACACAGGTGCACAGTTTATTTGTTACCTTGGTCATGTAATGCCACACAGGTGCACAGTTTATTTGTTACCCTGGTCATGTAATGTCACACAGGTGCACAGTTTATTTGTTACCTTGGTCATGTAATGCCACACAGGTGCACAGTTTATTTGTAACCTTGGTCATGTAATGTCACACAGGTGCACAGTTTATTTGTTACCTTGGTCATGTAATGTCACACAGGTGCACAGTTTATTTGTTACCTTGGTCATGTAATGTCACACAGGTGCACAGTTTATTTGTTACCTTGGATCATGTAATGTCACACAGGTGCACAGTTTATTTGTTACCCTGGTCATGTAATGTCACACAGGTGCACAGTTTATTTGTTACCCTGGTCATGTAATGTCACACAGGTGCACAGTTTATTTGTTACCTTGGTCATGTAATGTCACACAGGTGCACAGTTTATTTGTTACCTTGGTCATGTAATGTCACACAGGTGCACAGTTTATTTGTTACCTTGGTCATGTAATGTCACACAGGTGCACAGTTTATTTATTACCCTGGTCATGTAATGTCACACAGGTGCACAGTTTATTTGTTACCTTGGTCATGTAATGTCACACAGGTGCACAGTTTATTTGTTACCCTGGTCATGTAACGCCACACAGGTGCACAGTTTATTTGTTACCTTAAGCATGTAATGTCACACAGGTGCACAGTTTATTTGTTACCTTGGTCATGTAATGTCACACAGGTGCACAGTTTATTTGTTACCCTGGTCATGTAATGTCACACAGGTGCACAGTTTATTTGTTACCTTGGTCATGTAATGTCACACAGGTGCACAGTTTATTTATTACCCTGGTCATGTAATGCCACACAGGTGCACAGTTTATTTGTTACCTTGGTCATGTAATGTCACACAGGTGCACAGTTTATTTATTACCCTGGTCATGTAATGTCACACAGGTGCACAGTTTATTTGTTACCTTGGTCATGTAATGTCACACAGGTGCACAGTTTATTTGTTACCTTGGTCATGTAATGTCACACAGGTGCACAGTTTATTTATTACCCTGGTCATGTAATGTCACACAGGTGCACAGTTTATTTGTTACCTTGGTCATGAAATGCCACACAGGTGTACAGTTTATTTGTTACCCTGGTCATGTAATGTCACACAGGTGCACAGTTTATTTGTTACCCTGGTCATGTAATGTCACACAGGTGCACAGTTTATTTGTTACCTTGGTCATGTAATGTCACACAGGTGCACAGTTTATTTATTACCCTGGTCATGTAATGCCACACAGGTGCACAGTTTATTTGTTACCTTGGTCATGTAATGTCACACAGGTGCACAGTTTATTTGTTACCTTGGTCATGTAATGTCACACAGGTGCACAGTTTATTTATTACCCTGGTCATGTAATGTCACACAGGTGCACAGTTTATTTGTTACCTTGGTCATGTAATGTCACACAGGTGCACAGTTTATTTGTTACCCTGGTCATGTAATGTCACACAGGTGCACAGTTTATTTGTTACCTTGGTCATGTAATGTCACACAGGTGCACAGTTTATTTGTTACCCTGGTCATGTAATGTCACACAGGTGCACAGTTTATTTGTTACCCTGGTCATGTAATGTCACACAGGTGCACAGTTTATTTGTTACCCTGGTCATGTAATGTCACACAGGTGCACAGTTTATTTGTTACCTTGGTCATGTAATGTCACACAGGTGCACAGTTTATTTGTTACCTTGGTCATGTAATGTCACACAGGTGCACAGTTTATTTGTTACCCTGGTCATGTAATGTCACACAGGTGCACAGTTTATTTGTTACCTTGGTCATGTAATGTCACACAGGTGCACAGTTTATTTGTTACCTTGGTCATGTAATGTCACACAGGTGCACAGTTTATTTGTTACCTTGGTCATGTAATGTCACACAGGTGCACAGTTTATTTGTTACCTTGGTCATGTAATGTCACACAGGTGCACAGTTTATTTGTTACCTTGGTCATGTAATGTCACACAGGTGCACAGTTTATTTGTTACCTTGGTCATGTAATGTCACACAGGTGCACAGTTTATTTGTTACCTTGGTCATGTAATGTCACACAGGTGCACAGTTTATTTGTTACCCTGGTCATGTAATGTCACACAGGTGCACAGTTTATTTGTTACCTTGGTCATGTAATGTCACACAGGTGCACAGTTTATTTGTTACCCTGGTCATGTAATGTCACACAGGTGCACAGTTTATTTGTTACCTTGGTCATGTAATGTCACACAGGTGCACAGTTTATTTGTTACCCTGGTCATGTAATGTCACACAGGTGCACAGTTTATTTGTTACCCTGGTCATGTAATGTCACACAGGTGCACAGTTTATTTGTTACCCTGGTCATGTAATGCCACACAGGTGCACAGTTTATTTGTTACCTTGGTCATGTAATGTCACACAGGTGCACAGTTTATTTGTTACCTTGGTCATGTAATGTCACACAGGTGCACAGTTTATTTGTTACCCTGGTCATGTAATGTCACACAGGTGCACAGTTTATTTGTTACCTTGGTCATGTAATGTCACACAGGTGCACAGTTTATTTGTTACCTTGGTCATGTAATGTCACACAGGTGCACAGTTTATTTGTTACCTTGGTCATGTAATGTCACACAGGTGCACAGTTTATTTGTTACCCTGGTCATGTAATGTCACACAGGTGCACAGTTTATTTGTTACCTTGGTCATGTAATGTCACACAGGTGCACAGTTTATTTGTTACCCTGGTCATGTAATGTCACACAGGTGCACAGTTTATTTGTTACCCTGGTCATGTAATGTCACACAGGTGCACAGTTTATTTGTTACCTTGGTCATGTAATGTCACACAGGTGCACAGTTTATTTGTTACCCTGGTCATGTAATGTCACACAGGTGCACAGTTTATTTGTTACCTTGGTCATGTAATGTCACACAGGTGCACAGTTTATTTGTTACCTTGGTCATGTAATGTCACACAGGTGCACAGTTTATTTGTTACCCTGGTCATGTAATGTCACACAGGTGCACAGTTTATTTGTTACCTTGGTCATGTAATGTCACACAGGTGCACAGTTTATTTGTTACCTTGGTCATGTAATGGCACACAGGCGCACAGTTTATTTGTTACCCTGGTCATGTAATGTCACACAGGTGCACAGTTTATTTGTTACCCTGGTCATGTAATGCCACACAGGTGCACAGTTTATTTGTTACCCTGGTCATATAATGCCACACAGGTGCACAGTTTATTTGTTACCTTGGTCATGTAATGCCACACAGGTGCACAGTTTATTTGTTACCCTGGTCATGTAATGTCACGCAGGTGCACAGTTTATTTGTTACCTTGGTCATGTAATGCCACACAGGTGCACAGTTTATTTGTTACCCTGGTCATGTAATGTCACACAGGTGCACAGTTTATTTGTTACCTTGGTCATGTAATGCCACACAGGTGCACAGTTTATTTGTAACCTTGGTCATGTAATGTCACACAGGTGCACAGTTTATTTGTTACCTTGGTCATGTAATGTCACACAGGTGCACAGTTTATTTGTTACCTTGGTCATGTAATGTCACACAGGTGCACAGTTTATTTGTTACCCTGGTCATGTAATGTCACACAGGTGCACAGTTTATTTGTTACCCTGGTCATGTAATGTCACACAGGTGCACAGTTTATTTGTTACCTTGGATCATGTAATGTCACACAGGTGCACAGTTTATTTGTTACCCTGGTCATGTAATGTCACACAGGTGCACAGTTTATTTGTTACCCTGGTCATGTAATGTCACACAGGTGCACAGTTTATTTGTTACCTTGGTCATGTAATGTCACACAGGTGCACAGTTTATTTGTTACCTTGGTCATGTAATGTCACACAGGTGCACAGTTTATTTATTACCCTGGTCATGTAATGCCACACAGGTGCACAGTTTATTTGTTACCCTGGTCATGTAATGTCACACAGGTGCACAGTTTATTTGTTACCTTGGTCATGTAATGTCACACAGGTGCACAGTTTATTTGTTACCTTGGTCATGTAATGTCACACAGGTGCACAGTTTATTTATTACCCTGGTCATGTAATGTCACACAGGTGCACAGTTTATTTGTTACCTTGGTCATGTAATGTCACACAGGTGCACAGTTTATTTGTTACCCTGGTCATGTAACGCCACACAGGTGCACAGTTTATTTGTTACCTTGGTCATGTAATGTCACACAGGTGCACAGTTTATTTGTTACCTTGGTCATGTAATGTCACACAGGTGCACAGTTTATTTGTTGCCCTGGTCATGTAATGTCACACAGGTGCACAGTTTATTTGTTACCTTGGTCATGTAATGTCACACAGGTGCACAGTTTATTTATTACCCTGGTCATGTAATGCCACACAGGTGCACAGTTTATTTGTTACCTTGGTCATGTAATGTCACACAGGTGCACAGTTTATTTGTTACCCTGGTCATGTAATGTCACACAGGTGCACAGTTTATTTGTTACCTTGGTCATGTAATGTCACACAGGTGCACAGTTTATTTGTTACCTTGGTCATGTAATGTCACACAGGTGCACAGTTTATTTATTACCCTGGTCATGTAATGTCACACAGGTGCACAGTTTATTTGTTACCTTGGTCATGAAATGCCACACAGGTGTACAGTTTATTTGTTACCCTGGTCATGTAATGTCACACAGGTGCACAGTTTATTTGTTACCCTGGTCATGTAATGTCACACAGGTGCACAGTTTATTTGTTACCTTGGTCATGTAATGTCACACAGGTGCACAGTTTATTTATTACCCTGGTCATGTAATGCCACACAGGTGCACAGTTTATTTGTTACCTTGGTCATGTAATGTCACACAGGTGCACAGTTTATTTGTTACCTTGGTCATGTAATGTCACACAGGTGCACAGTTTATTTATTACCCTGGTCATGTAATGTCACACAGGTGCACAGTTTATTTGTTACCTTGGTCATGTAATGTCACACAGGTGCACAGTTTATTTGTTACCTTTGTCATGTAATGTCACACAGGTGCACAGTTTATTTGTTACCTTGGTCATGTAATGTCACACAGGTGCACAGTTTATTTGTTACCTTGGTCATGTAATGTCACACAGGTGCACAGTTTATTTATTACCCTGGTCATGTAATGCCACACAGGTGCACAGTTTATTTGTTACCTTGGTCATGTAATGTCACACAGGTGCACAGTTTATTTGTTACCTTGGTCATGTAATGTCACACAGGTGCACAGTTTATTTGTTACCTTGGTCATGTAATGTCACACAGGTGCACAGTTTATTTGTTACCCTGGTCATGTAATGTCACACAGGTGCACAGTTTATTTGTTACCTTGGTCATGTAATGTCACACAGGTGCACAGTTTATTTGTTACCTTGGTCATGTAATGTCACACAGGTGCACAGTTTATTTGTTACCTTGGTCATGTAATGTCACACAGGTGCACAGTTTATTTGTTACCTTGGTCATGTAATGTCACACAGGTGCACAGTTTATTTGTTACCTTGGTCATGTAATGTCACACAGGTGCACAGTTTATTTGTTACCCTGGTCATGTAATGTCACACAGGTGCACAGTTTATTTGTTACCTTGGTCATGTAATGTCACACAGGTGCACAGTTTATTTGTTACCCTGGTCATGTAATGTCACACAGGTGCACAGTTTATTTGTTACCTTGGTCATGTAATGTCACACAGGTGCACAGTTTATTTGTTACCCTGGTCATGTAATGTCACACAGGTGCACAGTTTATTTGTTACCCTGGTCATGTAATGTCACACAGGTGCACAGTTTATTTGTTACCCTGGTCATGTAATGTCACACAGGTGCACAGTTTATTTGTTACCTTGGTCATGTAATGTCACACAGGTGCACAGTTTATTTGTTACCCTGGTCATGTAATGCCACACAGGTGCACAGTTTATTTGTTACCCTGGTCATGTAATGCCACACAGGTGCACAGTTTATTTGTTACCTTGGTCATGTAATGTCACACAGGTGCACAGTTTATTTGTTACCTTGGTCATGTAATGTCACACAGGTGCACAGTTTATTTGTTACCCTGGTCATGTAATGTCACACAGGTGCACAGTTTATTTGTTACCTTGGTCATGTAATGTCACACAGGTGCACAGTTTATTTGTTACCTTGGTCATGTAATGCCACACAGGTGCACAGTTTATTTGTTACCTTGGTCATGTAATGTCACACAGGTGCACAGTTTATTTGTTACCTTGGTCATGTAATGCCACACAGGTGCACAGTTTATTTGTTACCTTGGTCATGTAATGTCACACAGGTGCACAGTTTATTTGTTACCTTGGTCATGTAATGTCACACAGGTGCACAGTTTATTTGTTACCTTGGTCATGTAATGTCACACAGGTGCACAGTTTATTTGTTACCTTGGTCATGTAATGTCACACAGGTGCACAGTTTATTTGTTACCTTGGTCATGTAATGTCACACAGGTGCACAGTTTATTTGTTACCCTGGTCATGTAATGTCACACAGGTGCACAGTTTATTTGTTACCTTGGTCATGTAATGTCACACAGGTGCACAGTTTATTTGTTACCTTGGTCATGTAATGTCACACAGGTGCACAGTTTATTTGTTACCTTGGTCATGTAATGTCACACAGGTGCACAGTTTATTTGTTACCTTGGTCATGTAATGTCACACAGGTGCACAGTTTATTTGTTACCTTGGTCATGTAATGTCACACAGGTGCACAGTTTATTTGTTACCCTGGTCATGTAATGTCACACAGGTGCACAGTTTATTTGTTACCTTGGTCATGTAATGTCACACAGGTGCACAGTTTATTTGTTACCCTGGTCATGTAATGTCACACAGGTGCACAGTTTATTTGTTACCTTGGTCATGTAATGTCACACAGGTGCACAGTTTATTTGTTACCCTGGTCATGTAATGTCACACAGGTGCACAGTTTATTTGTTACCCTGGTCATGTAATGTCACACAGGTGCACAGTTTATTTGTTACCCTGGTCATGTAATGTCACACAGGTGCACAGTTTATTTGTTACCTTGGTCATGTAATGTCACACAGGTGCACAGTTTATTTGTTACCCTGGTCATGTAATGCCACACAGGTGCACAGTTTATTTGTTACCCTGGTCATGTAATGCCACACAGGTGCACAGTTTATTTGTTACCTTGGTCATGTAATGTCACACAGGTGCACAGTTTATTTGTTACCTTGGTCATGTAATGTCACACAGGTGCACAGTTTATTTGTTACCCTGGTCATGTAATGTCACACAGGTGCACAGTTTATTTGTTACCTTGGTCATGTAATGTCACACAGGTGCACAGTTTATTTGTTACCTTGGTCATGTAATGTCACACAGGTGCACAGTTTATTTGTTACCTTGGTCATGTAATGTCACACAGGTGCACAGTTTATTTGTTACCTTGGTCATGTAATGTCACACAGGTGCACAGTTTATTTGTTACCCTGGTCATGTAATGTCACACAGGTGCACAGTTTATTTGTTACCTTGGTCATGTAATGTCACACAGGTGCACAGTTTATTTGTTACCCTGGTCATGTAATGTCACACAGGTGCACAGTTTATTTGTTACCCTGGTCATGTAATGTCACACAGGTGCACAGTTTATTTGTTACCTTGGTCATGTAATGTCACACAGGTGCACAGTTTATTTGTTACCTTGGTCATGTAATGTCACACAGGTGCACAGTTTATTTGTTACCCTGGTCATGTAATGTCACACAGGTGCACAGTTTATTTGTTACCTTGGTCATGTAATGTCACACAGGTGCACAGTTTATTTGTTACCTTGGTCATGTAATGCCACACAGGTGCACAGTTTATTTGTTACCCTGGTCATGTAATGTCACACAGGTGCACAGTTTATTTGTTACCTTGGTCATGTAATGCCACACAGGTGCACAGTTTATTTGTAACCTTGGTCATGTAATGTCACACAGGTGCACAGTTTATTTGTTACCTTGGTCATGTAATGTCACACAGGTGCACAGTTTATTTGTTACCTTGGTCATGTAATGTCACACAGGTGCACAGTTTATTTGTTACCTTGGATCATGTAATGTCACACAGGTGCACAGTTTATTTGTTACCCTGGTCATGTAATGTCACACAGGTGCACAGTTTATTTGTTACCCTGGTCATGTAATGTCACACAGGTGCACAGTTTATTTGTTACCTTGGTCATGTAATGTCACACAGGTGCACAGTTTATTTGTTACCTTGGTCATGTAATGTCACACAGGTGCACAGTTTATTTGTTACCTTGGTCATGTAATGTCACACAGGTGCACAGTTTATTTATTACCCTGGTCATGTAATGTCACACAGGTGCACAGTTTATTTGTTACCTTGGTCATGTAATGTCACACAGGTGCACAGTTTATTTGTTACCCTGGTCATGTAACGCCACACAGGTGCACAGTTTATTTGTTACCTTAAGCATGTAATGTCACACAGGTGCACAGTTTATTTGTTACCTTGGTCATGTAATGTCACACAGGTGCACAGTTTATTTGTTACCCTGGTCATGTAATGTCACACAGGTGCACAGTTTATTTGTTACCTTGGTCATGTAATGTCACACAGGTGCACAGTTTATTTATTACCCTGGTCATGTAATGCCACACAGGTGCACAGTTTATTTGTTACCTTGGTCATGTAATGTCACACAGGTGCACAGTTTATTTATTACCCTGGTCATGTAATGTCACACAGGTGCACAGTTTATTTGTTACCTTGGTCATGTAATGTCACACAGGTGCACAGTTTATTTGTTACCTTGGTCATGTAATGTCACACAGGTGCACAGTTTATTTATTACCCTGGTCATGTAATGTCACACAGGTGCACAGTTTATTTGTTACCTTGGTCATGAAATGCCACACAGGTGTACAGTTTATTTGTTACCCTGGTCATGTAATGTCACACAGGTGCACAGTTTATTTGTTACCCTGGTCATGTAATGTCACACAGGTGCACAGTTTATTTGTTACCTTGGTCATGTAATGTCACACAGGTGCACAGTTTATTTATTACCCTGGTCATGTAATGCCACACAGGTGCACAGTTTATTTGTTACCTTGGTCATGTAATGTCACACAGGTGCACAGTTTATTTGTTACCTTGGTCATGTAATGTCACACAGGTGCACAGTTTATTTATTACCCTGGTCATGTAATGTCACACAGGTGCACAGTTTATTTGTTACCTTGGTCATGTAATGTCACACAGGTGCACAGTTTATTTGTTACCCTGGTCATGTAATGTCACACAGGTGCACAGTTTATTTGTTACCTTGGTCATGTAATGTCACACAGGTGCACAGTTTATTTGTTACCCTGGTCATGTAATGTCACACAGGTGCACAGTTTATTTGTTACCCTGGTCATGTAATGTCACACAGGTGCACAGTTTATTTGTTACCCTGGTCATGTAATGTCACACAGGTGCACAGTTTATTTGTTACCTTGGTCATGTAATGTCACACAGGTGCACAGTTTATTTGTTACCTTGGTCATGTAATGTCACACAGGTGCACAGTTTATTTGTTACCCTGGTCATGTAATGTCACACAGGTGCACAGTTTATTTGTTACCTTGGTCATGTAATGTCACACAGGTGCACAGTTTATTTGTTACCCTGGTCATGTAATGTCACACATGTGCACAGTTTATTTGTTACCTTGGTCATGTAATGTCACACAGGTGCACAGTTTATTTGTTACCCTGGTCATGTAATGTCACACAGGTGCACAGTTTATTTGTTACCTTGGTCATGTAATGTCACACAGGTGCACAGTTTATTTGTTACCCTGGTCATGTAATGTCACACAGGTGCACAGTTTATTTGTTACCCTGGTCATGTAATGTCACACAGGTGCACAGTTTATTTGTTACCCTGGTCATGTAATGCCACACAGGTGCACAGTTTATTTGTTACCTTGGTCATGTAATGTCACACAGGTGCACAGTTTATTTGTTACCTTGGTCATGTAATGTCACACAGGTGCACAGTTTATTTGTTACCCTGGTCATGTAATGTCACACAGGTGCACAGTTTATTTGTTACCTTGGTCATGTAATGTCACACAGGTGCACAGTTTATTTGTTACCTTGGTCATGTAATGTCACACAGGTGCACAGTTTATTTGTTACCTTGGTCATGTAATGTCACACAGGTGCACAGTTTATTTGTTACCTTGGTCATGTAATGTCACACAGGTGCACAGTTTATTTGTTACCTTGGTCATGTAATGTCACACAGGTGCACAGTTTATTTGTTACCCTGGTCATGTAATGTCACACAGGTGCACAGTTTATTTGTTACCCTGGTCATGTAATGTCACACAGGTGCACAGTTTATTTGTTACCTTGGTCATGTAATGTCACACAGGTGCACAGTTTATTTGTTACCTTGGTCATGTAATGTCACACAGGTGCACAGTTTATTTGTTACCCTGGTCATGTAATGTCACACAGGTGCACAGTTTATTTGTTACCTTGGTCATGTAATGTCACACAGGTGCACAGTTTATTTGTTACCTTGGTCATGTAATGGCACACAGGCGCACAGTTTATTTGTTACCCTGGTCATGTAATGTCACACAGGTGCACAGTTTATTTGTTACCCTGGTCATGTAATGCCACACAGGTGCACAGTTTATTTGTTACCCTGGTCATGTAATGCCACACAGGTGCACAGTTTATTTGTTACCTTGGTCATGTAATGCCACACAGGTGCACAGTTTATTTGTTACCCTGGTCATGTAATGTCACGCAGGTGCACAGTTTATTTGTTACCTTGGTCATGTAATGCCACACAGGTGCACAGTTTATTTGTTACCCTGGTCATGTAATGTCACACAGGTGCACAGTTTATTTGTTACCTTGGTCATGTAATGCCACACAGGTGCACAGTTTATTTGTAACCTTGGTCATGTAATGTCACACAGGTGCACAGTTTATTTGTTACCTTGGTCATGTAATGTCACACAGGTGCACAGTTTATTTGTTACCTTGGTCATGTAATGTCACACAGGTGCACAGTTTATTTGTTACCCTGGTCATGTAATGTCACACAGGTGCACAGTTTATTTGTTACCCTGGTCATGTAATGTCACACAGGTGCACAGTTTATTTGTTACCTTGGATCATGTAATGTCACACAGGTGCACAGTTTATTTGTTACCCTGGTCATGTAATGTCACACAGGTGCACAGTTTATTTGTTACCTTGGTCATGTAATGTCACACAGGTGCACAGTTTATTTGTTACCTTGGTCATGTAATGTCACACAGGTGCACAGTTTATTTGTTACCTTGGTCATGTAATGTCACACAGGTGCACAGTTTATTTATTACCCTGGTCATGTAATGCCACACAGGTGCACAGTTTATTTGTTACCCTGGTCATGTAATGTCACACAGGTGCACAGTTTATTTGTTACCTTGGTCATGTAATGTCACACAGGTGCACAGTTTATTTGTTACCTTGGTCATGTAATGTCACACAGGTGCACAGTTTATTTATTACCCTGGTCATGTAATGTCACACAGGTGCACAGTTTATTTGTTACCTTGGTCATGTAATGTCACACAGGTGCACAGTTTATTTGTTACCCTGGTCATGTAACGCCACACAGGTGCACAGTTTATTTGTTACCTTGGTCATGTAATGTCACACAGGTGCACAGTTTATTTGTTACCTTGGTCATGTAATGTCACACAGGTGCACAGTTTATTTGTTGCCCTGGTCATGTAATGTCACACAGGTGCACAGTTTATTTGTTACCTTGGTCATGTAATGTCACACAGGTGCACAGTTTATTTGTTACCTTGGTCATGTAATGTCACACAGGTGCACAGTTTATTTGTTACCCTGGTCATGTAATGTCACACAGGTGCACAGTTTATTTGTTACCTTGGTCATGTAATGTCACACAGGTGCACAGTTTATTTGTTACCTTGGTCATGTAATGGCACACAGGCGCACAGTTTATTTGTTACCCTGGTCATGTAATGTCACACAGGTGCACAGTTTATTTGTTACCCTGGTCATGTAATGCCACACAGGTGCACAGTTTATTTGTTACCCTGGTCATGTAATGCCACACAGGTGCACAGTTTATTTGTTACCTTGGTCATGTAATGCCACACAGGTGCACAGTTTATTTGTTACCCTGGTCATGTAATGTCACGCAGGTGCACAGTTTATTTGTTACCTTGGTCATGTAATGCCACACAGGTGCACAGTTTATTTGTTACCCTGGTCATGTAATGTCACACAGGTGCACAGTTTATTTGTTACCTTGGTCATGTAATGCCACACAGGTGCACAGTTTATTTGTAACCTTGGTCATGTAATGTCACACAGGTGCACAGTTTATTTGTTACCTTGGTCATGTAATGTCACACAGGTGCACAGTTTATTTGTTACCTTGGTCATGTAATGTCACACAGGTGCACAGTTTATTTGTTACCCTGGTCATGTAATGTCACACAGGTGCACAGTTTATTTGTTACCCTGGTCATGTAATGTCACACAGGTGCACAGTTTATTTGTTACCTTGGATCATGTAATGTCACACAGGTGCACAGTTTATTTGTTACCCTGGTCATGTAATGTCACACAGGTGCACAGTTTATTTGTTACCCTGGTCATGTAATGTCACACAGGTGCACAGTTTATTTGTTACCCTGGTCATGTAATGTCACACAGGTGCACAGTTTATTTGTTACCTTGGTCATGTAATGTCACACAGGTGCACAGTTTATTTATTACCCTGGTCATGTAATGCCACACAGGTGCACAGTTTATTTGTTACCCTGGTCATGTAATGTCACACAGGTGCACAGTTTATTTGTTACCTTGGTCATGTAATGTCACACAGGTGCACAGTTTATTTGTTACCTTGGTCATGTAATGTCACACAGGTGCACAGTTTATTTATTACCCTGGTCATGTAATGTCACACAGGTGCACAGTTTATTTGTTACCTTGGTCATGTAATGTCACACAGGTGCACAGTTTATTTGTTACCCTGGTCATGTAACGCCACACAGGTGCACAGTTTATTTGTTACCTTGGTCATGTAATGTCACACAGGTGCACAGTTTATTTGTTACCTTGGTCATGTAATGTCACACAGGTGCACAGTTTATTTGTTGCCCTGGTCATGTAATGTCACACAGGTGCACAGTTTATTTGTTACCTTGGTCATGTAATGTCACACAGGTGCACAGTTTATTTGTTGCCCTGGTCATGTAATGTCACACAGGTGCACAGTTTATTTGTTACCTTGGTCATGTAATGTCACACAGGTGCACAGTTTATTTATTACCCTGGTCATGTAATGTCACACAGGTGCACAGTTTATTTGTTACCTTGGTCATGTAATGTCACACAGGTGCACAGTTTATTTGTTACCTTGGTCATGTAATGTCACACAGGTGCACAGTTTATTTATTACCCTGGTCATGTAATGTCACACAGGTGCACAGTTTATTTGTTACCTTGGTCATGAAATGCCACACAGGTGTACAGTTTATTTGTTACCCTGGTCATGTAATGTCACACAGGTGCACAGTTTATTTGTTACCCTGGTCATGTAATGTCACACAGGTGCACAGTTTATTTGTTACCTTGGTCATGTAATGTCACACAGGTGCACAGTTTATTTATTACCCTGGTCATGTAATGCCACACAGGTGCACAGTTTATTTGTTACCTTGGTCATGTAATGTCACACAGGTGCACAGTTTATTTGTTACCTTGGTCATGTAATGTCACACAGGTGCACAGTTTATTTATTACCCTGGTCATGTAATGTCACACAGGTGCACAGTTTATTTGTTACCTTGGTCATGTAATGTCACACAGGTGCACAGTTTATTTGTTACCCTGGTCATGTAATGTCACACAGGTGCACAGTTTATTTGTTACCCTGGTCATGTAATGCCACACAGGTGCACAGTTTATTTGTTACCTTGGTCATGTAATGTCACACAGGTGCACAGTTTATTTGTTACCTTGGTCATGTAATGTCACACAGGTGCACAGTTTATTTGTTAACTTGGTCATGTAATGTCACACAGGTGCACAGTTTATTTATTACCCTGGTCATGTAATGCCACACAGGTGCACAGTTTATTTGTTACCTTGGTCATGTAATGTCACACAGGTGCACAGTTTATTTGTTACCTTGGTCATGTAATGTCACACAGGTGCACAGTTTATTTGTTACCTTGGTCATGTAATGTCACACAGGTGCACAGTTTATTTGTTACCCTGGTCATGTAATGTCACACAGGTGCACAGTTTATTTGTTACCCTGGTCATGTAATGCCACACAGGTGCACAGTTTATTTGTTACCCTGGTCATGTAATGTCACACAGGTGCACAGTTTATTTGTTACCCTGGTCATGTAATGTCACACAGGTGCACAGTTTATTTGTTACCCTGGTCATGTAATGCCACACAGGTGCACAGTTTATTTGTTACCCTGGTCATGTAATGCCACACAGGTGCACAGTTTATTTGTTACCTTGGTCATGTAATGTCACACAGGTGCACAGTTTATTTGTTACCCTGGTCATGTAATGTCACACAGGTGCACAGTTTATTTGTTACCTTGGTCATGTAATGTCACACAGGTGCACAGTTTATTTGTTACCCTGGTCATGTAATGTCACACAGGTGCACAGTTTATTTGTTACCCTGGTCATGTAATGCCACACAGGTGCACAGTTTATTTGTTACCCTGGTCATGTAATGCCACACAGGTGCACAGTTTATTTGTTACCTTGGTCATGTAATGTCACACAGGTGCACAGTTTATTTGTTACCCTGGTCATGTAATGTCACACAGGTGCACAGTTTATTTGTTACCTTGGTCATGTAATGTCACACAGGTGCACAGTTTATTTGTTACCTTGGTCATGTAATGTCACACAGGTGCACAGTTTATTTGTTACCTTGGTCATGTAATGGCACACAGGTGCACAGTTTATTTGTTACCCT
Source organism: Engystomops pustulosus (assembly GCF_040894005.1). Lineage (NCBI taxonomy): Eukaryota > Metazoa > Chordata > Amphibia > Anura > Leptodactylidae > Engystomops > Engystomops pustulosus. Next base: position 253,288,880 of record NC_092412.1, on the reverse strand, counting down.
GGTCATGTAATGTCACACAGGTGCACAGTTTATTTGTTACCCTGGTCATGTAATGCCACACAGGTGCACAGTTTATTTGTTACCCTGGTCATGTAAGGCCACACAGGTGCACAGTTTATTTGTTACCCTGGTCATGTAATGTCACACAGGTGCACAGTTTATTTGTTACCTTGGTCATGTAATGTCACACAGGTGCACAGTTTATTTGTTACCTTGGTCATGTAATGTCACACAGGTGCACAGTTTATTTGTTACCTTGGATCATGTAATGTCACACAGGTGCACAGTTTATTTGTTACCCTGGTCATGTAATGTCACACAGGTGCACAGTTTATTCGTTACCCTGGTCATGTAATGTCACACAGGTGCACAGTTTATTTGTTACCTTGGTCATGTAATGTCACAGGTGCAAAGCTCGTTTTATCACAGAGAGTAATTAGAGCTGTGTGATATAATGAGTGGTGTGCCTGTGTGACATCACATGACCAGGGATATTATAAGCTGTGCACCTGTGTTACATCACATGATCAAAGATATAACGACGATATATATTGAACTGTTCACATATGTGAGATCACACTACCAGGTAAATGATGAACCATGCACCTGTGTAACATCAAATGACCAGGTATATGATGAGCTGTGCACCTGTATGATATCACCTGACTGGGGATATAACGAGCTGTGCACCTTTGTGACATCACATGACCAGGGATATAACGAGGCATGCACCTGTGTGACATCACATGACCAGGGATATAATGAGGCGTGCACCTGTGTGACATCACATGACCAGGGATTTAACGAGCCATGCACCTGTGTGACATCACATGACCAGGGAGATAGCGAGTCATGCACCTGTGTGACATCACATGACCAGGGATATAATGAGCCGAGCACCTGTGTGACATCACATGACCAGGGAGATAGCGAGTCATGCACCTGTGTGACATCACATCACCAGGGATATAATGAGCCGTGCACCTGTGTGACATCACATGACCAGGAATATGACGAGCCGTGAACCTGTGTGATATCACATGACCAGGGATATATAACGAGCTGTGCAACTGTGTGACATCACATGACCAGGGAGATAGCGAGTCATGCACCTGTGTGACATCACATGACCAGGGATATAACGAGCCGTGCACCTGCGTGACATCACATGACCAGGGAAATAAGGAGCCATGCATCTGTACGACAGCACATGATCAGGTATATGATGAGCCGTGCACCTGTGTGACATCACATGACCAGGGACAAGTGTTTATCTACAGCAATAAAACACTGCAGCTTCATATAGAATGAGAACAAGCAGAGATCTAGAAAACTTTGAGAAATTAATAGATAAAGTAGGAAAATTGTAGAATTACACAAATAAAATCTATTATTAACTGAAAGTGGACGACCCCTCTTTATGTACCTGCTGCCCAGCATCTTAGTTCTTCTGTGTGTCAAGACTGGATGGTTTTATGGGAACAATTCTTAAGCCGCACTTAAAGGGCACCTACCACCACGATTCTACCTATAAAGGTAGATCGGGTGGTAGGTGGATGTAAGGGACGTGAGGAGAGCCCTTTTTAGAGCTAATCCTCACGTCCCCGCTAACTTTTACTAAACTTTATTCCCTTAATATGTAAATTTAGTTATGCGGCTACTGGGGCGTGGAGTAGCCGGGCACGAGGCTACACAGCGCGCCTATTCCACGCCTCAGTAGCCACGTTACTCCTCCTACCGTGTTGTGTGGTGTGGTGCGCAGCGTCTGACAAGCCGGAGTTCTGCGCATGCGCAGAACGCCAGCATGTCGGACGAGGGCGCGCAGCTACGAGGCACTGTGCGCCGCACACAACACGGTAGGAGGAGTAACGTGGCTACTGGGGCGTGGAGTAGCCGCGCCGTGTAGCCTCAACCCCGGCTACTCCACGCCCCAGTAGCCGCATAACTAAATTTACATATTAAGGGAATAAAGTTTATCAAAAGTTAGCGGGGACATGAGGATTAGCTCTAAAAAGATCTATCCTCACGTCCCTTACATCCACCTACCACCCGATCTAACTTTATTGGTAGAATCGTGGTGGTAGGTGCCCTTTAATACATTTGTAACTTTTCGTGAATTGCAGTTTCTCTATGTGAACTTTTTCTTGCAGTTCTATATTTCTACAAGAGGCCAGATAGTGGGGCTCATTTACTAAGGGTCCGCGTTCCGCACTATCGTCGGAATACCTGACGATTTACGATGTAGGCCACAGTTAGAAGGGCTTTTTGGTCCACGCGATCGGATTTTAGCGCATCGGCGCCGGGTTTCACGCGACACAAATCGGGGGGCAGGGAGACTGATGATCCAACGGATTCGGACTGAGCGCAGGATTTAACATTCAAAATTGTGTCGCAAGACACGCACTTACATGCACCGGGAAGAAGAAGGTAAACTCCAGGGACCTGAGCGGGGAAGTGACACATGCAGGAACTCGGGCGCACGATCTTAGTGACTCCCCGCACAGCACATTATACACGGACAATGCACTTACATGCACCGGGAAGAAGAAGGTAAACTCCGGTGACCTGAGCTGGGAAGCGACACATGCAGGATATCGGGCGCAGGATCTTAGTGACTCCCCGCACAGGGCATTATACACGGACAATGCACTTACATGCACCAGGAAGAAGAAGGTGAACTCCGGGGACCTGAGCGGGGAAGCGACACATGCAGGATATCGCACTCACGATCTTAGTGACTCCCCGCACAGCACATTATACACGGACAATGCACTTACATGCACCGGGAAGAAGAAGGTAAACTCCGGGGACCTGAGCGGGGAAGCGACACATGCAGGATATCGGGCGCAGGATCTTAGTGACTCCCCGCACAGGGCATTATACACGGACAATGCACTTACATGCACCAGGAAGAAGAAGGTGAACTCCGGGGACCTGAGCGGGGAAGCGACACATGCAGGATATCGGGCGCAGGATCTTAGTGACTCCCCGCACAGCGCATTATACACGGACAATGCACTTACATGCACCAGGAAGAAGAAGGTGAACTCCGGGGACCTGAGCGGGGAAGCGACACATGCAGGATATCGGGCACAGGATCTTAGTGACTCCTCGCACAGCACATTATACACGGACAATGCACTTACATGCACCAGGAAGAAGAAGGTGAACTCCGGGGACCTGAGCGGGGAAGTGACACATGCAGGAACTCGGGCGCAGGATCTTAGTGACTCCCCGCACAGCGCATTATACACGGACAATGCACTTACATGCACCAGGAAGAAGAAGGTGAACTCCAGGGACCTGAGCGGGGAAGCGACACATGCAGGAACTCGGGCGCACGATCTTAGTGAATCGCGCCAGAGTTCATCTTCGTCGGACCGCCCGAATTGGGGATCGCGACAAGACTGGGTAAGTAAATGTGCCCCAATATCTCGCTGAGCCCTTCCTTATGACACTCTTTCCATTTGTCATGTACTAGATACAATTCATTCATTATTTACTGTTACATTTCTTGCGCTTCCAGGCTCCGCAGTGTCACAATGTCTCCCTACTGTTCATGTGTCCGGCATGACAACGTTACAATGTCAGTATGACAACCCAAGTCATCCCATTAATGAAACCATATTCAGTTGGGAAAAAACCGAAAACAAAGTAATATATGTTCTAGCTGAATCTAAGAACGGAGCAAGGATATCATTACACATCTCTAAGAGATACTGGAACCGCACCATTCAACTGAATATGGATAATATGGACCTACATATGTATAACATTACACTGGAAGATGCAGGAGAGTACCAATGTGTGGGGCGCAAACTTCCAGGACGATTGATACACCTCGAGAGATGCATACTGACCGTACTGGGTAAGAAGTAAATTATAATAATATATTGTGTTGATAGATGTTTATAATAGATTGCACCTAAACTCCGGAGTCTGGTATATTGACAGCTCTGCTATGTGGTGTAGTATATAGAGGATGTGTCAGCTCTGCTCCTGTGTGGTGTAGTATAAAGAGGATATGCCAGCTCTCCTCCTGTGTGGTGTAGTATATAGAGGATGTATCTCCTGTGTGGTGTAGTATATAGAGGATGTGTCTCCTGTGTGGTGTAGTATATAGAGGATGTATCTCCTGTGTGGTGTAGTATATAGAGGATATGACAGCTCTCCTCCTGTGTGGTGTAGTATATAGAGGATGTGTTGGCTCCCCTGTGTGGTGTGGTATATAGAGAATGTGTCAGCTCTCCTGTGTGGTGTAGTATATAGAGGATATGTCTCCTGTGTGGTGTAGTATATAGAGGATGTGTCTCCTGTGTGGTGTATATAGAGGATGTGTCAGCTCTGCTCCTGTGTGGTGTAGTATATAGAGGATATGCCAGCTCTCCTCCTGTGTGGTGTAGTATATAGAGGATGTATCTCCTGTGTGGTGTAGTATATAGAGGATGTGTCTCCTGTGTGGTGTAGTATATAGAGGATGTATCTCCTGTGTGGTGTAGTATATAGAGGATATGACAGCTCTCCTCCTGTGTGGTGTAGTATAGAGAGGATGTGTTGGCTCCCCTGTGTGGTGTGGTATATAGAGAATGTGTCAGCTCTCCTGTGTGGTGTAGTATATAGAGGATATGTCTCCTGTGTGGTGTAGTATATAGAGGATGTGTCTCCTGTGTGGTGTATATAGAGGATGTGTCAGCTCTCCTCCTGTGTGGTGTGGTATATAGAGGATGTGTCAGCTCTCCAGTGTGGTGTAGTATATAGAGGATGTGTCTCCTGTGTGGTGTAGTATAAATGTGATGTGTCTCTCTCCTGTGTGGTGTAGTATATAGAGGATTTGTCTGCTCTCCTGTGTGGTGTAGTATATAGAGGATGTGTCGGCTCTCCTGTGTGGTGTAGTATATAGAGGATGTGTCTCCTGTGTGGTGTAGTATATAGAGGATGTGTCTCCTGTGTGGTGTAGTGTATAGATGATGTGTCTCCTGTGTGGTGTAGTATATAGAGGATGTGTCTCCTGTGTGGTGTAGTATATAGAGGATGTGTCTCCTGTGTGGTGTAGTATATAGAGGAAGTGTCTGCTCTCCTGTGTGGTGTAATATATAGAGGATGTGTCTCCTGTGTAATGCAGTTTATAGAGGATATGTCAGCTCTCCTCCTGTGTGGTGTAGTATATAAAGGATGTTTTAGCTCTCCGCCTGTGTGGTGTAGTATATAGGGGATGTGTCTCTCTCCTGTGTGGTGTAGTATATAGAGGATATGTCAGCTCTCCTGTCTGGTGTAGTATATAGAGGATGTGTCACTTCTCCTGTATGGTGTAGTATATAGAGGATGTGTCTGCTCTCCTCCTGTGTGGTGTAGTATATAGAGGATGTGTCTCCTGTGTGGTGTAGTATATAGAAGATATGTCTCCTGTGTGGTGTAGTATATAGAGGATGTGTCTCCTGTGTGGTGTAGTATATAGAGGATGTGTCTCCTTTGTGGTGTAGTATATAGTGGATGTGTCTCCTGTGTGGTGTAGTATATAGAGGATGTGTCTCCTGTGTGGTGTAGTATAAAGAAGATATGTCTCCTGTGTGGTGTAGTATATAGAGGATGTGTCTCCTGTGTGGTGTAGTATATAGAGGATGTATCTCCTGTGTGGTGTAGTATATAGAGGATGTGTCTGCTGTGTGGTGTAGTATATAGAGGATGTGTCTCCTGTGTGGTGTAGTATAAAGAAGATGTGTCTCCTGTGTGGTGTAGTATATAGAGGATGTGTCTCCTGTGTGGTGTAGTATATAGAGGATGGGTCTCCTGTGTGGTGTAGTATATATAGGATGTGTCAGCTCTCCTGTGTGGTGTAGTATATAGAGGATGTGTCTCCTGTGTGGTGTAGTATATAGAGGATGTGTCTCCTGTGTGGTGTAGTATATAGAGGATGTGTCTCCTGTGTGGTGTAGTATATAGATGATGTGTCTCCTGTGTGGTTTAGTATATAGAGGATGTGTGTCCTGTGTGGTGTAGTATATAGAGGATATGTCAGCTCTCCTGTGTGGTGTAGTATATAGAGGATGTGTCAGCTCTCCTTTGTGGTGTAGTATATAGAGGATGTGTCTGCTCTCCTCCTGTGTGGTGTAGTATATAGAGGATGTGTCTGCTCTCCTCCTGTGTGGTGTAGTATATAGAGGATTTGTCTGCACTCATGTGTGGTGTAGTATATAGAAGATTTGTCTCCTGTGTGGTGTAGTATATAGAGGATGTGTCGACTCTCCTGTGTGGTGTAGTATATAGAGGATGTGTCTCCTGTGTGGTGTTGTATATAGAGGATGTGTCTCCTGTGTGGTGTACTATATAGAGGATGGGTCTCCTGTGTGGTGTAGTATATATAGGATGTGTCAGCTCTCCTGTGGGATGTAGTATATAGAGGTTGTGTCTCCTGTGTTGTGTAGTATATAGAGGATGTGTCTCCTGGGTGGTATAGTATATAGAGTATGCATCTCCTGTGTGGTGAAGTATGTAGAGGATTCGTCAGCTCTCCTCCTGTTTGGTGTAGCATATAGAGGATGTGTCAGCTCTCCTCCTGTGTGGTGTAGTATATATAGGATGTGTCTCCTGTGTGGTGTAGTATATAGATGATGTGTCTCCTGTGTGGTGTAGTATATAGAGGATGTGTCTCCTGTGTGGTGTAGTATATAGAGGATGTGTCTCCTGTGTGGTGTAGTATAAAGAGGATGTGTCAGCTCTCCTCCTGTGTGGTGTAGTATATAGAGGATGTGTCTCCTGTGTGATGTAATATACAGAGGATGTGTCTCCTGTGTGGTGCAGTATATAGAGGATGTGTTAGCTCTCCGCCTGTGTGGTGTAGTATATAGGGGATGTGTCTCTCTCCTGTGTGGTGTAGTATAAAGAGGATGTGTCAGCTCTCCTCCTGTGTGGTGTAGTATATAGAGGATGTGTCTCCTGTGTGATGTAATATACAGAGGATGTGTCTCCTGTGTGGTGCAGTATATAGAGGATGTGTTAGCTCTCCGCCTGTGTGGTGTAGTATTTAGGGGATGTGTCTCTCTCCTGTGTGGTGTAGTATATAGGGGATGTGTCTCTCTCCTGTGTGGTGTAGTATATAGAGGATGTGTCTGCACTCCTATGTGGTGTAGTATAGAAAAGATGTGTCTCCTCCTGTGTGGTGTATTATAAAGGGGATATGTCTCTATCCTGTGTGTTATAGTATATAGCGTATATTTCTCCTGTGTGGTGTAGTATGTAGAGGATGTGTCTGCTCTCCTGTGTGGTGTAGTATATAGAAGATGTCTCTCCTGTGTGGTGTAGTATATAGAGGATGTGTCGGCTCTCCTGTGTGATGTAATATACAGAGGATGTGTCTCCTGTGTGATGCAGTATATAGAGGATATGTCTCCTGTGTGGTGTAGTATATAGGGAATGTTTTAGCTCTCCGCCTGTGTGGTTTAGTATGTAGAGGATGTGTCAGCTCTCCTCCTGTGTGGTGTAGTATATAGAGGATGTTTTAGCTCTCCGCCTGTGTGGTGTAGTATATAGAGGATGTTTTAGCTCTCCGCCTGTGTGGTGTAGTATATAGGGGATGTGTCTCTCTCCTGTGTGGTGTAGTATATAGATGATGTGTCTCCTGTGTGGTGTAGTATATAGAGAATGTTTTAGCTCTCCGCCTGTGTGGTGTAGTATATAGGGGATGTGTCTCTCTCCTGTGTGGTGTAGTATATAGAGGATGTGTCAGCTCTCCTCCTGTGTGGTGTAGTATATAGAGGATGTGTCAGCTCTCCTCCTGTGTGGTGTAGTATATAGAGGATGTTTTCGCTCTCCGCCTGTGTGGTGTAGTATATAGGGGATGTGTCTCTCTCCTGTGTGGTGTAGTATATAGAGGATATGTCAGCTCTCCTGTCTGGTGTAGTATATAGAGGATGTGTCAGCTCTTCTGTATGGTGTAGTATATAGAGGAAGTGTCGGCTTTCTTGCGTGGTGTAGTATATAGAGGACGTGTCTCCTGTGTGGTGTAGTATATAGAGGATGTGTCTCCTGTGTGGTGTAGTATATAGAGGATGTGTCTCCTGTGTGGTGTAGTATAAAGAGGATGTGTCAGCTCTCCTCCTGTGTGGTGTAGTATACAGAGGATGTGTCTCCTGTGTGATGTAATATACAGAGGATGTGTCTCCTGTGTGGTGCAGTATATAGAGGATGTGTTAGCTCTCCGCCTGTGTGGTGTAGTATATAGGGGATGTGTCTCTCTCCTGTATGGTGTAGTATGTAGAGGATGTGTCTGCTCTCCTGTGTGGTGTAGTATATAGAAGATGTCTCTCCTGTGTGGTGTAGTATATAGAGGATGTGTCAGCTCTCCTGTGTGATGTAATATATATAGAGGATGTGTCTCCTGTGTGATGCAGTATATAGAGCAGCGATGGCGAACCTATGGCACGCGTGCCAGAGAGGGCACGCAGAGCCCTCACTGCTGGCACGCGCCCCATCCTCCTAACCACTGCCAGGTGCAGACAACCACTGTCCACACCTGGTTGTCATGTCTGCTAGCAGTATCGGAGCTGCGCTCCGCTACTGCTAACAGCCATGACAGAGCAGGGTGCTGACACTTCCTGCTCTGTCACTACGATCACAGCTTCACACAGGACGGTAAGCCTCCCAGCGCTGGCAGCGAAATGATGTCATTACGCTGCGAGCGCTGGGCACCTTACTCCGTGTGCGCTGCAGTGATCAGCCGGAGGAACGAGGTGAGTTTTTTTTTTTTTTTTAACTCAGCGCATCCACGGGGCATAGATCAGCAGGAGGCTGATTTCCTGCCCGCTCCCGCCCCTCCCCTCCCCTAAGCAACCGGCCCGAAACTCACTGCGCCGCTACCACAAGCCCCCGCGCCCGAACCCCAGCCCGCTATCGCACCCCTACCCCCCCGCCCAAACTCCGCCCACTATTGCAATTTGCCTGCCCGAACTCCGGCCGCTCTCATTACCCCCCCCCCCTCAACTCCGGTCACTGCCCCGCATCACCCCCTCCCCTGGAACTCATGCCTCATAACCCCATTGCCCCGAACTCCAGATGCTGCATTACCCCCCCCAGCCCTAACTCTGGTCGCCCACCCTCTGCCCATCTACCCTACTGACCCCCCCGGAACAACAGACACCTGAACTTCTGCCCGCCAGCATGGCCGCCACCTTGGACAACCAAAGAGTAAGTAACATATGTACTTCTATGTATGTATTTATGTATATGCATATTATATTATATATTTATATGTGCATTTATCTATTTATACCTGTGTGAGGGCTTATTTTTTGCGTAACATATTTTACTTCTCATTTATTATTCCATGTCGTGTACTGGGAAGCTGGATTCTAATACTTTCGCTGTGCGCTCCAAATCATTTGTCTCCTTTATTCTTTGGTTCGGTAAAATCACAGAAAATACCAGATTTGCAGGTTTTATTGTGTTTTAATACTTTTTCAATAATTAAAACAGTGTATGAAAAAGAAAATAGTTCCGCCATCTTGTGACGCTAATAACTTTAGTGCACGGAGCTGGGGAGGTGTGATTTTTTTGCTTAATGAGCCGTTGTTTTCATTGCTACCATTTTGAGGACTGCGAGACCTTTTGATAACTTTTTATTTTTTTATGTGATGTAAAATGGTGTAAAAGTGGCGTTTCAGTGTGTATAGGACGGCTGGAATCCGAGCTCAGGCAGTCCTGTGTAAATTGATTCTAAACTAAACCGTCAGTTTTCTGGTTAAATTGCCGTACTGGCACTTTGCGATAAGTAATTAGGTTTTGGGTTGCATTTTGGGCACTCGGTCTCTAAAAGGTTCGCCATCACTGATATAGAGGATGTGTCTCCTGTGTGGTGTAGTATATAGAGAATGTTTTAGCTCTCCGCCTGTGTGGTGTAGTTTATAGAGGATGTTTTAGCTCTCCGCCTGTGTGGTATAGTATATAGAGGATGTGTCTCCTGTGTGGTGCAGTATATAGAGGATGTGTCTCCTGTGTGGTGTAGAGGAGGTGGCTCCTGTGTGGTGTAGTATATAGAGGTCGTGTCTCCTGTGTGGTGTAGTATATAGAGGATGTGTCTCCTGTGTGGTGTAGTATATAGAGGATGTGTCTCCTGTGTGGTGTAGTATATAGATGATGTGTCTCCTGTGTGGTGTAGTATATAGAGGATGTGTCCTGTGTGGTGTAGTATATAGATGATGTGTCTCATGTGTGGTGTAGTATATACAGGATGTGTCTCCTGTGTGGTGTAGTATATAGAGGATGTGTCTCCTGTGTGGTGTAGTATATAGAGGATGTGTCCTGTGTGGTGTAGTATATAGATGATGTGTCTCCTGTGCGGTGTAGTATATAGAGGATGGGTCTCCTGTGTGGTGTAGTATATAGAGGATGTGTCTCCTGTGTGGTGTAGTATATAGAGGATGTGTCAGCTCTCCTGTGTGGTGTAGTATATAGAGGATGTGTCTCCTGTGTGGTGTAGTATATAGAGGATGTGTCTCCTGTGTGGTGTAGTATATAGAGGATGTGTTTGCTCTCCTGTGTGGTGTAGTATATAGAGGATGTGTCTCCTGTGTGGTGTAGAATATAGAGGATGTGTCTCCTGTGTGGTGTAGTATATAGAGGATGTGTCTCCTGTGTGGTGTAGTATATAGAGGATGTGTCTCCTGTGTGGTGTTTTTTTATTAAAATTTTTCATAAATGTGGACCTTAAAGTTTCTTCACCCACACCAGCTACGGTACTTGAATTAATCTAGAACCTTACTAACGCTGATTCTGTTGTTGTCGGAAACTTCTCTGTAGCTTCCACCATTTCCAAGCATTAAATTGTACTATTTTTAGTTCTTTAGTATTAGTTGTGTCCATCCACTTGTCTTCTCTACCCTAGGACTAGTCATCTGACAGTAGATATCTAAATTATTGACGTTGATTACTCAATGTTGGATTCTATATAGATAATTCAAACTACACCAGTATCAGCTGAGTGAGACGTGATGAAGGATGGAAATGGTTGGGGTTGATGGATGTGGTGGAAGGTCTTCTCTAACATTTGTTTTACCCCTACACATTTTGATTTCTAGCTAATTTTAGTATTCCCAAGCTCCAAAGTCAAAGTTCCCTTGAGGATTATGGAGAAGTAGACCATCTGGTGAAGAAGGGTTCCGATCTTGTCTTCCACTGCAAAGCTTCAGGTGGTTTCCCAAAACCTACTACAATATCGTGGAACATCACCGATGACAATGGGACACGGTTTTATCATGAAAAGTGTCGTCTGGATTCTAACCCCTCGTGTTTTATCAAAGAAGACTTCAAAACATTCAACATCTCAAGCACCTTGAAGGTGACGGTGACCAGCAACACCAGCGTCTCGTGTAGAGTGGAGGCTCACCATAACGTCTCCTCCAACGTGCAGCACATAGGTTAGTCTTTAATTCCTCTTTTTCACTGAAAATCTATACCGTATATACTCGAGTATAAGCCGACCCAAGTATAAGCCGAGGCCTCTAATTTTACCACAAAAACCTGGGGAAACCTATTGACTCAAGTATAAGCCGAGGGTGGGAAATGCCTCCCCATTTATATAGCCTGCCGGACCCTGCCCCATAGTCTATAGCAAGCACCTGCCCCCAGTATATAGCCTGCCAGCCCATATCCCCTAGTATATAACCAGCCCCCTTGCCCCAGTATATAGCCAGCAGCGGGGGAAGCCAGAAAGGTTAGTTTTGATATATATTTTTTTTACTTGAGTATAAGCTGAGTTTGGGTTTTCAATACATTTTTTGGTGCTGAAAAACTAGGCTTATACTCGAGTATACATGGTATTTTTAGCTCATTAAAAAATTTGCCGTTTTATTTTTTAAGACCATCATAGATTTTTTTTTTTTTAATATCTCCAATTGTTATTTTTTATTGAATAATCTGCCCTTTGAACGTTTTAAGGACTAAACCTTCTTGGGTTTTTGCATTTCTGTTTTCTACTTCCCTTCTTCCATAATTTTTCAGATCTTGCTGTCTACAGGGGGAACTTTTACTTCCTAGTGACATCACAAAATATTCCATGTGCAAGGAGGCTGGAAAAAAAAAATCTGTGAAAATAAGACTGTTGCGCCATAGTTGTGGGCTGTGGTTTCAAAACTTTCAGTTTGCAGGGCAAATTACAAAAATGAAAATTATATTTTTTTTCCCCATATTTTAATACCTTAAAAAATCTCATCTTGGTATCTCTTATTGATACTTAATTAAACGGAATATCACATTTAGGAACCATTTTGGAACCTGCCTTTTGATCACTTTTTACTTTATTTTTGCATTGATTTGTATATTTTATTTACTTTACTTTATTTATTTATTTACATTTCAGATTTTAATATTTTTGGATGTGAGAATACGTAATTGTGTTTGAGTCCTTTTTAAATGCATTCTAGGGAAAGTAGGTTTTAATTTTTAGGACTTAAAAAAAAATTTTTCAATTCTTTTAAGGCTCCTTAAGTTGTTAAAGCCAAGGGGGGCCTGATTGCTCATAGGACCATATACAAAGTTCTGCAGTATATTGACGTAACCCTAGAGGATAGTTTTGGCCTTCAGGACACAGCAACCTTTTTCCTATTTTTAAGTCAAGTTTGAAAATCTGTAAATTTTTCATTTTTCCATTTCATTTTTCTTGCGAGACATCTTGTCCTTTTTGTAGTGTCCCCCTTTTTGACCATCTGTATATTGACTGAATAGGTTTCAACTCTTTCTGAAGAGGATTAAAAAACACCACTAATTATGACATTTTAAGTATAAATTTTGCGCTGTTTACTATATGGCATAAATACTAAGTAACCTTAAAGGGAACCTGTCACCAGGAGAGCCATTTTTAGCACTCCCCCAGTCCCTACAAAGCATAGTACATATACTGTCAAAGTGTTTTTGTATTAAAAATTGGTTTTACAGAAAAAAAGATGTGTTATATTGTACCTTTCATTAGCATCTGCTGTGTGACTGGGCACTCGTCCCCTGGGAGGGGCTGGAAAGGAGCAGTTCCCACCACCCTTGGGAAACAGCTCCTCCATGTGACCTTTTCAAATATATGAAAACACCCATCACTTGGCTTAGCGACGCCCCCTGCTTCTCTACAGCCAATCCCGAGTGAGGGGAGTTATTCATATATTTGAAAAGGTCACATGTTTCCCAAGGGTGGGGGGGAACTGATCCTTTCCAGTCCCTCCCATTAGGCAACAGCCTAGTCACACAGAAGATGCTAATGAAAGGTACAATATAACAGATCTTTTTTTCTGTAAAACCTATTTTTTATACAAAAACACTTTGGCAGTGCATGTACTATGCTCTGTGGGGACTGGGGGAGTGCTGAAAATGGCTCTCCTGGTGACAGGTTCCCTTTAATACTGCAGGTCTGAATAACATAAGTTATATATAGTATTAGACATACAGTAGGAGGACATCTATCAGGGCTTCTATGGCAGAAAACTGTGGTGCTCAAGAAGTGGAACACTGAAAATGGAAAAGAAAGTGAACAGCTCCAATATCATAGTAATGGTCAGACCGGGTTACTGCAGCACAGCTTCATTTAAATAAGAACAAAATTGTAAAGACTCCGTCCAGCCACTACATAGACAACGGCGCTGTCTACATCCTGTTTCTGTCTCTCTTTATCAGCTGCTGTAATCTGTAGAAGTACTCTACCCCACCAGTATGATATCTTTGGATAGGTCATCAGTGTATGTAACCTCTAAGCACCTTTACTTGTAACCGAGTTGTATGTGCAGGGGATCCGTTACGCTGCGCACTAGAAGCCACAGTTAAGGTCAGACAATTTATATTAATGAATGTAAGAAATTTATAGTAAAATAATCTTTGTAAAATCCAGACTTTTCATTCCAGGTATAATGGAGGATCCTGTTCCAACAGTTGAGAAAGACGGAAATATTCTACTCTACGTTGTAGCGAGTGTCGCGGCGATCGCCATCTCCATTTTGACATTTGGTTTAATTTGCTGTTATTGGAGGAAGGGAAAGATGTGTCCAACGAGTAAGTAACAAGATTTTACTAACTGGATGTGGGAGGGACTGAAAGATTCTAGGTGTAATAAGTAAGGTTCACATCTCGGTTAGACCTTCAGTTATTTCCTTCAGTTATTTAGAGCCAAAAGCCGGAGTCTTTCCAGTGACTAACCGGAGGTAAGTTATATTGGAAAGACTTCCACCACTCCTAAGACTGCATTCACACGTCGCGTTTTTAGGCGCAATCCAAAGGCGTCTCCCATGATCACATATTAAGGTCACGTTGGGGCACATTTACTTACGCGTCCGAGTCGCGATCCCCAATCCGGACTCTTCGACGATAATGCACTGCGCCGCGATTCACTAAGATCGTGCGCCCGATTTCCTGTTCGTGTTGCTTCCCCGCTCAGGTCCCCGAAGTTCACCTTCTTCTTCCCGGTGCATGTAAGTGCTTGGCTTGCGACACAAATTTAAATGTTAAATCCCGCGCTTAGTCCAAATCCGTTGGATCGCCCGATGGGCCACCTCCCGACTTGTGCCACGTGAAAGCCTCCGCAGTTTCGACACCATCCGACGTGTACGACACGATCCCCAAAAAGTCGGGAAACCTGACAAAAATGCGGCGGCGGGACCCTCAGTAAATAATGGGAAACCCCATTGTGTTTCCATTGCGTTAAGCTTGTAACCGCAGTTGGAGCTTTTGGGTTGCATCTCACAACGCAATCAAAACGCACTGTGTGAACGCGACCTAACAGTGATGATGTGAACTGGCCCTATAAATTACTGAGATTATTTCTGGTAAATGAGGATTTCCTTTCAGAAAAATCTCTACTTTTATCTAAAGCTTATAAATGGGATTGCAACTCAGCCTTGGGTCCAGTTCACACCCCTGTTCATGAAATCCATCGCTAAATTCTGTTATTTTTATTGGCTGAAATAATGTTGGCGCTATTTTTGCTGTTAAAAATAACAAAGTTGAACAGAAAGTACTATTTCAGGTATTGACCTGCAATACCAGGCACTGCCTATAAGCTATGAGTGGTGCTGTTTCTCCTACCCATTCATCAGAAAGTGGCCAATACCGGTTTGTTGTAATGCAGCGTAACACCTTTAAGATCATGTTTCGTTTGTGGTCCAGACAATCAGTTTCCACCTCCTATGCTGTGATAGATATCATGCAGCGGACTTCAGGAGTTCTGCTTAGTGATGTTTCTAAATGCAGGACCAATTACAGTGAAAGGGGCGTTCCTGAGGCAGGGAGAGCTTGACTTCAGAGTTAAACTCTCCGCCTCCTTGACTTTATACAACCATTTCACCTCTCACTTCAAAGTTGAGTTTCTGGATGATGCCACCAAACCAGGTCATGAAAGAGTTATATTCTCTGAGCTTTTCAGCTGCTTGAGCACTTGAAAGTGGTTTATTAGGTCAATTTCTGCTGACAGGTTCCCTTTAACTAAACTCTATGAGTAGAGGTGAAAACTGCTGCATCAGGTTTCGTTTCACAATAATCACGTTCTCGCTTTGCTCGGGCTGTTGAAGGAAGTCCGGGGAATTCCAGACGTTCTTGCTGTAATACGTGATGACATTCTGTGACTATTTCTGTATCGCTGTTTAGTTTTGTTAAAGGGAATGAATATTTTTTTGGCTAAATAATTTTTTGCCAAAATCTGTAACGTGATCCCACCTAAGTTATTACCCTTTAGGCACCAAAGCTTGATGTGATTGTTACTTGTTGGCTCTTGTGCCCCTAATAACTTCACCTCTAGAGATTTGCCTATTGACTTGCAGGAGAGGGTTGTCATGGCAGGAAAGAAGGAGGCGGCTTGTGTGCAATCATTTTAATAAGAGGCGGTTCCTGTGTGGTTCGCCCCCTTTTTTAGAGATTTAACCTCACTATTACCTCATCCCAGATGATGTCCTATCACCAGCTTCCTCAACACAAGCGATCTCATATATCATAACCACTAAGATGCCAGGGTCACTTTAGACCATGGTATTTAAGGGGTAATATTACCAGGTTCGGAATTCCCCTTTTCTTTATGCTTTCTGTTAGCCTGAAGACAATGGGGGTCATTTACTGAGGGCCCGAATCACGTTTTTCTGGCGGGTTACCCAAATTTTTCCGTTTTGCGGCGATTTTCCCTGAATTGCCCTGGGTTTTTGGCGCACGCGATCGGATTGCGGCGCATCGGCGCCGGCGTGCACGCGACTGAAATGGGGGGGGGCGTGGCCATACGAAAACCCGACGGATTCAGAAAAACTGCCGCATTAAAAAAAAAAAAGTGTCTCTTGACACTCGCTTACCTGCACCTGGCCTGGCTTGGTGAACCTTCAGTGCATTCCGACGAACTTCAGCGCAGCAGCGACACCTGGTGGACATCGGGGGAACTACCTTAGTGAACACCCAAATCCTCCACACAGAACGAGCCGCTGGATCGCGAATGGACCGGGTAAGTAAATCTGCCCCAATGTGACAAATTTGGTTGACATCACTGGGAAAGGCGGACACACATGACAAACTGTAGATGGACATTTCTTGCCAAAAGTAAAGAAAACTGAAGATCTGAATACATTAAAGGATTATTCTTTTCACAGGGAAGTGGGAATGACCCTGTCTCCATCACCCTAATGTGGTCAGATTTGGAGAAACAGTAACTTGTACATTGTGGTATTTCTACCTGTATTACCTGCCCTGACCTTTGCCTCTTGCCTCATTTTTTTAGTTGCACACTTAGTGTCATGCACTAGTATTCCCTGTCCCACTCATACCAGCGATCACAGAATCTAAGACTACTCCAAGAGAAAGCATGCGTATGGGAAAGCTTCACTTCTAAGAGATATAGCCATACAGTGAGCCATCCTGCAAGTCCCATAGAACTGAAAGGTGGTCTCCTTCAGCAAGGTCAAGATTCATATGTGGGGTGTAATAGGGGGTTCAAACACCGGAGTATCACATAAGGGGGGTGTAATGGAGGCTCTGGAAATGAATAAATGACATAGACAGTGGACCCTAATGCTTAATGTTTAGAGATGAGCGAGTATACTCGTCCGAGCTTGATGCTCGTTCGAGTATTAAGGTACTCGAAACGGCTTGTTGCTCGGACGAGTATTTCCCCTGCTCGAGATCGAGCATTTAATTAAACAAACACAGTGAAGAACAATGAAGAATAGAATAAAAACAGTGAACACAGGATCATTTAAGTGAAAAACACAGTGAAGAATAGATTACAGATGTTCGGCACATCTGCTTACTTGTCGGAAGATACACGCGGAACGGGGAGACATCGCGCACCAGGGAGACATCGGGCGCAGCAGAGACACATCGGGCGCAGCAGAGACACATCGGGCGCAGCAGGGAGACATCGCGCGCAGCAGGGAGACATCGCGCGCAGCAGGAAGACATCGGGCACCAGGGAGACATCGGGCACCAGGGAGACATCGGGCAGCAGGGAGACATCGGGGAGACTTCAGTGGAAGAAGAGGAGCGGATCCCGGGACAGCGTATCTCCCGACAAGTAAGCAGATGTGCCGAACATCTGCAATCTATTCTTCACTGTGTTTTTCACTTAAATCATCCTGTGTTCACTGTTTTTATTCTATTCTTCGCTGTTCTTCACATCTGATAACTTGTCGGGAGATAATATACGTGCGGAACAGTGAAGAATAGATTGCAGATGTTTGCATACATCTGCTAACTTATCAGAAGACATTCTTTTTCAATTAAATAACACATTTTATTCCCGAACCATGGTCCCTTTGAAAAATGCTCGAGTCTCCCATTGACTTCAATGGGGCTCGTTATTCGAGACGAGCACTCGAGCATCTGGAAAAGTTCGTCTCAAATAACGAGCACCCGAGCATTTTAGTGCTCGCTCATCTCTAGTAATGTTCCCTTCCTTTGCCAAAACGCAAAACACAGAAATCAAAAAAAGACAGAACAAATAGAGAAGAGTAGTCGCCAGAACCTTATAACAAAGGAGAGAGAGAATGCAGTACAAAATCACAAGTCAGAAGGGTAGTCTGAATATAGGCAGAAGGTCAGGATACCAGAATACAGAGAACAGGAAGAGCATGTGAAGATAATATGAGCTCACGACTATATAAAAACATAGTCCAGGCCCCAGGAATAATTGGGGGGATATGTGATATGTGAAATTATTTAATGGTAATAATAATAAAGATACTCTCTGAGGTTTTTTTTATTGTTTTTGGCAGACACTATGGAGAACAACAGAGTAATTCTTACAACAAACGCCACAAACAACATCGAAGCTCAGTCACCGTAAGTATCCGCCAATTCCAAACCCTCCAATATCTAGTATATGACAGAAACTTGGCTGGATGACAATTTTTTTTTTTTGGCTTGTACCAACACCAACCAGTCATACGTGTAAGGCATGGAGCGGGGAAGAGAGCTCCGAGGCTTAGCCTTCTCCATACCAGGCTGAGGTCTGCTTGATAACATAGAAGACGCTCACTGATAACATCTGGGATTGGTGCCTTTATTGGGAGCTTCAATCCCCCCCCATGACACATAAACAGTGGCACCACCACCTTCTGATTAACTCCACCTTCCCATCCATCATCAGAGAAGGTTGTCATGTCAGTCGGGAGCTCTGAGGCTCCCAGTAATCACAGCCCTGTAATAGTATAGCAGTACAGGTGGTCCCTCTACTTAAGGACACCCGACTTACAGACGACCCCTAGTTACAGACAGACCCCTGTGACCTCTGGTGACCTCTGGTGACCTCCCTGGATGTTACTATAGTCCCAGGCTGCAATCATCAGCTATAAGGTGTCTGTAATGAAGCTTTATTGCTAATTCTTGGTCCAATTACAGCAAAACATTTTGAAACTCCAATTGTCACTTGGGCAAAAAATTTTTTTTGTCTGGATCTACAATAATAAAATATACAGTTTCGACTTACATACAAATTCAACTTAAGAACAAACCTTCGGAACCTATCTTGTACGTAACCCGGGGGCTGCCTGTATATTATTGTATGGCAGTATATTTATCGTTTATCATTAATGGGGAACAACATAAAAAAGACCTACAGAAAATGGCACAACTGCGTTTTTTTGTCAATTTCACTTAATTTGGATTTTTTTCAATAAATAAGTCTGGTACAATCAGGTGTAATCTACAACTCTCTGGGTTTGGGTCATCTAGGAGCAAAATTGTAAGAAATTGTACTTACCTACTAAGAATTTCATAGTCTTGGGGACTGGGTCATATTTGTAGAAAATGCTCAAAAAAAGCCTAGAGGTTAATTTTCCTCCAAAATAAAGAAAATTTGTAGGTAAAACCAGAGGCTCCACCAGAATGAAGAGGAAGCAATCTGCAGCTTATTTTTAGGCCCTCAGTTTAGAGGGAGGTACTGGTCAGATGGACCAGGCACCTCAGATACAGCTTGGACGGTGGTGTTGGAGCTTCTGGAAACCTAAACTTCTACTTGTACAATTTGAGTTGTGCTCTGGCCCCTGGCCCAGTATCCACGACCTTTTGGCCTTTTCCTGGATCTCTATGATTTGACTTAGTCCTAAGTCTTTGTCTTTCCTGGTTTTACCCCATACCTGGTTCTCTGTGACCTACCTCTGTACCATAATCTCTATGATGTATCTTGGCCTTTTCCTGGATCTCCATGACTTGTCATTTTAGCCAGTTTCTGGATCTCTGTGATTTGCCTTAGAGAGTTGAGTAGGAGTAGAAAAAAGTCTGGAGGTTCTTGGAGATAGGAGTTACCAATACTCAGACTAGGTCCTCACCAGGCAGAGAGTCCTCCACATCTCAGTAAAAACTGCGAATATCATATTCTATGTCATGACTGTATATGTACCCACCACGCTCCCTTGTCTTTGTGCCTGTTTTGTCTGTTCTGGTAGTAGCCCAGTTCATGGACCTCTATGACCTGCCACAGTCCTTTTTTTTAGTGTTGATTGGACCTGAAATGCAAAGCTCGGGTCCCAGTCAGACGTTCAGGTCCGGGTTTGACTTAACCTTCCCCCACCAATCAAATATTCTCCAAAATGGCCACTAGAGTTAAAGCCGCCAGCCGCATTTAATGGGTTATAACCTGTGATTGGTGCCGGCAATAATCATGGGTGTAACCTAGGGCAAGGGGTTGGGGTTTGTTTTAAGTCGCGATAATAACTGCCACCAATCGCGGGTGTTAACCTGTTAAATTTTCTAGTCCATTTCACCGAGTTCGCTCATATGTACTGTGAGACACTGAAGGGGTTAACTGTGGATGGGCGGTATGTTTCCCCTAGGTTTTGCTATTATGCAAGGCCTTAGTGCTGAGGTTGGGTGTCCAGCACCTTGGAAACAGGTGATGGGAGCAGCCCAATCAGTCTTTTTTTTAAACCACTCAGCAGAGCTGGAAGGGTTGTCTCTCTCTGGAAGGAGGCTGGAGAGCACACAGCCCTGACCTCTGTGCCTGGAGCAGCCAAGTGATTTTGTATAGTGGTGAGTTAGTGAACACCTGTATAGTTAGCACCCTGACGGGTAGGATTTTTGTTTATTTAATGCCTGAATGTAAAGGCTGTTTTATTTTGCTGCTACAATAAACGCAGGCGAGACCTGTTTTGGACTGTACTTTGGTGTCACTGTCTTGAACTGCATCACAGCACCCCGCTACCACGGTCTCTACTGGGCCAAATCTCCCACATATGGTGCTTCGGATTGCGGGCAGTTCAAAAGACACACACCTGAAAGGCTTGCTACATCCTGCAACATTGCATGGCCTGGGTGAAAGCAGCAGGCAAATTGCAGGATAAAGCCAAGATGGAGGACTTTATTAAATACCTGCAAGAGGAGGCCAGAGCTAATCGGCAGCAGCAGCAGGCCATGCTCCAGCAGCAGGAGGAGAGGTCCCGCCAGCAGCAGGAAGAGTCCCAGGCTAATCGACAGCTGCAGCAAGCCATGCTCCAGCAGCAGGAGGAGAGGTCCCGCCAGCAGCAGGAAGAATCCCAGGCTAATCGCCAGCTGCAGCAAGCCATGCTCCAGCAGCAGGAGGAGAGGTCCCGCCAGCAGCAAGCCATGCTCCAGCAGCAGGAGGAGAGGTCCCGCCAGCAGCAAGCCATGCTCCAGCAGCAGGAGAGGTCCCGACAGCAGCAAGCCATGCTCCAGCAACAGCAGGCAGAGTCCCGAGCCATGCTACAGCAACAGCAGGAAGAGTCCCGAGCCATGTTCCAGCTGATGATGGAAAAGTTTTCTGGCGTTATGGCAGCACCGCAAGCGACGACTACTGAGGGGTCCCATACTGGTTTGCAAGGGTACCCGGTTGTCCAGCATTCCGCACGGGCTGCAGTGCAGAAGGCTTTACAAAAGATGATGGCGACCGACGACGTGGAGGCTTATCTCACTGTGTTCGAGCGAGTAGCTGAGCGAGAGGAGTTACCAGCTGAGCAGTGGGCAGATGTCCTGGCGCCGTTCATGACAGGCGAATCGCAGAAGGCCTACTACGACCTGAGTGAAACGGAGGCCCGTGAGTACCCCCAGATAAAGGGGTAGATTCTGGCTCGTCTTGGGGTCACCGTTCAAGTTCGTTCCAGCCGGGTCCACCAGTGGGCATACTCTGAAAAACTACCCCCGCGCTCCCAAATGCATGACCTGATCCATCTTGTCCGGAAGTGGCTACAACCCGATGACTGCACCCCAGCACAGATGGTCGAGAGAGTGGTTCTTGACAAGTTCACCCGTTCTCTGCCCTCTCGGCTCCAGCGGTGGGTTGGACAGGCCGGTCCCACAAATGCTGAGGAACTTGTGTCCCTAGTAGAGAGATATCGGGCTACGGAGGATCTTCTACTTATCCCTCCCACACGAAGCAGTGCCAGTGACAAGGCCATTAAACCATCTGGTAGGACTGCTACTGCAGAAAAAGGGAAACAGGTCAGGTTGGGAGGGGGTACACTGGGGGGCTTGGATACACAGAAACCCAGTGAGGCTCGTGACAGAGGTCATAGCCGTATCCAGTGCTGGCGATGCCATGAAATGGGCCATATTGCTGCCAACTGTCCCCTGTCAGTGGAGCCAATGGACTGCAACCAGACCCGGCGAATGTCACTCTTTGCCCGGCCGGTTCTGGCTGCCGAGTCAGTCACGGATGCAGAACCCCAAGTGTGTATGGTCACAATCGGTGGTCACACGGTGGAAGCCTTGCTAGACTCAGGGAGTCTGGTTACCCTGGTGCGGGGAACTTTGGTTGATCCTGGACTGTACAGTGGGCGTAAAGTGGGAGTGTTGTGTTTACATGGGGACACTCGCGAATATCCCACTGCTGTCATCAACCTACATACACCTTGTGGTACTATTACCCATGAAGTGGGGGTGGTGGGAACCCTGTTTCATGAGGCTATTATCGGCAGAGACTTACTGGTGTTTTGGGACCTCTGGAGACGAAGACCCACCTCAGGTGCTGTTGCAGATAATGGACGTCAGGTATGTCCGGCCTTGGCCCCTGAACCCTTTGAGGCCGATGTACCCACACCAGCAGTAGGGGTGACCCCATGTGATGAATTCTCTCCCCTAGAGGTCCTAGCTGGTGAGGTCGAGGGCCACGAGGAGGTGGCCGACATGCCGGACCTTGAGTTTTCCCGTGAGAATTTTGGGGCTGCACAGCTACAGGACCCTACCTTGTTTAAAGCACGGGAGAATGTTAAGGTGATAAATGGGGTACTCCAAATACCAGGGGCTGACAAAATATACCCCCTAATGGTGATTGTTGGGGAGCTGTTGTACAGGGTCGACCAGATACGGGGTGAGGAGGTTGAGCAACTTGTAGTACCCCAATCTCACCGTAGGCTGGTGCTAGAGTTGGCACACAAACATGTGCTGGGAGGGCACTTAGGTGCTGAGAAGACCCGGGAGAGGATCCTGCAGAGAGTTTTCTGGCCCGGGGTGTGGGAGGAGGTAAACCGGTATTGTAGCTCCTGCCCTGAGTGTCAACTTACTGCCCCGGTGTCCCACTTCAGGAGTCCTTTGGTCCCGCTACCAATCATAGAGGTGCCATTTGAACGGATTGCAACGGATCTGGTTGGCCCCATAGTCAAATCCTCAAGGGGGCACCAATACATCCTGGTTATCCTGGACTACGCTACGCGGTATCCCGAGGCGATTCCATTAAGGAACACCTCCTCCAAAAATATTGCTAGGAAGCTGTTCCAGGTATTCTCCCGCACAGGCCTCCTCAAGGAAATCTTGACTGACCAGGGTACCCCATTCATGTCTAGGGTAATGAAGGAGATGTGTAAGTTACTGCAGGTTAAACAGCTCCGCACCTCTGTGTATCATCCTCAGAGAGATGGCCTAGTCGAGAGGTTTAACAAGACCTTGAAGGGGATGCTAAAGAGGGTGGTCAGCAAGGATGGGAAGGACTGGGATTGTTTGTTGCCCTATTTGATGTTTGCCATACGTGAAGTTCCCCAGTCCTCCACGGGTTTCTCACCCTTTGAGCTGTTATATGGCCGTTCCCCACGTGGGCTTTTGGATATAGCCAAGGAGACCTGGGAACAGGAGAGGACCCCCCACCGTAGTGTGATAGAACACGTCTCCCTTATGCAGGACCGCATAGCGGCGGTAATGCCCCTTGTAAAGGAGCACATGACAAGGGCACAAGAGGCCCAGTCTAGGGTCTACAATAGGTCAGCCAGACTCAGGACCTTTAACCCAGGCGACAGAGTGCTAGTTCTGGTGCCCACCGTTGAGAGCAAGTTCTTGGCAAAATGGCAAGGACCATATGAGGTCATGGAGAAAGTAGGGGAGGTAACCTACAAGGTATCTCAGCCGGGGAGGAGGAAACCCGAACAGATATACCACGTGAACCTCCTAAAGCCATGGAGGGAAAGGGAGTCCCTGATGGCCGTGGGAGTAGAAAAAGCGTCTGTCCCCAAGAAGGGGACACCGGAGGTAGGTGTACCCGATGCCAAGGTGCCTGAAGTACGGATCTCGGAGTCCCTCTCCAGGGCCCAGATTCAGGAAGCGAAGGAGTTTGTGCTCCGAAATGTGGATGTGTTCTCTACGTTACCGGGACGTACTTCAGTCATCAAGCATGATATCATAACCGAACCCCACATCCGGGTACACCAAAAACCCTACCGGGTCCCTGAAGCGCGCCGGCTTGCCATATCCGAAGAAGTCAGGCAGATGTTAGACCTGGGGGTTATCGAGGAGTCTAAAAGTGACTGGTCGAGTCCTATTGTGTTGATTCCCAAACCTGATGGTTCCCTACGGTTCTGCAATGACTTTAGGAAGTTGAACGAGGTGTCCAAATTTGATTCTTATCCCATGCCCAGGGTTGACGAGTTGATAGAACGACTTGGACAGGCTAGATTCTTCTCCACCCTTGACCTGACGAAAGGGTATTGGCAGGTACCCCTTACTGACAGGGCCAAAGAGAAGACCGCTTTTGTTACTCCTGATGGGCTTTTTCAGTACGTGGTACTCCCCTTTGGGCTACATGGGGCTCCCGCCACATTCCAGAGGTTAATGGATCTCGTGCTAAAACCTCACCGGAGATATGCCTCGGCCTACCTGGATGACATCATAGTTTATAGTACCGATTGGGAGAGTCACCTGGCCAAGGTGCAAGCAGTGGTAGACTCCCTGAGGGCAGCAGGGTTGACAGCGAACCCCCAAAAATGTGCACTGGGTCTGGAAGAGGCCCGTTACCTGGGGTACCGTATTGGGCGAGGTGTCATCAAACCCCAAGTAAATAAAGTGGAGGCGATCCAGCAGTGGCCACGACCTATGAGCAAGAAGCAAGTGAGGGCTTTCCTAGGCATAGTGGGCTATTATCGCCGATTTATCCCCGATTTTGCTACCATAGCGGCACCCCTGACTGACCTGACCAAGGGTAGCAGGGCGGTGATGGTAAAGTGGAGTGAAGAGGCTGAGGGGGCGTTTCAGCGACTTAAGACGGTTTTGTGCGAGGGACCGGTACTGATCACCCCTGACTTCACCAAGACCTTTATTGTGCAGACTGACGCTTCGGACGTGGGCTTAGGGGCTGTCCTGTCCCAATTAGTGGAGGGTGAGAAACATCCCGTGACATTCCTGAGCCGCAAGCTCACACCTCCTGAGAAGAACTATAGCATAGTTGAGAGGGAGTGCTTGGCGATAAAATGGGCTCTGGAATCCCTGAGGTATTACTTGATAGGGCGACAGTTTACACTAGTGAGCGATCACTCTCCCCTCACCTGGATGAGTCAGGCCAAAGAGAGGAACGCCAGGGTCACAAGGTGGTTCCTAATGTTACAAAATTTCAAGTTCACGGTAGAACATCGGGCAGGAAAGCTGCATGGGAATGCCGATGCCCTGTCTCGTACCCACTGCCTGATGGCCAAAAGTGTTCGCCCCCACAGGGTCAAACAGAGGGGGAGGGTATGTGACACACTGAAGGGGTTAACTGTGGATGGGCGGTATGTTTCCCCTAGGTTTTGCTATTATGCAAGGCCTTAGTGCTGAGGTTGGGTGTCCAGCACCTTGGACACAGGTGATGGGAGCAGCCCAATCAGTCTTTTTTTTAAACCACTCAGCAGAGCTCAGAGTGTTGTTCTCTCTGGAAGGAGGCTGGAGAGCACACAGCCCTGACCTCTGTGCCTGGAGCAGCCAAGTGATTTTGTATAGTGGTGAGTTAGTGAACACCTGTATAGTTAGCACCCTGACGGGTAGGATTTTTGTTTATTTAATGCCTGAATGTGAAGGCTGTTTTATTTTGCTGCTACAATAAACGCAGGCGAGACCTGTTTTGGACTGTACTTTGGTGTCACTGTCTTGAACTGCATCACAGCACCCCGCTACCACGGTCTCTACTGGGCCAAATCTCCCACAGTACTTATTTTGTGTGTCCCGGTGTTAGCCAGGTCTGTCCCGGTGTTAGCCATTTGTGTCCTGGTGTTAGCCAGGTCTGTCCCGGTGTTAGCCATTTGTGTCCCGGTGTTAGCCAGGTGTGTCCCGGTGTTAGCCAGGTGTGTCCCGGTGTTAGCCAGGTGTGTCCCGGTGTAAGCCAGGTGTGTCCCGGTGTTAGCCAGGTGTGTCCAGGTGTTAGCCAGGTGTGTCCCGGTGTTAGCCATTTGTGTCCTGGTGTTAGCCAGGTCTGTCCCGGTGTTAGCCATTTGTGTCCCGGTGTTAGCCAGGTGTGTCCTGGTGTTAGCCAGGTTTGTCCTGGTGTTAGCCAGGTGTGTCCTGGTGTTAGCCAGGTGTGTCCCGGTGTTAGCCAGGTGTGTCCCGGTGTTAGCCAGGTTTGTCCCGATGTTAGCCAGGTGTGTCCTAGTGTTAGCCAGGTTTGTCCTGGTGTTAGCCAGGTGTGTTCTAGTGTTAGCCAGGTTTGTCCTGGTGTTAGCCAGGTGTGTCCCGGTGTTAGCCAGGTGTGTCCTAGTGTTAGCCAGGTTTGTCCTGGTGTTAGCCAGGTGTGTCCTAGTGTTAGCCAGGTGTGTCCCGGTGTTAGCCAGGTGTGTCCCGGTGTTAGCCAGGTGTGTCCCGGTGTTAGCCAGGTGTGTCCCGGTGTTAGCCAGGTGTGTCCCGGTGTTAGCCAGGTGTGTCCCGGTGTTAGCCAGGTGTGTCCTGGTGTTAGCCAGGTGTGTCCCGGTGTTAGCCAGGTGTGTCCCGGTGTTAGCCAGGTGTGTCCTAGTGTTAGCCAGGTTTTTCCTGGTGTTAGCCAGGACACACAAAATAGGTAGTGATGAGCAAACCCGATGAAGTGGATCCCTGTTTCGCGCCTCAGGATCTGCTCTGTTTTGTCCAAGTGTTGGCCAGTTCCTGGACCTCTGTGACCTGCCTCTTTTCCTATTCCCCTTCGACTTGGATTGACCTTTTTTTGGTTGATCACCATGTCCTGCATCTGTTCCAGTATCTGTGTGAAGAAGCTTGATCTCTATCTGGACCCCGTGTCCTGCTTTAGTCATGTAGAGTCGCCGTTGGTTAGAGAAATCTCTGGTTCAGTTAAAAATATATTTATTGTTACAGATTTAACTCAATTTCACAATATTTCATAAAAAAAAAAAAAAAATTCTTCAGATTCTGTTAATTTTTTCCCCTTTTTTTTCTAACAGAGAAGAGAATACAAAATTCATCAAAGACACCGGAGAAGCCGCAGTCCCTTGAAGCAAGGACAGAGATTTCGGAAACAAGTGACTGACATCACAAAGGGAGAATGAACTGAATTCCCAAATTTTTCTCTTTCAATGGTTCCATGGAATTTTCATTACTTTTAAGGCTCCTTGAAGACTTTGTGACGGCCAGTTCTCTGAATGGGAATAATGTGATTGGAGCCGGGATGGACGTTGCTAGGTTCTAACTTTCATAATACTGTGGACTCCACAAAAATGTCCGCCTTCCAGTGGTGGCTCCGTGAGATCCCGTGGATCTATAAAACATGGAATGAAGACTTGCATGGCTTTGTACAAAGTTAATTTTCCCAATCTTTCGAAATTTTTGGGCTTTTCAGGGATTTTTTTTATCAATACATTTACTGAACCAAAAAGTTTTTATCATTAGATAAGGTTTTCATAGAGAAGAAGTAATATTGGACTGTAGTGGTGCCTTCAAGCGGCAGAATTTGAGCCGGTGATCTCCCTGTAGAATCAATGAAGCATGGAGTTTGCCTTGGATTTTTATCGGGGAAAATCCAAGACTAAGGGGCAGATTTACTTACCCGGTCCGGACGCGATCCCGTGGTGCGTTGTCCGACATAGATTCGCGTCTGTCGCGATTCACTAAGCTTGTGCGCCCGAGTTCCTGCAGGTGCCGATGCTGCGCCGAGGTCCGCCGGAGTTCATCTTCTTCTTCCCGGTGCATGTAAGTGCAGTGATCTTGCCAACACATTTTGTTTTTTTAAATTCCACATTTTTTCCGAATCCGTTGGGTTGTTAGACGGCCATGCACCCCGATTTCTGTTGCATGCATGCCGGCGCCGATGCGCCAAAATCCGATCACGTGCGCTAAAAACCCAGGCCAATTCTGCGCAAAACGGAAATATTCTGGAAAACCTGACGGAATCGCGGTCCATGGACCCTTAGTAAATGTGCCCCATGTAATCGGCCTCTTAGGTCAGGTTTTTGTTGCCTTTTCGATACACAATTTGAACAATTTTACACCCTTTTTATATACTTTGTATTATTTGACTGCAGAAAAATCACCACCACTAAAGGCAGAAAACCTCCATGTTGGTCTCAAGTCTAAGATCTTGTGGATCATAAACAGGAATTCCCATAATCTCGAGAATGAAGGATTTTTGGTTTCCGTGATTTAGCTATTCAGTGTATGTATTTATAGGCCACCGGCAGCAGCAGTGCAATGTTTACTTCCTGGGAAGCTCTGTTTTTTTAATGTTTTTTTGTTGTTTGTATATTGGGTATATTTGTTGTTATTGGTTAAGTTTTTTTAATTTTATTTTTGTATAAAACAAAAAAAAATTTGTAAACTGAATGGGGAACCCTGACGATTGCCGTGGCTAATGGTTTGTTAAGTTCCTGAAAAAAAAAAAAATCAAGCTCTGCACAATAATTTATTCCAGTTGTGATGTATCAGCAGATAATAGGTTACGGTGTCTCCTAAAACTAAAGAATCGCAAATGTTATTGTCAAGGATTTCACGAAAATTCATGAGCTGAAAATGATGGATGACGTTTATATCGACTCCTCTGATTGATTGGCCACAAAAGTCACATGACCAACCGACACATCTAGCCGAGTCCTTAGACCACCTTAGGCTTTCCTACTATAGCTGAACACTGTTGGCCACCTTATAATAAGCATCTTCCATTAGACATGTTGCTGTATGTATATGTGCCTGTGCCTTTGCCTCCTTTGAAAGCTTCATCCTTTCCCTGTTTTCCCCATCCTTCTCTCTGTTTTTATACATATCTTCCTCTTTCTCAGTCCTTCGTCCCGTCCTCATGGCGCCCCCCATTGGGTCTTTTTCTCTCAATGTCCGTCTTACTCACAGGGAGTGGGGAGGGAGCAGGATGAGTTATAATCTTCTGCTACAGTTCCTCCTATTCAGCAGAGCTCAGACATGTAAACAAAGATCCACGGAGAGTTTGCAAACAGCACTAAAGTAAGTAAAGCAGAAAGCTGAATCACTTAATGGACATTCAGGAATTATTATTAAGCCAGTAAAGGAGCCTGGCAACTTATGTAAGAGACTGGCCAGCCCCTTTAAGGACACCGAGGCTTTGACATCGGGCAAAGCAATAATTTTCTAATGCAATCAACTGCACCTTGCTATGTAGATGTAGTCATATTTGTTAGGGTGACAATATCTTATTTAGTAAATATTATTAACTCATTTGGGCTGAAAAATTAAAATAAAAATTTGATTCATGAGAACATAGTGATTTCAAATTCTCCTAAATGGTTTGGTCAGCGTAAAAAGGAAATCTTCCATCAAAATCCATAATGACATTACTCATAGATCCAGGCACCGGGACTGTGGCAATCCACTTATATTTGTTATCTATGACCTCTTTCCTTTACTAAAATTAACTTTAAAAATTATGCTAATGATCCAGAAGGAGTCTGGAATGTGTTACCACAGCCACTTTGTGCTGCAGATTCCCAGACTGTTGCATTGTCTCCTCCTCTGTTCCCTCAGTGCTTCTGCACAGTGTAACAGCCAGTCAATCTGTAGCATGGAGAAGCTCTTGTAACAAAGTTGATTTTAGAAGGCACTTACTTTGCTCCTGGTTGCTGTGTGGTGAGAGTCTCCGGTACAATTTTAAGTATCCCTTAATTTCTCTGCTTCTACTGCCATGGCCCCCAGAGTTTTTGAAGATGTGTAATGACTGAATGTAATAACCAGTTCCTGGAACTTGCACAGTGTCATATAACTCCCAACTCAATTTCTTTTGGAGATTGTGTGAAAAATTATAACATGCTGCCTGCAGGATGTAGTGCCCTACATTATGTGCAATCTGCTCACCTCCTCCTGCTCTATAACATGCTGCCTGCAGATAGGACACTATGTACAATCTGCTCAGCTCCCCCTGCTCTATAACATGCTTCCTGCAGATAGGACACTATGTACAATCTGCTCAGC
Organism: Engystomops pustulosus; assembly: GCF_040894005.1. Lineage (NCBI taxonomy): Eukaryota > Metazoa > Chordata > Amphibia > Anura > Leptodactylidae > Engystomops > Engystomops pustulosus. Next base: position 253,258,850 of record NC_092412.1, on the reverse strand, counting down.
TCCTCCTGCTCTATAACATGCTGCCTGCAGATAGGACACTATGTACAATCTGCTCAGCTCCTCCTGCTCTATAACATGCTGCCTGCAGATAGGACACTATGTACAATCTGCTCAGCTCCTCCTGCTCTATAACACTCTGACTGCTGATGGGACACTTTGTAAGATCTACTCAGCTCATGCTATGTAATATGCTGCCTTAAAATTGGAAACAGTGTACAGTCGACTCAGCTCCTTTTGCTCTGTAACATGCTGCTGAAACATTGAAAATAATCTTTTTTAACAAATTTACTTGTATTGAGTCATTATTGATCTATAAATATGTGACTACAGAGCCAGAGCCAAACAAATACTGTAAGCGTTAACTGGTTGGTATTACACCTGGAGGATGTAATATTTAGTTAGTTGTCAATCCATTATTTTTTGCTTTTTATTACATTGTATATTTTGTACTGTCTTTATTTTATAAGTTAAGTTATATTGGCATAAATTAAGTCTTTCTAATAAAGATATTTAAACTTTTTAGATTTCTGTTTTTGTCAAAAAAAATACAAAGATGAAAGTTAAGTTTTTTAATTATTTGTTGCAAATTAATTTGTTGCATTATCCAGGTATCTACGTTATTAGCAGAAATACTGACCCATAAATCTGCTGCAGATGAATTATTCTCCGGCCCATCAGTATGTCTAACAGCTCTCTTGACGGATTGATTCAGTGCTCATATCCACATTCACTGCCAGGATCCTAAAATCAGTTATAATACATCAATACAGTACAGGAACCAAGCTTAATTACATAGATACCATAACAGACCTGAGTTTACTACACAGATATAGTAACAGAAATTAGTTTACTACATAGACACAGTTCCAGAACCAAGCTTACTACATAGATACAGTAACATAATCAAGTATAGAACATAGACATAGTACCAGAACCAAGCTTACTACATAGATACAGTAACAGAAATGAGTTTACTACATAGATATGGTAACAGCAATGAATTTACCACATATACACTGTTCCAGAACCAAGCTTACTACATAGATATAGTAACAGAATCAAGTATACAACATAGACACAGTACCAAAACCAAGCTTACTACATAGATACAGTAACAGAAATTAGTTTAGTACATAGATATGGCAACAGAAATGAATTTACCATATATACACTGTTCCAGAACCAAGCTTACTACATAGATACAGTAACAGAATCAAGTATACAACATAGACATAGTTCCAGAGCCAAACTTACTGCATAGAGTAACAGAACCAAGTTTATAATATAGATATAGTACCAAAACCAAGCTTACTAAATAGATACAGTAACAGAAATGAGTTTACTACATAGATATAGTAATAGAAATTCGTTTACCACATAGACACAGTTCCAGAACCAAGCTTACTACATAGATACAGTAACAGAACCAAGTTTACAACTTAGACATAGTACCAGAACCAAGCTTAGTAAATAGATACAGTACAGAAATGAGTTTACTACATAGACACAGCACCAGCACCAAACTTACTGCATAGATACTGTAACATAACCAAATTTACAATGAAGACATAGTACCAGAACCAAGCTTACTAAATAGATACAGTAACAGAAATTAGTTTACTACATAGACACAGCACCAGCACCAAACTTGGAAGGATTGGCAGAATATAATAGGAAAAATGAAATTAATATTCATTCCATCTGACTATACTGATCACCTCTGAGTGATAGGAGCTAAAGCAGCAATAAAACTGAGAAAAATTGTAAAGGGTTAACAATGATCTTTATTGTGTAAACATTAGAGATGAGCGAACATGCTCGTCCGAGCTTGATGCTCGTTCGAGTATTAGCGTACTCGAAACTGCTCGTTGCTCGGACGAATACTTCGCCCGCTCGAGAAAATGGCAGCTCCCGCCGTTTTGCTTTTTGGCGGCCAGAAACAGAGCCAATCACAAGCCAGGAGACTCTGCACTCCACCCAGCATGACGTGGTACCCTTACACGTCGATAGCAGTGGTTGGCTGGCCAGATCAGGTGACCCTGGGATAGACTAGCCGCTGGCCGCGCTGCTCGGATCATTCTGTCTCTGGATGCCGCTAGGGAGAGAGCTGCTGCTGGTCAGGGAAAGCGTTAGGGTGTTCTATTAGCTTACTGTTAGGCAGGAGTGATTCTACAAGAACCCAACAGCCCTTCTTAGGGCTACAATAACGTTCTACTTTTTTTTTTTTTTATTTGCATCTAGTACCATTTTGTGAGGAATTAGCAGGGGGACTTGCTACCGTTGTGTTTAGCTCTTAGTGACACACATATCCACCTCAAACACCAAAGTGGGAAAATTTAGTAGGGGTTGGATTTCAATTAGGCAATAACTCAGTGTCATCTCATCTGGCATAGTAGTGTGCTTTCATACTTGGCTAGAAAATAGCCATAGGAGAATCCAAACGGCTTACTTACGCCTACAGTAGCGTTATATATTTGATTTCTGGTTGATCTGCTGGTGGCTGTCCTTGCTGCAGTGCATCTACTAGCCAATTGTGAGCAATTTGTAGTGAGACTTGCGACCGCTGTGTTTTGCGCTTAGTGACGCACATATCCATTGCAAAGACCGAAGTGGGAAAATTTAGTAGGGGTTGGATTTCAATTAGGCACAGTCTGCCATTTGTCCTTTTTTATTTTACGTTTATTTTGTTTAATAACTCAGTGTCATCTCATCTGGCATAGCAGTGTGCTTTCATACTTGGCTAGAAAATAGCCATAGCAATAGGATAGCATCGTTTGGTTTTAAAAACTCAAAAACACAAAAAAAAAAAAAAACACAAAAAAAAGTTAAAAAAAAATTAAAGCTATAACTCTCATTTTAAAAATGTTTAACCCGAGGGCTAGGGGTAGAGGACGAGGGTGGGGACGTGGGCGTCCAACTACTGCAGGGGTCAGAGGCCGTGGTCCTGGCCGGGGTGAGACACCACCTGCTTATGAGGGAGCAGGGGAACGCCGCAGAGCTACACTCCCTAGGTTCATGTCTGAAGTTACTGGGACTCGTGGTAGAGCACTGTTGAGGCCAGAACAGTGCGAACAGGTGATGTCGTGGATTGCTGACAATGCTTCGAGCAATTTGTCCACCAGTCAGTCTTCCACGCAGTCCACCCATGTCACCGAAATCGCCACTCCTCCAGCTCCTGCACCTCAGCCTCCTCCCCCCCAGTCTGCCCCCTCCCAGGAAAATTTGGCATTTGAACCGGCATACTCTGAGGAACTGTTTTCTGGACCCTTCCCACAGTCACAAACCACTTGTCCGGTTGCTGCTGAGCAATTTTCCGATGCCCAGGTTTTCCACCAGTCACAGTCTGTGGGTGATGATGACCTTCTTGACGTAGTGGAAGTGTGTAAAGAGGTGTCCGACGATGAGGAGACACGGTTGTCAGACAGTGGGGAAGTTGTTGTCAGGGCAGGAAGTCCGAGGGGGGAGCAGACTGAGGGATCGGAGGATGATGAGGTGACAGACCCAAGCTGGGTTGAGAGGCCGGGTGAACACAGTGCTTCTGAGACGGAGGAGAGTCCTCGACCAGAACAGGTTGGAAGAGGCAGTGGTGGGGCCAGACGGAGAGGCAGGGCCAGAGCTGGTGCATCAGCGCCAAATGTGTCAACTAGTGAAGCTCCCGTGGTGAGGGCTCTTGCGGCGAGGGCTAGATCTTCAGAAGTCTGGAGGTTCTTTAAGGAAACACCGGATGACTGACGGACTGTGGTGTGCAACATTTGCCAAACCAGGCTCAGCAGGGGTTCCACCACTACTAGCTTAACTACCACCAGTATGCGCAGGCATATGAATGCTAAACACCCCACTCAGTGGCAACAAGCCCGTTCACCTCCGGCCGTGCACACCACTGCTCCTTCCCCTGTGTCAGCTGATAGTCAGCCCCCTGCCCAGGACCCTGCCACAAAAACCCATCGTCGCCTCCACGATCCTCCACAGCATCCACCAGCGTTCAGCTCTCCATACCCCAGACGCTGGAGCGGAAACGCAAATATAGTGCAACCCACCCGCACGCCCAAGCCCTTAATGTGCACATCTCCAGATTGCTTAGCCTGGAGATGCTGCCCTATAGGCTAGTAGAGACCGAGGCCTTTCGTAACCTCATGGCGGCGGCCGCCCCTCGGTATTCGGTCCCCAGCCGCCACTACTTTTCCCGATGTGCCGTCCCAGCCCTGCACCAGCACGTGTCAGACAACATCACCCGTGCCCTGACCAACGCCGTTTCTGACAAGGTCCACCTGACCACGGACACGTGGACGAGTGCTGCCGGGCAGGGCCACTATATATCGCTGACGGCACATTGGGTTAACTTGGTGGAGGCTGGGACCGAGTCTGACCCTGGGGCTGGTCATATACTGCCGACGCCGAGGATTGCGGGGCCTACCTCGGTCCAGGTGTTTCAGGCCTACTATGCCTCCTCCTCCTCCCACCCCTCCTCCACCTCCTCCTCCGAACTACCATCCGTGGGCACGGCGCCATCAGTCGGTAGCTCTAGGCACAGCAGCAGTGCCGTTGCTAAGCGACAGCAGGCGGTGCTCAAACTGCTGAGCCTAGGCGATAAAAGGCACACCGCCCAAGAGCTATTACAGGGCATCACGGCGCAGACTGATCTGTGGCTGGCACCGCTGAACCTGAAGCCAGGCATGGTTGTGTGTGACAACGGCCGTAACCTGGTGGCGGCTCTGCAACTCGGCAGACTGACACATGTGCCATGCCTGGCCCATGTGTTAAATCTGATAGTTCAGCGTTTCCTCAAGACATACCCCAATCTGTCAGATTTGCTCACGAAGGTGCGCCGCATCTGTGCGCATTTCAGGAAGTCCAGCACAGATGCTGCCACTCTCAGGGCAGCGCAGCGTCGCCTCCAACTGCCCGCTCACCGACTGTTGTGCGACGTGCCCACGAGGTGGAATTCAACACTGACCATGTTATCCAGAGTTTACCAGCAGCGCCGAGCCATTGTAGACTGCCAGATGTCAACTTCCACCAGAACTGGTAGTCAGGTCAGTCAGCTTCCTCAAGTCTACAATGAGGAGTGGACGTGGATGTCTGATATCTGTCAGGTGCTGAGTAACTTTGAGGAGTCAACACAGATGGTCAGTGGCGATGCCGCCATCATCAGCCTCACCATCCCGCTGCTTGGCCTGTTGAAAAACTCTCTGATCAGCATGAAGTCGGAAGCTTTGCGCTCGTCACAAGAGACGGGGGAAGAAGATTCCCTTGTTGATAGCCAAAGCACCCTCAGGTCTGTTTCTCAGCGCATATCGGAGGAGGTGGAGGTGGAGGAGGATAAGGAGGAAGAGGAGGAGAATGTTGGCGAGACACAAGAGGGGACCATTGTTGAGTCCTTTACTGTTCAGCGTGTATGGGCAGAAGAAGAGGAGTTGGTGGAGTTGGAGGAGGAGGAAATGGACAGTCAGGCCAGTGAGGGGAGTGAATTCTTACGCGTTGGTACTCTGGCGCATATGGCAGATTTCATGCTAGGCTGCCTATCCCGTGACCCTCGCGTTCAAAGAATTTATTCCAGCACCGATTACTGGGTGTTCACTCTCCTGGACCCACGGTACAAGCAAAATCTTTCCACTCTCATCCCTGCAGAGGAAAGGAGTGTGAGAATGCATGAATACCAGCAGGCCCTGGTGCACAAGCTGAAACAGTATTTCCCTTCTGACAGCGCTAGCGGCAGAGTGCGTAGTTCTGCGGGACAAGTAGCGAGGGAGAGTAGGCGAGCAGGCAGCTTGTCCAGCACTGGCAAGGGTACGCTTTACAAGGCTTTTGCCAGCTTTATGTCACCCCAGCAAGACACTGTCACCTGTCCCCAGTCTCGGCAGAGTAGGGCTGATCTTTACAGAAAGATGGTGAGGGAGTACGTAGCTGACCACACCATCGTCCTAAATGATCACACAGCTCCCTACAACTACTGGGTTTCAAAGCTGGACATGTGGCACGAACTGGCGCTGTACGCCTTGGAGGTTCTTGCCTGCCCTGCCGCTAGCGTCTTGTCCGAGCGGGTTTTCAGTGCAGCTGGTGGCATCATCACCGATAAGCGTACACGCCTGTCGACTGACAGCGCTGACAGGCTGACGCTTATCAAGATGAATAAAGCCTGGATTTCTCATAATTTCCAATCTCCACCAGGTGAAGGAAGCTCAACCTGAATAATTGATCCACTCCTCCTCCTCCTCATTTTCCTCCTTCTCCTCCTCTTTGTACAGTAAAGCAGAGGAAACTGGCTATTTTTTGACAGGGCCCACTGGCTCTTGCTATAGTACTTTATGCATTTAATTTTTCTGGAGGGCCACCGACCCGGTCCTCTGTTTTAAACAATTTTTGGGAGTGCCACATACAGGCACTCAATCTATTCAATTTTTCTGGAGGGCCACCGACCCGTTCCTCTTTTTTAAACAATTTTTGGGAGTGCCACATACAGGCACTCAATCTATTCTATTTTTCTGGAGGGCCACCTACCTGCTCCTCTGGTTTGAAAACTTTTTGGGACTGCCACATACAGGCACTCAATCGATTCCATTTTTCTGGAGGGCCACCTACCTGCTCCTCTGGTTTGAAAACTTTTTGGGACTGCCACATACAGGCACTCAATCTATTCTATTTTTCTGGAGGGCCACCTACCTGCTCCTCTGGTTTGAAAACTTTTTGGGACTGCCACATACAGGCACTCAATCTATTCAATTTTTCTGGAGGGCCACCTACCTGCTCCTCTGGTTTGAAAACTTTTTGGGACTGCCACATACAGGCACTCAATCTATTCCATTTTACTGGAGGGCCACCTACCTGCTCCTCTGGTTTGAAAAATTTTTGGGACTGCCACATACAGGCACTATCCAAATTAAATTGTCTCCATAGCAGCCTCCACACGTTGTCTCCATTGCTACCTCCAAAAGTCGTCCATATAGCTGCCTCCATACATCGTCCCTTTATCAAACGAGGTGTGTCAGGCAGAAATTTGGGTTGTTTTCATGGATTCCACATCAAAGTTGTTAACTTTGTCGCCACCCAGCTGTGTTATCCACAAAATATACTAATAAACTTTTATCATTTACCAATATTATTTCAGCGCTTCTTGCGCATCTGTTTACATTCCCCTCACCCGCCATATCCTAAACTTATAAGAACGCTACTACACTTGATCTTATACAAAAGGTTCTTAGAAGTGCTGTTTGGGGAGTAGCCTAGAGACAGGGGCTTGGATTGGCGAAAGCTCGCCTGGCAGCGGAGCGCCAGCTCCATGCCAAGATCCAACTAACATAGTTTTAACTGCAGAACCTTTAATCTACTGCTAGTTCACTGCCTCCATACATGGTCCCCTTATCAAACGAGCTGTGTCAGGCAGAATTTTGGGTTGTTTTCATGGCTTCCATGTTAACTTTGTCGCCACCCTGCTGTGTAATCCACAAAATATACTGGCAAACTTTTATCATGTACCGATATTATTTGAGCGCTTCTTGCTCACCTCCTTTGGTTCCTCTCTGCCACCCATTGGTTTGAAGCCTGAGTCCATTTAGGGTATGTCGCCATGCCACTCTCTAGCCTGCTGCCGCTGCCTCTGCATGCCGTCCCCTATAGTGTCAGGGTCAATTATTGGATGTTTTAGATGCTATCTAGCTTCATTCTGTCACTCTGTCATGGCCATGCTGTTGCCCATAGTTTTGGCATAATGGTGCGATTAAGCAGCCTCAGAGGCATCCATGCATGCTGCCCCTGCTGTTTCCTGTCCATTTCCGTGGTGTTTCCATCCTTTTCTGAGGTTCCCAGGTGTTTGGCCAAGCTTCCCTGTGCAGAGCCTTGGTCCCCTTGAAAAATGCTCGAGTCTCCCATTGACTTCAATGGGGTTCGTTATTCGAGACGAGCACTCGAGCATCGGGAAAAGTTCGTCTCGAATAACGAGTACCCGAGCATTTTAGTGCTCGCTCATCTCTAGTAAACATCACTATTGTCTAATCCCACTTTTGTGGGAAAACCCCTTTAATAAGTAGCAATATTTGGTAAGAACAATAGTGGATACAGTGTTATACATTCACATGTAATAAAACCTAAAACCAAATATGTACAATATGTTGTTAATGTAAATATATTATATTATCAGGACATGGAGCAGGAAGGATGTGACGCTCGGGCTCCCGGATATCCAGATCTATATTTATAGTAATTATATATTGTACATATTTGGTTTTAGGTTTTATTACATGGGAATGTATAACACTGTATCTTCTATGGTTATTACTAATTATTGCTTCTTATTATATGTTATTATTAGATATCAAGCAATAATTTACTGTACAAACAAAATCATTCATTTTCATCCCCGAAAAAGGTGCAAAGATGGATGAAAGTGAGTAGCGCGACCCTTAGTAAATGAGCCCCACAGTGTTGCCTACAGTAGCCAGTAGTCGCAGTGATGCCTCCAGTAGCCAGTAGTCGCAGTGATGCCCCCCAGTAGACAGTAGTCGCAGTGATGCCCCTATGACACAGTGCCTGTCCTCAGTAACCAGTAGTCACAGTGATCCCCCTAGTAGTCACAGGAATGCCTCCAGAATGCCTGTAGTCACAGTGATCCCCCCAGTAGTCACAGGAATGCCTCCAGAATGCCAGTAGTCACAGGAATGCCCCCAGTAGTCACAGGAATGCCCCCAGTAGTCACAGGAATGCCCCCAGTAGTCACAGGAATGCCTCCAAAATGCCAGTAGTCACAGTGATGCCCCAAGTAGCCATAGAGATGCCCCCATTAGTCACATTGATGCCCCCAGAGCAGCATCTACTATTACACAGACCGCGGGCTTGCAATTTGTGTGAAAGAAGGAAAACAGAGGAGGACGGAGGCTGAAAGCTCACGTGCTCCGCTGCCTTATGTGGGAGGTGGGAATCCAGAAAGGGGTGGTGACCCAAAAGCTAAGAACCACTGATTTACAAGGTATAAATAGGTTCAGGTGAAGTCTTCCAGGAAACCTCATGACTTTCAAAAACCGCAGATTTTTATTCCTAATAACAACGGAAATTACCCAAAATTTCCTCATCTGCACGTCAACAGGACATAATGATAAAGTATTAACGAATGTCTATACCATACCAAGCAAAGAACAATCATGGAGAATGTTCTCCAGATGTACAAGTCTGTGGACTCAACTGTTACAAACCTGGTCAATCAATACACAGTGATTCCCCAACTAAACAATTCCATCAGAATGTATATAGTCGATATAGTCGAGTATAAGCCGACCCGAGTATAAGTCGAGACCCCTAATTTTACCACCAAAACTAGGAAAACCTATGACTCGAGTATAAGCCGAAGCTGGGAAATGCATTGGTCACAGCCTCCCAGTATATTGCCAGGCAGCCCCATGTAGTATACAGCCAGCACCCTTTAGTATGTAGCCAGCCAGCCCCTTGTAGTGTAAAGCCTGCTAGCCTGCTTTAGTATATACTATATACTAAAGCAGGCTAGCAGGCTTTAGCAGGCTTTTATATACTATATAGCCAGCCAACCCCCTGTAGAATTTAGCCAGCCCCCTGTAGTATATAGCCACCAGGCCCCTGTAGTAGTTAGCCTGCCAGCCCCTATAGTATATAGCCTGCAAGCCCCTGTAGTATATAGCCTGCCAGCCCCCGGTAGTATATAGCCACCAGCCCCCTGTAGAATATACCCAGCCAGCCCCCTGTAGTATATAGCCAGCAGCCCCTGTAGTACTTAGCCTGCCAGCCCCTGTAGTATATAGCCAGCCCCCTGTAGTGTATAGCCTACCGGCCCCTGTACTTTATAGCCTGCCAGTCCCCAGTAGTATATAGCCAGCCCCCTGTAGTGTATAGCCTGCCAGTCCCCAGTAGTATACAGCCAGCCCACTTTATTATGTAGCCAGCCAGCCCCATGTACTATACAGCCAGCCAGCCCCATTTAGTAGCGAGCCAGCAGCCTTTATTAGCCAGCCAGCCCCTTTAGTATACAGCCAGCCCCCAGTTAGCCCAGCATGTAAAAAAAATAAACATACATACTCACCTTTGGGTGGTCCCGATGCTTGGCTCCTTTTGTGTCTTCTCCGCGATGCTCCGGTCCCCGCAGCTCCTCTTCTGTCTTCTATCTGATGTAAGAGCTGACAGAGCCGCGGCCATGCGATCTGCTGGTCAGCGCACATTGTGATGCGCCCACTGATGATGTCACATATGTGTAGTTTCCTGTTTTGCTCATTTCATACTTGTGCCTTGAGCATTTTTTGCTAAAATTTTATTCCATAAATTTCCATATTCATTGAAGTTTGTCCTATTTGTGTTAGCACATTATTGTATTAGGGTGAGCCCTGGGTCTAGTGAGTGACGACAAGTACAGGATATTGTGCTGCGGGAAGTTGTACAGAAAGCTCAACATGGCTAAAGAAGACTTAAAGGGCTATTCCCATCTGGGCATTTACATTTAATTAAATTCATTTGCCATATATAAACATTTCTTCAATTGGATGTTATTAAAGAAATTGTTCCTATGTTAAAATAATTTCTCATAAATGTTGTCATATTGTCCCTTAGAAATGAGATGGCTTCCTTGGATACGACCAGCTCACATTTTGGCAGCAGTGGCCAGACATGCACTATTGAGCCCTGGCTGACTATGTGGCTTCACCGTTCATTACTACAGGACGGCTGTGGGACATGCAGTAACTCCCGGACATTTTATATACAAAAACCTTTTGTTTCTTTGTGCAATCCCTCCAGCAGAGGTGGGCGTATCCAAGGACACAGTCATATTTCTAAGGTACCATATGACTACATTTATGAGAAATTATCTTCACACAGGTACATATTTTTTTAATAACATCTTATTGAAGAAATGTTTATATATGGCAGATTAATGACACTGAATGTGACTGCCCAGACGAGACAAGAAGACCCCTTTAATTCTCATTGCTCTTGGGTAGATTTCAGAAATGTATCTTCTGCTTGTTACTAGTGCATCCAGGTGTTGTATCTAAATGTAAGACCCGGCGCACGCCATGCCACAATTATTACGGAATTAGGCTACATTCAGACGACTGTATGGGGGACGTATATACGGGGACCTATATACGCCCCCCATGGGCCGGCGATGGTCGCACGGTGCCATACGGGAGTGGTACGGTGCCGCACATGTGCGGTATCATTCCGTACCCGTGAAAAGATAGGACATATGACCCTATGGAGAGGGGCGGGGGTGAGCAGCGCTCACCTCCACCTCCCCTCCCCGGTGCCGCCATGCGGCGAGCACACGTGTGTCTGAATGCAGTCTTACTCTGACGTGACGTACATTTCAGCTATAACTTGCTCCAATCATTATATCCCTGTTATATCTGAGCCGAGATTGTTCTGGATAACACGTTTCCTGTGGACCAAGATAGTTTCTTGGTTACTCCCAGGGATGCAACTGTCGGCTAATGAAGGGAACCAACCTTCCCCTTACATGAGCGAGAGACCCCAGACCACAGGATTGGACTATAAACTCCTGTGATCTGATTTCATGTAGTTACAGAAATACTCGTCATTGTGATGGTGGAAAGAAAAAGTATGAAAATTTGTAAATAAGTAAATACTAATTTGATACTAAGTACTAATAAATGGATTTCATAATTTCTCAGGGGCTTTTGGGTTCTCCTTTGGCTGACTCCCGTAACCTGCAGATTGATTGTAATTAGATGGTCAATCAGGATTGTGAATGAGGATTATGATAAGGAAATATATTTTTTGTAATGTTTTATTTCTATTAATAAGGAAAAGGCCCATAAAAAGTAAATTATTATTATTATTATTATTATTATCCCCTGCACCTCGAGCTGCTTATATTCTAGGACCTGACAGCTTGGACCGGGCTCCCTGTACCGTGGTAGGTCCCAGGTGGACAATACAGGGATAAAGTTGCCCTTTTTAGCAGTTAACCCTAAGTTCCTAACCTCTGACATTGTATTAGATATCAGATATTACAAAGGCAATAGCAGACAATTAAAAAACATAAAATATATTAAGCCGAGGCTCCTAATTTTACGACAAAAAACTGGGAAAACTTATTCACTCGAGTATAAGCCTAGGGTGGAAAATGCATCGGTCACAGCCTTCCCCTAGTATATAGCCAGCCGCTGCTCCAGTATGTTGCCAGCCAGTCCCCTGTATATAGCCGCCCCTGCCCCTAGTATGTAGCCAGCCAGTCCCTTGTATATAGCTGCTCCTGCCCCTAGAATGTAGCCAGCCCCGGGCTCTATTATATAGCCAGCCCCCTGACCCAGTATATAGCCAGCCAGCCAGTTCCATGTATACAGCCAGCCAGCCCCAGTATATAGCCAGCCAGTCCCCTGTATATAGCCAGTCAGCCCTAGTTAATAACCAACCAGCTGCAGTATGTAGCCATCCAGTCCCCTGTGTATAGCCAGCCCCTTGCCTCCAGTATGTAGCCAGCTCAGGGCCCCAACATATAACCAGCCCCCTCACCCAGTATATAGCCAGCCAGCCAGTCCCCTGTATGTAGCTAACCAGCCCCAGTATATAGACAGCTAGCTCCAGTATATAGCCAGCCAAGCCCCTGTATATGGCCACCCAGCCCCAGCATATAGGGAGCCAGCCAGCCCCTTGTATGTAGCCAGCCAGACCCCTGTATATAGCCACCCAGCCCCTTGTATAAAGCCAGCCAGTCCCTTGTATATAGCCATCCAGCTGGTCCCTTGTCTATTCCCAGCAGCCCCAGTATATAGCCACCTTATATAGCCAGCCAGACTGTCACTTGTATATAACCAGCCAGTCCCCTGTATATAGCCAACCAGTCCCTTGTATATAGCCATCCAGCCAGTCCCTTGTATATAGCTAGCCAATCCACTGTATATAGCCACACAGCAGAGCCCAGGTGTGTGGCACCCTGCATCCAGTGATCTCCTCAGCAGGGGCTTCTCCTGGAGGGGATCCCCCAGTGCTGATCTCCTGCTGCCCCCCTGTAATTCTGCCCAGTATTCTCTTCAGAAACCAGTGTGATCATCCTGCTACATGGGGGACACTTCTCTTCTATCCTGATACACAGGGGACACTTGTCTGTACTATCTGCAAAATCCTGCAAACTTCTCTTCTGTCCTGCTCCGAGCTGCTGCTTTGCAGTTTGTTTGTAAATAGAAGGTCATAAACTGTAAACAGGGGCTGCATGTAATGTCTGTAGTGTCAGCTGAGCTCTGTTGCTGGGGATGAGCTGCTCGGCACGAGAGCTTAGTGCTGCTTCTCAGTTAACTCCACCTTCTGGCTGGAGTGTTTTTGTGCCTGTTTTTGCGCCTGAATGAAAACTTTCTAATGATGAATGATTATAAGGCACAGCAAAACATTTGGATGGGTAGGATAAATGAGTAAAACATGGTTATTTTTGCTGCACGGCTTGTTTATATATCACAGTTATGTATCACACATAACCCTACAGTTATACATCACCCATACCCCTACAGTTAAATATCACCCAGATCCCTACAGGTATATATCACAAGTAATCCTACAATTATATATCACCCATATCCCTACAGTTATATATCACACATATCTGTCAGGACATGAACTGGCAAACTCCGCTGTCCCAGGCTGCAGCTCTACCAACTGAGCTAAGCAACACTCTGGACAGCTCCAGTGCTGATCCTTGGCCTAGTTTTTGACTTTCCTGTTCCTAGTTCCTGTTTCCCTGGCCTTGCTCCACCCCTTCCTAGGTTGGACTTCATATTTAAACCCAGCCTTGCCTATACATCCTTGCAAGATTATTCTGCTTCCAGCCTGTAGTCTAGCTTGTCTCCTTCTCTCCTGTGATTGACTCCTCTATTGTGCAACAACCACCGGCTTCCTCCTGACTACGATACCTGCCTGCTCCCTCAATACTGATGCTGATCTCCTGTGCTACGACCTCCGGCTTCCTCCTGACTATGATACCTGCCTGCTCCTCTGTACTGCTAAGCCTCTCCTGTGTTCCGACCTCTGGCTTCCTCCTGATACATCACCCATATCCCTACAGTTATATATCACCCATATCCCTACAATTAGATACCACACATATCCCTACAGTTATATACCACACATATCCCTACAGTTATATATCTCACATATCCCTACAGTTATATATCTCACATATCCCTACAGTTATATATCACCCATATCCCTACAGTTATATATCACCCATATCCCTACAGTTATATATCACCCATATCCCTACAGTTATATATCACCCATATCCCTACAATTAGATACCACACATATCCCTACAGTTATATACCACACATATCCCTACAGTTATATATCTCACATATCCCTACAGTTATATATCTCACATATCCCTACAGTTATATATCTCACATATCCCTACAGTTATATATCACCCATATCCCTACAGTTATATATCACCCATATCCCAACAGTTATATATCACCCATATCCCTACAGTTATACATCACCCATATCCCTACAGTTATACATCACCCTTATCCCTACAGTTATATATCACCCATATCCCTACAGTTATATATCACCCATATCCCTACAGTTATATATCACCCATATCCCTACAGCTATACATCACCCATATCCCTACAGTTATACATCACCCATATCCCTACAGTTATACATCACCCATATCCCTACAGTTATATATCACCCATATCCCTACAGTTATATAGCACCCATATCCCTACAGTTATACATCACCCATATCCCTACAGCTATACATCACCCATATCTAGAGATGAGCGAACATGCTCGTCCGAGCTTGATGCTCGGTCGAGCATTAGCGTACTCGAAACTGCTCGTTGCTCGGACGAATACTTCGCCCGCTCGAGAAAATGGCAGCTCCCGCCGTTTTGCTTTTTGGCGGCCAGAAACAGAGCCAATCACAAGCCAGGAGACTCTGCACTCCACCCAGCATGACGTGGTACCCTTACACGTCGATAGCAGTGGTTGGCTGGCCAGATCAGGTGACCCTGGGATAGACTAGCCGCTGCCCGCGCTGCTCGGATCATTCTGTGTCTGGATGCCGCTAGGGAGAGAGCTGCTGCTGGTCAGGGAAAGCGTTAGGGTGTTCTATTAGCTTACTGTTAGGCAGGAGTGATTCTCCAAGAACCCAACAGCCCTTCTTAGGCCTACAATAACGTTCTACTTTTTTTTTTTTTTATTTGCATCTAGTACCATTTTGTGAGGAATTAGCAGGGGGACTTGCTACCGTTGTGTTTAGCTCTTAGTGGCACACATATCCACCTCAAACACCAAAGGGGAAAATTTAGTAGGGGTTGGATTTCAATTAGGCACAGTCTGCCATTTGTCCTTTTTTATTTTACGTTTATTTTGTTTAATAACTCAGCGTCATCTCATCTGGCATAGTAGTGTGCTTTCATACTTGGCTAGAAAATAGCCATAGGAGAATACAAAGAGCTTACTTACGCATACAGTAGCGTTCTATATATTTGATTTCTGGTTGATCTGCTGGTGGCTGTACTTGCTGCAGTGCATCTACTAGCCAATTGTGAGCAATTTGTAGTGAGACTTGCGACCGCTGTGTTTTGCGCTTAGTGACGCACATATCCATTGCAAAGACCGAAGTGGGAAAATTTAGTAGGGGTTGGATTTCAATTAGGCACAGTCTGCCATTTGTCCTTTTTTATTTTACGTTTATTTTGTTTAATAACTCAGCGTCATCTCATCTGGCATAGTAGTGTGCTTTCAAATTGGCTAGAAAATAGCCATAGCTATAGGATAGCATCGTTTGTTTTTAAAAACTCAAAAACACAAAAAAAAACAAAAAACCCAAAAAAAAGTTAAAAAAAAATTAAAGCTATAACTCTCATTTTAAAAATGTTTAACCCGAGGGCTAGGGGTAGAGGACGAGGGCGGGGACATGGGCGTCCAACTACTGCAGGGGTCAGAGGCCGCGGTCCTGGGCGGGGTGAGACACCACCTGCTTATGAGGGAGCAGGGGAACGCCGCAGAGCTACACTCCCTAGGTTCATGTCTGAAGTTACTGGGACTCGTGGTAGAGCACTGTTGAGGCCAGAACAGTGCGAACAGGTGATGTCGTGGATTGCTGACAATGCTTCGAGCAATTTGTCCACCAGTCAGTCTTCCACGCAGTCCACCCATGGCACCGAAATCGCCACTCCTCCAGCTCCTGCACCTCAGCCTCCTCCCCCCCAGTCTGCCCCCTCCCAGGAAAATTTGGCATTTGAACCGGCATACTCTGAGGAACTGTTTTCTGGACCCTTCCCACAGTCACAAACCACTTGTCCGGTTGCTGCTGAGCAATTTTCCGATGCCCAGGTTTTCCACCAGTCACAGTCTGTGGGTGATGATGACCTTCTTGACGTAGTGGAAGTGTGTAAAGAGGTGTCCGACGATGAGGAGACACGGTTGTCAGACAGTGGGGAAGTTGTTGTCAGGGCAGGAAGTCCGAGGGGGGAGCAGACTGAGGGATCGGAGGATGATGAGGTGACAGACCCAAGCTGGGTTGAGAGGCCGGGTGAACACAGTGCTTCTGAGACGGAGGAGAGTCCTCGACCAGAACAGGTTGGAAGAGGCAGTGGTGGGGCCAGACGGAGAGGCAGGGCCAGAGCTGGTGCATCAGCGCCAAATGTGTCAACTAGTGAAGCTCCCGTGGCGAGGGCTCTTGCGGCGAGGGCTAGATCTTCAGAAGTCTGGAGGTTCTTTAAGGAAACACCGGATGACCGACGGACTGTGGTGTGCAACATTTGCCAAACCAGGCTCAGCAGGGGTTCCACCACTACTAGCTTAACTACCACCAGTATGCGCAGGCATATGAATGCTAAGCACCCCACTCAGTGGCAACAAGCCCGTTCACCTCCGGCCGTGCACACCACTGCTCCTTCCCCTGTGTCAGCTGATAGTCAGCCCCCTGCCCAGGACCCTGCCACAAAAACCCCATCGTCGCCTCCACGATCCTCCACAGCATCCACCAGCGTTTAGCTCTCCATACCCCAGACGCTGGAGCGGAAACGCAAATATAGTGCAACCCACCCGCACGCCCAAGCCCTTAATGTGCACATCTCCAGATTGCTTAGCCTGGAGATGATGCACTATAGGCTAGTAGAGACCGAGGCCTTTCGCAACCTCATGGCGGCGGCCGCCCCTCGGTATTCGGTCCCCAGCCGCCACTACTTTTCCCGATGTGCCGTCCCAGCCCTGCACCAGCACGTGTCAGACAACATCATCCGTGCCCTGACCAACGCCGTTTCTGACAAGGTCCACCTGACCACGGACACGTGGACGAGTGCTGCCGGGCAGGGCCACTATATATCGCTGACGGCACATTGGGTTAACTTGGTGGAGGCTGGGAGCGAGTCTGACCCTGCGGCTGGTCATATACTGCCGACGCCGAGGATTGCGGGGCCTACCTCGGTCCAGGTGTTTCAGGCCTACTATGCCTCCTCCTCCTCCCACCCCTCCTCCACCTCCTCCTCCGAACTACCATCCGTGGGCACGGCGCCATCAGTCGGTAGCTCTAGGCACAGCAGCAGTGCCGTCGCTAAGCGACAGCAGGCGGTGCTTAAACTGCTGAGCCTAGGCGATAAAAGGCACACCGCCCAAGAGCTATTACAGGGCATCACGGCGCAGACTGATCTGTGGCTGGCACCGCTGAACCTGAAGCCAGGCATGGTTGTGTGTGACAACGGCCGTAACCTGGTGGCGGCTCTGCAACTCGGCAGACTGACACATGTGCCATGCCTGGCCCATGTGTTAAATCTGATAGTTCAGCGTTTCCTCAAGACATACCCCAATCTGTCAGATTTGCTCACGAAGGTGCGCCGCATCTGTGCGCATTTCAGGAAGTCCAGCACAGATGCTGCCACTCTCAGGGCAGCGCAGCGCCGCCTCCAACTGCCCGCTCACCGACTGTTGTGCGACGTGCCCACGAGGTGGAATTCAACACTGACCATGTTATCCAGAGTTTACCAGCAGCGCCGAGCGATTGTAGACTGCCAGATGTCAACTTCCACCAGAACTGGTAGTCAGGTCAGTCAGCTTCCTCAAGTCTACAATGAGGAGTGGACGTGGATGTCTGATATCTGTCAGGTGCTGAGTAACTTTGAGGAGTCAACACAGATGGTCAGTGGCGATGCCGCCATCATCAGCCTCACCATCCCGCTGCTTGGCCTGTTGAAAAACTCTCTGATCAGCATGAAGTCGGAAGCTTTGCGCTCGTCACAAGAGACGGGGGAAGAAGATTCCCTTGTTGATAGCCAAAGCACCCTCAGGTCTGTTTCTCAGCGCATATCGGAGGAGGTGGAGGTGGAGGAGGATGAGGAGGAAGAGGAGGAGAATGTTGGCGAGACACAAGAGGGGACCATTGTTGAGTCCTTTACTGTTCAGCGTGTATGGGCAGAAGAAGAGGAGTTGGAGGAGGAGGAAATGGACAGTCAGGCCAGTGAGGGGAGTGAATTCTTACGCGTTGGTACTCTGGCGCATATGGCAGATTTCATGCTAGGCTGCCTATCCCGTGACCCTCGCGTTCAAAGAATTTATTCCAGCACCGATTACTGGGTGTTCACTCTCCTGGACCCACGGTACAAGCAAAATCTTTCCACTCTCATCCCTGCAGAGGAAAGGAGTGTGAGAATGCATGAATACCAGCAGGCCCTGGTGCACAAGCTGAAACAGTATTTCCCTTCTGACAGCGCTAGCGGCAGAGTGCGTAGTTCAGCGGGACAAGTAGCGAGGGAGAGTAGGCGAGCAGGCAGCTTGTCCAGCACTGGCAAGGGTACGCTTTACAAGGCTTTTGCCAGCTTTATGTCACCCCAGCAAGACACTGTCACCTGTCCCCAGTTTCGGCAGTGTAGGGCTGATCTTTACAGAAAGATGGTGAGGGAGTACGTAGCTGACCATACCATCGTCCTAAATGATCACACAGCTCCCTACAACTACTGGGTTTCAAAGCTGGACATGTGGCACGAACTGGCGCTGTACGGCTTGGAGGTTCTTGCCTGCCCTGCCGCTAGCGTCTTGTCCGAGCGGGTTTTCAGTGCAGCTGGTGGCATCATCACCGATAAGCGTACACGCCTGTCGACTGACAGCGCTGACAGGCTGACGCTTATTAAGATGAATAAAGCCTGGATTTCTCATAATTTCCAATCTCCACCAGGTGAAGGAAGCTCAACCTGAATAATTGATCCACTCCTCCTCCTCCTCATTTTCCTCCTTCTCCTCCTCTTTGTACAGTAAAGCAGAGGAAACTGGCTATTTTTTGACAGGGCCCACTGGCTCTAGCTATAGTACTTTATGCATTTAATTTTTCTGGAGGGCCACCTACCCGGTCCTCTGTTTTAAACAATTTTTGGGAGTGCCACATACAGGCACTCAATCTATTAAATTTTTCTGGAGGGCCACCTACCCGGTCCTCTGTTTTAAACAATTTTTGGGAGTGCCACATACAGGCACTCAATCTATTCAATTTTTCTGGAGGGCCACCTACCTGCTCCTCTGGTTTGAAAATTTTTTTGGACTGCCACATACAGGCACTCAATCTATTCCATTTTACTGGAGGGCCACCTACCTGCTCCTCTGGTTTGAAAAATTTTTGGGACTGCCACATACAGGCACTATCCAAATTAAATTGTCTCCATAGCAGCCTCCACACGTTGTCTCCATTGCTACCTCCAAAAGTCGTCCATATAGCTGCCTCCATACATCGTCCCTTTATCAAACGAGGTGTGTCAGGCAGAAATTTGGGTTGTTTTCATGGATTCCACATCAAAGTTGTTAACTTTGTCGCCACCCAGCTGTGTTATCCACAAAATATACTGGCAAACTTTTATCATTTACCAATATTATTTCAGCGCTTCTTGCGCATCTGTTTACATTCCCCTCACCCGGCATATCCTAAACTTATAAGAACGCTACTACACTTGATCTTATACAAAAGGTTCTTAGAAGTGCTGTTTGGGGAGTAGCCTAGAGACAGGGGCTTGGATTGGCGAAAGCTCGCCTGGCAGCGGAGCGCCAGCTCCATGCGCATCAGCCGCTTCTTGCGCATCTGTTTACATTCCCCTCACCCGCCATATCCCAAACTTATAAGAACGCTACTACACTTAACTTGGTGCAGGCTGGGACCGAGTCTGACCCTGGGGCTGGTCATATACTGCCGACGCAG
Source organism: Engystomops pustulosus (assembly GCF_040894005.1). Classification (NCBI taxonomy): domain Eukaryota; kingdom Metazoa; phylum Chordata; class Amphibia; order Anura; family Leptodactylidae; genus Engystomops; species Engystomops pustulosus. The sequence continues at coordinate 253,238,692 of NC_092412.1, read as the reverse complement.
AGAATTGCGGGGCCTACCTCGGTCCAGGTCTCAAAGGCCTACTATACCTCCTCCCAACCCTCCTCCTCCTCCGAATTACCATCCGTGGGCATGGCGCCATCAGTCGGTAGCTCTAGGCACATCAGCAGTGCCGTCGCTAAGCGACAGCAGGCGGTGCTCAAACTGCTGAGCCTAGGCGATAAAAGGCACACCGCCCAAGAGCTATTACAGGGCATTCCACATCAAACTTGTTAACTTTGTCGCCACCCTGCTGTGTAATCCACAAAATATACTTGCAAACTTTTATCATTTACCGATATTATTTCAGCGCTTCTTGCGCATCTGTTTACATTCCCCTCACCCGCCATATCCCAAACTTATAAGAACGCTACTACACTTGATCTTATACAAAAGGTTCTTAGAAGTGCTGTTTGGGGAGTAGCCTAGAGACAGGGGCTTGGATTGGCGAAAGCTCGCCTGGCAGCGGAGCGCCAGCTCCATGCCAAGATCCAACTAACATAGTTTTAACTGCAGCACCTTTAATCTACTACTAGTTCACTGCCTCCATACATGGTCCCCTTATCAAACGAGCTGTGTCAGGCAGAATTTTGGGTTGTTTTCATGGCTTCCATGTTAACTTTGTCGCCACCCTGCTGTGTAATCCACAAAATATACTGGCAAACTTTTATCATGTACCGATATTATTTGAGCGCTTCTTGCTCACCTCCTTTGGTTCCTCTCTGCCACCCATTGGTTTGAAGCCTGAGTCCATTTAGGGTATGTCGCCATGCCACTCTCTAGCCTGCTGCCGCTGCCTCTGCATGCCGTCCCCTATAGTGTCAGGGTCAATTATTGCATGTTTTAGATGCTATCTAGCTTCATTCTGTCACTCTGTCATGGCCATGCTGTTGCCCATAATTTTGGCATAATGGTGCGATTAGGCAGCCTCAGAGGCATCCATGCATGCTGCCCCTGCTGTTTCCTGTCCATTTCCGTGGTGTTTCCATCCTTTTCTGAGGTTCCCAGGTGTTTGGCCAAGCTTCCCTGTGCAGAGCCTTGGTCCCCTTGAAAAATGCTTGAGTCTCCCATTGACTTCAATGGGGTTCGTTATTCGAGACGAGCACTCGAGCATCGGGAAAAGTTCGTCTCGAATAACGAGTACCCGAGCATTTTAGTGCTCGCTCATCTCTAATCCAGAACACTTCTCTCTGTAGTAATAATTTTCTCCTATCACCTCCTCTTAAAGGAGAGTGTACCTTTTCGAATCCAAAAAAACGAAAAGAAGATAAATCTCCTTTGTGTATGTTGACAAAATGTCTGGACGCCCCTGACATGTTTTTTTGGAAATCTTTAGTGCTGTCTCGTAAATGTTCCGCAATTCTGACTTTTAATTTGCGTGTGGTAGAACCTACATACATGATGTTGCAAAATATGCACTCTATGATGTAAACAATATGAGTGGAATCACAATCGATGAAAGACTTAATGGGAAATTTCTCCTTTCTATCAAAAGAAAAAAAATGATCATAGCATTTGGCATATGTGCACATATTGCATCTTGTTGTACCGCATCGGAAAAAAACTAAAATATTGAGCCAGGAGGTTTTTTTCGGCTGTATGTTGGTGTAAAGACTTGGGGAAAGGATAGCACCCAAGGACTGTCCTTTTCTAGATACAAAATTGCATCCGTCTTTTAGGATGACATCCAATTTATCATCCTGATATAAAATGGGTAAATTTTTTTTGACAATGTTAACAATTTGTGGAAAATCCAAACTAAATTGGGTGGAAATAGTTATTTTAGACTTTTCAAAGTGGGCTCTAGATGTTTTTTGAGTAGATAAGAGAATGTCACGATCTTTCTTATTGGCAATTTCAAAACCTCTGTCTATCATCCATTTGGGATAGTCCCGAGAGGCTAATCTCTGACGTAATGCATTGGCCTGTTGGAGAAACTCCCCTTGGTCAGTGCATGCCCTTTTGAGTCTAGTAAATTCTCCTGCCGGAATAGACTTGATGGTATGTGTAGGGTGATTACTCGATGCATTTAAAATTGTATTTCCTGCTGAGGGTTTTCTATATAGGCTAGTGCCAACTTTGCCTTCTAACGGGTAACCCTTCAAGAGTAAATCAAGAAAGGGTACTTCAACCTCATCCACGTTAAAAGTGAAACTGAGATTAACATTGTTATGATTGAGGTATTTGGCAAAGTCTGGCACGGACGGCACACCTCCAGACCACACAATGAGTATGTCGTCGATGTACCGCCCGTACCAGACAATGCTATCCCTGTAGATATTGTGATGGGAGTAAATGAACTCCTCTTCCCACCATGACATAAAGAGGTTCGCCAATGACGGTGAAAATCGAGCCCCCATTGGCGAACCTCTGGTCTGCAAATAAAAAGTTTCATCAAAAGAAAAATAGTTGTGAGAGAGAAGAAATTTGGTGGCATCTATGATGTATTCGCATAATTCCTCTGAATAATGGCTAGATCTATATAAATGATGGGCCAGTGCAATAATGGCTAGGTCATGAGGTATAGAACTATACAAGGAGCTAACATCACAAGTAACCCACACATACTGTTTTTTCCAGGAGAAATTCTCAAAAACTCTCAAAACCTCTTTGCTGTCTCTCAGATAACCTGGAAGAGAAATCACTAAAGGTTGCAATAAGGAATCTATCCATTCACACAATTTCTCATTGATTGATCCGATTCCAGAAATGATCGGTCTTAAAGGGGGGGGGGGGGAAGTCCCTTTATGGACTTTCGGCAATCCATGAAAAATTGGTGTGACAGGATTGGTAGGGTACAGATATGTTTGGTGTTTCTCTAGAATTATGCCCAGATTTACACCTTCCTGTATTATGTTTTTAATTTGTTCCAAAAACACAGAAGTGGGATCTATGTCTAATTTTCTGTACGTAAGTGTATCACTGAGTATGTCCATGACCTGAGATCTATAAAGGTCCTTGTCTAAAGCCACAACTTTACCCCCCTTATCCGCCATTTTGATTATTGTATAGTCATTGGGGCACATTTACTTACCCGTCCCATTCGCGATCCAGCGGCGCGTTCTCTGCACAGGATTCGGGTCCGGCTGGGATTTAAGATGGTAGTTCCTCCGCCGTCCACCAGGTGGCGCTGCAGCGCCGAAAATAATCTTAACGCCCCGGAATGCACCATCCCATAGAAGGTGAAGGTGAGCGCTCCCCAAGCGACACATTTTCGGTTTTTAAATGCGGCGGTTTTTCCGAATACGTCGGGTTTTCGTTCGGCCACGCCCCCCCGATTTCTGTCGCGCGCATGCCGGCCCCGATGCGCCACAATCCGATCGCGTGCGCCAAAAACCCGGGGCAATTCATGTACATGCGGCGCAAATCGGAAATATTCGGGTAACACGTCGGGAAAACGCGAATCGGGCCCTTAGTAAATGACTCCCATTATGTCTTAATGTGTTTAGGGCGTGTTGTAGACGGGGGGTCAAGTTGTCGGTTTGACAAGAAAGTACGGTATTGGACAAACTCAATAAATCCCTTTCCACTGTAGATTGAAATTGGTCCACAGCTTGGACTCTGGAATTAATAGGGTAGAATTGTTTGTTAGACACTGGCATAGAAACTGTATGGACACCAACATTTCTCTCACCTAAGTTACTCATGCTGTTAAGGTTGAGCAATACACATTGGTCACCAAACTCTAAATTGTTATATTCATTATTACCACAAGTAACAGATTCACATGGATGGATGGATTCATCCTCAATACAATCAAAAAAAATGTCGCTTCACTGTGAGTGCTCTAACAAATCTATTGACATCTAGCAGTGTGTTAAATAAATCAAACCTTCTGGTGGGTACAAAATTGAGACCCTTCTCCAAAACTTTGACCTGATCACTGGAAAAAATACACGCAGACAAATTCAAAAAACTGGTTTCCATGGGACTGGCAAAGGCTTCAGAAGGCATTAATTGTGCCCTTTCTTTTTGCTCCGCGTTGAATAATCCCTGTTCACTGAAGCAGTACCGCCTGTGTCTCTTGCCGCCTCTGCGCCCCCGTTTTTTGAAGAATTGGAGTAAGATTTGGGACTCTTAGGCCCCCAGGATTTGTCCGAATCTCCTATTGAAGTGTCAGAGTCAAATTCAGATGAACTAAAGGAAACCTTGGCATCACGATGTTTCTTGTATTTCCTTTTGTTTTTATTTTTGTTTTTTAGAATAGAGCGTGGGGTCATAGGTTCGGGTCTTCTTTTCGTATAAATGTGGCCAGTCGAGTAATCCTCTGAGTCCCTCAGGAATTATTTTCTTTTTGGTTTCCATGATGGTTTGTTCTGTTTCCATAACTTTGGTTTGAATAGTATTCAGATGTTCTTGAATATCCGGTGTATCTAGAGATTTCTCTAGGGATTCAATTTCTGATTTCAAAGAAATTAATTTGGAAGCTTCTTCATGTACAATAAGTTTTATTAAAGAAATGGAGCAGTCCGAAAGTGTCTTGTCCCATTTCTGGAGAAATTCTTCATTGTAGATTGTTGTTGGTCTTTTATTGATACGGAGACCTCGTGGTATCATTTCTCTTTGAAGGTAAGAGTTTAGAGAATTATGGTCCCACCACGTTCTCAGTTCTTGAAGCATTAACTTTTCCAGATTGAAGAGTTTGTTTCTCAAGTCTAAGTCTTGTGCCATATTGTCAGCGTTCACATTAAAAACCTCCGCTAACTTGCGGTTTCTTTCATTAATGGTTTCTTCAGTGATACGGGTTGCTGAGTTTCCACCCGACTCCATAGTGAACGACAATAGGGGTTCTTAGTATGTCAGTCGTATATTAAACTCCTCTGGTTAGATCTTATCATAGGAATGAAAATTCAAAAACGGAGGGGAGCACGCACTTGGTCCTTGAGTATATATACAGTATAGTAAAACAAATGTCGTGCAGCTCACCTCTCCAATGATTTCCAAAGATCAGCCATTCGGGGAGTGTGGTGGCGTGAAAAATAAACACGTCTTGCGGTGTGCTCGCGTTGCCTGCCAGGACTGCAGGTGTGTTGATGCAATTTCAATCAAGGTAAACGCAGCACTTCCTTTTAAAATCTTTTTTTCTTCTTTATTGATGACAAAATGTAAAACATGATAGGCAGGATAAGATTACAGCTGACGCGTTTCGAGCTATTACAGCTCTAAGTCATAGCATGTAAATGTACAAAATGTTTCAGAATTTAAAGGAAGAATCCACCAATCAAAAACATGAGGGGTGTGTACAAGCCAAGCATCACAATACGTTACAGCTGGTGCCGTCTGAATGGATCGCATGTATTGCAGTGTTATACACATCCACATCAAATCAAAACATCATAATATTTCAAGGCAAGAAGAAAACATTAATCTTAGATAATAAATCTGTAAATAACAACTGATATTTGAGAAAATTCAAAGTTATTAGATCTGGGAACAAAGACATGTTGGATACAGGTGCAAATCAATTCATGGTGATACTCCAGAATCACTGTAAACATTCTCTGTAAACATGGAAAAAGTTAACTACATTGCATCCCTACATAGCCAATAGGCCTAAATCTATAAATGATGACTCATTAGAAAAGGAGATATGAACGATAGAACCATGAATGACACTCCCCACCACACTCCCCGAATGGCTGATCTTTGGAAATCATTGGAGAGGTGAGCTGCACGACATTTGTTTTTCTATACTATATATCACCCATATCCCTACAGTTATATATCACACATATCCCTACAGTTAGATACCACACATATCCCTACAGTTATATATCACACATATCCCTACAGTTATATATCACCCATATCCCTACAGTTAGATACCACACATATCCCTACAGTTATATATCACACATATCCCTACAGTTAGATACCACACATATCCCTACAGTTATATATCACACATATCCCTACAGTTATACATCACCCATATCCCTACAGTTATATATCACACATATCCCTACAGTTAGATACCACACATATCCCTACAGTTATATATCACACATATCCCTACAGTTAGATACCACACATATCCCTACAGTTATATATCACACATATACCTACAGTTAGATACCACACATATCCCTACAGTTATATATCACCCATATCCCTACAGTTATATACCACACATATCCCTACAGTTATATATCACCCATATCCCTACAGTTATATATCACCCATATCCCTACAGTTATATATCACACATATCCCTACAGTTATACATCACCCATATCCCTACAGTTATATACCACACATATCCCTACAGTTATATATCACCCATATCCCTACAGTTATATATCACCCATATCCCTACAGTTATATACCACACATATCCCTACAGTTATATATCACACATATCCCTACAGTTATATACCACACATATCCCTACAGTTATATATCTCACATATCCCTACAGTTATATATCACCCATATACCTACAGTTATATATCACGCATATCCCTACAGTTAGATATCACCCATATCCCTACAGTTATATATCACCCATATCCCTACAGTTATATATCACACATCTGCCTTTGGCAGCTATTTCTTACATTGTTAATTCATATTAATGAATAAAGTCACCTCTGACACTTTCAGAAAGTTTCTATGAGTAAGGTTGTGTGAGCAGGATAGCTGATATTCTTGTGTGTAACCACATCACAAAGCTGAATTGTGAAGAGTTGGCGACAGTTCGATGTTCACCGGACAGGAAGTGAAGAGCTAGAAGTAACTTTGTATCACTTCCTCTCTACCTGAGGCAGAACTAAGGATGGACCTTCTGCAATCAGTAAGTTTTCTCTTGGTTCTCTTGTACCCGGGACATGTAACCTCAGGTAAGTGTCACTAGAGAACATTAGGGGGGGTAATATCTGTTCTTCACGCTCTAAGACAGTTAATTGATCAAATATTAATCTTATCACCGACCCAATTTTACTCAACTTGTGGCCAAAACATGACTGTATGCAAAACCGCATGTTATCAATGTAGAAAATGCCATCTAATATTGGTTCCCGGGGGCTCTCCCCACTAAAGTAAAGTAAAGTTTTGCGGCGATCAATGCTTAACTCATAGCCAACCATTAGAGATTTTTCCGACCACCATATTTGATCAGGGAAATGTGAGGACTACACAATAGGACATGTAGGACAGGACACATACAGACTATGGGCCAGTGTAACTAATATACAATAGGACATATATGATACAGACTATGGGCCAGTGTAACTAATAGACAATAGGACATATAGGATACAGACTATGGGCCCGTGTAACTAATACACAATAGGACGTATAGGATACAGACTATGGGCCAGGACATATACAGACAGACACATACAGACTATGGGCCAGTGCTCGCCTGTCCAGGATGAAACACAACCCAACTTCTACCCTTGGAATTATACCTGTCTGAATAAACCTTCTTGGTGATTAATTATATTTTTATGATAATATAATGTTAGCAAAATTTTTGGGCATTGCAAAGAATCACGTGCACCCGGTGTACGAGGAACGTAAAACAATACAAACTCCATAAAGTAGAAAGTTCCTTCATCCAAAAATATGAAATGAGAATTTTAAGAGGTCTTTTTTACCAACGGACGGTCCCAGACTTAAAGACACCCGACTTATAGACGACGCTTAGTTACAGACGACCTCTAGTTACAGACCGATCTCTCTGCCCCCTTTGGTGAAGCTCTCTGGATGCTTTTCTCTAGTGCCAGGTCCCACTTGTCTGCTGTAAGGTGTCTGTAATGAAGTTATATTGATAATCCTTGTTCCCATGACAGCACAACATTTTAAAAGCCCAATTGTTACTGGGACAAAAACTTTTTTGTTTGCAGCTACAGTTAAAAAATATTCCTGTTTTGACTTGCATACAAAATCAACTTAAGAACAAACCTAAAGAACCGATCTTGTACGTAACCTGGGGACTGCCTGCACTTTATGTGACAAGGTCCTTGGGGGTAGATAAACTGCAGTAGTTAGTTAAAGGGGTTGTCCAGGCACAACAAGTTAGCCCCTATGGGATCTTGCTGATTGGGTGGGACTCAGTGACCACAGATGGCGAGTCCACGCTCCCTGCTGCTCTGGGTCGGAATCTATTCGGTCCAAACTGATGTTGCTCCAATTTTCCTGGAAAGTGATACATCCTTTTTTGCTCTAAAACACAGATTTTTTGAAATTTACTTATCTTGTTTTGCCCTATTTTTAAGCTCTGGGATGAATAACCGCAGGAGCTGCCGAATTTTTAATTGTTTTTCTGAAGTGAACCTGAAAAGATGTGGCATTGATTCAGTGTCCCAAAAATGGCCAATTTGTGCCAAATCTATGAACCAACTTTGCAATGGACCAATCTCTAATTGGCTCTTTTGTTTGTTTAGACCAGACCCTGCCCATAGAAACAGAAATCACCCTTGACAACCCCTTTAATTCAAAAATAATTTGTTTTTTAGATTCAGATGTGGTGAGGGTGCGGAGAGGTGAGCTTACCGTTCTGCATTGTTGGGCAGATCCCGGAGACACATTACTACAAGTTACGTGGAAGCTTCATCTGTACAATTCATCCTGTGTCGTATCATATAAAATCGAGGAAAACGACACAGAGACCTCCTACAGCTCCTGCAGTACAAGGATGAGGAGTGACAATCTATCCCTGAGTATCAGTGATACTGACGTAACTGATGAGGGGACGTACACCTGCATTGTCATTAATGATAAAAGGACCTTCTCCACGGACAAGTCGTTACAAGTTTTAGGTAAGAACTTTATACTGTATCATCATATCCTATACCTGTATATTACAATATCTTTTGGATGTTTTGATAATAAGTTATTATAAATTCAGATATAGAGAAATCCCCACTGTCCTGCCTGAAAATAATGGGGGAGGGGGATATGCAGCAAAGACTTACCGGCTATGGAGAGGGCTCAGCCCGTGATCCCTCTCCATGCACCCCCAGCCGACCCGTGACGTGCTATTACATCACGGGTCGTTAAGGGGATTTAAAGGGTATTTTTTAGCTCTTTACCGCAATTTCTCCTTCATAATGTAACTATCGCTTCATAAGTAGACAGAAACTTAACCATGTAGGTTTACACAAAGCTTTAACCCCTTGCTCCCAAAGCCACTGCTCACCTTCCGGCCCTACACAATTTTTTAAAACTGGCATGTGCAATTTTAAGCGATAATAACTTTGGAACACTTAATCATATCCGGGTGATCTTGCAATTGTCTTTTCGTGACATAATGGAGGTGATTTATCTGATTTTACTTTTTTTTTTTCTTTTCTTGTTTATTTGCACTTTTTTGAAAAATTTGTGCTAAAAAAGGTGACTTTTCCACTTGCGCCGTCACAGCAACATTTTTCAGTGTTGTGTGTGATTTGCTTTGCACATCGAGATGTGAGGAGGAGATGAAAAGGTGGATTTGCGGTTCTGTCCTGGAGACACAATACTTTGAGTTACATGGAAAGACCAATTTTTGTGTTTTATTTATTGCTCAATAGCTATATATAGACTTTGTCAAAACATGTTTGCTAAATTAATTATTTCTTAAAGGGGTTTGCCCATTAAATAAAGTTCTCAAATTTGAATCACCGGTGATGTTTACACAATAAAGAACACTTTAACCCCTTACTTTTCTATTTTACTCAGTTTTATTGCTGTTTTAGCTCCTGTCACTTAGTGATGGTCAGTGAAAGATTCCAGAGTGTGAGCAGGGACTCATGATCCCTCTGTGCTATGAGATGCTGTGTGCTGACAATGTGCTTAGATTATCAGGGTACAGGGTTTATCTACACTTTTATTTAGCTTCAAAACATTCTGCTAGTATCTGGCAAATAGAAAAATAGATATGAGACAGATGAGAGATGATGAGATCCATGAGATGCATATAACACACAATGACACACTTCAGCTCTGCTACAACTGCGCTATAACAAACACTGTTAGCTCTGCTACATTTTAGTTATAACATACACAGAGTGACTCCCTCCCCTGGATAAAGACCTTATGTGTCTGTAGCTTGTAGAGTAAGTCTGTGCACACTGCTGCTTGCTGGCAGGAAGTGTCTGTGTGGGAGCTTGTCTTGTAATGGAAGGAGGAGGGGCTGAAGGCAGAGGGGAGAAGCAGACAGGAGAAGCTATTCATGAGAAAAATCTGCCCTGCCGTAACCATAATCAGAAGATTTACAGTTGGATCCAGGGCAACTGTAATTGTATCCACCAGGACTGATAGAGGCAGGTTGTACTTATATCTGTGAAATTATGTATTTTTATAAATAACGCTGAATTAGAGAATGTGATATTTTGCTATCCTGAGTATATTTAACAATCTTGTCTTCGTGTCTTCACTTTAATTTCAGCTCCTCCGTCTACATTCTTAAGACTGACCAGCGATGGATCTGCAGAGTGTGGAGCCACCGGGGGGAATCCACCTGCAGAAATCTCCTGGATCCCGCATTCAGATGATATAAATACTACAGTACTGGGAGAACCGGACCGGACCTGGTCAGTGATCAGCACATTCAGTAGCGGAACGACTAACGTGACGTCAGTGACTTGTGTTGTGTCTCATCCGACGTATGCAAACCCATGGACAGGAGACATTACACTGAGAGGTAAATATATATACCATACATCTACTGAACCTTTTAGGTTTTCTTTGTAATGTGAGTCAAGTTAAATGGATAGTTTAAGGAAAGTTGTTGGTGGCTCATGGCTGGGGTAACTTTGGTCTACCCACGATGAAAGTCATCACTCTCTACAATTTGGGCCATGTGGGCTAAGAAAGTTCAGGGTCAGGTTCAATAGGTCATCTTTAGCGATGAGCAAATCCAATCATTGATCCATAGATGTGGCACCATTCTAGTTATTGTCAGGCACTGCCTCAAATCTGAATATTTTCTGTTTCGCTTCAGACAGATCTTGTATATTCGATAATAACAGTGTTTAGAGGACCTGAGAAAAAGGCCAATGATTTCAAAGAGCTTTAGATGGTTTCTGGTATTGCCTGTGTGCACCACGCCTCTTGGGCTTCTGTTATTTTAATTAATGAAACAAAAAAATTGTGAAAAAAAATATTATGACTCAATACCATTTTTTTTAGAAATAACTTGCGGACTAGAAAGGATCATGCATCAATTTTTATGGTATTTCAAGGAACATCAGTTAGGTCCTGAATCCAATCTTAAGCGGCATTCACACATATGTATGGGGGGCGTATATACGGCCGATATACGTCCCCCATACACTTCTATGGGCTCATGGCACTGTACGGGACATGTCCTATCATTGCCCGTGTTACGGCACCGAGCGCCATATTTTCCTATGGAGGGGGCGGGGGTGAGCAGCGCTACGGTACAGCAGGCAACGGCAGTGTACATGTGACCTAAAAGGGGTTTTCCCATGAACAAAAGTTAGTCCCTATCCACGGGATAGGGCCGAACTTGCTGACCAGCGGGGGTCTCAGTGCTGAGACCCCCACAGATTGCAGAAAGGAGGCGTCCATCGGACAAATGGAGCAGACGGCCGTGCATGACCGTTCTGCTCCATGAATCCCTATGGAGCCGATGAAAATTACCGAGTGCCGCGCTCACCCATCTCCGTCAGCTCCATTGAGATTAATGGAGCAGAACGGTCATATGCGACTGTCTTCTCCATTAGTCTGACGGGGCAACGAGGGGTCCGACGGACAAATGGAGCAGACGACCGCGCATGACCGTTCTGCTCTATGAATCCCTATGGAGCTGACGGAAATTGCCGAGTGACGCACTCACCGATCTCCGTCAGTTCCATAGAGATTAATGGAGCAAAACGGTCATGCGCGGCCGTTTGCTCCATTTGTCCGTCGCGATCTGTGGGGATGGTCCAGAATCAGACGTATCATTTACAGTATTGAGAATTCTCTATGGTTTTCCAAGATGTGTAAAAAGGTTTGGGCTTAAATATCAACTATAAGTGAAATAAATTTTCGTACAAGTAATATAAAGACCATAGAGGGTCAAGGCCATAAAATGGTGATATACAGGCAGTCCCCGGGTTATGTACAAGATTTGGTTCGTACAAGTTTTTTTCTTAAGTTGAATTTGTATGTAAGTTGAGACTGTATATTTTATAATTGTAGATCCAGAGAAAAAAATCTTTTTGCCCCAGTGACAATTGGATTTTCAAAATTGTTTGCTGTAATGGGACCAAGGATTATCAATAAAGCTTCATTACAGACACCTTACAGCTGATCATTGCAATCTGGGACTATAGTAACATCCAGAGAGGTCACCAGAGGTCACAGGGGGCTGAGGGGTCCGTCTGTAACTAGGGGTGATCTGTAAGTTGGGTGTCCTTGAGGGGACCCCCTGTACTGTATTTTGTATCTTCATTGTCTATGGCCGGTGACTTGTACTCCCCATTTAGATCTCCATTAATATTGTATATTGAAGTCGAAGACATCATGTCTAATCTATTGGTACATTACATCTTACATTGGGATCAGGAAGAGATTTTTCCTATAAGCCGATTGGCATCACACTTGTAGAGTCATGTTGCCTTCCTCTAAATCTCTGAACTCATCAAGCAATACCACCCCACATCTCCTCTCCTCACAGGACCTTCAGCTTCACTCTATTACCATCCGCTCTTCTCACAACCACATCCAGGACTTCTCCCGTGCTTCCCCCATACTCTGGAACTCTCTACCAAAATGTGTCAGACCGTCCCCCACTTTCCAAACCTTCAAATGTAACCTGAAAACCCACCTCTTCAGGATCGCCTACACTGCACATTAACTGCTCTGCTCCCTCACCTCATGTCTCTATCCCTCCTCCTCATATAGATTGTGAGCCCTCAGAGGCAGGCTCCTCCTCCTACTTGTCTCCTGATCACTGTATCTTTGTGTTTGGCACTTGCACTTATTTTTGTCTTGATGTAATGTATGTGACCCCCTTACTGATTGTACAGTAACAGGGAATTAATGGTACTTTATAAATAATAATAATAATAATACCAATCACCATTGTAAGATTTGTAGGTTGGACTTGATGGGTCGATGTGTTTTTTCAACCTCACCTACTATGATGGGCAGATTTTAAGCATTGTCCATTTTTCCCTTGGTCCTTGGAGGATTAATGATCATGGCCGGTTTAGAAAGATGGTTATCACTTAGGCAGACAATTGTGGAGAATTGTTGATGGTCCAATGGACAAATCTCATGTCATTTATAACAGCACCCTACTAATGATGACCTGATACATTCTGGGCGTGGTTGAGTTTAGGTCAGGGTTTCGGTACTTAAACCCTATGGTAATACCCACAAATGGTGCTGGCAAAGCCGCCAACTGTGTTTAAATGCCAGCGGTGTATGGGTGCCACCATTTTTGGGGGGTCGTTGCTCCATTGACCTCATTGGGGATTGACGATCCTCCACAAAATGGAAGTGTGCAAGTGCCGTGTTTGTTTAAATACTGCTGGTGGCTTTGCCGACACCATTGAGAGAGTTAATGCCCACGATGGATGCCAGCAGTGATTGCAGGTGTTATCGACGGAGGGAGGGGGGGGGGGGGACTGAGCGGAACCCAAAACCCGAATCTGAATATCAATCAGAAAATCTGTTTCTATCAGATATGTGTCACTTGTGAAGTCTCAATGTTTATTCAACTTTTCTTCTCTTTCAGGCTACGGACTTAGATTGGATAACATCTTGAGATTGATCATCATAGTGATCGTCACGATACTCTTTGCAGGAGTTCTGTATGTGAAATTAAAGCAGCAGGTACTAACACTGTAATTATACTTTATATAGAGATATTGATGGCCTATGGCACAGCCCACTGCTTATATACAGTAGGTTCCCATTATATAGACCAGTGATGGCGAACCTTTTGGAGGCAGAGTGCCCAAGCTGCAACCAAAACCCACTGATATGTCACAAAGTGCCAACATGACAATATAAGCAGTAACTTATTGATCCCTGCTGTATCACAGGTTTTAATTGTATTGGCATCCTGAGTTCACTAATACAATAGAAAGATGGAGTAAATCGGTTTATAGCTTTTCTCCAGGGTCTCCTGAAGAGGAAGAATCAGGGGACTGAGAGCAGGAGCTCCAATGACAATCCATCTCTATCTACACCTTTGCGTTCGTCCTGTAGTTGTGGCAGCCAAGGATGTCGCTTTCAAATAGCGCTGAGCATGGCACGTCCTGGTCTGTATTGGACCATGGGAGAAAGCCTTGAGTCCTATCTAGCAAACTTTGTGTTGGGGTGAAGGCCTGGGTGCCCACAGAAAGTGCACTCAGTGCCACCTCTAGCACCTGTGCCATAGTTCGCCACCACTGATATAGACCGACATTAAACTCGTAATCCCCCTCTGCCTCCATGTTATGACTTCTTGATCATCCGGTTTAGATATGTTTTGTCCCTCAAGCTCAGATATTTCCTTTGTATTTATGTTCCTGTATGTTTGATCATAAAAACCTTTTTTGAATTTTATGATTTTTATTCTTTTTAAGGAGCCAAAAATTCCCGGAGAACAAATTAATGAAGAATCATGACAAGATACATCGGACACCATTGTATCCAGTGATTTCATTTATTTGGATGGAACTTTAGTCCGGTTGATAGAGCGGTGGCTCTACCTTATCGTCCATTCTTTACCAAACTCTCTTCCGCCGGATTTCGTTATGGCTGATACTTTCTACCTGTTAAAGAAAGGCCTGGATGTCCTTCTAAAGAGCAAAAGTATCAAATCTTATGGGAAGAAAACATTTTGTAAATAGCAGATGTTAATCCAGGGAGTTATTCCGAAATGTTGGGTTGGGAAGGAATTTCTCCCTACTATGGACAAGTTGGCATCAGGCTTTTAGTGTTTTTTGATTTCCTCTGGTCCAACATTTTTGGATTTATAGACTGGACTTGATGCGCTGATGTCTTTTATTTTTGGAACTCTTTACATTTTTCACTTCACCATTACCCGGGAGGATCCAATGGCATAAACATTAAACAAATGTAAAACATATTTTTGGCATAAAATTTTAAATAAATTTTCTTGAAATAAAGGACGTTGAATTTGAACATTTTTTGACCTGATATATCTCTGGTTATAATGACAGGTTAATTGTTTTTGCTTTCTAGTGATTCCTTGTTTAATTAACATTAATGATTGCTAAGTTAAATTGGTAACTCAACTCACTATTGGTAATGAACATCATAACAACATAGCAGGGAAGTAATTGGTCAAGAAATTAAAAAGGAGGAATCAATTCTCCAATGGTCTATTACGATCACATCATAAAAGAGAATATAGTAAAAGCTTAAAAAGCAAACATAAAAAAAAGTAAATAAATGATGATTTAATAATTATCTTCCACTCTTAACTACCACATTAGACATGTCATCAATTAAAATAACTAAAAAAAATTGAAGAGCCCAAATTCTGTTTCAAAACTTTTACCGTACAGTGTCTAGCTTTAACCCTGTATAGTGAGGGCTCACCATACAGGGTAGGTGTTTGCTTTGTTATACGTAGATTAGCACCTGATCGGTTGTTGAATTGCAATTCACAATATTTTTGGACCACTTTGGGACCTTTTTAAAAATGAAAAAGCAGAAAAAGAAAATTACACATTTTTTTTTTTTGCCTTTTTGATTCCCTTCTACCACCAGGATGAAGGATTGTAAATCAAGCACTGACATACTGGTGTGCATCTCCTCTGGCAGGATCTGCTCTTCTTTTAGCTTTCTATGCCCTGGTGTTTACAAAATAAAACTTTTTAAAATTATGCAAATTAGGTTTTGGGCTCCATAGGTGTTAATGGAGCCTGCAGCCCCTTAGGCTCATTTGCATAATTTTCAAAGCCTTTTTTTTCTAAAAAAAAAAAAAAAACAAGGGCATGGTGCTTGGTTTACAATTCTTCATCCAGGAGGTAGATTTCATTTAAAGATTTGAAGAAAAAGTGATCAAAGACTCAGATATTTGCCAAATGGATATAAATGCAAACATCAATTCATCCAATAGAGAAACTCTAATTTTTTTGTTATTAAAATGTAACAAAGCTTTATTACTCGTCTACAGTATATCCACCATTGTACTGACCCAAGGAATTGCAGCCCAAGAAGATTGTACAACTAGAAAGCAGGATTTGCTCAGCAGAAAACAAGCCTCATGAAGCAGTGTAGATGGAGGAATAACAAAACGTATGACTATTGAATATAGGGGAGTAAACAATGGAAATGGAATTTGATGGCGCTCATAAATAAAGATTATTATTATTATTATTATTATTATTATTAATGCAAAAACGGGAAAAGCTTAATTTTTGTTTTAAAATTTATGGTATCACGAAAAATTTCAAACATGTATCAAGTTTTATAGAATGGCTAATGGAGAGCTAGCCCTGACACTGAATCCCCCTACTATCCCTACCCACATGATGACTGCTCTAAATGACAGCACCCACTGGGCGACATTCCCTGCACTAGTAAATGTGAAGGGAAAAGGGAAAGGAGTAATACAAGATTCAGCAAGACAAGGGCAGTAGCACAATTGTACGTAAAGATCAACCTCATAAACCAAGAGATACTCCAAGTCCGTACAAAATGTCAAAAGAATATGTAAATGTCCAAATCACAAGTGCAATGAATAGTCAGAAATAGACAAAAGGTCCAAACCCAAAATCAATCGCACATTATGCAAATACACAGCCAGGAACCAGGAAACTGGTACCGTCTGATAGGAAACATATCTTCCTCAGCTAAAGGTCAGATGTCAGGGTTTAACCTCTTCCTACCTCTTAGACTTATGGTGCCAGCACAAGACACAAAATTCCAAATAGACATAGTCAGGGATTTGTGAATCACAAGAGTGTGAATTGTTGGTTATTTGTTGGTTATTTCCTTTAAGTCAAAGCAAAAATACTAACTCCTAGTGAAATATGGGTGAATTGATCAACAAATGGTCAATGGGAAGAGTAAAATGTATAAACTCCGAAGGGAAAACATGAGCTCAGCTTCACTAGAGAAAAATCTTTCAAAATTCTGTGTATTTTTCTTAAGCCATATTCTGTGTAGGACTCGTGGTCATAGTAGACGTAGATGTAGGCAGAGCAGATTGGGTTTTGTTAGCACATTGACCACACGTGGAGGACGCAGAGGTAGTTGTACAGGAAGGTAAAGAGCGACAAATATGTGGTCAACATCTTCTCACTACTTTTGGATTTTTTTAAATTTTGTAGGCGGTGTGTGAGTGTTACTTGTGTAGTTAGGAGAGGAGGGGATGGGGGTTTATATTTCTACGTAATTATTTCTGAAACAATTTCCATTTTTTCATATTTAGACATGAACAAAGTAAGGACACGTTAGGGATTTTTGAAAAAAAAATTTACCAGGTAGTTGCCCCATTTTGGACATACTAGTGATTGTGGGGTCGCGGAGCTGTGTGCAGTAGTTTGGCATTGTCCACACTGATCGTAGCCGTTCAAGTCTTTAGATGTCTCCGTCTAGTAAAAGAAGGTGAGGGGTCCTTCTACCGCATGATCCTGGGTGCTGATGACTCTCACAGCAGACTGGAGTTTTAGAGGGGTCTCCAAAACTGCCATGAACAAATGTCTTTAAGAACCTACCACCGGCACCTCCTAATAGGTCACATGTCCATTGCAACTGACAATTTAAAATATATTGGTTACTGGGGCTATGTGACTATTAGCTACTAGTGGCTGCATGATTGTTGGTTACTGGGGGCTCTGTGACTATTGCCCACTGGAGGCTGCGTGATTATTGGTTACTGGGTGCTCTGTAATTATTGGCTACTGGAGGCTGCATGATTGTTGGTTACTGGGTGCTCTGTGACTATTGGCTACTGGAGGCTGCGTGATTATTGGTTACTGGGTGCTCTGTGACTATTGGCTACTGGAGGCTGCATGATTATTGGTTACTGGGTGCTCTGTGGCTATTGGCTACTGGAGGCTGCGTGATTATTGGTTACTGGGGGCTCTGTGACTATTGGCTACTGGTGGCTGCATGATTATTGGTTACTGGGTGCTCTGTGACTATTGGCTACTGGAGGCTGCGTGATTATTGGTTACTGGGTGCTCTGTGACTATTGGCTACTGGAGGCTGCATGATTATTGGTTACTGGGTGCTCTGTGGCTATTGGCTACTGGAGGCTGCGTGATTATTGGTTACTGGGGGCTCTGTGACTATTGCCTACTGGAGGCTGCGTGATTATTGGTTACTGGGGGCTCTGTGACTATTGCCTACTGGAGGCTGCGTGATTATTGGTTACTGGGGGCTCTGTGACTATTGGCTACTGGAAGCTGCATGATTATTGGTTACTGGGTGCTCTGTGACTATTGGCTACTGGAAGCTGCATGATTATTGGTTACTGGGTGCTCTGTGACTATTGCCTACTGGAGGCTGCACTGTTATTGGTTACTGGAGGCTCTGTGACTATTGGCTACTGGAGGCTGCATTCTAATTGGTTACTGGGGGCTCTGTGACTATTGCTTACTGGATGCTGCGTGATTATTGGCTACTGGGGGCTCTGTGACTATTGCTTACTGGATGCTGCGTGATTATTGGCTACTGGGGGCTCTGTGACTATTGGCTACTGGGGGTGGCAATGCACAACACTCTCCTAGTGCTTTAAAATAGTATTTTAATGCCCAGATCATCAAGAAAAATGAGATTGAAATTGACTGATGTGAGAAAATTTGGTCAAAAAAATTGTGAAAAGTTTTTTATTCCAAACATTGTAAGATTTTTGTATATATGAGCACAAATGTATGACTTCATAAGTGTAATTTATATCATCAATTTAGAATTTTTTGATTATTGGTTTTATTATTTGGATTTTATTTATTTTAATTTTTTTTCCTTGTGGCTGTTTTATAATAAAGAGCAACTTTTAATTAAGGTGATGTTGCCAGATGTTCCATCAGGAGTAGGTGGGGGTTGCATGTACGTTTATGTAAATGAACTTGTATTGAACATATAACAATAACTGAGCCTCCCCTCCTGGTTGGGTTCTGCAGTAAATGGCAATAGCTGTTCATGTGCTGCAGGGTATATATATATACTGTATATATATTCTGTATATATCTTACCTACTTTATACTGTGTTGGTTGGTTCTTCAGTGTCTATTGTGTCCAGCTCATGTTTCTTACATTGATTTTGTGTCTTGGATCTGGATTTTCTGGATTTGCTTCTTCTACTGATTTGGATCCACATCTTCTGTTCATTGTGCAACACCCCTGCCAATACATGGTCAGAGGGGTAGTTGCGAACAGTGCCCTTTACAGGTTAGCAACTTTATACTAAAGTTATCATCCAATTGTATTCCTTTATGTAAACTGGAGTGTGATTGGGGAGTGAGCTACCACCTGACCAGGGGATTACAAAGGGGACAGGATGGGGCAAGGCCTCTTGGATCCTAGGTCTCTTACCAGAGACAGCTCTTGGAATCCAGCTCTCCTAGAGAGCCCATCTTCTAAAACACACTGAGTGACCAGAGACGGAGTGCCTGTGCAACACTAGCACAGACACACAGAACACCCAGGACAAAGCTGCAGCTTCCATACTTGGACACAGCTACCTCCCAGCCTGCACCTACTACCAGGCTGGGGAATCTACTCCTGAGGATCCCTCTCCATGACCACTCCAGTAATCTGGAATCTCCAACAATCCGGCATCTGTAACCACATCTTTTCGCTCGTTGCCTGCAGTTGTTCAAATAAAGTTTAGCACAAACTGTCCTCCATCTGTTCCCTGAATACGCCTGTTACACCAAGGGCGCCCCCTCCATTACCCAGGGATTCATACTACGGACATTAAAGGGTTTGCCCCAGGGAGATCCGCTATAGCAGCCTCTCCCTCATCATTTCTTACACACACCACCTGCTGGAGACCTGCCAGGCTGTAGGACAGCCCTCCGGTCCCCACACCAAGCACCGTGACACTAGCGTGCCCTAGGCCGCAACCTCCAGCCACTCCAGTATTCTGGGCCCCGGCTGCCTCCAGACCCCAAGAAAAGGCTAGGCCCTGGTGGGGGATGTTGCAGTTGACATATGATTGGTTATTTGAGTTAACTTCTTGGCTCCCAGGAATGCTATTTTGTGAGTCTTTCGTGTGTCTTCATCTTATTCTGTAAGAGCGCTTAGAAGAAGTTACGCCCAATGGGTGCCAACGCTGCCAAATCCAACACTTCTGGCAAGAGGTAATGGTGAAGACCAAAGGATCACCTCAGACTTCACACGTGTCTCATATAATGTAGGTGCAACTCATTACAAGATGTTGCTCATGGACAACGGCTGCATGAGAGGATATGTTCTCTCCGTGTTTGCATGGGTTTCCTCCTGGTCCTCCGGTTTCCTCCCACACTCCAAACCATACTGGTAAGGCGATTAGATTGTGAGCTCCATTGGGGACAGGGACTGATTTGGCAAGTTCTGTGCATGCGCAGCGGAATCTGTGTGCGCTATATAAATAAAGGAATTATTATTATTATTAATATAGGTGTAGAGATAAAGGTGAGAGGTTTTGTAATGTGAAAACGTTCTACAAGGAGATAACTATCACACTATGGCAGCTATATAATACATTTCTTTGCATCGTAGCTTATACTTTCCATCCGTTTTCTAAATGTACCTAAATCTGATAACTAAGAAATTGTGGCAGGATGTTTGTAGGTGTAAAACCACACGACGTATACGCTGGCTGATTGTGGACTGGGCAGGAAATTGAGTTTAATAAATTGTTTTCCTCTTTCTACCTGCAGCAGAATGAAGTAATGGCCCCTCTGCTATCAGTAAGTTTTCTGTCTCTGGTTCTATTATTCCCGGGATCTGTATCCTCAGGTAAGTGTCACTGGAGCCTCTAGTGTAAGACATTGAAGTGATGGGAGGAGGTTACAAGTTGTTAATTTTTAAAAAAGTTTTATGATGGAAACTGATGTCAGGATTTACTGATGTCAGAACTCCCACTGTGAATCATATACAGCAAGGGGGAGATTTATCGTACGCCAGAGCTCGTGCTCCTCTGGTACCTCCAGTCTTAGGCGGCCAAATGTGGCTTGGTTAATAATCAAAACTACGCCGGCTGCTAACTGTCAGAGATTTGTGCAAAAACTATGTGAGTGTTCAACACGACTCCTGCTGTATGAAGATGAGGAGGGACAATGTATCCCTGAGTAGCAGTGATACAGGCATATCTGATGGAGGAGATTATACTGGTGAAGTTACACTATTATCAGATACAGTTACAGGGGGCTGGCAGGCTATATACAACAGGGGCTGGCAGGATATAAATCAGAGGGGCTGCCAGGCTATATACTACATGGGCTGGCAGGCTATATACTACAGGGGGCTGGTGGTTATATACTACAGGGGCTGCCAGGCTATATACTACAGGGGGCTGGCAGGCTATATAATACAGGGGGCTGGTGGTTATATACTACAGGGGGCTGCCAGGCTATATACTACAGGGCATGGCAGGAAATATACCAGAGGGGCTGCCAGGCTATATACTACAGGGGCTAGCAGGCTATATACTACAGGGGGCTGGTGGTTATATACTACAGGGGCTGCCAGGCTATATACTACAGGGGGATATCTGGCTATATAATACAGGGGGCTGGTGTTTATATACTACAGGGGGCTGCCAGGCTATATATTACAGGGGCTGGAACGCTATATACTACATGGAGCTGGCAAGCTATATACTACATGGGGCTGGCAGGCTATATACTACAGGGGTATGGCAGGCTATAGAATGCATGGGGCTGACTGTATACTACAGGGGCTGGCAGGCTATATACTACAGGGGGGTGGCTATATACTACAGAGGGCTGGCTGTATAGTACAGGGGGCTGGCTATATACTACAGGTGGCTGTCAGGCTATATACTACAGGGGGCTGTCAGGCTATATACTACAGGGGGCTGTTAGGCTATATACTACAAGGGTCTGGCAGGCTATATACTACACAGGCTGGTAGGCTATATACTACAGGGTCTGCCAGGCTTTATACTACAGGGGGCTGGCAGGCTATATACTAGAGGTTGTGGCACGCTATATGCTACAGGGGGCTGGCAGGCTGTGTACTACATGTGGCTGGCAGGCTATATACCACAGGAGGCTGGCAGGTCATATACTACAGGTGGCTATATGCTATGGGGGGCTGGCAGGCAGGCTGTATTCTACGGGGGCTGGCAGACTTTATATTACAGGGGCTGGGAGGCTATATACTACAAGGGCTGGCAGGCTATGTACTAGAGGGGCTGGCACACTTTATACTACAGGGGCTTGCATGCTGTATATTATAGGGGGCTGGCAGGCTATATACTAGAGGGGATGGCAGGCTGAACACTACAGTGGGTTGGCAGGTTATATACTACAGGGGGCATGCATTCTATATACTACAGGAGCTGGCAGGCTATATACTAGAGGGGTTGGCAGGCTATATACTACAGGAGGACTGGAAGGCTATATACTACAGGCGGCTGGCAGGATATATACTATAGGGGGCTGACAGGCTATATACTACAGGGGCTGGCAGACTATATACTACAGGAGGCTGGCAGGCTATATACTACAGGGGGCTGGCAGGCTATATACTACAGGTGCAGGCAGGCTATATTCTACTGGGGGCTGGCAGGCTATATACTACAGGGGCTGGCAGGCTATATACTACAGGGGCTGGCAGGCTATATACTACAGGGGCTGGTGGCTATATACTGCAGGGGGCTGGTGGCTATATGCTATGGGGGGCTGGCAGGCTATATACTGCAGGGGGCTGGTGGCTATATGCTATGGGGGGCTGGCAGGCTATATACTGCAGGCGGCTGGTGGCTATATTCTACTGGGGGCTGGCACACTTTATATTACAGGGGCTGGGAGGTTATATACTACAAGGGCTGGCAGGCTATATACTACAGAGGGCTTGCTGGCTATATATTGGGACGCTGTGATCAATGCATTTCCGACCCTCGGCTTATCCTCAAGTTTATTTTAATTGATCATTTTTGCATAGTCCATTTGTGCATGTGTGTAGCCCTTGATTGGGTTTAATTATTTTGTCAAGGTCCCAATTCTGTTTATATTTTAATTGATCAGACATTTTCAGGCGCGATGATAACGAACATATTTATGATTCTTACTGTTTATTTACTTTATATGTGTTCTAGGGAAAGGGGGGGGGGTCTTTTAAACTTTTCCTTTTTTTACTATTTTTTCATATATTTTTTTAATATACCATTTAATTTACCATTATTTCAGACCTTCCAGGGTACTTTAACCCTGATACTTGCTAATACTATATACTGCAATACTACCGTATTGCAGTATATAACAATATTACTGATGCTTTCTAAAAGCCTGCCATCTGCTGGCTATTAGAGATCATTACACATGGCAAGCCTACAAGTGTCAATGAGACTGTAGGCTATCATGTTAACCGATCACCGCCCTCCAATGACGTCACGCGGGGGGGATCAGTCATCCAAGATGGCGGCGCCCATGTAATGGTAAGTTAGGTGTCGCAGTCGGTTAACTGCCTCGATTGGTAATCCCTCGCAGCCCGAGGACGATATAGTTCTCCCTGGTGGTTGAAGATGTTAAGCCACTGTATAACCAGTTTAGCAGTAGCTTCCGGTCATTGTCCATTTGGATCTATTTGGGTCCAAGCTTTACCTTCTTGGCTAATGTTTTGATATGTTCTTCAGTATTGCCACATTGGGGCTTATTTACTAAGAGTCCGCGGATGGTAGTTTTGTCTGATTTTCTAAGTTTTTGGGATTTGCACCACTGTGACAGGTATTTAACAGGGGATTGTGTTGCACGTGATCGGATTTTGGTGCAGTTACATCGGCTTCATGCGACAGAAATCCGGGGCGGGCCATCGGACGATCCGACTGATTCGGACTGAGCGTGAAATTCAAGATTCAAATTGTGTTGCATCCAATGTACTCACATACACCGGGAAGAAGAAGGTGAACTCTGTCGAACCTGAGCAGGGAAGCGACACATGCAGGATTTTGCGGCACAGTGCATTTCCGGTCGGAGAAAGTACCTTCGGGAACTCCATGGATGGGTAAGTAAATGTGCCCCATAATGTCCTTTCTTCAAGATGCATCTATTAAGTGAATTGCCCCAATCCTTCGACAATATGATGCTGCCCCCATAAGTCACAGTTGGGCTTTTCCATTTTTACTTCAAATGTTCCCATGGTCATTATGGCCAAACTGTTAAATTTTAGTTTCCTCAGACCAAAGGACATGTCTCCAAAACTGAAGGTTCCTGTGCATTGGAAACATCTGTCTTTTTTTATGATTTTTTTTTTTTGAGCAAAGTCTTCTTCCAGCCGAAGGCCTTTCAGCCCATGTAGATACAGTGGCTCGTGTCACTGTGGATAATGGGCCACATTTATCACTTTTGTGCGCCTAAGTGTAGTAGTTGCGCCTAAATTCTGCCGCACAGTTTTGCCAGAATTATCACGAGCTACAACCATCTGTGATAAGTATATTTTCTGCCTCTTATTAATCACTTTACTTTAACACAGTTTAGGCGCAATTTTGGCGCCGTTTCAGGCACTTACATGTGATCCTGCTACAAGCTCCTCTCTGCTTCTCCCACAGCCCAGAATGAAGATAACACTCACAGCAGCACCCAGGTGTGTGACACCCTGCACCCAGTGACCTCCTCAGCAGCACCCAGGTGTGTGACACCCTGCACCCAGTGACCTCCTCAGCAGCACCCAGGTGTGTGACACCCAGCACCCAGTGACCTCCTCAGCAGCACCCAGGTGTGTGACACCCAGCACCCAGTGACCTCCTCAGCAGGGGCTTCTCTTGGAGGGGATCCCCCAGTGCTGGTCTCCTGCTGCACCCCTGTAATTCTGCACAGTATCCCCCTCAGACACACTGGTGATACTGTGCAGAATTACATGGGGGACACTTGTCTGTAGTATCTGCAACATTCTGCAAAGTTCTGCAAACTTCTCTTGCTGTGAGCTCAGGAGTCGGCAGAATGTTTTGTAAATAGAAGGTGATGAACTATAAATAGAGTCTGCAGCTCCTGTCTGTAATGTATCTCATGTCCAGGGCCGGCGCTATGGGTAGGCAAAGGTGGCAATTGCCCAGGGCCCCTGGGAGAAAGGGGAGAATCTCTTCTTTCAAATGAATCTTGAATTGTGTTTCTAGGTGCTCTGGATCCAGAGATATTCAGGTTTAAAGTGAGAATATCAGGTGCCATTTTTATATATAAAAATCACTTCCAACGGCAGTTTAACAGTTAATAGCTCCGTTTTCCTACATTTTAGAAACACAATTTTAGATTCATATAAAAGAGGAGACTCTCTTCTTTCATAGAAAAAAAGAAGTAAGGTTCTATGTGTCACAGAGCCAGAGATACAGACCCCTGAAATTAACCCCTCCCCCCTAATCCAGATTCTTAGCCATCAGGCTGCAGGGAGAATTTGCTGCACACAGGAGCTGCTGCACCTCACAGATAATGGAAATATTCACTTTATATGTTACTACATTTTGAGAATGGATAATATCAACTAATATTCATGTTTTTAGCCCTTCTCTATGCAGAACTATCTAAGAACACACTTTGGGCCACATGTATCAATCGTTTTTTTCTGTTGTTTTTGCGCCTTTTCATTCAGGCGCACCGTTTTTGTGCCATTTTTGGGATTAAACGCCAAGCTAGCTGCGCAGCAAAAATAACCAGCTTTCCCTCATTTATCCCTCATTTTTGCTGTGCCTAATGATATTCATCACTTGCGACTTTTAATTTAGGCGCAAAAACGGGCGCAAAAACACTCCAGCCCGAAGGTGGCGTTAACTGAGAAGAAAGCACTGAGCCCCTTTGCAGAACAGCTCATTTCTAGCAGCAAAGCTCAGCCAGACACTGCAGACACTAGAACAGATCATACAGACATGAGATACTCTGCAGACACTGGAACATATAATACAGACATGAGATGCTCTGCAGACAGGAGCTGCAGACTCTATTTACAGTTCATCACCTTCTATTTACAAAACATTCTGCAGAATCCTGAGCTCAAAGCAAGAGAGCTGAGAACGTTGCAGAATGTTGCAGATACGACAGACAAGTGTCCCCCATGTCATTCTGCACAGTATCACCAGTGTTTCTGAGGGGGATACTGTGCAGAATTACAGGGGTGCAGCAGGAGACCAGCACTGGGGGATCCCCTCCAGGAGAAGCCCCTGCTGAGGAGGTCACTGGGTGCTGGGTGTCACACACCTGGGTGCTGCTGAGGAGGTCACTGGGTGCTGGGTGTCACACACCTGGGTGCTGCTGAGGAGGTCACTGGGTGCTAGGTGTCACACCTGGGTGCTGCTGTGAGTGTTATCTTCATTCTGGGCTGTGGGAGAAGCAGAGAGGAGCTTGTAGCAGGATCACATGTAACTGCCCGAATCTAACATTGCGCCTAAACTGTGTTAAAGTAAAGTGATTAATAAGAGGCAGGAAATTACCTTATCACAGATGGTTGTAGCTTGTGATAATTCTGGCAAAACAGTGCGCCAGAATTTAGGCGCAACTACTACACTTAGGCGCACAGAAGTGATAAATGTGGCCCTTTCTCTCTTATTCCCTTTTATTTTGTGATACTGTTTTAGGAAAGTAGATTTTCTTTATATAAGTATCTGGATTTGTACATATTTTAGAGGAAATTTTGAATGTTAATTGCCAAATGCATCGCCTGGTTGTCTGCTTTCAAAATTCTATAGGTTTTATGGCGCCTTTGCTTTTTATTCTGTTTTATTGATATATTTTGCAGGTTGTGACTGTCTAAAAATGTCTAGCTGAAAAGCAGATATTTAGTTATTACAGTGTTAGTGATATTATGTGGATTTATTTATGTGAACATATCAATAGGGCACATTTGGGAACTCTACAAATGTCCATCTATTACATTTAGGAGATGTGAAGGTAAATATTTTCAAAGTCAAATTTTAAGTATTTTTAATAAAATGTTTCAATTTGAATCAAAATTGCATGAAGGCGCCTATGTCTATAAAATCTTTGATGCAATTTTGAAAAAGGGGCAAGTGTCTGCTTTCAGAAAATATCGGTCCCTCTCCCCAATGGGCCTCACAGTCTAATCAACCTACCAGTAATTTTTTGGAGTGTGGGAGGAAACCGGAGGAGCCGGAGGAAACCCACGCAGACACACGCATACAAAATCTTTGCAGATGTTGACCAGCACTGCAAGGCTGTAGTGCTAATCACGGAGACACCATGCTGCCCATAAATCTCCCTATCATTTATCTATCTCCTATAAAATTTTCCGATATTACAGTTTGTTTTACCATACTAAAGGAGCCTCTTGCTGACTGTGACTGGTCATAAAATAGTTTTATTTTGGGGCCCCACTTTTAGTTATGCCCAGGGCCCCACTTTGTCTAGAACCGACCCTGCTCATGTCTGTATTATCTGTACTAGTGTCTGCAGTGTATGTAGTGTCTGTATTATCTGTTCTAGTGTCTGCAGTGTATGTAATGTCTGTATTATCTGTACTAGTGTCTGCAGTGTATGTAATGTCTGTATTATCTGTACTAGTGTCTGCAGTGTATGTAATGTCTGTATTATCTGTACTAGTGTCTGCAGTGTATGTAATGTCTGTATTATCTGTACTGGTGTCTGCAGTGTATGTAATGTCTGTATTATCTGTACTAGTGTATGTAGTGTATGTAGTGTCTGTATTATCTGTACTAGTGTCTGCAGTGTATGTAGTGTCTGTATTATCTGTACTAGTGTCTGCAGTGTATGTAATGTCTGTATTATCTGTACTAGTGTCTGCGGTGTATGTAATGTCTGTATTATCTGTACTAGTGTCTGCAGTGTATGTAATGTCTGTATTATCTGTACTAGTGTCTGCAGTGTATGTAATGTCTGTATTATCTGTACTAGTGTCTGCAGTGTGTGTAATGTCTGTATTATCTGTACTAGTGTCTGCAGTGTATGTAATGTCTGTATTATCGGTACTAGTGTCTGCAGTGTATGTAATGTCTGTATTATCTGTACCAGTGTCAGCAGTGTATGTAATGTCTGTATTATCTGTACTAGTGTCTGCAGTGTATGTAATGTCTGTATTATATGTACTAGTGTCTGCAGTGTATGTAATGTCTGTATTATCTGTACTAGTGTCTGCAGTGTATGTAATGTCTGTATTATCTGTTATAGTGTCTGCAGTGTATGTAATGTCTGTATTATCTGTTCTAGTGTCTGCAGTGTATGTAATGTCTGTATTATCTGTACTAGTGTCTGTAGTGTATCTAATGTCTGTATTATCTGTACTAGTGCCTGTAGTGTATGTAGTGTTTGTATTATCTGTACTAGTGTCTGTAGTGTATGTAATGTCTGTATTATATGTACTAGTGTCTGCAGTATATGTAATGTCTGTATTATCTGTACTAGTGTCTGCAGTGTATGTAATGTCTGTATTATCTGTACTAGTGTCTGCAGTGTATGGAATGTCTGTATTATCTGTACTAGTGTCTGCAGTGTATGTAATGTCTGTATTATCTGTACTAGTGTCTGCAGTGTATGTAATGTCTGTATTATCTGTTATAGTGTCTGCAGTGTATGTAATGTCTGTATTATCTGTTATAGTGTCTGTAGTGTATGTAATGTCTGTATTATCTGTACTAGTGCCTGCAGTGTATGTAATGTCTGTATTATCTGTACTAGTGTCTGCAGTGTGTGTAATGTCTGTATGATCTGTACTAGTGTCTGCAGTGTATGTAATGTCTGTATTATCTGTACTAGTGTCTGCAGTGTATGTAATGTCTGTATTATCTGTACTAGTGTCTGCAGTGTATGTAATGTCTGTATTATCTGTACTAGTGTCTGCAGTGTATGTAATGTCTGTATTATCTGTACTAGTGTCTGCAGTGTATGTAATGTCTGTATTATCTGTACTAGTGTCTGCAGTGTATGTAATGTCTGTATTATCTGTACTAGTGTCTGCAGTGTATGTAATGTCTGTATTATCTGTACTAGTGTCTGCAGTGTATGTAATGTCTGTATTATCTGTACTAGTGTCTGCAGTGTATGTAATGTCTGTATTATCTGTACTAGGGTCTGCAGTGTATGTAATGTCTGTACTATCTGTACTAGTGTCTGCAGTGTATGTAATGTCTGTACTATCTGTACCAGTGTCTGCAGTGTATGTAATGTCTGTATTATCTGTACTAGTGTCTGCAGTGTCTGTAATGTCTGTATTATCTGTACTAGTGTCTGCAGTGTATGTAATGTCTGTATTATCTGTACTAGTGTCTGCAGTGTATGTAGTGTCTGTATTATCTGTACTAGTGTCTGCAGTGTATGTAATGTCTGTATTATCTGTACTAGTGTCTGCAGTGTATGTAATGTCTATATTATCTGTACTAGTGCCTGCAGTGTATGTTGTGTCTGTGTTATCTGTTCTAGTGTCTGCAGTGTATGTAATGTCTGTATTATCTGTACTAGTGTCTGCAGTGTATGTAATGTCTGTATTGTCTGTACTAGTGTCTGCAGTGTATGTAATGTCTGTATTATCTGTTCTAGTGTCTGCAGTGTATGTAATGTCTGTATTATCTGTACTAGTGTCTGTAGTGTATCTAATGTCTGTATTATCTGTACTAGTGCCTGCAGTGTATGTAGTGTCTGTATTATCTGTACTAGTGTCTGCAGTGTATGTATTATCTGTACTAGTGTATGTAGTGTATGTAGTGTCTGTATTATCTGTTCTAGTGTCTGCAGTGTATGTAATGTCTGTATTATCTGTACTAGTGTCTGCAGTGTATGTAATGTCTGTATTATCTGTACTAGTGTCTGCAGTGTATGTAATGTCTGTATTATCTGTACTATTGTCTGCAGTGTATGTAATGTCTGTATTATCTGTACTAGTGTCTGCAGTGTATGTAATGTCTGTATTATCTGTACTAGTGTCTGCAGTGTATGTAATGTCTGTATTATCTGTACTAGTGTCTGCAGTGTATGTAATGTCTGTATTATCTGTTATAGTGTCTGCAGTGTATGTAATGTCTGTATTATCTGTTCTAGTGTCTGCAGTGTATGTAATGTCTGTATTATCTGTACTAATGTCTGTAGTGTATCTAATGTCTGTATTATCTGTACTAGTGCCTGCAGTGTATGTAGTGTCTGTATTATCTGTACTAGTGTCTGCAGTGTATGTAATGTCTGTATTATCTGTACTAGTGTCTGCAGTGTATGGAATGTCTGTATTATCTGTTCTAGTGTCTGCAGTGTATGTAATGTCTGTATTATCTGTACTAGTGTCTGCAGTGTATGTAATGTCTGTATTATCTGTACTAGTGTCTGCAGTGTATGTAGTGTGTGTATTATCTGTACTAGTGTCTGTAGTGTATGTAATGTCTGTAATATCTGTTCTAGTGTCTGCAGTGTATGTAGTGTGTGTATTATCTGTACTAGTGTCTGCAGTGTATGTAATGTCTGTATTATCTGTACTAGTGTCTGCAGTGTATGTAATGTCTGTATTATATGTTCTAGTGTCTGCAGTGTATGTAATGTGTGTATTATCTGTACTAGTGTCTGCAGTGTATGTAATGTCTGTATTATCTGTACTAGTGTCTGCAGTGTATGTAATGTGTGTATTATCTGTTCTAGTGTCTGCAGTGTATCTAATGTCTGTATTATATGTACTAGTGTCTGCAGTGTATGTAGTGTCTGTATTATCTGTACTAGTGTCTGCAGTGTATGTAATGTCTGTATTATCTGTACTAGTGTCTGCAGTGTATGTAATGTCTGTATTATCTGTACTAGTGTCTGCAGTGTATGTAATGTCTGTATTATCTGTACTAGTGTCTGCAGTGTATGTAATGTCTGTATTATCTGTACTAGTGCCTGCAGTGTATGTAGTGTCTGTATTATCTGTACTAGTGTCTGCAGTGTATGTAATGTCTGTATTATCTGTACTAGTGTCTGCAGTGTGTGTAATGTCTGTATTATCTGTACTAGTGTCTGCAGTGTGTGTAATGTCTGTATTATCTGTTCTAGTGTCTGCAGTGTGTGTAATGTCTGTATTATCTGTACTAGTGTCTGCAGTGTGTGTAATGTCTGTATTATCTGTTCTAGTGTCTGCAGTGTATGTAATGTCTGTATTATCTGTACTAGTGTCTGCAGTGTGTGTAATGTCTGTATTATCTGTTCTAGTGTCTGCAGTGTGTGTAATGTCTGTATTATCTGTTCTAGTGTCTGCAGTGTATGTAATGTCTGTATTATCTGTTCTAGTGTCTGCAGTGTATGTAGTGTCTGTATTATCTGTACTAGTGTCTGCAGTGTGTGTAATGTCTGTATTATCTGTACTAGTGTCTGCAGTGTATGTAATGTCTGTATTATCTGTACTAGTGTCTGCAGTGTATGTAATGTCTGTATTATCTGTACTAGTGTCTGCAGTGTATGTAATGTCTGTATTATCTGTTCTAGTGTCTGCAGTGTGTGTAATGTCTGTATTATCTGTTCTAGTGTCTGCAGTGTATGTAATGTCTGTATTATCTGTACTAGTGTCTGCAGTGTGTGTAATGTCTGTATTATCTGTTCTAGTGTCTGCAGTGTATCTAATGTCTGTATTATATGTTCTAGTGTCTGGCTGAGCTCTGCTGCTAGAAATGAGCTGTTCTGCAAAGGGGCTCAGTGTTGCTTCTCAGTTAATGCCACCTTCGGGCTGGAGTGTTTTTGCGCCCGTTTTTGCGCAAAAATGAAACGTTGCAAGTGATGAATATCATTAGGCGCAGCAAAACATCTGGATTGGTAAGATAGATGAGGGAAAGCTGGTTATTTTTGCTGCACGGCTAGTTTGACGTTTAATCGCAAAAATGGTGCAAAAACAGTGCGCCTGAATGAAAAGGCGCAAAAACAATAGAAAAAACGAGTGATACATGTGGCCCAATGACTCTTACCAGCTTCAGTGTCTTCACAAGGTCTTATGCTTTTATTCTTGGGTTGATGCACATTTTAGACCAAAGCACATTCATCTCTGGTGCACATAACCCTTCCTTTTTCTGAACAGCATGATGGCTGGACATTCCCATCTTGTTCAGATGAATGTAGCACCTTCAGGTATCTGGAAATTGAACCCAAGGATGAACTGGACTTGTGCAAGTCCATAAGTCTCATCCTGATATCTTGGCTGATAAAGAGACTCTCTCATGACGTTACTCAATGAAGCAGTGTGTTTCCGGTGTGCCTTAAGTGTGTCTCTAACTAACTCTCTAATGTTGCCAATAAATCAGAAGCTTCCAAATACATGACATCATCATTATTCTGGCATTTGGGAACCTTAAATAATTTTGGACTAAAACGGGAACAGGATTACAGGCAGTCCCCGGGTTACATACAAGATAGGGACTGTAGGTTTGTTCTTAAGTTGAATTTGTATGTAAGTCGAAACTGTATATTTTATCATTGTAGTTCCCGACAATTTTTTTTTTTTGCCCCAGTGACAATTGGAGTTTCAAATTTTTTTGCTGTAATAGGACCAAGAATTATCAATAAAGCTTCATTGCAGACAATTTTAAGCTGATTATTGCAATCTGGGACTATTTTAAAGCATCCAGAGAGCTTCACCAGAGGTCACAGTGGGCAGAGGGGTCCGTCTGTAACTATGGGTTGTCTGTAAGTCGGGTGTCCTTAAGTAGGGGACCGCCTGTATTCTGATTTCATATCAGATAGTGAGAAAAACATCAAATATTATTTATATAGTGTATGGAAACTTCTGGTTTTCGACTGCATATATATATATATATATACATCATGTGACCACTAGGGTCCACAATCGGGTGAGTACCGCAATTCTTTTACATCAGAATTTGGAATATAATCAGTTAATCTGTGTTTCCACCTGGACAAATTTGAATGTTTCATGATTATTATTTAACTATATTTACTTCACTTTCTTCATAGGAAATCAGTATCAAATATGTCCATTTTATTCAACTCTTAAATCTTTTCTTACTCCCAGATGTGGTGCGGGTGCGGAGAGGTCAGTCTATTGTTTTGCCGTGTGACGCCGATCCTGGAGATACATTACTACTGGTCACATGGAAGCTTCATCTGTATAATTCATCCTGTATAATATCAGATAAACTAGAGGAAAACAACACAAATACATCACACAGCTCCTGCAGTACAAGGATGAGGATACACAATACATCCCTGAGTATCAGTGATGCTGACGTAACTGATGGAGGACAATACACCTGTGAGGTTGTAAATGATACTGCCATAGTCATCAGAAACATTTCACTACAAGTATTAGGTGAGACATTGCACTACATTGATTCTCTGAATAACATATACCGTATTTTTTGGACTATAAGACGCACATTTTTTCCCCAGAAGATGTGGAAAAAACTGTGGTGCGTCTTATAGTCCAAATGTACAGAGTACCGGCGTCTCAGCCCTCCACTGCAGGAGAGAATGGAGGACGGCACATGGCAGTAAGCGCAGGGGCAGTGCTGAGCTCGGCTCCACACACAGCTGCTGCCTGCTAGTTTCTGTGAGAAGCGGAGCTCAGTGATCAGTGCAGTGCACACTGACTGAGACACCACTTCCAGGTTATCAGATGAAGGGAAGCAGAAGCCACGCCCCCTCAGCACGGAGCTCTCACTGTGACTGATGCCGGACAGGTCACTGTCTTCTACCAGAGTCCCAGCTGCTCCTGCTGTAGGGGCATCAAATAACACTAAAGAGGGGACAGGACCTGTGACCAGTACTGGAGTCTCTGCTCCTGTGCCTGCTGTGCTGTGCTCACAGGTGTGTGAAACTGAACAATTCCCAAACATTGCTTGTACAAGGTCACAGGAGCTTACAGTCTATGTCACCCCCTGTGTCCCCTCCTCCTCATAGATTGTAAGCTCTTGTGTTCATTGTACAAGCACCGTCACCTCCTGTGTCTCCTCCTCCTCATAGATTGTAAGCTCTTGTGACCATTGTACAAGCACCGTCACCTCCTGTGTCTCCTCCTCCTCATAGACTGTAAGCTCTTGTGACCATTGTACAAGTGCTGTCACCTCCTGTGTCCCCTCCTCCTCATAGAGTGTAAGCTCTTGGGCCGTTGTACAAGCACTGTCACCTCCTGTGTCCCCTCCTCCTCATAGATTGTAAGCTCTTGTGACCATTGTACAAGCATTGTAACCGCCAGTGCCCCTCCTCCTCATAGAGTGTAAGCTCTTGTGACCATTGTACAAGCACTGTCACCTCCTGTGTCTCCTCCTCCTCATAGATTGTAAGCTCTTGTGACCATTGTACAAGCGCTGTCACCTCCTGTGTCCCCTCCTCCTCATAGAGTGTAAGCTCTTGTGACCATTGTACAAGCACTGTCACCTCCTGTGTCCCCTCCTCCTCATAGATTGTAAGCTCTTGTGACCATTGTACAAGCACCGTCACCTCCTGTGTCTCCTCCTCCTCATAGATTGTAAGCTCTTGTGACCATTGTACAAGCGCTGTCACCTCCTGTGTCCCCTCCTCCTCATAGAGTGTAAGCTCTTGGGCCGTTGTACAAGCACTGTCACCTCCTGTGTCCCCTCCTCCTCATAGATTGTAAGCTCTTGTGACCATTGTACAAGCATTGTAACCGCCAGTGCCCCTCCTCCTCATAGAGTGTAAGCTCTTGTGACCATTGTACAAGCACTGTCACCTCCTGTGTCTCCTCCTCCTCATAGATTGTAAGCTCTTGTGACCATTGTACAAGCGCTGTCACCTCCTGTGTCCCCTCCTCCTCATAGAGTGTAAGCTCTTGGGCCGTTGTACAAGCATTGTCACCTCCTGTCCTCCCCTCCTCATAGATTGTAAGCTCTTGTGACCATTGTACAAGCACTGTCATCTCCTGTGTCTCCTCCTCCTCATAGATTGTAAGCTCTTGGGCCATTGTACAAGCGTTGTCACCTCCTGTCCTCCCCTCCTCATAGATTGCAAGCTCTTGTGACCATTGTACAAGCATTGTAACCGCCAGTGCCCCTCCTCCTCATAGAGTGTAAGCTCTTGGGCCATTGTACAAGCACTGTCACCTCCTGTGTCCTCCTCCTCATAGAGTGTAAGCTCTTGTGACCATTGTCACATATACAGCCCTGGCAACTCTTGAGACCCCCTGACTACGTGCCAGCATAAATCTAAAGAGCCATAATTCCCATCACTAATTCTGCCCCCAACACTGGTTGGCTGAGCTTGGTGCTAGCCCATCAGTGTTGGGTCAAAGGAACCACAACACCCCCCCCCACCACCACCACCACCACCAAGTGTTCTGTGTAGTGCTGAATCTGACAGAACACTTGTACTGTCAGCACGGGAGTCATCCTTCAGCATCAGGTAACAGTGTCCCATAAAATGTCCCCTAATAAAGTCTCC
Organism: Engystomops pustulosus; assembly: GCF_040894005.1. NCBI lineage: Eukaryota > Metazoa > Chordata > Amphibia > Anura > Leptodactylidae > Engystomops > Engystomops pustulosus. The sequence continues at coordinate 253,203,308 of NC_092412.1, read as the reverse complement.
CCATTAATTCTCCCCGAACACAGTACACTTCACCAAATGTCACACAATGACCCCTAATAAAAGTATCCCATACACAGTCCCCTTAGGCTACATTCACATGAACGTGTGCCCGCCGTACGTAGCACGTTGGGCACACGTTGATGCCCAGGAGGGGGGAGGGCTGCTCGCCCCTACCCCTTTCCAAAGAGAAACATGGCTGCACCGCCCCGTAAGGCGCTGCTACTTTACTGTTACTTTATTAAATATTTTAGCACACTATTTGGGGAAAAACACATTTTTTTCATATTTTTCCACCTCTAAAACCTAGGTGTGTCTTATGGTCCAGTGCGTCTTAGTCCGAAAAATACGGTAATGCTATAGAGGATGTACCATTGCGTTTTTATCTTAACATCTAGTTTTAATTTAACTACTACCAGGTATCTCATGGCCGCCATAGAGGTGCAATATGCATGGGCAAAGTGTGGAGACTAAACCTCCTTTCTCTGAATTGTTTCCGATTATTGTGGCCGCACAGGTCCTATTCTTGCCTGGATTTGCGTCCGCTCAGCTCCCTGGTAGGCTATATACTACACAGGCTGGTAGGCTATATAAATCAGGGACTGGCAGGCTATATACTACAGGGGGCAGGCAGGCTATATACTACAGGGGCAGGCAGGCTATATACTACAGGGGGCTGTCAGGCTATATTCTACAGGGGCTAGCAGACTATATACTACAGGGGCAGGCAGGCTATATAAATCAGGGACTGACAGGCTACATACTACAGGGGGCTGGCAGGCTATATACTACACAGGCTGGTAGACTATATACTACAGCGTCTGGTAGGCTTTATACTACAGGGGGATGGAAGGCTATATACTAGCAGTTGTGGCACGCTATATGCTACAGGGGGCAGGCAGGCTATACACTACAGGGGCTGGCAGGCTATAAACTACAGGGGGCTGGCTGGCTGTATAATACAGGGGACTGGCTATATACTACATGTGGCTGGCAGGCTATATACTACAGCGGCTGGCAGGCTACTTACTACAGGTGCTGGCAGGCTATATACTACAGGGGGCTGGTGACTATATACTACGGCAGGCTATATTCTACTGGGGGCTGGCAGACTTTATATTACAGGGGCTGGGAGGCTATATACTACAAGGGCTGGCAGACTTTATATTACAGGGGCTGGGAGGCTATATACTACAAGGGCTGGCAGACTTTATATTACAGGGGCTGGCACACTTTATACTACAGGGGCTGGCAGGCTGTATATTACAGGGGGCTGGCAGGCTATATACTAGAGCGGCTGTCAGGCTGTACACTACAGGGGGTTGGCAGGCTATATACTACAGAGGGCATGCATTCTATATACTACAGGGGGCTGGCTGGCTATATACTAGAGGGGCTGACAGGCTATATACTATAGGAGGACTGGAAGGCTATATACTACATGGGGCTGGCAGGCTATATACCACAGGGGGCTGGCAGGCTATATACTACAGGGGGCTGTCAGGCTATATTCTACAGGGGCTGTCAGGCTATATACTACAGGGGGCAGGCAGGCTATATACTACAGGGGCAGGCAGGCTATATACTACAGGGGGCTGTCAGGCTATATTCTACAGGGGCTAGCAGACTATATACTACAGGGGGCTGGCAGGCTATATACTACAGGGGGCAGGCTGGCTATATATCGGGACGCTGTGACCAATGCATTTCCCACTCTTGGCTTATACTCAAGTATATTTTAATTGATCAGACATTTTCGGACACGACGATAACGACGATTCTTACTGTCTATTTACTTTTATATTTGATCTAGGGAAAGGGGGGGGGGGTCTTTTAAACTTTTGCTTTCTTTTTCTATTTTTTCATATATTTTTTTAATATACCATTTAATTTACCATTATTTAAGACCCTCCAGGGTACTTTAACCCTGCAGGGTCTGATTGCTAATACTATATAGTGCAATACTACTGTATTGCAGTATATAGCAATATTACTGATGCTTTGGCTATTAGAGATCATTACACATGGCAAGCCTACAAGTGTCAATGAGACTGTAGGCTATCATGGTAACCGATCACCGCCCTCCAATGACGTCACGCGGGGGGGGGGATCAGTCATCCAAGATGGCGGCGCCCATGTAATGGTGAGTTAGGTGCTGCAGTTGGTTAACTGCCTCGATTGGTAATCCCTCGCAGCACAAGGACGATATAGTTCTCCCTGGTGCTTGAAGATGTTAAACCACTGTGTAACCAGTTTAGCAGTAGCTTCCGGTCATTGTCCATTTGACGGGTATTTAACAGGGGATTGTGTTGCACGTGATCGGATTTTGGTGCAGTTACATCGGCTTCATGCGACAGAAATCGGGGGCGGGCCATTGGACGATCCGACTGATTCGGACTGAGCGTGAGATTTAAGATTCAAATTGTGTTGCAACCAATGTACTCACATACACCGGGAAGAATAAGGTGAACTCCGGGGACCTGAGCGGAGAAGCGACACATGCAGGATTTTGGTCGCATGATCTCAGTGAATTGCGGCACAGTGCATTTCGGGTCGGACAAAGTACTTTCGGGAACTCCACGGATGGGTAAGTAAATGTGCCCCATAATGTCCTTTCTTCAAGATGCATCTATTAAGTGAAATGCCCCAATCCTTCGACAATATGATGCTGCCCCCATAAGTCACAGTTGGGCTTTTCCATTTTTACTTCAAATGTTCCCACGGTCATTATGGCCAAACTGTTCAATTTTCGTTTCCTCAGACCAAAGGACATGTCTCCAAAACTGAAGGTTCCTGTGCAATGGAAACATTAATCTGGCTTTTTTATGATTTTTTTGAGTAAAGTCTTCATCCAGGCTTAGGCCTTTCAGCCCATGTAGATACAGTGACTTTTGTCACTGAGGATAATGACTCTTAATGACTCTTCAGTGTCTCCACAAGGTCTTATGCTTTTATTCTTGGGTTGATGCACATTTCAGACAATATCACATTCATCTCTTGGACACATAACCCTCCTCCTTTCAGAGCAGTATAATGGCTGGACATTCCCATCTTGTTCAGATGAATGAAGCACTTTCAGGTATCTGGAAATTGCACCCAAGGATGAACTGGACTTGTGTAAGTTCATAATTCTAATCCTGATATCTTAACTGATTTCTTTAGACTCTCTCATGACGTTACTCAATGAAGCAGTGTGTTTCAGGTGTGCCTTCAGTGTGTCTCTAACTAACTCTCTAATGTTGCCAATAAATCAGAAGCTTCCAAATACATGACATCATCTTTATATGAGCTGTCCTAAATTGTGTAAAGGCAGAGTAATCTTAAAGTAAACTTGGCAGGAAGTTATCAAACTGGTTTAAAAATTCTCCCTCTATCTCATTATTCTGGCATTTGGGAACTTTAAATAATTTTGGACTAAAACGGGAACAGGATTATTCTGATTTCATATCAGATAGTGAGAAAAACATCAAATATTATTTATATAGTGTATGGAAACTTCTGGTTTTCAACTGCATATATATATATATACACATCATGTGACCACTAGGGTCAACAATCGGGTGAGTACCGCAATCCTTTTACATCAGAATTTGGAATATAATCAGTTAATCTGTGTTTCAACCTGGACAAATTTGAATGTTTCGTGATTATTATTTATCTATATTTACTTTATTTTCTTCATAGGGAATCAGTGTAAAATATGTCCATTTTATTCAACTCTAAAATCTTTTCTTACTCCCAGATGCACTGTGGGTGCGGAGAGGTGATAGTATGGTTCTGCCGTGTGATGCCGATCCTGGAGATACATTACTACTGGTCACATGGAAGCTTCATCTGTATAATTCATCCTGTACAATAGCAGATAAACCGCCGCATTTAAAAACCGAAAATGTGTCGCTTGGGGAGCGCTCACCTTCACCTTCTATGGGATGGTGCATTCCGGGGCGTTAAGATTATTTTCGGCGCTGCAGCGCCACCTGGTGGACGGCGGAGGAACTACCATCTTAAATCCCAGCCGGACCCGAATCCTGTGCAGAGAACGCGCCGCTGGATCGCGAATGGGCCGGGTAAGTAAATGTGCCCCATTGTGCTACATTGATTCTCTGAATAACCTTAAATGCTATAGAGGATGTACCATTGCGTTTTTATCTTAACATCTAGTTTTAATTTAACTTCTTTGTGGTTGCAAGTGCACCCGTTACTGGCAGTCACTAGGGGGCGCTATTACAGGCTGCAAAAACGGCAGCTATCTCATGGCCGCCATAGAGGTGCATTATGCATGGGCCCATTGCGGAGAGTAAACTACCTTTCGCTGAATAGTTTCCAAGCGTTTTGGCCGCGTAGGTCCTTTTCCTGCCTGGATCAACTCCCTAGGAAGTGGGGAGGGGTGAGGAGAGTTCATCCCCTCCTTCTCCACAGGCTTGCAACTCACAGATTGCAGTGTGAATGGAGCCTAACACTGGTGTCCCAGTTGGGAGAGAGCATGTGCTTAACTGTTCTTGCCATATGGGTTGGGAAGCATGAACACTACTTTCGGAGACTTTGCCAATTAAGGTTGCCTTGCAGGTGTCTGAAGACTTACAGCCATTGATGCTCCATTAGGGGATTCTACACTCACCGGCCACTTTATTAGGTACACCTGTCCAACTGCTCTTTAACACTTAATTTCTAATCAGCCAATCACATGACGGCAACTCAGTGCATTTAGGCATGTAGACATGGTCAAGACAATCTCCTGCAGTTCTCCCGAGCATCAGTATGGGGAAGAAAGGTGATTTGTGGCCTTTGAACGTGGCATGGTTGTTGGTGCCAGAAGGGCTGGTCTGAGTATTTCAGAAACTGCTGATGTACTGGGATTTTCACGCACAACCATCTCTAGGGTTTACAGAGAATGGTCCGAAAAAGAAAAAACATCCAGTGAGCGGCAGTTCTGTGGGCGGAAATGCCTTGTTGATGCCAGAGGTCAGAGGAGAATGGGCAGACTGGTTCGAGCTGATAGAAAGGCAACAGTGACTCAAATCGCCACCCGTTACAACCAAGGTAGGCAGAAGAGCATCTCTGAATGCACAGTACGTCCAACTTTGAGGCAGATGGGCTACAGCAGCAGAAGACCGCACCGGGTGCCACTCCTTTCAGCTAAGAACAGGAAACTGAGGCTACAATTTGCACAAGCTCATCGAAATTGGACAGTAGAAAATTGGAAAAACGTTGCCTGGTCTGATGAGTCTCGATTTCTGCTGCGACATTCGGATGGTAGGGTCAGAATTTGGCGTCAACAACATGAAAGCGTGGATCCATCCTGCCTTGTATCAGCGGTTCAGGCTGGTGGTGGTGGTGTCATGGATCCATCCTGCCTTGTATCAGCGGCTCAGGCTGGTGGTGGTGGTGTCATGGATCCATCCTGCCTTGTATCAGCGGCTCAGGCTGGTGGTGGTGGTGTCATGGATCCATCCTGCCTTGTATCAGCGGGTCAGGCTGGTGGTGCTGGTGTCATGGATCCATCCTGCCTTGTATCAGCGGCTCAGGCTGGTGGTGGTGGTGTCATGGATCCATCCTGCCTTGTATCAGCGGGTCAGGCTGGTGGTGGTGGTGTCATGGATCCATCCTGCCTTGTATCAGCGGGTCAGGCTGGTGGTGGTGGTGTCATGGTGTCTTTGGGCCCCTTGGTACAACGCCACAGCCTACCTGAGTATTGTTGCTGACCATGTCCATCCCTTTATGAGCACAATGTACCCTGTAACATCTGATGGCTACTTTCAGCAGGATAATGCGCCATGTCATAAAGCTGGAAGCATCTCAGACTGGTTTCTTGAACATGACAATGAGGTCACTGGACACAAATGGCCTCCACAGTCACCAGATCTCAATCCAATAGAGCATCTTTGGGATGTGGTGGAACGGGAGATTCGCATCATGGATGTGCAGCCGACAAATCTGCGGCAACTGTGTGATGCCATCATGTCAATATGGAGCAAAATCTCTGAGGAGCTTCCAGCACCTTGTTGTATCTATGCCACGAAGAATTGAGGCAGTTCTGAAGGCAAAAGGGGGTCCAACCCGTTACTAGCATGGTGTACCTAATAAAGTGGCCGGTGAGTGTAGATAACAAGCAAACATGTTTTCCAGAATGGTATAAGGAAAACCATGCCTCTTTTGTTACCTTGTAATGCGGCCCCCTTACCATCGAGCATGACTTTCAGGAAACCTAATGACATGATGCGGGATTAAAGTCAAACCACTATATCTATCCCACAAGAAACAGATTCCCAAGTCTAGACAGCAACTGGTTCATCTGAATGAGAGGCTTTTGACTAGGGTCAGGAAGTAAGAGCTGTCCTCACTGAGCCTTACCCATATGGGTCAAGGGAGGCTCAAACCCTGGATTTTTTCCCTTAGATGCCAAATTAAATGATTGTGGCATCTCAATAGTTTAAAAGAGGAAATGTCTCACCGTTGTCAGCCCCCAAAGAGCTCCCAGGGTGTCAATATAAACCTAAAGCCTTAAACTGGCCCCCAGTTTCGTCATGTAATCAGGTCTACTGAGTTTCTTCGCCAATGTTGCAGATCATTTTAAAATACCCTAAAATAACCCTAAAAATTGCAATATATTGGGCCATGACTGTGTGTTGGATATGTAAACCCACTTGTTTATGTTTGTGAATGTTTACCAATGAGGAAGCCTTTATCATTTGGAATATGAGCTGAATGGGGCAGATTTACTTACCCGGTCCATTCGCGATCCAGCATCGCCTTCTCTGCGGTGGATTCGGGTCATCCAGCGATTCACTAAGGCAGTTCCTCCGACGAGGTGGTGCTGCTGCGCTGAAGAGCATCGGAACGCACTGGAGTTCACAATCCTATTCCTGAGTGAAGGTAAGTGCAAGCTCCGCGACACTTTTTTTAAAAAAATGTGGCGGTTTCTCCGAATCCGTCAGGTTATCGTTCAGCCACGCCCCCGATTTCCGTTGCGTGCATGCCAGCGCCGATGCGCCACAATCCCATCGCGTGCGCCAAAATCCCGGGGCAATTCAGGGAAAATCGCCGCAAATTGGAAATATTCGGGTAACACGTCGGGAAAACGCAAATCGGCGCACTGGACTATAAGGCGCACCTATAAGGCGCACCTTTGATTTCTGAGAAAATCAAAGGATTTTTTGTGCGCCTTATAGTCCAAAAAATATGGTAATATTACGCTGGAGACCCTCTTTATGTTCTTCAATATACTACAGAACTGATTACGCTCCACCATGCTGATGTTACATTGGTACAAAAAAATCCATATTTATTAAAGCGTTTGCTCCAGTTTTCTGTCTGACTTTGCACTGAAAAGAACATGGAAACTGCCTGTACGTGTATTTATAAAGTGTCTGCGCCAGTTTTGTTTCGCGGCTGAAATGTGTCCAACAAGACAGAAAACTCTGCACATAAAGGGGAGTTCCGGTGCCGATTTGGACTGTGCGCCACAATCCTGTCCGACTTGCGCCAGTATTCAGTAATCTGCCACACTCTGCACATTAGGGAATGCACTACTTTTGATAAATCTGGCCCATAGACTTGTCTAATAGACCGGGCGTTTGAAAAATGATCACAGTTTATACATACAATAGATTCATAACCTAAAAAACATCAAAGAATGGCTTTTTTTTTCTTCATCTCCTCCCAAAAATGGAATAAAAATAGGGGCGGCACGGTGGCTCAGTGGTTAGCACTTCTGCGTTGCAGCGCTGCGGTCCTGGGTCCAAGTCCCAGGGTCAGCATCTGCAAAGAGTCTGTATGTTCTCTCGTGTTTGCATGGCTTTCCTCCGGGTCCTCCGGTCTCCTCCCACACTCCAAAACATACTGTTAGGTGATTAGATTGTGAGCCCCATGGGGACAGGGACCGATTTGGCAAAACTCTGTGCAGCGCTGCGTAATCTGTGTGCGATATATACATAAATATTATGATTATTATTAAAAAGCCTTACAGTCAGACCGTCCTTTAGTACTAAACAGAAGTCTTAATAGAATCACAAACTTTATCCACAATTCCTTCAATTTGAATTGTCCGAGATGATGAAACAATCGCAGATTTTTTAGATATAATCGAGGTTCAGTTTACAGCGTAAACTGAATGGCGTAAACTTTATGCTTTCGTTTCAGGTTTTGTGTCGTGATATAATAAGGCCGGATGGAAGGGAATATTTATGTCGTCCAGTCCAAGTCAAAAACTTCTACTGACCATCAGAATTTAGAGTCATTTATTACCTTTAGTAACAATAAACATAATCGGAGACGTGAACTGAACCGAATGGTAAACATTTATCAGTCAAAAACTTTCCAAAATGCGATAATTTATTATTCCTTCACCCTCAGCTCCTCCGTCTACATACCTAAGACTGACCAGCGATGGATCTGCAGAGTGTGGAGCCACCGGGGGGAATCCTCCTGCAGAAATCTCCTGGATCCCACATTCACATGATATAAATACTACAGTACTGGGAGAACCGGACCGGACCTGGTCAGTGATCAGCACATTCGGTAGAGGAAGGGTTAATGGGACGTCAGTGACTTGTGTTGTGTCTCATCCAACGTTTGTACATCCATGGAGAGAAGACATTACCCTGAGAGGTAAATATATGTTTGTTGTTATGGTTATTACTAAAAAAATATGGTTTTGTCTTTCATGTAAGTAAAGATAAAGGGACTTTTCCAGGAAGCACATTGGTGGGATATGGTTAGGATGTGCAATATCGGACCAATCATTGGCTGCTGCATTCAGTAAGGACACGTCGGGAATCCTCCCAGTGTATCCAGACAGCTTGGGAATCCTCCCAGTGTATCCAGACACCTCGGGAAGCTTCCTAGTGTAATCGACACCTCGGGAATCCTCCCAGTGTATCCAGACACCTCGGGAATCCTCCCAGTGTATCCAGACACCTCGGGAAGCTTCCTAGTGTAATCGGACACATCGGGAATCCTCCCAGTGTAATCGGACATGTTGGGAATCCTCCCAATGTATCGGGACATGTCTGTGCAGCCAGTGCTAGGCAGTGTCCCTAGAGAGATCTATAATCATACCTATGTGAATGTTGTTTGTAGCAGGTTGTAGGCCTGTGTCATGTGGTTTTATATTCCAGGATTGTAGCTAGACTTGAAACACTCTTATGCATTGTTGTGTGATTTTTCTTCACTGAGCATGACAAAGCCCGCCCCTCCAGGCACTGCTGTACTATCCAAACAGAAGACTTGGTGGGTGGCTGGTTTTTGTTGAGATCCCTAGAAACCTTGGTCTGCCGCCAAAAACAACAATATTATAACCCACTGCAGTGAGATTTTTTTTCAAAAAAATATTCATCACCTGACAAGTCTTATATATATTATAGTCTTATTTATATCTGAGGATGTAACTTCTCTTACCTTTGCTTCTAGCCCATGTGTTTAGATTGGATAACATCCTGAGATTAATCGTCACCGCGATCTTCACCGTATTCATGGCAGGACTTCTCCTATACTTCATACTCCGGAGCCGGGTACTTACTGTAACTGTAGTTCATACTAATACAGTTGTGAACTCTTTATATGGGCGTCCAGTGTAGGGGAGATGCATTAAAGGAGTGTTCTTAACTGGGTATTAATATTTATGGTAATTATATTAATCTGCCAAATACCTATATGATATGGATTTTATTAATTGAAATGTTCCCGTGTAAAGAGAATTTCCCATAAGTATATCCATATTTTCACTTAGAAACGAGATTACTGTCCTTGGATACAACCACCACTGCTGATTGCTAAGTGATTGCACAAAGAAAGAAATGTTTTTTTCATATGAAACATTCAGGAGTTACTCCATGAGCCACAGCCGTCCTGTGGTAATGAACAATGAATCCAGGTGGTCAGGCAGGACTCGGTAGAGCACACCTGATCACCGCTGTCATGGTGCATGGGAGGTTGTATCCAAGGACAGCTATCTTACTTCTAAGAGATAACTCGGCTACATGGAAAATTATCTTTTCACAGGTACATCCATGTGAAGAAATATATATATGACCCATGAGATTTATCAATATGTTTATGACAAAAAAAATCTTCGTAATTTGCATAATAAACATCTTTGCACCACATTTATCTACAAAGGGTGGTTCTCAATAACCAAAGGTCAGATGATTTATCTTTGGGAACTTCATATCATGAGCAGCAAGAAGACACAAAGCTGTAAAATAACCGACATTAATAAGATTTGCAACATCCCCCACAGGGGCCTAGCCTTTCTTGGGGCCTGGAGTCAGCCGGGGCCCGGGATACCGGAGTGGCTGGCGGTTGCGGCCTAGGCACGCTATTGTCACGGTGCTTGGTATGGGGAACCGGAGGGCTGTCCTACAGCCTGGCAGGTCTCCAGCAGGGAGGTGTTGGCAAGAAATGATGAGGGAGAGGCTGCTATAGCGGTTCTCCCTGGGGCAACCCTTTGGTATCTGGAGTATGAGTCCCTGTGTAGTGGACACGGTGCCCGTGATGATGACAGCCGTAAAAGCAGGGATCAGACAGAGGCAGACGTTGTACAACAGTAACTTACAGTTCTTTATTGGAACCAACAGGAACAAAAGATAACGTGCCAAAGGAATCTTGAAAATGGTAGAATGCTGGAGATGCAGTTGGAGAGGGAACCACAGGAATAGATCACCAGCCTGGATGCAATGGCAGGCTGGGAGATAGCTGTGTCCTAGTAGGATGCTTCAGCTTGTCCTGGGTTGCTTCAGATATCACCCTTGAAGGTAGGATGATATCCCATTACTCTCACTAACTCCTCAGAGCTCTACTGTCTCTCTGCTCTGTCTCACTGCTCTGCACTCTCTGACTCCTCTCTCCTTCACCTCACTAGACTAACTCTAGAACTTTCCTGACCAAGGGTTTTATTACTCCCCCTGGTCAGGTGGTGGTTACTCCTCCAATTGCATCCCAGCTTACAATACAATATGATAACAGCTGTGATTGGCTGATGGAAAGACATCACATTTAACAATTAACTCCTGCCTTCCCAGGCAGAATCTACCGCTGCAGTGTGCCCCGTGTTGTGTAGTGACCTGCTGTGGGGTTGATCAGACTCCACACAGGTTGCGAGCTACATATTGGGACGTATTCGCAACAACCGCTCTGCCTTGCATCGGCAGGGGTGTTGCAGATTCCTCATGTGACCCAGTTTCTTTGTAGCGCTTGATGGTTTTTGCACTTGGTGACACTTTCAAAGTTTTCTCCATTTTTCGGACTGACCTTCAGTTCTTACTGTAATGGCGGCCGCTCATTTTTCTTTACTTAGCTGCTATTTCTGCCCATAATACAAGTTCTACCAGTCTCTTCAGTAGGACAATCAGCCGTGTATCCACCTGACTCCTACACAACACAACTGATGTCCCAACCCCATTTATAAGGCAAGAAATCCCATTTATTACCCTGACAGTGCACCTGTTATGTGAGAACCTTTTCAGGTGACTACCTCTTGTATCTCTCCAGGTGACTACCTCTTGTATCTCATCAAGAGAAGCCCAGACTGTGCAAAGCCGTATTCAGCCGGAATATAAGAGATTCTCAGTTGTTTCACACTATTTAAGTCTATAATTCCATGTGATAATTCATAGTTTTGATGCCTTCAGTGTGAATCTACATTTTTTATAGTCATGAAACTAAACTCTTTGGGGGACATGTATCTTTATTTCTGCTAGTTAAATTGTCTCATTTTTATGACTTTTGCCGTTTTGCGACTTTTCACGGCGACTTTTGCTGTGGTTTTCAAGTGCACCTTGTGCCTTATGTATCTTTACTTTCCACTTATTTTATTTTTTTACTTATTTTGATTATTTTTGCAACTTTTTAGGTGCAAATCTGCACCCGGTCCAGGGCAGGTGCAAAGGATAGATTGTTTTCATGGATCCTGTTTTAACATGTAAATTGGAATTATCTCACTGGCTTTAAAAATGTTTAAAATTTTGCACAGTAACCTGTTTTTTTTTTTTTAAATTCATACATTTTTGAATCAAATTTCTTTTTTTAAATTTATTGGTTACTTCTAAGGGTGGTGACACACGTGGGGTTTTTAGGCCATTTTTAGTTGTGCGTTTTCAGATCGTAATAAACGCATTAGTTCGTGACAGGTTTGACAAATTATCTTAATTCAAACTGGTCAAAAACGCATGCGTTTTTTTTCCAATCTGAAAATGCACAACTAAAAACGGCTTAAAAACGTCACGTGTGTCACCACCCTAAGGGTGAGGTCACGCTTGGCGTTTTGGCTACATTTTGAAACACATTACAACAGCTGAGGAGAAGTGATTGGCCTAATTACATTACCGTTAACGTTTGGGTTTTTGCAATGTAAATGAGAAGTTAACGCATGTTAACACAGTGTTAACTAGCATGTTAACAATCCCTTAACATGTGCACTTTGTAAATGCACATGTTAACAGTAATGTAATTAGGCAAATCACCTCTCCTCAGCTGTTGTAATAGGTTTAAAAACACAATGAAAACGCAAGATGTGACTGCACCTTCATATGTCGTCATCTCCCGGGGGTGTGACTAGAGAGCTTAAAAATGCAGGACAAAGCCTCAAATCCAAAATTTAAAGTAGTGTCCTCTCCTGTATATAACCCCCTTACGTGCTCCTGTATATAACCCCCTCCCGTGGCTCGTGTCCATGTGGATTTGAGACATTTGCAACAAAAAGTCTCAAAAAGAAGCCAAAATTTGCGCCTGCCAGGACAGGAAAAGCTAAGTATCATACATAAGGTGCAAAAACTAGCCGCCAAATGTCTCAATTATACACCAAAGACAGAAAAAACTATGATACATGTGCCCCAATGAATGAGAAGGGGTGTCCAAACTTTTGGTCTGTACTGTATAGCTTGAAAAAACAGAAATATCCCAGCCCCACAATAAAAAATTCTTAATTTATTTAATACATGTTAAAAAAAATTGGGGGGGGGCTGAACAAGTCTATTTACTCCTATGGAATATCTACATTGTCTGTATACAGGCAGAGGCCAGTTTAACCACCGGAGGGCGCAGCAGTCCCATCTCTTTCAGCAGCCGCAGTACTCAAGAGAGAAAAAATGTAAAAAAAACTTGGATAAAAGTGCTGTATAATAACTATAACTGACTATGCTAACAATCCCCACAGGTCTGGTGCTCCTGCATGACCTCACTCTCCATTGTCCCCCCCCCCCGCCTCTATATAATAACAAATCATCCTGAAGACATTATATAATATTTTACTTATATACAAATAGCATTGTGTAATATCTTAAAAGCTCACTTTTAATAATTTTCTGCAATTTTTTAACACGTTTTTCAAATTTTTCATTATGTATTCATAAAGGGTCACCACTAGAGATGAGCGAGCACTAAAATGCTCCAGTGCTCGTTACTCGAGTCGAACTTTTTCAGAGCATTTTTCAAGGGGACCAAGGCTCTGCACAGGGAAGCTTGGCCAAACACCTGGAAACCTCAGAAAAGGATGGAAACACCATGGAAATGGACAGGAAACAGCAGGGGTGTCAAAAATAGTCTTAAATTCTTCACAATGGCAGTAGCTGCACTACTAGTGCCAGCAAGCCCAGCCACTTTTTTAAAAAAAACGCTATTGTAGCCCTAACAAGGGCTGTTGGGTTCTTGTATCCCTCCTGCCTAACAGTAAGCTAATAGAACACCCTAACGCTATCAAATACATTTAACAAATACAGCAAGTGACAGGGTCCCATTGCGTCCTATTAACCGTCTTTTAGCTAAAAAATTTTTCCTCACATCCCCATAAAATCAACTTTGTTATCTTACCGGGCATACAGCTCCGAGTCAAAGCGGCTGTGGCCTCCTCAGCAGAGTCCAGCAGCTCCTTTCCATTCCCTATGCCTCTTCTCACCATGTTATGTACCCAGGGGGCTGTCATGTAAGGTCATGTACCAGGGGGATGCCATGGGGTACAAATTGTACCCCATGTATATATCTGATCACAGTAAATCCCAGCATGTCTCCATGGACTCCTAGTTGAATATTTATATAGTTGTCAGAGGGTCCCTATGGAGCCAGCGCAGTGAACACTACATGTGCAGGACCCCGATATTATCATTGGACTCAAACTGATTTTTTTACATTGTATCTATTGTGGGGAGTTGCTCAGGTATATGCCTGGTAGTAGTGCAGGAAGCAGGGACACACGCAGAGTTAAAGTCCAAATAAAGTGTTTTATTCACACTTCAAAAAACAACATAAATTCAGCCTTGGTTTTGGCACATATAAAGCAACACAAAAATAAACCCTGCCCGGCTGGGCACTGCCTAATACAATAAATGTCCCTAACTCTACGGGTACCGGGCTGCCTGGCACACGCTCTTGGCCAGCAGTAGTACAGGAGGCACTCAGTTACCTTTGCTGTGTGAACTCAGTCTCAGGATGAAGACACACGTGGCGTTTTTAGGCCATTTTTGGGCCGTTTTTAGTTAGTGCGTTTTCACATCGTTAAAAACGCATGCGTTAAAAAACTCATGCGTTTTTGACCAGTTTGAATTAAGATAATTGGTCAAAAAAGCCGGCCCAAAAACGCCACGTGTGTCTTCACCCTAAGCCTTCAGCTCTCCAGGTAGGACCTCTCCTCCTGCTTCTGGCCTGCAGACTAAATCAGGCTCTAACGAGGCCTGTGACCCGCCCCTGTGACCCGCCCCTGTGACCCGCCCCTGTGACCCTGCACCTGTGACCCTGCACCTGTGACCCGCCCCTATGACACGCCCCTGTGACCCGCCCCTGTGACACGCCCCTGTGACCTGCACCTGTGGGCTATACAAAAGCCCAGGACCGAAGCCCGGGTGGAGTAGGAGTCCCATTACCAGCCTACCCCTACTCCATAATAAGCAGGCCCAGTACGGACATTTCCAATGTGTCCATGTTAGCGAGGCCAACACAGACCAAACAGACTTCTCCTGCTTATCATGTCATGTCTCCTGCTTTTACCACACACCCTTCATCTGCCTGTATGGCAGATAGCGGTTTTCCCACACAACACCTCTCACTTTCTCACACTATAGAAAGGAACCATTTAGGGATAAGGACATTGCTTTATATTTAGTTTTGTATGATGTATTTATTTTGGGAGGGATAATTTGAATGGCAGGTTCCCTTTAATTTAATTATTAATTATGTATTTATATTTTTATACAATCATAATTGTGTGTATTAATTACATCTATTTTTTTTAAGGCTCAGAATATTGCTGGAGAACAAGTTTTGCAAAAATGATGACAAGAACTATACAACAGCACCGTATTAAGTGACGGAGCTAAGCAGGATTTCAAGTCATTGCAGATGGCACAGAGCAAAGCAGTGTGAGACCACTCCCTCAGTGTTCCAAGTCCAGCTACAATCCTGGAATATAAGCCCAATTCTTTATCATTTTTTTTCTCTTATTTTTAAAGTTATTAAAACTTTTAATGACTTTTCTGACAGATGTTTGTTTTATTCCAGGTTTACCATCCATGTTGTTATATTTCTGAATTCAGATGATCAGTCTGGTGCTACCTTCTACAATAGGAGCCTTCGGTCACCTCCATCCTAAGGGTATCGAGCGCATAATACAATAGCGGCTCTTGGAGCTCCCTGCCAGCTCCATAGAGATGAATGGAGCAGAACAGTCATGCGCGGCTGTCTACTCTATTAATCTCGGGATGCAAATAGGGATCTAACAGAGGTACCTAGACCCCATCAGACCTCTTGTTCTCGTGATCTGGGGGGGGGGGGGGTCTCCCACCAATCAGCAACACCACCTAACCACCTACCAACACCACCACCTAACTTGCTTGGTGGGCAGACTCCTTTAAATATGCAATTCTCAGATCACTCAGGGCTGGTTATACTTTCTCCTGTGATTTGTAGTACTACTGTCTCTATGGGGCAGATTTACTTACCCGGTCCGTTCGCGATCCAGCGGCGCGTTCTCTTCGCTGGATTTGGGTCCGGCCGGGATTCATTAAGGTAGTTCCTCCTGCTGTGCTTTAAAGCATCTGCAACGCACTGGAGTTCACCGGCTCGGACTGAGTGAAGGTAAGCGCGTCCCAAGCGACACGTTTCTTTTTTTAAATGCGGCGGTTTTTCCGAATCCGTCGGGTTTTCGCTCGGCCACACCCCCGATTTCCATCGCGTGCATGCAGGCACCGATGCGCCACAATCCGATCGCGTGCGCCAAAATCCCGGGGCAATACAGGGGAAATCGGCGCAAATCGGAAATATTCGGGTTACACGTCGGGAAAACGCGAATCGGGCCCTTAGTAAATGACCCCCTATGTGTTTTGCTGACCTGAAACCTGTACCTGGGTCTGAATCCTGCCTGCTTGGACCACAGCCTGATCTGGAACCCTAAACCTGTACCTGAGCCTGGATCCTACCTTATCCAGATACATGAAAAACAGCCTGATGGGTAACCTTAAACCTGTACCTGCTCCTGTATCCTGTCTGATCCAGAACCCTAAACCTGTACCTGCTCCTGTATCCTGTCTGATCCAGAACCCTAAACCTGTACCTGCTCCTGTATCCTGTCTGATCCAGAACCCTAAACCTGTACCTGATCTGCTACCCCTCACCTGTTTCTGAGCCTTTTTCCTGATTCTCCTTTGCCTGTTTATTTATCTGTCTTAGGGTCAGGGTGTGGTCACATGTGGAATTGACATCGCGGAAAGGAAAATTGCACTGTGTTAACATTATGTTTATGTAAACACAGTGTCAACTCAATGGCCCAGACACATGAAAACCGGTGCAATCTGCATTGGTGTAGTTTAATAGTGTCACATACTCATAGTAAATCTGTTCTGTTTTTAGGATGTGATACTGTTGCACCCTTCTTTTCTTGGTGCACTTTACTTCATGCTTTTGCAACACAACTGTGGCGCAGTGCAGTAATAAATTTGGCACAAACTAGGAACACACACTAACCGGCCCCTTTAAGTGCACATCTACAAAAGTGTCAGACAAAGTGCAGCCACAACACAAAAGTGTCTCAAACACAAAATACGTACAAATACAAGACACTTTTTTCAGGTGAACTCTGACAAAAAACTGGCGCCGGCACAGTAATATATCCGGGACATTGGGGCACATTTACCCGTCCGCTGTAGTTTACCAAAAGTGAATTTTCCGTGTATATTGCTCTGTGCTGCGATTCACTAAGATCGTGCGCCCGATATCCTGCATGTGTGGCTTCCCCGCTCAGGTCCCTGGAGTTCACCTTCTTCTTCCCGATGCATGTAAGTGCATTGTCCGTGTATAATGCGCTGTGCGGGGAGTCACTAAGATCGTGCGCCCGATATCCTGCATGTGTCTCTTCCCCGCTCAGGTCCCTGGAGTTCACCTTCTTCTTCCTGGTGTATGTAAGTGCATTGTCCGTGTATAATGCGCTGTGCGGGGAGTCACTAAGATCCTGCGTCTGATATCCTGCATGTGTCACTTCCCCGCTCAGGTCCCCGGAGTTCACCTTCTTCTTCCTGGTGCATGTAAGTGCACTGTCCGTGTATAATGTGCTGTGCGGGGAGTCACTAAGATTGTGCGCCCGATATCCTGCATGTGTCACTTCCCCGCTCAGGTCCCTGGAGTTCACCTTCTTCTTCCCGATGCATGTAAGTGCTTGATCTTGCGTCACAATATAAAAGTTAAATCCCGCGCTCAGTCTGAATCCATTCGGATCGTCTGACAGCCCGCCCGCTGATTTCTGTTGCATGAAAGCCAGCACCTGCGCCAAAAACCGATTGCGTGTGACACAATCCCCAGTTAATACCTGTCACAGTGGCGCAAATCCCGAAAAACGTCGGAAAATCCAATCGAAAGTGCGGCCACGGATTCTTAGTAAATAAGCCCCAATGTCTTTACAAAGTATTAATATTGTGTTAACATTGTTTTTTTAAACACTGTGTAAACAATGTGTAAATGTACACAATGGGGCTCATTTACTAAAGGTCCACGACCGCTATTCCGTCAGGTTTCCCGAATATTTCCATTTTGCACACGTGATCAGATTCTGGCGCATCGCCGCCGGCTTGCATGTGACAGAAATCGGGGGGCATAGCTGTTGGACAACCAGCTTCTCCTCTAGGTGTAGAGGATGCCCCTGTCTATGGTGCTGGTAGAACCTCCTCTCCTCTAGGTGTAGAGGATGTCCCCTGTCTATGGTGATGGTAGAACCTCCTCTCCTCTAGGTGTAGAGGATGCCCCCTGTCTATGGTGATGGTAGAACCTCCTCTCCTCTAGGTGTAGAGGATGTCCCCTGTCTATGGTGATGGTAGAACCTCCTCCCCTCTAGGTGTAGAGGATGCCCCCTGTCTATGGTGATGGTAGAACCTCCTCTCCTCTAGGTGTATAGGATGCCCCCTGTCTATGGTGATGGTAGAACCTCCTCTCCTCTAGGTGTAGAGGATGCCCCCTGTCTATGGTGATGGTAGAACCTCCTCTCCTCTAGGTGTAGAGGATGTCCCCTGTCTATGGTGATGGTAGAACCTCCTCTCCTCTAGGTGTAGAGGATGCCCCCTGTCTATGGTGGTGGTAGAGCCTCCTCTCCTCTAGGTGTAGAGGATGCCCCCTGTCTATGGTGATGGTAGAACCTCCTCTCCTCTAGGTGTAGAGGATGCCCCCTGTCTATGGTGATGGTAGAACCACCTCTCCTCTAGGTGTAGAGGATGCTCCCTGTCTATGGTGATGGTAGAACCTCCTCTCCTCTAGGTGTAGAGGATGCCCCTGTCTATGGTGATGGTAGAACCTCCTCTCCTCTAGGTGTAGAGGATGCCCCCTGTCTATGGTGATGGTAGAACCTCCTCTCCTCTAGGTGTAAAGGATGTCCCCTGTCTATGGTGATGGTAGAACCTCCTCTCCTCTAGGTGTAAAGGATGTCCCCTGTCTATGGTGATGGTAGAACCTCCTCTTCTCTAGGTGTAGAGGATGTCCCCTGTCTATGGTGATGGTAGAACCTCCTCTCCTCTAGGTGTAGAGGATGCCCCCTGTCTATGGTGATGGTAGAACCTCCTCTCCTCTAGGTGTAGAAGATGTCCCCTGTCTATGGTGATTGTAGAACCGCCTCAGCTCTAGGTGTAGAGGATGCCTCCTGTCTATGGTGATGGTAGAACCTCCTCTCCTCTAGGTGTAGAGGATGCCCCCTGTCTATGGTGATGGTAGAACCTCCTCTCCTCTAGGTGTAGAGGATGTCCCCTGTCTATGGTGATGGTAGAGCCACCTCTACTCTAGGTGTAGAGGATGCCCCTGACTATGGTGAGGGTAGAACCTCCTCTCCTCTAGGTGTAGAGGATGCCCCTGTCTATTGTGATGATAGAACCGCCTCTTCTCTAGGTGTAGAGGATGCCCCTGTCTATGGTGCTTGTAGAACCTCCTCTCCTCTAGGTGTAGAGGATGTCCCCTGTCTATGGTGATGGTAGAACCTCCTCTCCTCTAGGTGTAGAGGATGCCCCCTGTCTATGGTGATGGTAGAACCTCCTCTCCTCTAGGTGTAGAGGATGTCCCCTGTATATGGTGATGGTAGAACCTCCTCTCCTCTAGGTGTAGAGGATGCCCCCTGTCTATGGTGGTGGTAGAGCCTCCTCTCCTCTAGGTGTAGAGGATGCCCCCTGTCTATGGTGATGGTAGAACCTCCTCTCCTCTAGGTGTAGAGGATGCCCCCTGTCTATGGTGATGGTAGAACCACCTCTCCTCTAGGTGTAGAGGATGCTCCCTGTCTATGGTGATGGTAGAACCTCCTCTCCTCTAGGTGTAGAGGATGCCCCCTGTCTATGGTGATGGTAGAACCTCCTCTCCTCTAGGTGTAAAGGATGTCCCCTGTCTATGGTGATGGTAGAACCTCCTCTCCTCTAGGTGTAAAGGATGTCCCCTGTCTATGGTGATGGTAGAACCTCCTCTTCTCTAGGTGTAGAGGATGTCCCCTGTCTATGGTGATGGTAGAACCTCCTCTCCTCTAGGTGTAGAGGATGCCCCCTGTCTATGGTGATGGTAGAACCTCCTCTCCTCTAGGTGTAGAAGATGTCCCCTGTCTATGGTGATTGTAGAACCGCCTCAGCTCTAGGTGTAGAGGATGCCTCCTGTCTATGGTGATGGTAGAACCTCCTCTCCTCTAGGTGTAGAGGATGCCCCCTGTCTATGGTGATGGTAGAACCTCCTCTCCTCTAGGTGTAGAGGATGTCCCCTGTCTATGGTGATGGTAGAGCCACCTCTACTCTAGGTGTAGAGGATGCCCCTGACTATGGTGAGGGTAGAACCTCCTCTCCTCTAGGTGTAGAGGATGCCCCCTGTCTATGGTGATGGTAGAGCCTCCTCTCCTCTAGGTGTAGAGGATGCCCCCTGTCTATGGTGATGGTAGATTCTCCTCTCCTCTAGGTGTAGAGGATGCCCCCTGTCTATGGTGATGGTAGAACCTCCTCTCCTCTAGGTGTAGAGGATGCCCCCTGTCTATGGAGATGATAGAACCAATTCTCCTCTACGTGTAGATGATGTCCCAGCCTACGGTGATGGTAGAGCCTCTTCTCCTCTTGGTGTAGAGGATGCCTCCTGTCTTTGGTGTTGATAGAACAGCCTCTCCCCTAGGTGTAAAGGAAGCCCCCTGTCTATGGTGATGGTAGAACCGCCTCTCCTCTAGGTGTAGAGGATGCCCCCTGTCTATGGTGATGGTAGAACCTCCTCTCCTCTAGGTTTAAAGGATGCCTCTGTCTATGGTGATGGTAGAACCTCCTCTCCTCTAGGTGTAGAGGATGCCCCCTGTCTATGGTGATGGTAGAACCTCCTCTCCTCTAGGTGTAGAGGATGCCCCTGTCTATTGTGATGGTAGAACCGCCTATCTTCCAGGTGTAGAGGATGCCTCCTGTCTATGGTGATGGTAGAACCTTCTCTCCTCTAGGTGTAGAGGATGCCCCTGTCTATTGTGATGATAGAACCGCCTCTTCTCTAGGTGTAGAGGATGCCCCTTGTCTATGGTGATGGTAGAACCTCCTCTCCTCTAGGTGTAGAGGATGCCCCTGTCTTTGGTGATGGTAGAACTGCCTATCCTCTAGGTGTACAGGATGCTCCCTGTCTATGGTGATGGTAGAACCTCCTCTCCTCTAGGTGTAGAGGATGCCCCCTGTCTATGGTGATGGTAGAACCTCCTCTCCTCTAGGTGTAGAGGATGTCCCCTGTCTATGGTGATGGTAGAACCTCCTCTCCTCTAGGTGTAGAGGATGCCCCCTGTCTATGGTGGTGGTAGAGCCTCCTCTCCTCTAGGTGTAGAGGATGCCCCCTGTCTATGGTGATGGTAGAACCTCCTCTCCTCTAGGTGTAGAGGATGCCCCCTGTCTATGGTGATGGTAGAACCACCTCTCCTCTAGGTGTAGAGGATGCTCCCTGTCTATGGTGATGGTAGAACCTCCTCTCCTCTAGGTGTAGAGGATGCCTCCTGTCTATGGTGATGGTAGAACCTCCTCTCCTCTAGGTGTAGAGGATGCCCCTGTCTATGGTGATGGTAGAACCTCCTCTCCTCTAGGTGTAGAGGATGCCCCCTGTCTATGGTGATGGTAGAACCTCCTCTCCTCTAGGTGTAAAGGATGTCCCCTGTCTATGGTGATGGTAGAACCTCCTCTCCTCTAGGTGTAGAGGATGCCCCCTGTCTATGGTGATGGTAGAACCTCCTCTTCTCTAGGTGTAGAGGATGTCCCCTGTCTATGGTGATGGTAGAACCTCCTCTCCTCTAGGTGTAGAGGATGCCCCCTGTCTATGGTGATGGTAGAACCTCCTCTCCTCTAGGTGTAGAAGATGTCCCCTGTCTATGGTGATGGTAGAACCTCCTCTCCTCTAGGTGTAGAGGATGCCTCCTGTCTATGGTGATGGTAGAACCTCCTCTCCTCTAGGTGTAGTGGATGCCCCCTGTCTATGGTGATGGTAGAACCTCCTCTTCTCTAGGTGTAGAGGATGTCCCCTGTCTATGGTGATGGTAGAGCCACCTCTACTCTAGGTGTAGAGGATGCCCCTGACTATGGTGAGGGTAGAACCTCCTCTCCTCTAGGTGTAGAGGATGCCCCCTGTCTATGGTGATGGTAGAGCCTCCTCTCCTCTAGGTGTAGAGGATGCCCCCTGTCTATGGTGATGGTAGATTCTCCTCTCCTCTAGGTGTAGAGGATGCCCCCTGTCTATGGTGATGGTAGAACCTCCTCTCCTCTAGGTGTAGAGGATGCCCCCTGTCTATGGAGATGATAGAACCAATTCTCCTCTACGTGTAGATGATGTCCCAGCCTACGGTGATGGTAGAGCCTCTTCTCCTCTTGGTGTAGAGGATGCCTCCTGTCTTTGGTGATGATAGAACAGCCTCTCCCCTAGGTGTAAAGGAAGCCCCCTGTCTATGGTGATGGTAGAACCGCCTCTCCTCTAGGTGTAGAGGATGCCTCTGTCTATGGTGATGGTAGAACCTCCTCTCCTCTAGGTGTAGAGGATGCCCCCTGTCTATGGTGATGGTAGAACCTCCTCTCCTCTAGGTGTAGAGGATGCCCCTGTCTATTGTAATGGTAGAACCGCCTATCTTCCAGGTGTAGAGGATGCCTCCTGTCTATGGTGATGGTAGAACCTTCTCTCCTCTAGGTGTAGAGGATGCCCCTGTCTATTGTGATGATAGAACCGCCTCTTCTCTAGGTGTAGAGGATGCCCCTTGTCTATGGTGATGGTAGAACCTCCTCTCCTCTAGGTGTAGAGGATGCCCCCTGTCTTTGGTGATGGTAGAACTGCCTCTCCTCTAGGTGTACAGGATGCTCCCTGTCTATGGTGATGGTAGAACCTCCTCTCCTCTAGGTGTAGAGGATGCCCCCAGTCTATGGTGATGGTATAACCTCCTCTCCTCTAGGTGTAGAGGATGCCCCCAGTCTATGTTGATGGTATAACCTCCTCTCCTCTAGGTGTAGAGGATGCCCCCTGTCTATGATGACGGTAGAATTACCTCTCCTCTAGATGTAGAGGATTCCCCCAGTATATGGTGATGTTGGAACCTCTGCTGCTCTAGGTGTAAAGCCCTGATGTCCTCTGCCTATGTTGATGGTAGAGCCTCTTCTCCTCAGGGTGTAGAGGATGCCCCCTGTCTTTGGTGATGATAGAACAGCCTCTCCCCTAGGTGTAAAGGAAGCCCCCTGTCTATGGTGATGGTAGAACCGCCTCTCCTCTAGGTGTAGAGGATGCCCCCTGTCTATGGTGATGGTAGAACCTCCTCTCCTCTAGGTGTAGAGGATACCCCTGTCTATGGTGATGGTAGAGCCTCCTCTACTCTAGGTGTAGAGTATGCCCCTGTCTATTGTGATGATAGAACCGCCTCTCCTCTAGGTGTAGAGGATACCCTGTCTTTTGTGATGATAGAACCGCCTCTCCTCTAGGTGTAGAGGATGCCCCTGTCTTTTGTGATGATAGAACCTCCTCTGCTCTAGGTGTAGAGGATGCCCTGTCTTTTGTGATGATAGAACCGCCTCTTCTCTAGGTGTAGAGGATGCCCCTTGTCTATGGTGATGGTAGAACCTCCTCCCCTCTAGGTGTAGAGAATGCCCCCTGTCTATGATGACGGTAGAATTACCTCTCCTCAAGGTGTAGAGGATTCCCCCAGTATATGGTGATGTTGGAACCTCTGCTGCTCTAGGTGTAAAGCCCTGATGTCCTCAGCCTATGTTGATGGTAGAGCCTCTTCTCCTCAGGGTGTAGAGGATGCCCCCTGTCTATGGTGATGGTAGAACCTACTCTCCTCTAGGTGTCGACGATGCCCCCTCCCAATGATGTTGGTATAATTACCTCTCCTCCCGGTGTAGACGATGCTCCCTGTCTATGGTGATGTTAGAACCTCTGCTGCTCTAGGTGTAGAGGATGCCCCTGTCTATGGTGATGGTAGAACCTCCTCTCCTTTAGGTGTGGATGATGCCCCCTGTCTATGGTGATGGTAGAACCTCTTCTCCTCTAGGTGTAGAGGATGCCCCCTGTCTATGATGATGGTAGAACCAATTCTCCTCTAGGTGTAGATGATGTCCCCTTTCTATCGGGATGGTAGAGCCTCTACTCCTCTAGGTGTAGAGGATGCCCACTGTCTATGGTGAAAGTAGATTCACCTATTCTATAGGTTTCAGAGGATGCCCCCTGTTTATAGTGATGGTAGAACCACCTCTCCTCTAGGTGTAGAGGATGCCCCCTGTCAATGGGTATGGTAGAACCTCCTCTCCTCTAGGTGTAGAGGATGTCCCCTGTCTATGGTGATGGTAGAACCTCCTCTCCTTTAGGTGTAGAGGATGCCCTCTGTCTATGGTGAAGGTATAACCTCCTATCATCTAGGTGTAGAGGATGACCCCTGTCTATGGTGATGGTAGAACTCCCTTTCCTCTAAATGTAGAGGGTGCCCCTGTCTTTTGTGATGGTAGAACCTCCTCTCTTCTAGGTGTAGAGGATGCCCCCTGTCTATGGTGATGATAGAACTGCCTCTCCTCTAGGTGTAGAGGATGCCCCCTGTCTATGGTGATGGTAAAACCTCCTATCATCTAAGTGAAGAGGATACCCCTGTCTATGGTGATGATAGAACCTGCTCTCCTCTAGTTATAGAGGATGCCCTCAGTCTATGGTGATGATAGAACTGCCTCTCCTTTAGGTGTAGATGATGCCCTCTGTCTATGGTGAAGGTATAACCTCCTATCATCTAGGTGTAGAGAATGCCCCCTGTCTATGGTGATTGTAGAACCTCCTCTCCTCTAGGTATAGAGGATGCCCCTGTCTATGGTAATTGTAGAACCTCCTCTCCTCTAGGTGTAGAGGATGCCCCTGTCTATGGTAATTGTAGAACCTCCTCTCCTCTAGGTATAGAGGATGCCCCTGTCTATGGTAATTGTAGAACCTCCTCTCCTCTAGGTGTAGAGGATGCCCAGTCTATGGTGATGGTAGAACCTCCACACATCTAGGTGTAGAGGATGCCCCTGTCTATGGTGATGGTAGAACCCATTCTCCTCTAAGTGTAGAGGATGTCCCCTGTCTATGATGATGGTAGAACTCCCTCTCCTCTAGGTGTAGAGGATGCTCCCTGTCTATGGTGATGGTAGAACCCATTCTCCTCTAAGTGTAGAGGATGTCCCCTGCCTATGATGATGGTAGAACTCCCTCTCCTCTAGGTGTAGAGGATGCCCCCTGTCTATGGTGATGGTAGAACCTCTTTTCCTCTAGGTGTAGAGGATGTTCCTTGTCTTTGGTGATGGTAGAACCTCCTCTCCTCTAGGTGTATAGGATGCCCCTGTCTTTGGTAATGGTAGAACTGCCTCTCCTCTAGGTGTAGAGGATGCCTCCTGTCTATGGTGATAGTATAACCTCCTCTCCTCTAGGTGTAGAGGATGCCCCCAGTCTATGGTGATGGTATAACCTCCTCTCCTCTAGGTGTAGAGGATGCCCCCTGTCTATGATGACGGTAGAATTACCTCTCCTCTAGTTGTAGAGGATTCCCCCTGTATTTGGTGATGTTGGAACCTCTGCTGCTCTAGGTGTAAAGCCCTGATGTCCTCTGCCTATGTTGATGGTAGAGCCTCTTCTCCTCAGGGTGTAGAAGATGCCCCCTGTCTTTGGAGATGATAGAACAGCCTCTCCTCTAGGTGTAGAGGATGCCCCCTGTCTATGGTGATGGTAGAACCTACTCTCCTCTAGGTGTCGACGATGCCCCCTCCCTATGATGTTGGTATAATTACCTCTCCTCCCGGTGTAGACGATGCTCCCTGTCTATGGTGATGTTAGAACCTCTGCTGCTCTAGGTGTAAAGGATGCCCCCTGTCTATGGTGATGATAGAACCTCCTCTCCTTTAGGTGTGGATGATGCCCCCTGTCTATGGTGATGGTAGAACCTCCTCTCCTCTAGGTGTAGAGGATGCCCCCTGTCTATGATGATGGTAGAACCAATTCTCCTCTAGGTGTAGAGGATGCCCCCTGTCTATGATGATGGTAGAACCAACTCTCCTCTAGGTGTAGAGGATGTCCCCTGTCTATGGTGATGGTAGAACCTCCTCTCCTCTAGGTGTAGAGGATGTCCTCTGTCTATGGTGATAGTAGATCCACCTATTCTATAGGTTTCAGAGGATGCCCCCTGTTTATAGTGATGGTAGAACCATCTCTACTCTAGGTGTAGAGGATGCCCCCTGTCAATGGGGATGGTAGAACCTCCTCTCCTCTAGGTGTAGAGGATGTCCCCTGTCTATGGTGATGGTAGAACCTCCTCTCCTCTAGGTGTAGAGGATGCCCTCTGTCTATGGTGAAGGTAAAACCTCCTATCATCTAGGTGTAGAGGATGGCCCCTGTCTATGGTGATGGTAGAACTCCCTTTCCTCTAAAAGTAGAGGGTGCCCCTGTCTTTTGTGATGGTAGAACCTCCTCTCTTCTAGGTGTAGAGGATGCCCCCTGTCTATGGTGATGATAGAACTGCCTCTCCTCTAGGTGTAGAGCATGCCCTCTGTCTTTGGTGATGGTAAAACCTCCTATCATCTAAGTGAAGAGGATACCCCTGTCTATGGTGATGATAGAACCTCCTCTCCTTTAGGTGTAGAGAATGCCCCCTGTCTATGGTGATGGTAGAACTCCCTCTCCTCTAGGTGTAGAGGATGCCCCCTGTCTATGGTGATGGTAGAACCTGCTCTCCTCTAGTTATAGAGGATGCCCTCTGTCTATGGTAATGATAGAACCTGCTCTCCTCTAGTTATAGAGGATGCCCTCTGTCTATGGTGATGAAAGAACATCCTCTCCTCTAGGTGTAGAGGAAGACCCCTGTCTATTGTGATGATAGAACCTCCTCTCCTCTAGGTGTAGAGGATGCCCCTGTCTTTGGTAATGGTAGAACTGCCTCTCCTCTAGGTGTAGAGGATGCTCCCTGTCTATGGTGATGGTAGAACCTCCTCTACTCTAGGTGTAGAGGATGCCCCCAGTCTATGGTGATGATATAACCTCCTCTCCTCTAGGTGTAGAGGATGCCCCCTGTCTATGATGACGGTAGAATTACCTCTCCTCTAGTTGTAGAGGATTCCCCCTGTATATGGTGATGTTGGAACCTCCTCTTCTCTAGGTGTAAAGCCCTGATGTCCTCTGCCTATGTTGATGGTAGAGCCTCTTCTCCTCAGGGTGTAGAAGATGCCCCCTGTCTTTGGAGATGATAGAACAGCCTCTCCTCTAGGTGTAGAGGATGCCCCCTGTCTATGGTGATGGTAGAACCTACTCTCCTCTAGGTGTTGACAATGCCCCCTCCCTATGATGTTGGTATAATTACATCTCCTCCCGGTGTAGACGATGCTCCCTGTCTATGGTGATGTTAGAACCTCTGCTGCTCTAGGTGTAAAGGATGCCCCCTGTCTATGGTGATGGTAGAACCTCCTCTCCTCTAGGTGTAGAGGATACCCCCTGTCTATGGTGATGGTAGAACCTCCTCTCCTTTAGGTGTGGATGATGCCCCCTGTCTATGGTGATGGTAGAACCTCCTCTCCTCTAGGTGTAGAGGATGCCCCCTGTCTATGATGATGGTAGAACCAATTCTCCTCTAGGTGTAGAGGATGCCCCCTGTCTATGATGATGGTAGAACCAATTCTCCTCTAGGTGTAGAGGATGTCCCCTGTCTATGGTGATGGTAGAACCTCCTCTCCTCTAGGTGTAGAGGATGTCCTCTGTCTATGGTGATAGTAGATCCACCTATTCTATAGGTTTCAGAGGATGCCCCCTGTTTATAGTGATGGTAGAACCACCTCTCCTCTAGGTGTAGAGGATGCCCCCTGTCAATGGGGATGGTAGAACCTCCTCTCCTCTAGGTGTAGAGGATGTCCCCTGTCTATGGTGATGGTAGAACCTCCTCTCCTCTAGGTGTAGAGGATGCCCTCTGTCTATGGTGAAGGTATAACCTCCTATCATCTAGGTGTAGAGGATGACCCCTGTCTATGGTGATGGTAGAACTCCCTTTCCTCTAAAAGTAGAGGGTGCCCCTGTCTTTTGTGATGGTAGAACCTCCTCTCTTCTAGGTGTAGAGGATGCCCCCTGTCTATGGTGATGATAGAACTGCCTCTCCTCTAGGTGTAGAGCATGCCCTCTGTCTTTGGTGATGGTAAAACCTCCTATCATCTAAGTGAAGAGGATACCCCTGTCTATGGTGATGATAGAACCTGCTCTCCTCTAGTTATAGAGGATGCCTCCTGTCTATGGTGATGGTAGAACTGCCTCTCCTTTAGGTGTAGAGAATGCCCCCTGTCTATGGTGATGGTAGAACTCCCTCTCTTCTAGGTGTAGAGGATGCCCCCTGTCTATGGTGATGATAGAACTGCCTCTCCTCTAGGTGTAGAGCATGCCCTCTGTCTTTGGTGATGGTAAAACCTCCTATCATCTAAGTGAAGAGGATACCCCTGTCTATGGTGATGATAGAACCTGCTCTCCTCTAGTTATAGAGGATGCCCTCTGTCTATGGTGATGATAGAACTGCCTCTCCTTTAGGTGTAGAGAATGCCACCTGTCTATGGTGATGGTAGAACCTCCTCTCCTCTAGGTGTAGAGGATGCCCCTGTCTATGGTGATGGTAGAACTCCCTCTCCTCTAGGTGTAGAGGATGCCCTCTGACTATGGTGATGATAGAACCTGCTCTCCTCTAGTTATAGAGGATGCCCTCTGTCTATGGTGATGATATAAATGCCTCTCCTTTAGGTGTAGAGAATGCCGCCTGTCTATGGTGATGGTAGAACCTCCTCTCCTCTAGGTGTAGAGGATGTCCTCTGTCTATGGTGATAGTAGATCCACCTATTCTATAGGTTTCAGAGGATGCCCCCTGTTTATAGTGATGGTAGAACCACCTCTCCTCTAGGTGTAGAGGATGCCCCCTGTCAATGGGGATGGTAGAACCTCCTCTCCTCTAGGTGTAGAGGATGTCCCCTGTCTATGGTGATGGTAGAACCTCCTCTCCTCTAGGTGTAGAGGATGCCCTCTGTCTATGGTGAAGGTATAACCTCCTATCATCTAGGTGTAGAGGATGACCCCTGTCTATGGTGATGGTAGAACTCCCTTTCCTCTAAAAGTAGAGGGTGCCCCTGTCTTTTGTGTTGGTAGAACCTCCTCTCTTCTAGGTGTAGAGGATGCCCCCTGTCTATGGTGATGATAGAACTGCCTCTCCTCTAGGTGTAGAGCATGCCCTCTGTCTTTGGTGATGGTAAAACCTCCTATCATCTAAGTGAAGAGGATACCCCTGTCTATGGTGATGATAGAACCTGCTCTCCTCTAGTTATAGAGGATGCCCTCTGTCTATGGTGATGATAGAACTGCCTCTCCTTTAGGTGTAGAGGATGCCCCCTGTCTATGGTGATGGTAGAACCTCCTGTCCTCTAGGTGTAGAGGATGCCCCCTGTCTATAGTGATAGTACAACCTCCTCTCCTCTAGGTGTAGGGGATGCCACCTGTCTATGGTGATGGTAGAACCTCCTCTCCTCTAGGTGTAGAGGATGCCCCTGTCTATGGTGATGGTAGAACTCCCTCTCCTCTAGGTGTAGAGGATGCCCCCTGTCTATGGTGATGGTAGAACCTGCTCTCCTCTAGTTATAGAGGATGCCCTCTGTCTATGGTGATGATAGAACCTGCTCTCCTCTAGTTATAGAGGATGCCCTCTGTCTATGGTGATGATATAACTGCCTCTCCTCTAGGTGTAGAGGACGCCCCCTGTCTATGGTGATGGTAGAACCTGCTCTCCTCTAGTTATAGAGGATGCCCTCTGTCTATGGTGATGATAGAACCTGCTCTCCTCTAGTTATAGAGGATGCCCTCTGTCTATGGTGATGATATAACTGCCTCTCCTCTAGGTGTAGAGGATGCCCCTGTCTTTGGTAATGGTAGAACTCCCTCTCCTCTAGGTGTAGAAGATGCCCTCTGTCTATGGTGATGATAGAACCTGCTCTCCTCTAGTTATAGAGGATGCCCTCTGTCTATGGTGATGATATAACTGCCTCTCCTTTAGGTGTAGAGAATGCCCCCTGTCTATGGTGATGGTAGAACCTCCTCTCCTCTAGGTGTAGGGGATGCCTCCTTTCTATGGTGATGGTAGAACCTCCTCTCCTCTAGGTTTAGAGGATGCCCCCTGTCTAAGGTGATGGTAGAACCTCCTCTCCTCTAGGTGTAGAGGATGCCCCCTGTCTATGGTGATGGTAGAACTCCCTCTCCTCTAGGTGTAGAGGATGCCCCCTGTCTATGGTGATGGTAGAACCTCCTCTCCTCTAGGTGTAGAGGATGCCTCCTGTCTATGGTGATGATATAACTGCCTCTCCTCTAGGTGTAGAGGAAGACCCCTGTCTATTGTGATGGTAGAACTCCCTCTCCTCTAGGTGTAGAGGATGTCCCCTGTCTATGGTGATGGTAGAACCTCCTCTCCTCTAGGTGTAGAGGATGCCCCCTGTCTATGGTGATGATATAACTGCCTCTCCTCTAGGTGTAGAGGATGCCCCCTGTCTATGGTGATGGTAGAACCTCCTCTCCTCTAGGTGTAGAGGATGCCCCCTGTCTATGGTGATGGTAGAACCTCCTCTCCTCTAGGTGTAGAGGATGCCCCCTGTCTATGGTGATGGTAGAACCTGCTCTCCTCTAGTTATAGAGGATGCCCTCTGTCTATGGTGATGATAGAACCTGCTCTCCTCTAGTTATAGAGGATGCCCTCTGTCTATGGTGATGATATAACTGCCTCTCCTCTAGGTGTAGAGGATGTCCCCTGTCTATGGTGATGGTAGAACGGCCTCTCCTCTAGGTGTAGAGGATGTCCCCTGTCTTTGGTGATGGTAGAACCTCTTCTCCTCTAGGTGTAGAGGATACCCCTGTCTATGGTGATTGTAGAACGGCCTCTCCTCTAGGTATAGAAGATGTCCCCTGTCTATGGTGATGGTAGAACCTCCTCCCCTCTAGGTGTAGAGGATGTCCCCTGTCTATGGTGATGGTAGAACCTCCTCTCCTCTAGGTGTAGAGGATGCCCCCTGTCTATGGTGATGGTAGAACCTCCTCTGCTCTAGGTGTAGAGGATGCCCCCTGTCTATGGTGATGGTAGAACCACCTCTCCTCTAGGTGTAGAGGATGCCCCCTGTCTATGGTGATGGTAGAACCTCCTCTCCTCTAGGTGTAGAGGATGTCCCCCGTCTATGGTGATGGTAGAACCTCCTCTCCTCTAGGTGTAGAGGATGCCCCCTGTCTATGGTGATGGTAGAACCTCCTCCCCTCTAGGTGTAGAGGATGCCCCCTGTCTATGGTAATGGTAGTGCCTCCTCTCCTCTAGGTGTATAGGATGCCCCCTGTCTATGGTGATGGTAGAACCTCCTCTCCTCTAGGTGTAGAGGATGCCCCCTGTCTATGGTGATGGTAGAATCGCCTCTCCTCTAGGTGTAGAGGATGCCCCCTGTCTATGGTAATGGTAGTGCCTCCTCTCCTCTAGGTGTAGGGGATGCCCCCTGTCTATGGTGATGTTAGAACCACCGCTGCTCTAGGCGTTGTGGAAGCCTCTGTCTATGGTGATGGTAGAAACTCCTCTCCTCTAGACATAGAGGATGTCCCCTGGTCCAGGCCACAGGCATAAAGATAACTAAACTCATAGAAGAAGAGGGGGATCCTTTATGGCAGGGCTTTCAACCTACAGTAGGGTAGGTGGAAACAATAGGTAGGTAGAAGATACATATTTGGTAGTGTGGTGCCAGCTGGGTCACTGTGTATTTTAGTTTGGACATTTGAGAAGAAAAAAGAGACGCCTATGGTCTTGTGAGGATCGTAAATTACATGTGGGACAATGTTGGGTGGTAAGTACTGAAATATGTGCAGAAGACATATGAGGAGGTAGATAACGATTCCCCCAGGACAACATTGGAAGAGAGTTAAGATTATTAAAATTACAAATAAAACAATGTAACGGAAACAAGATCAAAAAATGTTCTTCTGTTGTAGTTACAGAAACAGTATAAATAGTCTCAACTTGCAGCTTCACCTTTGTCCGGAGATTCCACCACCCTCCATCCTGTGGTCCATATGGCTTGTTATGTGGTTACTTTAAGCTCATATTAACCGGTTAATGAATCTATTGCTTTCGCTCCAGCCTTGGAGTGAGACCTCAAAATGTATCTGGTGGTAAAATCTATTATTAGACTTAATATAGATATTAGAATAATATTAGATTTAATATTAACCCCTTCATAACTACCAAAAGTCTATATATGCTGTATTTTCCCATGCCATGAGCAGATAGCATGTAAATGATATGTCATGATAGTGTCCCCGTGTAAAATATCACATCTCAATACATATCCAATATATATCAGGATTGTGTTTCTATGTGAAAGAGATATGGAGATATTCACTGATAAAGTTGCTATAAAAAAATGTGATTTTTAAATAGAAATCTGAATTCTGGACTAAGTATTACAAGTGCACATCTCCTGCTTTGTTTGACCTAGAAACACAATGGGAGGTTCTTCTCTTCAATTCGACAGAGAATTGTGTTTCTAGGTGCCAGGGATCCGGAGATCTGATTGTTAGCTGTGAGCCCTCTCCAACCTGTAAGCTGAAGGCAGAAAACCTGAGGTATTGCAGAAGAAACTTTGGAAAAGTACATGCACCCTCTGCGTCTGTCTCTGAACCAGGAACATGGTGATGGATTGACACTGTTCATATTTACACCATATTTTGATAAATGATTATAAAATGTTACTGTTTATTAAAAAAAAGTTTTTGATGGGAAAAATAACAGCATATTTTTTTACATGTTTAGTTATTTGTCTGCTTATTCCCAAAAAAATTATATGAATTAAATTAATTAAATTAATTATATGAATTAAATTAAATAAAATTATATGATTATTATGATATTATTACGATATTATGATATTAAATTAAATTATATTAAATTAAATTATATGAATATTAAATTAATTATATGAATTACATTTTTTCCATCAATTTAAAGTCTCATGTGTTAAGTAAAGATTGTCCTGGAGATTCAGGAACCAATGCCCTTCAGCCATGA
Source organism: Engystomops pustulosus (assembly GCF_040894005.1). NCBI lineage: Eukaryota > Metazoa > Chordata > Amphibia > Anura > Leptodactylidae > Engystomops > Engystomops pustulosus. The sequence goes on along the minus strand of NC_092412.1, from coordinate 253,170,298 downwards.
AGAGGCTAACTCTCCCATCAAGAGACTCAGATTTGTTTTCATTGTTTGAGCTCCAGAATTAGATGTATGAACAAATGAACATTTTATTTTTACCTCCAAACAATACTTCCAAACTCTTTACTATGAAACCCCTGGGTGCACCATGACACACTATGGTTCTGTAAAGGGTGTATAAACCCAACTATGGCACCTGCACAGCAGTCACGATGTGTAATATCAGCCTGGGAGGTGCGGAAGGTTTGAAGTTGAAAATAAAAGTTTCAAGTTGCCATAAAAGTTTCCATTAAAAAAAAATTCTAATAATTATATAAGCAAATAAGATCATAAATAAATTAGGTACATAATCCCTGCATCCTGGGGAAGGGGGTGGGGAGGCACATCAGATCTGAAAGTGTGTGTGTAGATGAGATCTACTAGTGTATAGGTAGGGATCCCTGGGAATGAAGGATGGGATGCCCATGAGGGTGTACAGCCAGATCCAGGGATCACTCAGTGGCACTTTGGTGAAGTATAACTTACAGTTCTTTTATTGGAACAGGCAAAAGCCTTAACAGTAGCAAAACTTCAGCTGGAGGGAGGTAGCTGGTTGGAATTCAGGTCCTCAGGAGGGTGTGCATGCAGCCAGGTAAATAGCTTCAAGCTGGGCTGGTACAGATGGAACAGAGTCCTGATGTGGACCTCTGCTCTGGGGCTTAGTCTCCTGACTGGCCAGGGTGTCAGGCAGCTTGCTTGAGACACCTCTGCTTGCTGGGTTGACTTCTGAACTCCAAAATGACCTCTGCGCCGAGGTCTGCCGGAGTACATCATCCTATTCCTGGTGCATGTAAGTGTGTGTCAAGCGACACTTTTTTTTCAAAATAGCGCAATTTTTCCGAATCCGTCGGGTTTTCTGGTGGCCACGCCACCCGTTTTTCGTCGCATGCAAGTCGGCACCGATGCGACACGTGTGCCAAAAACCAGGGGCAATTCGACGCAAAACAGTAAAATTTGGAAAACCCGGCGGAAAAACGCGATTCGGAACTTTAGTAAAAGACCCCCATAATGTTCAATTGGATAATACAATTAACTCTTGACCTCCCAGGCAGAATCTTAAAGCTACAATTACCAAGTCATACTAGATACCTCCTAGTGAGTTGCACAGGCTCACCAGAGAGCTACCTATCCCATGCATCGGCAGGGGTGTTGCATATGTATGTATCTCATGAATCTCATCATCTCTCATGTTGGATCTGTCTCGTCCCTCTTTTTATGTGTCAGATACTAGTACAATGTTCAGAAGCTAAATAAAAGTGTAGATAAACCCTGTACCCTGCACATTGTTAGCTCACATCATCTCACAGCACAGAGGGATCAGAAAGTGTCTGCTCAGAGAGTCCTCTGGAATCTTACACTGACCATCACTGAGTGATAGGAGCTAAAAGAACAATAAAACTAGTAACATTGTAAAGTAAGGGGTTAAAATGATCTTTATTGTGTAAACACCACTAGGGGATTGATATTTGAGAATTTTCTATTATGGGTAAACCCCTTTAAAGGGGTTGGCCACTTTTTTAAATTTAAGTTACCTACTTAAGTGAATACACAGAGCATGGAACAAGAATCAGCACCATACTCTTTGTAGTGGCCAGAAAAGGTTACTGCAGATCAATCCCTAGATCAATCCACAGTGGCTGTTATGTGTTATTGTAGCTCAGTTATTATTCGTATATATAGGAACCAGTCTGGGTCACTACATAGAGACACATAGAGGCTGATCGATGAAGGGGCAGGGGTAAAACCTCTAATTAAGGGGGCAGGACAGATCCATAGAAACCCTTTAATATATCTATTACAAAAATTGCAACTTTTTAAAATTATTTTCTGTAAAGCACAATTATATTAATTATAACTTTATCTTTGATTATATAATTTCCTATTTCTATTACTGATTGTATCATTGTCATCATTGTATAGTATTGTTATTACTAATAAGGCTTCTTCCAATCCTGACCAATTACATTCATTTTGACGAAGACTGTGGAACTAGATGTGCACAGACCCCCGAGCAGAGGGGCTTCCTGTTTCCTGTGGAGATAACACTTAGTGATGTGTGGGTTGTTTCGGAAGTCACCCTGTGGTTATCAACCTGATATTTTTGGTCAAAGCTGTTAGAAACAATGAATGTAGATCTTTCCTTCAAAGTTTTATTTGTAAGTGAATAAAATAAAAAAACACAAAACTAAAAACCATAAAATATTAGTATCTCATCCAAAATAGTATCAAAAAGTCAAAATGTGTTAGCTATTAATCTAAAGGCAATTTCTCAAAGGTCGATGTGATTTGGAGCTCCATTTCTGTGCTGAAAACAACTAATACTTGGAGAGTCCTTGAGCGGGAATCCTGATATCCTTGCCCACCCAGGATGATTAAAAGAGGGAATCCTGATCACCCCGCCCACCCAGGATGATTGAGACTGAAAATCCTGATCACTCCACCCACTCAAGAGGACTACGATTGAAGATCTTGATCCCCCCGTCCACTTAGGATGATTGAGACTGAAGATCCTGATCACTCCACCCACTCAAGAGGACTACGAGTGAAGATCTTGATCACCCTGTCCACCCAGAATGATTGAGACTGAAGATCCTGATAACTCCACCCACTCAAGGGGACTACGAGTGAAGATCTTGATCACCCTGTCCACCCAGGATGATTGAGACTGAAGATCCTGATCACTCCACCCACTCAAGAGGACTACGAGTGAAGATCTTGATCACCCGGTCCACTTAGGATGATTGAGACTGAAGATCCTGATAACTCCACCCACTCAAGGGGACTACGAGTGAAGATCTTGATCACCCTGTCCACCCAGGATGATTGAGACTGAAGATCCTGATCACTCGTAATCCTTTTGAGTGGAAAGAATTATCAGGATCTTCAGTCTCAATCATCCTGGGTGGACAGGGTGATCAAGATCTTCACTCTTAGTCCTCTTGAGTGGGTGGATTGATCAGGATCTTCAGTCTCAATCATCCTGGGTGGACAGGGCGATCAAGATCTTCACTCGTAATCCTTTTGAGTGGGTGGAGTTAAGATCTTGATCACCCCGTCCACCCAGGATGATTGAGACTGAAGATCCTGATCACTCCACCCACTCAAGAGGACTACAAGTGAAGATCTTGATCACCCCGTCCACCCAGGATGATTGAGACTGAAGATCCTGATCACTCCATCCACTCAAGAGGACTATGAGTGACGATCATGATCACCCCATCTGCCCAGGATTTTTGCTCTAATAATCGCTGCTCACTGCATTGTTCATACACGACACAAGATGACCATCGTTTTAGATACAATCCTCTTGACTACTTCGTACATTATGGTGACTTGTAACTATTTAGCATATGATAATTTACACAAATTCTTGTCATGTGACTGCATTGTTACCATTTTTCTCCGTTTGGTGGAAGCATCTTTTTCTTCTTGTATATTACATACTACAATGTGATCTCACATTCCCTCGTAGCTCAGTGTGTTATCGGGTTGACTCCCAAGTAAAATGTTTGAATAGAGGAGAAGCCATGAAGAGGATTTCCCAAGAAAAGAGCAACAGCATCATCCAGCTCATCGATTGCGATCTCTCGGCCAAGAAAATGGTCAAACTTCCTCATCTGAGGACAAGGACATCTGAAGGACTACGAAATGTAGTCTGTCTATTGATTCCGAAGCCAAGACGTGGATGTCCAGGCAAAATATTGGAGTCAACAACTTTGGTTCATGAAAACTTCAGTTCTAGCTTGACCAACAAGGTTGTGGAGGCCGATCATATGCTACATGTGACGCCCAGTACTCAAGTTTGGAATGGTGACCCAAAGACTCGACTTCAATGTTGTCATAAGAAGCAAAAATGTACAAAAAGTTGACGTGGAAGATTCGAAATGGATGATTGGGGAGATGAGATGAAAATCAATATATTGGGGCTCATTTACTTACCCGGTCCATACGCGATCCAGCGGCGCGTTGTCTTACGTTGATTTGGGTCTGCCGGGATTCACTAAGGTCATGCACCCGATATCCGGTGTCGCTGCTGCGCTGAGGTCCGCCGGAGTTCACCTTCTTCGTCCTGGTGTATGTGAGTGCTATTCTTGCGACACAATTTTTTTTTAAAATTCCACATTTCTGACGGCCACGCTCCCCGATTTCTGTCGAGTGAAAGCCGGCGCCGATGTGCCACAATCCGATCCCGTGCGCCAAAATCCCGGGGCAATTCGGGGCAAATCGGAAATATTCAGGAAACCCGATGAAAATGCGCGATTCGGACCCTTAGTTAAAGAGCCCCATTGGGTTTTGATGGGTAGAAATGGGTCTGGAAGAACCAAGGGAAAAAGGGTCAATAAATCGAAGGGACTGTCAAGTTTGGTGGAGGACGTCTGATGATATGGGGTCGTTTCATAGCCAAAGGTGTTGGATACCTTAGCATGGGTGATGGTCTCAATACTAAGCTATAGGTGAGGATCCTACAAGAGGAGTTTCCTCATACACTTGAGCATTAGGTGTAAGACAAAGGTGACAAGTCTTCCAGCAGAACAACTACCTCGGCCACAGGGTGACATTAGATCTCAAACATAGGACCAGATTCCAGCTCCGCAGAGAAAGGCAGCAGGGAAGTGAAAATCCAAAACTTTATTTAAAATCCTTTAAAAATTAGCAAACGGCATGGAAACATGGAAAAAAATTTTAAAAAAAGCCCTAAAAGTAGGCAAGGCCTGTGCGTTTCGGGTTAGACCTTTTACAAGGCTTGAATAAGGTCGAATCTGAAACGCGTAGTCTCAGTCTACTTTTTGTGCTTTTTACTTTTTTCCATGTTTCCATGCCGTATGCTCATTTTTAAAGGATTTAAATAAAGATCTGGGATTTTCACTCCACTGCTGCTTTTCTCTGCGGAGCTGGAGTTGTTTCTAAGCTACAATCCTGGAATATAAAATATAACACAGTCCTGCTACTACTAACAACATACACGAAGGTCTGATTACAGATCTCTCCAGGGATAATACATAACACTGGCTGCAGGGAGCATAGAGCACAGCAGTGTGAGGACACACCCTCAATGCACTTGGGTGAACTACATTCCTGGAATTTAAATCCATATTTCACAGTCCTGCTGCTACTAACAACATACACAAAGGTCTGATTACACATCTCCCCTAGGACAATACATAGCACTGGCTGCAGTCTAGACCTGCTGACAGGTGCTTTTATATTTGAATGTATAATTTAGCACTTCGCAGAGTGAACATCTACAGGAAGAAGAAATAATAAAGTAACAAATGATGCCAGAATTATCTTCACACCTCTCCTTGGGGTTAGTGAGTCAGATAAATCCCCCCATGTAAGCGCCGTCCCCTCTTCCGGAGCAGCATGAGAGCGGAATATGAAAGTCATCGGGGATCGTAACGTTCATTGTATCAAAAACTACAATGTGTCCCATCGCTCATCATCGCAGCGTGAATGTTCTCTCTCCAGAATCCTTAGATAAACTATACATGACCCAACCAGAAAGTACTAATTACTAATTAACTTTCACTTTTACTTTCTAATTTTTGGTTTCAGATGATTTGTAGAAATTTTTTAAAACTTGGGCATGTTTAGGGCAATGAACACGGTGATCTTCCTATACTAAATGGCTTAAAGGAAATCTACCACCAGGATGAAGGATTGTAAACCAAGCACACTGACATACTGGTGTGTGTCCTCTCTGGCAGGATCTGCTCTTTTTTAAGCTTTTTTATTCTCTGCTTTTTACAGAAAAAGGCTTTAAAATTATGCAAATCAGCCTAAGAGGCTCCAGGCTCCATAGGTGTTAATGGAACCTGAAGCCCTCAGGCTCATTTGCATAATTATTAAAACCTTTTTTTCTTAAAAATGAGGGCATACAAAGTTTAAAGAAGAGCATATGCTGCCAGAGGGGACACACACCAGTATGCCAATGTGCTTGGTTTACAATCCTTCATCCTGGTGGTAGATTTCCTTTAAAGGGAGTTTATGAGCTGCCGATTCACCTCTAAAGTTTAACCAGCGTCAGGCAGAGCACTTTATCAGCTCTTCAGACATATACTTCCTGTTCTCCAAATATTTGTCAATATGGAGAAAATTCCATGTTCATTTCAATGCAAAAGGGGCGGGGCCATGCCTCCTGGTGATTCTGTTTTCTTCCCTTTTTACCTTCTCTCTACAAAGGATTTTAATCATTATGTAAAGAGGTGATGCACATGGATGCTGGACAACATAGAAAGACAGCAAAGTGGGCGGCGGTAAGTCTGGCCCCGCCCCTGGAGCACTTAGAAGCTCAATGTGCATCAGGAATTTTATCTAAATTGAAAGATCTGTTGGATACAGGAAAGGTAGGTCTGGTCAGCTTATAGACTGCTCTATACAACTGTGTTTGTACATGTGAGTAGATCGGGGAGGGTGAAGACCCCCTTTAAGAATCCAAAGGGATAAAAAACATACATATGGGTCAATTCAAAGGACATAATAAAACATAAAGAAGCTTAATTTGCTCCATATTATTCTGCAGATCAATCAATTGTATCAACATAGGAAGCCGCGGTCACTCACATCAGTCATCTGTTAGCAGCTAATTTTCTTAATTTATGGAATTGGAGGAATTTTTTGGGTGCTTATAAAAAACCATAAAGGGGGAATTTATTAGGGTCTAGACACTGGAGTAGAAGCCCTGATAGTGGGGATATCATGAGCGCTGACATATATCAAATAACCCCCATTAACACTATAAGACCATCCTACAGGTCAAAATCTAAAAAATTACAGTTTTTCATCGCCTTCACCATTTTTTTATATGTTTTTTTCCACCATCTTACAAAAAACTACTTATTATTATAATGAAACCACCCAGAGACTAAAATTAGAATGGTCCCTACTGTCAGATGGGTGGTCCTAGTGGTCCTAGAATGGAGATGAAAGCCTGATTGACAGGACATTACCGAAAATATTAAACATGTCATAGGAGAAAGGGGTTTCCTAATAAAGACAAATGTCTGTCCATATTCCCTTTTATGACCTATAGTCAGAGGGATGTCCCACTGAAACCAACCTCTCTGAGCTATAATAGTGACTGTATAAGAGAAGTTCTCCTCCTTAACGGTCACCATCAGGAGCGTAACTTCAGCGGTAGTAGCCATAGCAGTTTCTATGGGGCCCCGCAGTGACAGGGGGCCCGGCCAATAGATATGTCACACTAAGCAATGGAGGATGTGCACCTTTCATCTTTCACAGCACAGCTCAGATAACAATTGTTGGGGGAGCAGTATCTATCAACTACTCTTCCCATCATCTACTTCCTCCATGTGTTCAGCGGCCACTAGGATACATGAAGTCAGATCTGTTGCCTCTGATCTCCTGGCTGCTTGACAGTGAATACATACATGTGTGTATATGAGTGTATAAATTCACATAAACAACATATACACACATACAACAGAAACAGTATTTATGCTGTATTTATTCTGCTGTATGTGTGTGAATGTGTATATATGATGTACGTGTGTGCATTGTATTTATATACTGTGTGTGTGTGTATTTATACTGTGTTTCTGCTCTGTGTGTGTGTATATATGGTGTATGTGTATTTAGGATATATATATGCTGTATTTCTGTGTGTATGCGTATATATGATTTATGTGTGTGCATTGTATTTATATGCAGCGTGTAGGTGTGTATTTATGCCGCGTTTCTGCTGTATGTGTGTATATGTGTATATATGATTAGAGATGAGTGAGCACTAAAATGCTCGGGTGCTCGTTATTCGAGATGAACTTTTCCCGATGCTCGAGTGCTCGTCTCTAATAACAAGCCCCATTGAAGTCAATGGGAGACTCGAGCATTTTTCAAAGGGACCATGGTTCAGGAATAAAATGTGTTATTTAATTGAAAAAGAATGTCTTCTGATAAGTGATCAGATGTATGCAAACATCTGCAATCTATTCTTCACTGTTCTGCGCGTATATTATCTCCCGACAAGTTATCAGATGTGAAGAACAGTGAAGAATAGAATAAAAACAGTGAACACAGGATCATTTAAGTGAAAAACGCAGTGAAAAACACAGTGCAGAATAGATTACAGATGTTCGGCACATCTGCTTACTTGTCGGGAGATACGCTCCTCTTCTTCCACTGAAGTGTCCCCGATCTCTCTGCGCTGCTCCCCGATGTCTCTCCGTGCTGCCCCCCCCCGGTGTCTCTCCGTGCTGCCCCCCCCCGGTGTCTCTCCGTGCTGCCCCCCCCCGGTGTCTCTCCGTGCTGCCACCCAGGTGTCTCTCCGTGTTGCCGCCCCGGTGTCTCTCCGAGCTGCCGCCCCGTTGTCTCTCCGTGCTGCCACCCCGGTGTCTCCGTGCTGCTGCTCCCCGTTATCTCCGTGCTGCTGCTCCCCGTTATCTCCGTGCTGCTGCTCCCTGGTGTCTCTGTGCTGCTCCCCGGTGTCTCCGTGCTGCTGCTCCCTGGTGTCTCTGTGCTGCTCCCCCGGTGTCTCCGTGCTGCTGCTCCCCGGTGTCTCTGTGCTGCTCCCCCGGTGTCTCTGTGCTGCTCCACGATGTCTCCGTGCTGCTGCTGTTCCCCCGATGTCTCTGTGCTGCTCCCCCGGTGTCTCTGTGCTGCTCCCCCTGTGTCTCTGTGCTGCTCCCCGGTGTCTCTGTGCTGCTCCCCGGTGTCTCTGTGCTGCTCCCTGGTGTCTCTGTGCTGCTCCCCGTGTTCTTAAATGTGTTCTTCACACATTTTTTCGCACCGTTCCGCGCGTATCTCCCGACAAGTAAGCAGATGTGCCGAACATCTGTAATCTATTCTTCACTGTGTTCTTTACTGTGTTTTTCACTTAAATGATCCTGTGGTCACTGTGGTCACTGTGGTCACTGTTTTTATTCTATTCTTCATTGTTCTTCACTGTGTTTTTTTAATTAAATGCTCGATCTCGAGCAGGGGAAATACTCGTCCGAGCAACGAGCCGTTTCGAGTACCTTAATACTTGAACGAGCATCAAGCTCGGACGAGTATACTCGCTCATCTCTATATATGATGTATGTGTGTGTATATGTGTATATATGATGTATGTGTGTGTATATGTGTATATATGATGTATGTGTGTGTATATGTGTATATATGATGTATGTGTGTGTATATGTGTATATATGATGTATGTGTGTGTATATGTGTATATATGATGTATGTGTGTGTGTATGTGTATATATGATGTATGTGTGTGTGTATATGTGTATATATGATGTATGTGTGTGTGTATATGTGTATATATGATGTATGTGTGTGTATATGTGTATATATGATGTATGTGTGTGTATATGTGTATATATGATGTATGTGTGTGTATATGTGTATATATGATGTATGTGTGTGTGTATGTGTATATATGATGTATGTGAGTGTATGTGTATATATGATGTATGTGTGTGTATATGTGTATATATGATGTATGTGTGTGTATATGTGTATATATGATGTATGTGTGTGTGTATGTGTATATATGATGTATGTGTGTGTGTATGTGTATATATGATGTATGTGTGTGTATATGTGTATATATGATGTATGTGTGTGTATATGTGTATATATGATGTATGTGTGTGTGTATGTGTATATATGATGTATGTGTGTGTGTATGTGTATATATGATGTATGTGTGTGTATATGTGTATATATGATGTATGTGTGTGTATATGTGTATATATGATGTATGTGTGTGTATATGTGTATATATGATGTATGTGTGTGTATATGTGTATATATGATGTATGTGTGTGTATATGTGTATATATGATGTATGTGTGTGTATATGTGTATATATGATGTATGTGTGTGTGTATGTGTATATATGATGTATGTGTGTGTGTATGTGTATATATGATGTATGTGTGTGTATATGTGTATATATGATGTATGTGTGTGTATATGTGTATATATGATGTATGTGTGTGTGTATGTGTATATATGATGTATGTGTGTGTGTATGTGTATATATGATGTATGTGTGTGTATATGTGTATATATGATGTATGTGTGTGTATATGTTGTTTATGTGAAATTATATCTGTCTTCTCATTGCTTTTTTAAGACCATCTGATGACTGGGGAGACAACATTGTGATGGGGTCGTCTGTGATGTTGTACTGAGGTAGTCAAGATGATCGTGTAGGGAAAGAACATGCCATGGACAGAAGAAGACCAAGAAAATTCTCCAGTATAGTCCAGAGAGAAGTAACAATATAAATTGGAATGGAGGCTTTTCTTAGCAGTCTATTGCAGCTTTCGCTATGAATATTGAGGAAGAGGATTTTGGACACAGAGTGGTTCCTCTTCCACATCCTCTTTACCATTATGGCTGTAGCGTGGCCATCCTTGTATACAAGCCAGACATATGTTTGCATGTGGAAATGCAGTATATATGTATACATTTAGAAAAAACTGTACTTTTTAAACAACTTTTAGCTCCTTTTACTCTTTCTGCAGACTTTCCATAGATGTTCAGAGACCTCATCTGATACATTTTAGAGTGTAAAGGTGGGATCGAGGAGGGGGATAATGCTGCAGTCTTGGTGTAAAGGAGTGGTCAAGCCATTCTCAAACCCTACATAAGAAAAAGAGAAAATCAACCCCAAAGACTGCAAATATATAGACTTTTTCTTTAATACTACACCTAAAACAGGCCTCCAGAGGTGGAGGAAGTCCAGTCCTGGCTGATGCATCGTCTCTCCCCAATGTCTATGTCATGCATGAGATAACAAGATCGCAAGAAGAATGACCGCTTGAGCACTTTCACAGACTATTGTGTCATGTGCTCCTGTAGTGAGAGAGTGGAATAACCCATGACTACAAGATCCGACTACACATGGTTGGGAAAGGAGGGGTCTTCTGCTGGTTTTCAGTTCTGCATTGTGAGGACCTTTGTAGTATACATGAGCTGGCACACCACATGTATGAGGATTTCAGAGCTGGAGGTCCCTCTCTATGGTTTCTCTGCAGGGCACTTGGAGGGTAGAATGTGGTGGTCATGGGGCCCCTAGAAGTTTTGGGTCCCGGGCTGCAGATCAAACCTTCTATATTATAATCCACTACTGATCTTTAAATTTATCTCCATGTACCTCAGCACAGAAGCTGCATGCACAAAACGGTAGATGTTTCCAAATTAGGTTTAGACTTTTCCTAATACATTATATAAATATTATTTGCACACGTAATTTTCTGCATATTTTGAGACAAATACACGCCCTTAGATAATTGAGAGTAGATAAATCCAGTAACACACATTGCATCACATCGCTGTATACTTTTCCTATTATAGCATCGACTAACAGGAAGTGAAAGGTTACAGCGTTACATCAGGAACCGTGACACAACTGAAGAGAACATCACAGTGATTGTGAGAGATGTGAGCGGAGCAGCCAGTGCGGCCACCATGATCATCCTACTGCTGGTGGTCTACGCTCTCAGTCATAGGGTCTACGGGGGAGGTAGGATATTATTACATAATGGTATAGTATTGTATTACTTGTGTCATTATGTGATTTGTATTATTGTGTTATTTGTATCATTGCGTTATTTGTATCATTGTGTTATTTGTATCATTGTGTTATTTGTATCATTGTGTTATGTGTATCATTGTGTTATTTGTATCATTGTGTTATGTGTATCATTGTGTTATGTGTATCATTGTGTTACTTGTATCATTGTGTTATGTGTATCATTGTGTTATTTGTATCATTGTGTTATTTGTATCATTGTGTTATGTGTATCATTGTGTTATTTGTATCATTGTGTTATTTGTATCATTGTGTTATGTGTATCATTGTATTATGTGTATCATTGCGTTATTTGTATCATTGTGTTATGTGTATCATTGTGTTATGTGTATCATTGTGTTATTTGTATCATTGTGTTATTTGTATCATTGTGTTATGTGTATCATTGTATTATGTGTATCATTGCGTTATTTGTATCATTGTGTTATGTGTATCATTGTGTTATTTGTATCATTGTGTTATGTGTATCATTGTGTTATTTGTATCATTGTGTTATGTGTATCATTGTGTTATGTGTATCATTGTGTTATTTGTATCATTGTGTTATGTGTATCATTGTGTTATGTGTATCATTGTGTTATGTGTATCATTGTGTTATTTGTATCATTGTGTTATTTGTATCATTGTGTTATTTGTATCATTGTGTTATTTGTATCATTGTGTTACTTGTATCATTGTGTTATTTGTATCATTGTGTTATTTGTATCATTGTGTTATGTGTATCATTGTGTTATTTGTATCATTGTGTTATGTGTATCATTGTGTTATTTGTATCATTGTGTTATGTGTATCATTGTGTTATGTGTATCATTGTGTTATTTGTATCATTGTGTTATTTGTATCATTGTGTTATGTGTATCATTGTGTTATGTGTATCATTGTGTTATTTGTATCATTGTGTTATTTGTATCATTGTGTTATTTGTATCATTGTGTTATGTGTATCATTGTATTATGTGTATCATTGCGTTATTTGTATCATTGTGTTATGTGTATCATTGTGTTATTTGTATCATTGTGTTATGTGTATCATTGTGTTATTTGTATCATTGTGTTATGTGTATCATTGTGTTATGTGTATCATTGTGTTATTTGTATCATTGTGTTATGTGTATCATTGTGTTATGTGTATCATTGTGTTATGTGTATCATTGTGTTATTTGTATCATTGTGTTATGTGTATCATTGTGTTATTTGTATCATTGTGTTACTTGTATCATTGTGTTATTTGTATCATTGTGTTATGTGTATCATTGTGTTATGTGTATCATTGCGTTATTTGTATCATTGTGTTATGTGTATCATTGTGTTATTTGTATCATTGTGTTATGTGTATCATTGTGTTATTTGTATCATTGTGTTATGTGTATCATTGTATTATGTGTATCATTGCGTTATTTGTATCATTGTGTTATGTGTATCATTGTGTTATTTGTATCATTGTGTTATGTGTATCATTGTGTTATTTGTATCATTGTGTTATGTGTATCATTGTGTTATGTGTATCATTGTGTTATTTGTATCATTGTGTTATTTGTATCATTGTGTTATGTGTATCATTGTGTTATGTGTATCATTGTGTTATGTGTATCATTGTGTTATTTGTATCATTGTGTTATGTGTATCATTGTGTTATTTGTATCATTGTGTTACTTGTATCATTGTGTTATTTGTATCATTGTGTTATGTGTATCATTGTGTTATGTGTATCATTGTGTTATGTGTATCATTGTGTTATGTGTATCATTGTGTTATTTGTATCATTGTGTTATTTGTATTTTTGTATTATTTGTATCATTGTGTTATTTGTATCATTGTATTCCTTGTATCATTGCGTTATTTGTATCATTGTGTTATTTGTATCATTGTATTATTTGTATCATTGTATTATTTGTATCATTGTGTTATTTGTATCTTTGTGTTATTTGTATCATTGTATTCCTTGTATCATTGTATTATTTGTATCATTGTATTATTTGTATCATTGTGTTATTTGTATCATTGTATTATTTGTATCATTGTATTATTTGTATCATTGTGTTATTTGTATCATTGTGTTATTTATATCAATGTGTTATTTGTATCATTGTATTTCATGTACTATGTTGGATGTACATGTAACAGCGCTGAGTGTCTTGGTGCATCAAGATCTCATTCTGTGTTGTGCTTTTTAAGAACTATTTTGGTATAATTAGGACTTATTATTATTGGAATTATACATAATTAAGAAAATGGGGCTTATTTACTAAGGGCCCCCCAGCCGTATTTTCGTTGGGTTTTCCAACTTTTCGGGGATCGCATCGGGGACTGTGTCGCACACAATCGGATTTTGGCTCATCATGCAACAGAAATCGTGGGGGAGGTCGTCGGACAATCCAACAGATTTGGACAAACCGCGGGATTTAACTTTGAATTTGTGTCGCAAGATCAAGCACTTACATGCACCGGGAAGAAGAAGGTGAACTCCGGGGACCTGAGCGGGGAAGCCACACATGCAGGACATCGGGCGCACGATCTTAGTGAATCACGGCAGCTGTGCATTGGAGTTGGGGAACGCACCTTGGGGATGGCGCAGGGACGTGTAAGTAAATCTGCCCCAATATGTTAATTCATTCTGTATAATTTGTCGCCCTTCTGCCTCCTTTCTTATGCAGCCATCCCTTCTACAGGGGCGGATTTACTCATAAATCAAACAAGTCATTTCATGGGGCCCCAAAGATCAGGAGGGCCCCAGCAATTCTGGGCCAATAAGTGGGTGCTTACCTGCATGAACCCTTTGGTGCACATTACTAAGTGTCATGCTGCACTTTTGTCGGACTGTGCAGGTTCTTTGTGGCTAAAATGGCTTGCACAAATTTGCGATTTTGGCGAACGTGACCATTTTGTTGCGCAGCTGCGCTGCCTCCACGCGACACAAATTAGGGGACGGGCAGTTAGATGGTCCGACTGATACAGACTGAGTGCAGAATTTAACTTTCAAATTGTGTCGCACGCCCTATGTTAAAGGTGCATCACAAAAAAGATGGTGAACTCCGGGGACCTGAGCGGGGAAGCGACACATGCAGGATATCGGGGGCACGATCTTAGTGACTCCCTGCACAGCGCATTATACATGAACAATGCACTTACATGCACCAGGAAGAAGAAGGTGAACACCAGGGACCTGAGCGGGGAAGCGACACATGCAGGATATCGGGTGCAGGATCTTAGTGACTCCCCGCACAGCGCATTATACACGGACAATGCACTTACATGCACCAGGAAGAAGAAGGTGAACTCCGGGGACCTGAGCGGGGAAGTGACACATGCAGGATATCGGGCGCAGGATCTTAGTGACTCCCCGCACAGCACATTATACAAGGACAATGCACTTACATGCACCAGGAAGAAGAAGGTGAACTCCCGGGACCTGAGCGGGGAAGTGACACATGCAGGATATCGGGTGCAGGATCTTAGTGACTCCCCGCATAGCGCATTATACATGGACAATGCACTTACATGCACCAGGAAGAAGAAGGGGAACTCCAGGGACCTGAGCGGGGAAGCGACACATGCAGGATATCAGGCGCAGGATCTTAGTGACTCCCCGCACAGCGCATTATACACGGACAATGCACTTACATGCACCAGGAAGAAGAAGGTGAACTCCAGGGACCTGAGCGGGGAAGTGACACATGCAGGATATCGGGCGCACGATCTTAGTGACTCCCCGCACAGCGCATTATACACGGACAATGCACTTACATGCACCAAGAAGAAGAAGAAGGTGAACTCCAGGGACCTGAGCGGGGAAGCAACACATGCAGGATATCAGGAGCACGATCTTAGTGACTCCCCGCACAGCGCATTATACACGGACAATGCACTTACATGCACCAAGAAGAAGAAGAAGGTGAACTCCAGGGACCTGAGCGGGGAAGCAACACATGCAGGATATCGGGCGCAGGATCTTAGTGACTCCCTGCACAGAGCATTATACACGGACAATGCACTTTTAGTGAACTCGAGTGACTTTGTAAGTAAATGAGCCCCATTATGTTTTAATAATATCCTCTTGAGTTATTTCTCCACTGTTCTTGCATTAGCATTAACCCCTTCCCGGCGATGCCTTTTTCAATTATGCTTTTTCGTTTTTTGCTCCCCTTCTATAAAAATCCACTGACTTTTTATTTTTCCATGTACAGAGCCTCATAAGGGCTTGTTTTTAATGAAACCAGTTACACTTCCTAGTGCGCAGTATTTAATTTTCCATGCCGTGTACTTGGGAGCATGGAAAAAAATTCCAAAATGATGTGAAAATATGCAACAATTTCTTTTGGAATCTTTCACTGTGCACTCCAAATTACACCTCCCCTTTATTTTTTTGGATTAGCGCCATTACAATTACCGTATATATACTCAAGTACAAGCCGACCCAAGTATAAGCCGGGGCCCCTAATTTTACCACAAAAACCTGGTAAAACCTATATTTTTTACTCAGGTATAA
The DNA here is from genome assembly GCF_040894005.1 of Engystomops pustulosus. Lineage (NCBI taxonomy): Eukaryota > Metazoa > Chordata > Amphibia > Anura > Leptodactylidae > Engystomops > Engystomops pustulosus. The sequence continues at coordinate 253,154,232 of NC_092412.1, read as the reverse complement.
GCCAAGTTTGGGTTTTCAGCACACTTTTTTGTGCTGAAAAACTAGGCTTATACTCGAGTATATATTGTGAAGAAGACGCATGTTTTTTTTTATATAGTATTGAAAACTGGTTTCCTGTAACTCTGGTTGTGGTCCATTAGTTTCCTGGTTGGTAACTTCTGTGTGAATGACTTCCTATTCTCCTTCTCTTATTAGGCCGCCCACCTAGTACTCTATTCTCTTCTGTCTAGTATCACCCCCCGGGAGCTGTGTACCAAAACCAGGGAATGTGCTGTTACAATGTAATATACTATGTAATATATGTTCTGTTCTACTTACCTGCAGCATGGTGGGTCTGCTGTGACCTTACAAGAGGCGCCAGCAGCAGCTCTGGTGTTTTATAGGGGAAGCTGCAGAGAATTGTGGGTATTTCAATTGTATAAAAGGTGTCACTGACCGGCAATCTGGGGGATTATGATTGTGGAGATTTGTGTTTTGCCTTCTGCTGGTCTGTGGAACTACAAGAGCCTGGTGTTTATTGAACCTATTGGGGCAGATTTACTTACCCGGTTCATTCACAATCCAGCGGCGCGTTCTCTGCGCTGGATTCGGGTCCGGCCGGGATTTATGATGGTAGTTCCTCCGCCGTCCACCAGGTGGCGCTGCTGCGCTGAAGTCTGCTGGAATGCCTCAAAATACACCGGCCTATTCTGGATGAAGGTGAGTGAAAATTTCGTGACACAATTTTTTTTTAAATGCGGCGGTTTTTCCGAATACGTCGGGTTTTCGTTCGGCCACGCCCCCCCGATTTCCGTTGCACGCATGCCGGCGCCGATGCGCCACAATCCGATCGCGTGGGCCAAAATCCCGGGGCAATTCAGGTACAATCGGCGCAAATCGGAAATATTCGGGTAACACGCCGGGAAAACGCGAATCGGGCCCTTAGTAAATGACCCCCATTGTGTTATATATGGACTTTTCAAAATAAACTCCTTTGGATTATTTTCATCAAGCAAAGCCTGGTTGTGCATTGAAAAGCCTATGCCTCACATATATGGTGTATGGTTTTATATGGTTTAAAAAAATAAAAAAATTAAAACATTTTGCAGAAAAAAAGGAATTTTTCATTTTTACATATTCTGGTACTAATAACGTTTTCATACTTTGGCGAATGGTGTTGTGTCTGGTATCGTTTTTTGTGGGATATGATGACATTTTCATTGCTACCATTTTGGGGACCGTACGGCCTTTTGACCACTTTTTACTCTTAGTTTTTTTATGTTTTGCAAAATTACAAAAAAATAGCATTTTGAATATTTGCCCACTATTTTATGTTCTGTTCCGCCATGAATGAAATGACGTATTTTTAGATCAGTTCTAGGCAAAGGGGGGGAAATTTAAACTTATTTATTTTTGCGACTGTATTTCTAGACTCCCTAGGATACCGTGACACTACAGTATTGTACAGTATATTGTAAATTCATCGGATCTGTACAGATCCTGCTATGACATAGAACCCTGAGTTTGGGTCTTGGCTGTCATAGCGCGCAGCTGCCGATGACATCAGTGGGGGCCCATCTGGTGCCCATTTGATAGGAGCACTTAAGTGGTTAACATGTGATCTCAATACATACATGTCACATGTTGCTAAGGAGTTAAGTATCCCCCCCCCCAGACGTTACATAGCTTGGGGCAACAGAAATTGCAAATTACGACCCTTCTGCCCATGACTTGTGTTTTTGTGCAGGAGTTGGTGAGAGTCGCCTGACATTACAGACTCTCTGGGATGGGAGAGGTGGAGGAGCAGGGCAGAAATGCCAAAAAAAGGTGCAAATAATTATCAGACAACTGAGCTCACAGGAGCTCATGTGACATAGACGGGAGCCTCTAAAGCTCATTTGCATAATTAAAGTTTAAAAACTAAGTTACAAGAAGGAAAAAGGAGATCAGATACAGTTTCAGGAGCCACACGCCGGCATGTAAGAGGCGCTGCATCCATGTGGTAGATATCCTTTTAAACCATTTCATGTGCGTAAGAGCCATTTAAGGAACTTTGAAGGTCCCGAAACTGCAGATTGAATGCTGAAGAAGAGACACATCCTCCATTCCCCAAGAAGCTGATTCTAGCACCAGATGTAGGAAGTGATTCCAGACTTGTAGTCCTTATAATATTTATACAGCGCAGGGCACATCCGCCCCTGAATCTACCTTTGGATCTACTTTGGTGAGTAGATTCCTGATGGTAGATTTCCTTTAACCTCTTCACTCTCTGCGGAGCTGCTACCTCTATTTGAAGAGGGCTCATGGGCTGAGTCCTTGTCATACAGAGGTGGGGTTTGCAGCATATTGCAGCAAACACCCAAACGATAGCAACAATTGCGAGTATTAACCCTGCGGAGCTGCTGGCGGCACGCCGCCACCTTTGTTAACATTGCTGCTCCTGATGTCATCGGGGAGTGGCTGAGCCCTCGTCATAAAGAGGTGGGGTTTGCAGCATATTGCAGCAAACACCCAAACGATAGCAACAATTGCAAGCATTAACCCTGCTGAGCTGCTGGCGGCATGCCGCCACCTTTGTTAACATTGCCGCTTAAACGTTATCGGGGAGTGGCGATTAGTTTCCATGACAGCCTCGGGTCTTTGCAAGACCCGAGGCTACATTGCATCGACAGATTCATTACAATGTGCAGGCGGCACTGCTATACAGTAATAGTAAATAGTAAAAAATAACAATAAACAAACAAAACAAAAGAAATTATAAAAAAAATTAAAATTCCTAAAAATTCAAATCAGCCTCTTTCCCTAGAACTGATATAAAACTTAATAAACAGTAAAAATCACAAACATGTTAGGTATCGCTACATCGCAAAATACCCGATCTATCAAATGTTTTTTCCTGGAGTTTAACCCCATAACGAAAAATAGAGCCCAAAACACCATTTTTACACCATTTTACATCACATAAAAAAGGGTCACACAGTCCTCAAAATAGTAGCAATGAAAACGTTGGCTTATCTTGCAAAAAATGACCCCGCACACAGCTCCGTGCACCGAGGTATGAAAAAGTTATTAGCGTCAGAAGATGGCGAAATTAGTTATTTTTTTCGTATACATTCGTTTAATTTTTGAAAATGTATTAGAACACAATAAAAACTATGTAAATTTGGTATCACCGCGATCATACCCAAAGACTAAAGCAGAGGTGTTATTCGGAGTGAAAGTCGTAAAAAACTGAGCCCACAAGAAACTGATGCAAATGAGTTTTTTTTTGCCAATTTCACCACATTTGGAATTTTTTTCCAGCTTCCCAGTACACGGCATTGAATAATAAATAACGTCACTGAGAAGTAAAATTTATTACACAGAAGATAAGCCCTCTGTACATGGAAAAAATGAAAAAGTTATGGATTTTTGAAGGTGGAGAGAGAGAAATAAGCGAAAAAACGCTGTGATACGAAGGGGCTCATACCTGTAGAAGACAATGGAGCCCAACTAAATGAAAAGCGTCAGTGCTACACAACTGAAATACAAAAACCATAATTACCTAATAAGTAACATCAACACAGTACAAAGTGACAACGTATTTGTTCACAATAGTAAATTATCAGCATTAACCCCTTAAGGACCAAGCCACTTTAGGACTTTCAGAACAAGCCCAATTTTTTTTAAAGCTTAAACACATCCAGGGGATTTTGAGAAGGTTTTCTTGTGACACATTGGGGGTCATTTACTAAGGGCCCGATTCGCGTTTTCCCGACGTGTTACCCGAATATTTCCGATTTGCGCCGATTGTACCTGAATTGCCCCGGGATTGTGGCGCACGCGATCGGATTGTGGCGCATCGGCGCCGGCATGCGCGCGACGGAAATCGGGGGGCGTGGCCGAACGAAAACCCGACGTATTCGGAAAAACCGCCGCATTTAAAAACCGAAAAAGTGTCACTTGGGGAGCGCTTACCTTCACCTGGTCCGAGGTGGTGCATTCCGGCGCGATGAGATGACTTTCAGCGCAGCAGCGCCACCTGGTGGACGGCGGAGGAACAACCTTCTTAAATCCCGGCCGGACCCGAATCCACCGCAGAGAACGCGCCGCTGGATAGCGAATGGGCCGGGTAAGTAAATCTGCCCCATTGTATCTTGAATTAGTTGAAACATTTGGATGATATCTTCTGCGTTTAGCCATGAAAAAAACTTAAATTTGGCAAAATTCTTTAACAATTCTCAATTTTCAAAGTTCTAAATGATCTGCTTTTCAGGCACATAGTGATAGCACCCATAACTAACATTCCCATTGTTCTATGTTGGCATTGTTTTTTATGCATCCTCTCATTTTTGTTTTATGCTATGGGGCTTTGTATTTTGGGTGCAGAGTTCAGAGTCGCGAGCATGCTATTGTGCATGCGCAGAATAGCAGCTTCACGGATTCACGGATGAGCACTACTGAGATCTGCACGCTGAAGACGGGAGGGTAGGAGCACTACTGTGACGTGGAATAACCGCAGCCTCCGCTCCACGGCGTGGCTACCTTGTAAGAAAATTTGCATGTATATTATATAAAGGAATTATAATGTTCTTGGGCACTAAACTATTAGCCAAAAAAAAAGGACAGGGCTGCCACCAAATCTACCTTATAAGGTAGATCCGTGATGGTAGGTTTCCTTTAAGAAGTTTGTAAACGCTTTAAGGGTTAAAACAAAATGGAGGTGGAATTTACAATTTGTAATTTTTTTTTTTTTGGGACGATACATTCATTTTGACCCGAAATGAAACATTCACAGTCACCAAAAGCTCCACAAGTTTGATACCCAATTTCCGTAATAGTGTTTGGTCCATGAGATTTTGGCGCACACGGTCCATGATTCACAGATCGAGGCCGTTCCTACTGGTTGTAGAAGTTGCTATATATTGTATATTGCATAATCGCAGCAATAAAGTATCGGTCGATATCACAGACTATTCTCACGCTCCATGTTATGACAATGTAAGTGTTACATACTCGCCACAGCCCGTCCCCTGCTAAGAAAAGCTGCGATTCTTGTAAGCTGTAGGCCTAGCGTGGGCGGCGGGGGAATCGGAGAGGATTTCTCTGCTCTATGGATGACTGTGCACAAAGACTTCACGAGCAAAATCATCTCAGGTGTAGACGAGGTTCATGTGTGGGAAGTGCTGCCCAACGTTACATAACGGAAACAGAAACCTCAATCGTCACCAGAAGAGAAGCCTCGAGTCATGTTCACATAAAGCAGCTAAAATGGGAGGTTTCCATATGCAAGGATTACATTACATGTTTAGGATTTACTTTGTGAATCCTTAAAGGAAACCTACTACTATGGATTTACCTATTAAGGTAGATCTGGTGGTAGGTGCATCTAACGTATGTATGGATAGACCTCTTTACTCCCCTCTATCTTGGCTAAATTTTAATCAGGGTAATATGCAAATTTTCTAAAGAGGCTACTGGGGCGTGGAGTAGGCGGAGCTGAGGCGACACAGCGCAGCTACTCCCCGCCCCAGTAGCCTCTTTGATCCATTTACCCAGACATCTTCAGCGTGCAGATACAAGAAGCTGCGCGCACTCACCCACATTCTGGAAATGTGCGCATGCGCAGTAGGTCCGGCTTTGGAGCCTAAAGTTTAGCAAAGATAGAGGGGAGTAAAAGATTAGCCCTAAAAAGGGCTATCCTTACAAACGTTAGATGCACCTACCACCGGATCTACCTTAATAGGTAGATCCGTAGTGGTAGGTTTCCTTTAAAGGAACACTCTTTGAAGAACTGATAACTATGATGCTTCATACAGTGACTGAGGGGGCGGGGCATGACTCAGGGCTTCCCTTTGTGTTATCTCATACATCAGACTCACACGACAAGTGATTTCAGAAAATAATCACAAGGTTGATCTTCCCTCCATAGATTTCCCATGACTACCATGACATATAGTAATTCTCTGATTCTAAATGTTTGAGCTTTTCTATGCTTAATAATCATTTTGGATATTCACGTACAATAGGATGCTCCTCCTACTCTGTTTTGTCCATAGACCTTAAAGGGAACCTGTCACCACATTTTTCACAAATACCTGTAGTGACAGGGTCCTATAGAGCTCTAATAACTATCCGACCCCCTTCCTTTAGCTAAAAATTGTTTCTCTCAGATGCCAATAAAATTGGAGTTATAAACTTACCTAGGGATCTATAGAGCGAGTCAGGAGGCGTGGCCTAATGTCATGTGACCAGGGTGACATTATCACAGGTCCTTTAGCCTCTTAACATTAGCAAACTGCACTTCATGAACATATCTGACCACATGAAATCACAGCAGCCTGCATGGATGTCTACTCCTCTCCATGCTGCTGCTATGAATTCATGTGATATGATTTGCTGTGATTTCATGAGATATGTGCTTGGTGCACAGTTTGCTAATGTTAGGAGGCTAAAGGACCTGAGATGATGTCACTTTGGTCAAATGACATTAATGCTTCATGCTGAGAAAGCATGGGGAGGAGCTGCTGGATTCAGCCCAAGGAGGCCACGTCCACCTCAACTCGCTATAGATATTCCTGGATACAAGGTAAAATTATAAAGTTTAATATAAGGGAATCTGAGTGGAACAATTTCTAGCTAAAAAAAAAGGGTGTCAGTTAGTTAATAAGGCTCTAGGGGAACCTGCAACTGGCTGTATATTTGCAAATGTGTTGACAGGTTCCCTTTAATAGTAAATGACTGTTCATACATGTCCCCTGTATTTCCCCCTGTGTGCCGACCTGAGGCTGTTTGCTCTTTAGTCCCGCCCTTCCTATGAGGGACAGTGGGGAGGACAAGGAGGGTCACCTTTAATTTGATTGTTTGATTATAAGGAGCTTGTTCTACTCTTTGGATAATAGTTTAAAGAACTTTTCCTCTAAATGAAATTTCTATTGAAAAAAACCCCTAGAATTTCCATTATATTTTATCCAATAGATCAGGTGCAAAGTTCCATCGGATCTTTGGGGCTGTACAGTTCTCCAAACTAGACCTAAGGGGAGTTTATAATTTAGGGGTGATTTATCACTATTTTCAGCTTTTTTGCGATTGGCTGATGGACTTTTTGCATACAATTTATTGCATACCAGATTTTGCTGTGAAATTAGAGACTTTTTCCGTCTGAAAAGTCCCATATGCCAAGCACTGATTGTGACTTTTTCCAAAAAAAGTCACAGAAAAACCCCCAGAATCTGCAAAATGAGCAAAATTAGACGCTGAACCACCCATCAATGAGAGATTTCTGTTTTAATTGAAATATTTGAAGCGCAAATCCCAGTTATTTCTGTGACAAAGTAACCATGTTGTGTAGATTAGTCATGTCTGGGAGGAGAACGGGGCGTGTGGGGAACAGGCAGGTCCGTGAACATCCCGGCACACTGCATTTAACCCCTTAAGGACGCAGGGTTTTTTCACTCATTTCTCACTCTCCAACTTCAAAAATCCATAACTTTTTCATTTTTCCGTGTACAGACCTGTGTGAGGGCTTATTTTGTGCGTAACAAATTTTACTTTCCCGTAATGTTATTTATTTTAGCATGCGGTGTACTGCGAAGCTGAAAAAAAATTCCAAATGTGGAAAAATTGAAAAAAAAACGAACGTTCTTGTGGGCTCAGTTTTTTCGAATTTGACTGTGCACTCAAAATAACACCTCTACTTTATTCTTTGGTTCGGTGCGATCGCGGTGATACCGGATTTATACGGGTTTTATTGTGTTTTAATACATTTTCAAAAATTAAACGAATGTGTACAAAAAGAGAAAAAAATTTGCCATATTCTGACGCTAATAACTTTTTCATACTTTGGCGCACGGAGATGTGTGAGGGGTCATTTTTTGCGAAATGAGACGACGTTTTCATTGCTACCATTTTGAGGTCTGTGCGACATTTTGATCATTTTTTATTTTATTTTTTATGTGATGTAAAAAGGTGTAAAAGTCGCATTTCGGACATTTGGGCGCCATTTCCCGTCTCGGAGGTCACCGCCGCCCGTAACCGTTTTTATATTTTGATTGGGCATTTTGGGACGCGGCGATACCTAATATGTCTGTGATTTTTACTGTTTATTATGTTTTATATCAGTTCTAGGGAAAGGGGGGTGATTTGAATTTTTAATATTTTATTAATTTTTTTAATTTTTAAACTTTTTTTTTTTTTTTTTTCACTATTCCTTAGACCATCTAGGGTACATTAACCCTAGATGCTCAGATCGTTCCTACCTTATACTGCAATACTTCTGTACTGCAATATATGGCATTTTTGCAGCTCATTCATTACAATGAGCCACTGGCTCATTGTAACGAAACTGCAGAAGCCATGTAGCCTCGAGTCAAAAGAAGACCCGGGGCTACCATGGCAACCGATCACCGCCCCCCGATGACGTTCGGGGGCGCGGCGATCGCAACAAAGATGGCGGTTTTTAAACGCCGCCGGTGGCTTTGCCGGCGGCAATGCCATGGTTAACAGCCGCGATCGGTGCAAGCACCGACCGCGGTTATTAGCGGTGGGGGTTTTCTGCAATATGCAAAAACCCCCACCTTTGTATGAAGAGGACTCAGCCCGTGAGCCCTCTTCATACACCCCTTATACCTCTGCGCCGTAGAGCTACGGCGCAGAGCGTTAAGGGGTTAATATAGTCTCTGCCAAAAAAAGCTGAAATCTTTTCCCGTTCAGACCTGGTCTAAACATTTAGGTCCTGACGGAAAAGAGGCTGAAGCTCGTTAGTAAATCTGGGACACCGGGGGGAATTTTAAGACTTTTTTTTTGCCTTATCATTGTGATATACTTTATATGAAATTATTAAATTTTATTGTTATTATTATTCTGTCATTTAACTGGTTTTGATATCCCATATATACTCGTGTATAAGCCAAGTTTTTCAGCACAAAAAATGTGCTGAAAAACCCAAACTCTGCTTATACTTGAGTGTCATAAGTGTCAAAACTCTCCTTTCTGGCACCCCCCACAGGTCTTCTGTGTGATCCGTCCATCAGCGGCAGGTCCATGCGGCGTCACAGGCTCTGACATCAGCCTCCACCATTGCAATAGTATTGTGTGTGCCGGCTGACGTCAGAGCGTGCAGCGCATGGACCTGCTGCTGAAGCACGGCTTGTACAGTAGACCTGTGGGGGCGCCTGAAAGGTGATGAGGGTAAAGGTTTATCTACACTTTCATTGAGCTTCTGGACATTATACTAGTATCTGACACATCGAAAAAGAGAGACATATCAGAGATGAGACATTGTCACGGGTGCACTTCTTACCAGTCCCCACTCCTGATTTCCTCCTGGCCCTTTCCCAGAATTCTATATAAATCTGCCTCTCCCTGCACACCCTGTTGGATCTTCGTGTCTTATACCTTAGAGAAAGCTTTGTCTCATGCCCTGCGCTGTTATTGTGATTTCCTGTTGTGACCCCGGGTTTCATTCCTGACTGCGTTCCTCCACTGCCTGCCTTGACCTATTGCTAAGTCCCCGACTCTGATCCCGTGCTGCCCATCCTGACCTCCTGCCTGTCCCCGACTATGATTTTGCTCAATGTCTTTGTACCTCGCCTCGGCTGCCACAGAGGACAAAGTCACACCTGTTGAACAACTTGGTGGTATCACGCCGAGCAAGTCCAACCTGCTTTGCGGCCGGCTCTGGTGAAAACCGTGTGCCACTTAGATTCCGATCCCAGATGTCGGCTTACGTCATCGTCCGCTGTGGACCAGAGGGTCCACTACCCCAGAAGTCAGAAGCAAGATCCAGCCAAGGTCTCGTGACCCGAACTGGCTAATCTTGCCACTGTCATCGTCAAGCAGTCCCGGCAGATTGCCACGCAAGGTAAACAGCTTGGTCAAGTCACCGCCATGTTGCAGCAATTGATGGCAACTCAGCAACAGCGTCAAGCTCCTGTGGCTTCTCCTGCTACTCCGGTTAGCCTACCTACTGCTGAACCTAGGCTGAGACTATCCATGCCATCTAAATATGATGGAGACCCCAAGTTGTGCAGGGGCTTCACTATTGCTCCTTGCACACTGAACTTATGCCAAGTCTTGGAACGGTCTGAGGTGGCATTTATCATCAGCCTCCTCTCCGGGAAGGCCCTGGCATGGACTACTCCCCTCTGGGACAAAGAAGACCTGGTTACAGCTAACATCACCTACTGCTTTGCTGAGTTCCAGTCGGTCTTTGAGGAACCTGCACGAGCGTCTTCAACTGAGACTGTACAACTGAACCTGCGTCAAGGGGACTCATCTGTTGGTGGCTTTGTGGTTCAGTTTTGTACTCTGGCCTCTGAGCTAGCCTGGAACAATGCTGCCCTGATTGAGACTTTTAAAAAGGGACTTTTGGGACAAGTTAAAGACGCGCTGTCTGCATGTGACCTGCCATCTACTCTGAGCAATCTCATCTCTCTGGCCTCTCGGATTGATATCCGGTTTAGGGAGAGCTCTGAGGAGCAACGTCTCGAGCAAGAACGGGTCCGACGTTTGCCTCTGCTGGCTCCTGCTTTCCAAAGACCGTTTCAGCCACCTGCAGTGAGCATACAGCTGGACAGGGCTTGGCTGTCCACCCAGAAACTTTCCCGGCGATGCCAGGAGAACCTCTGCCTTTATTGTGCCAGCCCGGAACATTTCCTTCAGTCCTGTCCACTTCATCCTCAGCATCCGGGAAACGCACGCACCTAGGGTTTTTGGGAGTAGCGTCCCTATGCGAGAACAAAGCTTCTCCTCGCCTGAACATACCTGTTTACTCAGCTCCGTGACAGGTAATCAGTTTCAAGCCTCTGCCTTCCTGGATTCTGGTTCGCAGGAAACTTTGTGGATGCCGCCCTGGTCTCTCAGTAACATCTTCCTGAGGTCCGTCTTGAGAAGCCGCTGGTTATCTCAGTCAGTGGGCAGATTCTCCAAGACCCGATCCGGTACCGCACTGAACCCCTATGCATACAAGTGGGGGTCTTGCATAAGGAGAGACTTTCCTTTTATTTGCTAATCCGGTGCAAGTCATCAGTTCTTCTGGGTCTTCTGTAGTTGCACCGCCACGCACCGGTGCTCGACTGGCAGACTGGTGAAGTTCTCCGCTGGGGACTGAATTTCCATGCTGTCTGGAGCTACCTTGTAACATCTCCACCGTCTCGCTTCCAACGTCATCCAAGCCTCTGGTGGGTCTCCCCGCTCCATATGTGGACTTTGCTGATGTTTTTTCAGAGAAGGAAGCAGAGACTTTGCCACTGCACCAACCCTACGATTGCCCAATTGCCTGCTGCCGGGCACATCTCCTCCACAGGGTCGGTTGTACCCACTGTCTGTGCCCGAAACCGCTGTGATGTCGGCCTACGTGAAAGAGAATCAGCAGAGGGGGGTTCATACGCAAGTCTTCTTTTCCTGCTAGTGTGGCGTTCTACTATGTGGCCAAAAAGGATGGGTCACTCCGTCCATGCATGGATTATTGTGGCCTAAACCAGAAATCGGTAAAGAACCGCTATCCCTTGCCGTTGATCACGGAACTCTTTAACCGCTTACATGGAGCCAAGGACTTCATCAAACTTGACCTCTATGGGGAGTATAACCTAATTCGGATCCGTAAAGGCGATGAGTGGAAGACCGCCATCAATACTCGTGATGGGCACTTCGAGTTCATGATCAGGCCATTTGGACTCAAATGGCATGATCATGTACAATGCACCAGCTGTTTTTCATGTGTTTGTCAACAACATTTTCAGAGACTTGCTGTAGACCTGTGTCGTAGTCTACCTCGATGATATCCTGGTGTTCTATACAGACCTTGAGTCCCATCAGTTCCACTTGTGGCAAACTTGAGGAGTACCAGTTCCACCAGAAGAATGTTCTCTTCCTCAGCTATATCATCTTTGACAAGGGTCTACAGATGGATCCTGCGAAGTTGTCTGCGGTTCTTCAATGGCCTCGCCATTGTTTTAGTTTCTGAATTTTGAATGTTGCCTCGTGAGCTCACTGCAAAAGGGCCTACTGAGGCTCTGACGCCCAGGGGCTTACTGAAACCTGGGGCCAACCCTGCATGAAATCCTCGAACATCTCTTTTGTTCTCAATACACATGTACACAAAAGCCTGTTCACGACCTTTGAAGATCCCCCAAGGTCCTGAAGTCACACATTGAAAGCAGGAAGATGAGACTAATTCTCCATTTCTCAAGAAGCTGATTCTAGTACCAGATCTAGGAAGTGATTCCAGACTTGTAGTGGCTATAATATTCCTACAGCCCAGGGCCCATGTACGTCCATCGTACAGCCCATCCACCCCTGGTCATCACATTGTTCTTGCCAACCTCAACTAAACAGCAGCAGAGGTTCTGTGATGGTGCCGGGAGTCAACAGCTTCATCCAGTATATTGCAATGTTATACAATGAAGTCCTTTAATTTAATATGTATTTCTACAACACATCAGACATCTCACTATCTGTGTGCTGCATATAAGTAACAGAATTATTATTATTGTTATTATTATTATTATGTTAATATTTCTCATCTTTTTCTCTCATTCCAGATGCGGTGCGGGTGCGGAGAGGTCAGTCTATTGTTCTGCCGTGTGACGCCGATCCTGGAGATACATTACTACTGGTCACATGGAAGCTTCATCTGTATAATTCATCCTGTATAATATCAGATAAACTAGAGGAAAACAACACAAAGACATCACACAGCTCCTGCAGTACAAGGATGAGGATACACAACACATCCCTGAGTATCAGTGATGCTGACGTAACTGATGGAGGACATTACAGATGTGAGGTTGTAAATGATAATGACACAGTCATCAGAAACATTTCACTCCAAGTATTAGGTGAGTAAGAATAAGTTAGAATCTTCTATACAAATTATATGAGTGACTCCTGCCATGAAATGTAGATTAATGAGTTCATAAGAACATTAACAGCAGCAGGAGAGGAATGTGCTGGACTTGGTGGAGACAGTGACCCGTCCAACTGCTATGTTAGTGAGATCAGCTGATCCTCCATAGGCACTGTTTTAGGAGAAAAAATATTGATGTTGGCTTTCCAGGCCAAGATTTATCAGTTTATACATTTTCTTTAATATAGTAAATTGGTCCTTGTCTATCGCATCTCAAGCAGCAGAGTAAGATTGTACACATTTACTGCAGTGAATAGACTATGGAGCTATGTGCTGCTGCCACAAGGTGGCTTCCCCTGAAAGATGATGAACCCCCACTTAGTCTTATAAGTGCTGTGTAAATCTACTCTGTATGCAGAGAGCTCCACCTAGTGGTGGCTTAAGGGTAACTCTAGTCTGAGGAAAGCAATTCTGGAAACACTTCATGGACATCACAGCGAGGGACTAGCTTTTCCTCTACGTGTCTAGAGATGAGGTCACTAGCAGCTCTATTAGGGGAACATGTCCCTGCAGGCACCTGATAGTTGTAGTTCTCTATTTTAAGTGGGACCCCACATTGTACTAGTAAATCAGCATCTGCTGCATCTAACACCTAAAAATATAAAATTAGTATCTTACAAGCAACAACAACTAATTTCCCTTCTATCAATCTGCCCCCATCACCCTCCTCCCAAAAAACACAAAACCCCGATTAAGTACAACCCATAGAGGAGCACCCATGGATTTATCACTCTCTTTAGCCATTTTTCATTTTCGATTTTTTTTTCTCCCCATCTTTAGCAAGTTTTAATTTTTTTGATTATTCTGTTTACAGAGAAATATGAGGGTTTGTCAGGAATATGGGCTGTAATTTAATATTTCATGCAATGCACTGGAAAGGGAAAAAATTCCAAATGTGCTGACGTTGACGTAGAAACACAGTTTTGCCATTTTCTCATTTGCTTTGTTTTTACGGCTTTCTGTGTGAGGTCAAAATGAAATCCCCTTCAAATTCCAAATTCATAGAGTTTTGTTGTGTCTTATAACCTTTGCAATCGTTTTTTTCTCTGTATCGTCAACACTCGTTACTTTTTTATGCATTGGTATCATAGTTTATACGGTTAAAAAAAGACACTTGTCCATCAAGTTCAACGAAGGAAGGGAAGGGATTGGATGAGGAAGGGATTTAGGGGAAACAATTCTATATAATATAACCATCAATGTTATTTAGGTGTAAAAAGGCATCTAGACCCTTCTTGAAGCTCTCTGCTGTCCCTGCTGTGACCAGCGCCTGAGCTCTCTGCTGTCCCTGCTGTGACCAGCGCCTGAGCTCTCTGCTGTCCCTGCTGTGGCCAGCGCCTGAGCTCTCTGCTGTCCCTGCTGTGACCAGCGCCCGAGCTCTCTGCTGTGACCAGTGCCCAAGCTCTCTGCTGTCCCTGCTGTGACCAGCGCCCGAGCTCTCTGCTGTCCCTGCTGTGACCAGAGCCTGAGCTCTCTGCTGTCCCTGCTGTGACCAGCGCCTGAGCAATCTGCTGTCCCTGCTGTGACCAGCGCCTGAGCTCTCTGCTGTCCCTGCTGTGACCAGCGCCTGAGCTCTCTGCTGTCCCTGCTGTGACCAGCGCCTGAGCTCGGCTATTCCACAGATTGACAGTTCTCATAGTAAAGAAGCCCTGTCGCCTCTGGTGATTAAACCTTGATTTCTACAGGCGGAGACAGTCCCCCCTCGTCTTTTTATTTGATTTAATCTGAATCTGGTGTATGGAACTTTGTAGTCTCTTTCTGCGGAACAAACTGAATTGTCCCCAGATATTTTGGGACATTTATAATCCTTTGTTAGTCACTGGTGTTGTCATTGTTTGGACCATGGCACTTAATAGAATACACTGCTACATTTGTTGCCATCACTGATTGTGTCAGTTGAAGTCAGGTGCTGTACAATACAGCTGACACACCTTCCCTCTATGGAGGGGGCTCAGCCCCGGAGCTCTCCCCAATTGTTCCATTGTGCAGTGCTACAGGTTTAAGACACAATCCATCTGCACCTTTGGCCCGTAAAAGTCCAGACAGACAACATATGAACCCCCCCTGACATACATATAAAGTTATCCACATTCACCTGGCCAAACCAGCTTTCTGCTATTCACTGATGAGAAGTAAAAACTTAGAAGCAGTGCTGTCTGCTGAAGTCATTTCACTATAGAATAGATTTTCTGTTTTGGCTTATTTTCCATACATGCCACATGTACCACCCCAAGAGAAACATAAGTCTTTGGCCTCTTCTTAGAACAAGTAGAATTTATTGAAGAGAGACTGAGAATAGGAAGTCCTTCACACTCTAAGCAAACTCCATTCTCCTCCCTAGCTCCTCCGTCTACGTATCTACGTCACAATAGCGATGGATCTGCAGAGTGTGGAGCCACCGGGGGGAATCCGCCTGCAGAAATCTCCTGGATCCCACATTCACATGATATAAATACTACAGTACTGGGAGAACCGGACCGGACCTGGTCAGTTATCAGCACATTTAGAAGAGGAAGGGTTAATGGGACATCAGTGACTTGTGTTGTGTCTCATCCAACGCTTCTACATCCATGGAGAGAAGACATTACCCTGAGAGGTAAGTGCTTATCTCATTGTATGCCCACAATTTATATAATTTTTAATTGGTCGTTGGGACTACCACTCATCACAAGAATCGGAAGCCCAATTCCTCTTATCGACAGAACTGTAGGTGGTCTGGGTGGTCTGCTACTCCATGTACTGGCCATATCCGCTATCCTGGCACTTTCTATCTTAAATATCCTCTCTGAGAGTGTTGGATACGCTGCTTGGCCATGAACAATCAATGGAGAATCAGAAAGCATCTTCGATCTGCTGGTTGATCTATAAGAGCAGTGATTTCCAAAAATTATGTGAGATCATTAGGTGAGATCTTTCTTTGGCACTCCTCCTACTTTTAGAAGTGCTCGACCTTAGACCTTTTACCCTTAACCATAATTGGCCTTGATTCTGCCATATTACTCCTCAACTCTTTATTTCCTCTCCTCCACTGCACAACACCTCTGCCTCATTTTATTTCCCTCCCCTGTTATTCCTCTGCTCCTATGCATTTTTTCCCTCCCTGTTAGGAATATGCAAATACATTTCCCACGGTGGGATAAGGAAAACTCTGTGATTTTTTTGCTACCCTGAAAGGCAGCTCCCTCTAGATCATGCATGACTTAGAAGAAGCCTAGTGACTTTATGTGGGATAATAACAAAACTAATATATATTCTACAAGAGGAACCACCACCCAATTGTGGACAGCGCTGTTTCAAGATCCTTGTGTCTCATCAGCACAGTGTAGGGAACGTTAATTCTGCTTGAAAGGCAGCTCCCTATACATCAAGAAGCCTAAGGACATGACGTGGGATAATATTCAAAATCGTATATATATTCCAAAAGGAATAGATTCCCAACTGTGGACAGTGTTGTTTCAATTTTGTTGCATTCATTAGCACAGTATCCCCTCCTGGAGACTCTGGCCTCATGATGTATCCAGTAGCTGGCTGTGGTGGGGTATAATTCTACACTAGAGTCATAGGCAATGAAGGAGGAACAACCAGTGCAGGTTCACACTGCCACCAGCCTTGCCCTCCTTCACAGCCCTCCATGCCTACAAGGCACGGAAGTAGAATAAAAGGGAAAATAATTGCAATTTCTGGTGGCTCACAAGGAATTTCTATTATTTCAGGGCTTGTAAGTTCGAAAACTGATGTACAAGTTCTGATAAATATTCCCAAAGGTTGCATTTTGATCATCTTTGCTGATGAGAGACAAAAACGCCAAAACAGTGCTGTCCACAACTGGTAATCTGGTGCTTTTGGAAAACATATACTGGTTCTGCTATTCTCCCATGTCTTGGCATCAGGCTTTAAGTCAGTCATGTATGATGTTAAGGGGATCACCTCTCAAGACATCAATGAGGCAAAGTCTTCATAATCCCACCTCCAATAATGCATTTGCATATTTCCTTCCCAGTATCTCCAGTGGAGCATACGAGGTCTTTAAAGGGGTTTGCCCATGAAAGAAAATTCTCAAATTTCAATCCCCTAGTAATGTTTGCACAATAAAGATAATTTTCAACTCTTTACTTTACAATTTTACTCAGTGTTATTGCTGTTTTAGCTCCTATCACTCAGTGATGATAGATCCCAGAGCATAAGATCCCAGAGTGTGAGCGGGTACTCCCTAAGCAGACACTTCATGATTCCTCTGTGCTATGAGATGCTTTGATTTGAAAATGTGCTTAGATTATCAGGGTACAGGTTTATATACACTTACATTTACCTTCTCAACATTGCACTAGTATCTGACACATAGAAAGAGAGATGAGACAGATCAGAGAAGAGAGATCCATGAGATGTCACCTGGGACTCTCTAAGCAGACACTTCATGATCCCTCTAGTGCTATGAGATGTCGTGTGCTGACAATGTGCTTAGATTAACAGGGTACAGGGTTTATATAAATTTTCATTAATCTTCTGCACATTGCACAAGTATCTGACATATAGAAAGAGAGAGATGAGACAGATCAGAGATGATGAGATCCAGAGATGCATATTACACACAATAACATTCTTAGCTCTGCTACATCTCTGCTCTGACAGATCTGAATTGCCTCCCTCCCCGTCCGACGGATAAAGAACTTGTAGCTCTCCTCAGGATGTGATGTGTTTGCCGGCAGGAAGTCAGTGGGTGTGAACTCATCCTGGAATGCAGGGGGGAGGGGCTAGAGGCAGAGAAGAGCTGAGCTCCACATCGTCTGAGAAGATGGCTGCCGACCGTAAAGTCAGAAGATCCAGGGCCAGAAACCAGGGACAACTGGAATTGTGTACACAAGGATTTACATGTTTATGATTTTATTTATTTCTATATGCGTACTAGGGAAAGGGAGTTTAATTGAACAATTTTATTTATTTTAGCCCTAGGGGTGTCATTGCTCTACTACTGTATATTCCAACCCCTGAATGTGAACAGTTGATAGAACCTAAAGTGATGAATTGTTTTTAGACAGAACACATTACTTAATTTTTTCACAAATTGAGATTATTTACTTCTCATAAGTTCTAATGTATCATTTAATATGTTTTCTCTCACCCTGCAGTAGGCAGAACATATGCGGAGGTTATAGGATCTGTGGTCGGTGTCGCTTTAATATTCCTAATAGGTCTGATCATCTGGAAACTGTCATATCTCAGGTAATAGTCTATAATCAATGCATAAAATATTATACTAAAGGGAACCTGTCAGCAGGTGTGAGCATAGACTCCAGCCAGTGTTACGTAGTGTCTCAGGGGGAAACATGTGTAATCAGGACTGTGATATATACGGATTTATATTCCAGGATTGTAGCTTCCTGAAGTGCACTGGTGGTGTCCTCACACTGCTGTGCTCTGTGCTCCCTGCAGACAGTGGCCGACATTTATCAAAAATAGTGCAGACTGTAGAGTCTGAGTAGAGTGTGCCATGTGCGACAGATTCAGGAATTGTAGAGCACATTCTTCATTGGTCTGGCGCCCCCTGCACTGCTCCAGCAGAATGCACCCTTATTTTGGGTGCCCTTGCTCCATGCTGTAGAATTGGGGTGCTCTGTCCGGCTAAGCAGTAACAGCCCATTTAGGTGGCATTTTTTCTTGTCTTGTCGGACAAGTCAGACAGAAAACTGGTGCAAACGCTTTAACAAATGTGGGCTAATTTTCCGGTTTTGCACCGCTGTGACAGGTATTTTACAGGGGATTGTGTTGCACGCGATCGGATTGTGGCGGAGCAGCACTGCTTTCATGCGATAGAAATCGGGGGGGTGGTCATCGGACGATCCGACTGACTCAGACGGAACACGGGATTTAACATTCAAATTGTGTCTCAAGACAATGCACTTACTTGCACCAGGAAGAAGAAGGTGAACTCCGGGGACCTGAGCGGGGAAGCGACACATGCAGGATATCGGGCGCACGATCTTAGTGACTCCCCGCACAGCGCATTATACACGGACAATGCACTTACATGCACCAGGAAGAAGAAGGAGAACTCCGGGGACCTGAGCGGGGAAGAGACACATGCAGGATATCGGGGGCATGATCTTAGTGACTCCCCGCACAGCGCATTATACACGGACAATGCACTTACATGCACCAGGAAGAAGAAGGTGAACTCCTGGGACCTGAGCGGGGAAGAGACACATGCAGGATATCGGGCGCACGATCTTAGTGACTCCCCGCACAGCGCATTATACACGGACAATGCACTTACATGCACCAGGAAGAAGAAGGTGAACTCCGGGGACCTGAGCGGGGAAGCGACACATGCAGGATATCGGGCGCGCGATCTTAGTGACTCCCCGCACAGCACATTATACACGGACAATGCACTTACATGCACCAGGAAGAAGAAGGTGAACTCCGGGGACCTGAGCGGGGAAGCGACACATGCAGGATATCGGGCGCAGGATCTTAGTGACTCCCCGCACAGCGCATTATACACAGACAATGCACTTACATGCACCAGGAAGAAGAAGGTGAACTCTGGGGACCTGAGCGGGGAAGCGACACATGCAGGATATCGGGTGCAGGATCTTAGTGACTCCCCGCACAGCGCATTATACACGGACAATGCACTTACATGCACCAGGAAGAAGAAGGTGAACTCCGGGGACCTGAGCGGGGAAGAGACACATGCAGGATATCGGGGGCAGGATCTTAGTGACTCCCCGCACAGCGCATTATACACGGACAATGCACTTACATGCACCAGGAAGAAGAAGGTAAACTCCGGGGACCTGAGCGGGGAAGTGACACATGCAGGATATTGGGTGCACGATCTTAGTGACTCTCCACACAGCGCATTATACACGGACAATGCACTTACATGCACCAGGAAGAAGAAGGAGAACTCCAGGGACCTGAGCGGGGAAGCGACACATGCAGGATATCTGGTGCATGATCCTAGTGACTCCCCGCACAGCGCATTATACACGGACAATGCACTTACATGCACCAGGAAGAAGAAGGTGAACTCCGGGGACCTGAGCGGGGAAGCGACACATGCAGGATATCGGACGCACGATCTTAGTGACTCCCCGCACAGCGCATTATACACGGACAATGCACTTACATGCACCAGGAAGAAGAAGGTGAACTCCGGGGACCTGAGCGGGGAAGCGACACATGCAGGATATCGGGCGCATGATCTTAGTGACTCCCCGCACAGCGCATTATACACGGACAATGCACTTACATGCAGCAGGAAGAAGAAGGTGAACTCCGGGGACCTGAGCGGGGAAGCGACACATGCAGGATATCGGGGGCAGGATCTTAGTGACTCCCCGCACAGCGCATTATACACGGACAATGCACTTACATGCACCAGGAAGAAGAAGGTGAACTCCGGGGACCTGAGCGGGGAAGCGACACATGCAGGATTTCGGGCGCAGGATCTTAGTGAATCGCGGCACAGCGCATTATACACGGACAATGCACTTTCTGTGAACTCCGCGGATGGGTAAGTAAATGAGCCCCAATGTTTCTTGATTTCAGCAGTGCTTTTACCTCTAATATTCCAGAGTTATTGGCCGATAAATAGGTTTATCCATAGACTGGAGATTCATCAATTGGATATTGAATTATCTGACAGTTGGACCACAGATGGCAGTGACCGGTCATGTGAGGTTTTGTCCAGTGTCGGAGATCCGCAGGGAACTGCTTTATCACATTGTGAATCCTGTGTTTATACTACAATGTGCCCGGTGAGATGCTCGGGTAACCATTGTAATATATGCGTGGATATGTGTTGTGTATTATTCTTACAATCTAGTTTATGTTATGTTTTTAATGTAGTATTTGGTTTTTTTTCCCCGAATTTGACAAATTCTTTTCCCCTTGGGGACAATAAATTCTTATTATTGTTACTATTATTATTACTTTCATGCAAGTCAGCGGCTGCATCTTTCCTGTGTGCATGTAAAATCAGCTCCGTAGCCCCCTGTATGGTGATGATGTCTGGACCTTCCTGGTGTGGGATAAACCGTCTTCTCCATAACTTCCTTTGATAGGGGCATTTGCCGATTCGCTTGGTGATGTTTGGGGCAGTGATTGTGTTAGATATGTGATAGTTTTGTGTTTTTTTATGTCCACCTTTAAGCCCCTTCCACACTTGTGTTTTTCACGCGCGTGTCCTGTGCGTGCTTTTGATGCGCAGAACTTGCATTGCACTCTGACCCATTGGGGCAGATTTATCAAGTTGTCTGAAAGTCAGAATATTTCTAGTTGCCCATGGCAACCAATCACAGCTCAGCTTTTATTTGACCAATGCTCATGCATATTTTAAAGGAGAGCTGTGATTGGTTGCCTTGGGCAACTAGAAATATTCTGACTTTCAGACAGCTTGATAAATCTGCCCCACTGTAATCAATGGGCTTTTTCACACTTGCAATTTTTTTTCACGCACACACGCGCATTTTTTTTTTTTAGCGCGTGTTTATGTCTCCACATGCTCTACTTTTGCAAGTCACGCGCGTGAAAAATGCACCATACAAGTTTATGGAGATGCATCAAAAACGCATCACACTCTGAGACACTTGCAAGTGCAATGCAAGGACAATGGGGGTCATTTAATAAGGGCCCGATTCGCAATTTCCCGACGTGTTACCCGAATATTTCCGATTTGCGTCGATTTTCCCTGAATTGCCCTGGGATTTTAGCGCACGCGATCGGATTGTGGCGCATCGGCGCTGGCATGCACACGACGGAAATGGGGGGGGCGTAGCCGAACGAAAACCTGACGTATTCAGAAAAACCGCCGCATTTAAAAAGCAAAAATGTGTCGCGAGACTCGCGCTTACCTTCACTCAGCCCGGCTCGGTGAATTCAAGTGCGTTTCGGGGAACTTCAGCGCAGCAGCGCCAACTGGTGGCCGTCGGAGGAACTACCTTAATAAATCCCGGCCGGACCCAAATCCAGCGCAGAAAACGTGCCACTGGATCGCGAATGGTCCGGGTAACTAAATCTGCCCCAACGCATTGAAATTGCATTGAAAACACGCGTGAAAAACTGAGACTCTGAACAAACTCTGACTAAAAACTGATCGCATTCTGATGCAAAATGTCAGTTTTTCACTGACCAAACCCTGATCGCCCCCTGATCAGACTCTGACGTGATCTGCAACGCAAGTGTGGAAGGGGCCTAACCCTTTTATTTTCTGGAAAACTAACACTTTTCCCCGTGGATCATCTACACATTTTTGTGTTGTAAAAGAAAAACTCAGAATAGGCTGCAATTCCCAACATAACCACTAGGTCACTCATAGACACCAGTAATAACTGCTGTATCGGGAGCAGATCCCCTTGTAGTCAGCGCACCGCGCTGAAGTCCGCCGAGGCCCGCCGAAATGCACTCAAGTTCACCGGCCTATTCCTAGTGAAGGTAAGTGCAAGTCTCGCAACACTTTTATTTTTTTAAAAGCGGCAGTTTTTCCGAATCCGTCGGGTTTTCGTTCGGCCACGCCCCCCGATTTCCATCGTGTGCATGTCAGCGCCGATGCGCCACAATCCGATCGCGTGCGCCAAAGTCCCGGGGCAATTCAGGGAAATCGGCGCAAATCGGAAATATTCGGGTAACACGTCGGGAAAACACGAATCGGGCCCTTAGTAAATGACCCCCATTATGTATAATTTTTACCTGAACCTTCCAAAATGAAGATTGGATGAAAGTAGTGAATGTAAATGAAAGTATTTATCTGTAGACTCGGCTTTAATGACTTTTTAAATATTTGTCTCTTTCCGCACTGCAGGAGATGCTTCAAGTCAATGATGAATGCAAACCCCAAGCAAAGACAAACCGACTGCGAGGAGGTAAGTACATTCACAATTCTAAAAATATTTTGTTGTTCATAGATAGTGATGAGAAGGTGTGAACTCATCAGCCAGAAGTTTGGGTTCTTCTCACACCCCGGTGCTGGCAAAGCGTTAACTGTTTAACATGCCTGCCACTATTTAAAGGGGTTGTCCGAGCCACCTTGGTACTTACCTCTGTGGTCCCTCCTGGTGTCCTGCGCTGTGATCTCTCCTGTCCGTGCCCCATGCAATCAAACAGGGGCTCAGAAGCCGTGCTGAATTTAGCTTTCGGACAGCTTAGGTGGCCTGCCACGCCATGTGCTTTATATGTGAGACGAGTGCCCGTGGCCCGCCACCTCAACCATTCGGAAGCTGAATGCAGTGCGGCTTCCGTGCCTATTCGTTTACATGGGGCACGGACCGGAGAGGTGGCTACGCAGGGCGAGCCGTGAGGGACTGTAGAGGTTAGTACATGTTTATTTTTTTACGCAGCCCCCTTCCCGGCCACCAAAGTTTTCTTTTTACAGTCTTGGACAACCCCTTTAAATGTCGGTGCTGTGCACGCACAATGTTATCGGGGAGCGACAATCCTCAGGAAAATGGCGTTTTCCCATTGTTGTAACTTATCCTTCATCCACAGAAGAAGGGTTAAATATGAGATCACACTGCGTCCAAAAAAACATGTCAGTCGTACCACAAGGGTCATCATGTTGCAATGTTACCAAAAGTAATAAGTTTGTGATAGACGGCTACTGTATATGTGACTACATAAACATGTTGCTTTCCAGTAGGGGGCGCCACATGCAAGTTCAGGGAGACTATTGCGCACAACTCGGTAAATCCCATCCACCAGGGAAGAGTAAAGTTAGACGGGGGTAACTTCTGCTGTTTACACTGATTTGGCAAGAACCTGTTCATTGTCCAAGTAAGGCAAAACCAACACACAATAGGGAATGGAAAGAACCCAAATCTACAGATGTGTAAGGCTTCTGCGCATCTGCCAAGGACAATATTAACCCCTTAATATTCAAGACTTTGCTGCATATTGCTAGCACCGATCGCGGGTGTTATCCCGTTGATTTGCCGGCGGCGGCTTCAAAAAGATGGTGGTGCTTGGGCGCCGCCATCTTGCTGACGATTGTTGCTCCCTGTGACATCATTGGTGAGCGGCAATCAGTCGCCATGACAGCCTTGGGTCTTCCAAAGACTCATGGAAATCTCATTTTAACCTTTTAATTACAATGTGCGATTTGCACATTGTAATGAATGAGGAGGTAAATCCCCATATACTGCTATTCTGTAGTATATGGTAGGATCAATCAGACAACCTAGGGTTAAAGTACCCTAGGGGGTCTGAAAAATAGTAAAAGTAAAAAAAAAAATTATAATAAAAAAACCTAAAAATCCAAATCACCCCCATTTCCCTAGAACTGATATAAATATAAATAAACAGTAAAACTCATAAACACTATGGGGGCAGATTTACTTACCCGGTCCATTCGCGATCCAGAGGTGCGTTCTCTGCGGTGGATTCAGGTCTTCCGGCGATTCACTAAGGCAGTTCCTCCGACGTCCACCAGATGTAGCTGCTGCGCTGAAGTTCCCCGAGGTCCGCCAGAATGCACGAGCCTATACCTGGTGAAGGTAAGCGCGAGTCCCGCAATACGGTTTTTCCGAATCCATCGGGTTTTCGTTTGGCCACGCCCCCAGATTTCCATCGCCTGCATGCCAGCGCCGATGCTCCACAATCCGATCACGTGCGCCAAAATCCCGGGGCAATACAGGGAAAAATCGGCGCAAATCGGAAATATTCGGGTAACACTTCGGGAAAACGCGAATCGGGCCCTTAGTAAATGACCCCCATTAGGTATTTCCGCATCTGAAAATGCCCGATCTATCAAAATGTTATAACGTTTTTTTTACTGCGTTTAGACCCGTAACAGGAAATAGCGCAATTTTTGAAAAATATAAAAAAATTCATTAAAAAGTGATCAAAAGGTCATCCAGTCCTAAAAATATGAAGCATTGAAAACGTCATCGAAAGTCACACAAAACGACACCACCCACAGCTCCGTGCACCAAAGTATGAAAAAGGTATTAGCGTCAGATGATGGAGAAATCAAAAATAAAATTTTGTACAGGAGGTTTTTAATTTTTTGTAAAAATAAAAAAATGAAAATAAAAAAGTTATAGATTTTTGAAGGTGGGGAGTGAAAAATGGAAATAAAAAAACCAAAAAGGGCCCGGTCGTTAAGGGGTTAAAGAGCACCCGGCAGAGGCTGCTGGTGTGCATGAGCCCCTATTCCCAACATTTCTGGCTCCGTTACATCTGATACACAATCAGGATGGAGGATTTGGGGACGAGGGATCTAATTGTGTCTCTTTTTCTTACACACAGAACAAACAGGAATGTGAACCCTACGAAACCTTCACCCAGCGCGAAAATGTCATTTACTCCATGGCGACTAAATTTGCTGAACCGCACGTAGTCTAAGGAACACAAGACAAGACACAAACGTATCCACCAGATTATCCTGAAAAATTATCATAGCTTTCCTCATATCCAGGTTATAAATATACTATATTAGTACTAATTGTAGTATAATTAGTAGGTAGGTAGCCCCAGAACACGCCCACCAGTAGATAGGTAGCCCCAGCACAGGCCTCCCAGTAGGTAGGTAGCCACAGCACATATCCCTAGTAGATAGGTAACCCCAGCACAGGCCTCCCAGTAGGTAGGTAGCCACAGCACATGCCCCCCAGTAGATAGGCAGCCACAGCACATATCCCCAGTAGATAGGTAACCCCAGCACAGGCCTCCCAGTAGGTAGGTAGCCACAGCACATATCCCCAGTAGATAGGCAGCCACAGCACATACCTCCCAGAAGATCGGTAGCCCCAGCACGTGCCTCCCAGTAGATAGGCAGCCACAGCACATGCCCCCCAGTAGATAGGCAGACCTAGCACATACCTCCCAGAATATAGTTAGCCACAGCACATGCCACCCAGGGGATAGGTAGCCACAGCACATGCCCCCAGTAGATAGGTAGCCCCAGCACATGCATCACAGTAGATAGGCAGCCCCAACACATGTCTCCCAGTAGATAGGCAGCCCCAGTCCATGCCTCACAGTAGATAGGCAGCCCCAGCACATGCCTCCCAGTAGATAGGTAGCCACAGCACATGCCTCACAGTAGATAGGCAGCAACAGCACATGCCCCCAGTAGATAGGTAGCCCCAGCACATATCCCCAGTAGATAGGCAGCCACAGCACATGCCCCCAGTAGATAGGCAGCCACAGCACATGCCCCCCAGTAGATAGGAAGCCCCAGCAAATGCCTCACAGTAGATAGGCAGCCACAGCACATGCCCCAAGTAGATAGGTAGCCCCAGCACATATCCCCAGTAGATAGGCAGCCACAGCACATGCCCCCAGTAGATAGGTAGCCACAGCACATGCTCCCAGTAGATAAGCAGCCACAGCACATGCCTCCCAGTAGATAGGCAGCCCCAGCACATGCCCCCAGTAGATAGGTAGCCCCAGCACATGCCCCCAGTAGATAGGTAGCCCCAGCACATGCCCCCAGTAGATAGGTAGCCACAGCACATGCCTCCCAGTAGATAGGTAGCCACAGCAAATATCCCCAGTAGATAGGTAGCCACAGCACATGCCTCCCAGCAGATAGGTAGCCATAGCACATGCCCCCAAGTAGATCGGTAGCCACAGCACATGCCCCCAAGTATGAATATTCACCTACCTACACTCCCTTTAGCCAGCTCCTCATCGCTCCCACGCTCTTCTCTTTGACCCAGGCTTAGACGATGGCCGTTATGGTGCTTGGGTCGTACAAAGGATGTAGGCAGCGGTAACATCGCTGCCTGTGTCCAGTGATCAGTATAAGACACACAGCAGCCATCACTATTCATTAAAGATCTGAAAGCCAGATGCAGGCAACAAAAGGGCCACATCTGCCTCCCGAACCATAGGTTCCCTCCTACTGCTTTAAAGGATCAGAATCCGTCCTGATAAACCAGGGACATTAATCCTAGATCCAGGCACCGGGACTGTGGTATCTTCTGATTTTTGTTATCCATGGCCAGTGGTAGGGGGAAGTTCCCCTTCACAGTGTAACAGCCTGTGAAGCTACAGCACAGAGAGGATCTGGTAATGCCCCTCATTAACATAATTTTAAAGTTGATTTCAGAAGGAAAAAGGCCATAGATAACAAATATAAGAAGATACCACAGTCCCGGTGCCTGGATCTATGAGTAATGTCCCTGGTTTTTTTCAGGATCTTTATTTCTCAGTTTGAACAAAATGTATTATTTAATGGCACAGAAATGATGTAAAACAATTGTCTATTTTTGTAACATTGTTTTTATCTGTATAATACGAGATGATCATGAGGATGTAACATATGTATATTCTATTGTTTATAGTTTTTATTTAATAAAAAAAAAAATTACATTTTTTTTTTATAGGACTCTTTAACTTTCAATGCAAATCATTTCCACCCACACTTTTTATTTGACCTTTGTGTGTAAAAGCAGATCATGCAGACACATGAAATAGCATTTTGCTGAATTTTTTTTAACCACTTCCTCACCAGATCCTTTCCAGTTTTTGAATTTCCATTTTTTTCATGTTCCACATTCCAATTGCTAAATTTCCGTTCACATCAGGGCTCCATGAGGGCTTGCTGTCTGCGAGAAAACAATTGTACTTAAATACAATTGTACACTTGCACTAGCACCACTTAAAGTGAACCTGTCACCAGCCCTATGATTACTGCCACTACTTTATAAAACTTTATTTCGCATTACCCTGCCAGCAGCGTGTGATAAGTCCTAGGGGGGAGGGTGGGGCAACTGTGTTTTTTTGCCAATTCCACCACATTTGGAATTTTTTTCCAGCACATGGCACAGAATATTACATGGTGCCAGTAGAAAATACAAATTGTCTCGCAGAAAACAAGCCCTCGTACAGCTGTGTAAAAGCTAAAAATTCTAAAAGTTAAATGGAAAAATGGAAACACATAAAAACTTGGTCTTGAAGAAGTTAAACTAAAATTTCAAATAGGTAATATAAAAGAGAAACCACAAAGGAAATAGCAAGAACGTGCAAACAATAAAACAATGAGCCTAACGCTCTGGTATTAACACTTCACCTCGGAAAATACGGCAAAAATAAGCACAAAATAATCTGTAAGGATATAAAAAGAGATACAAAAACTTACAGAAGATTTAATTTATTATATTACAGGTAAAAAAACATTGACCTCAATACCTTTAGCCACAGAATCGCCACCTACACATCCGCTGCGCTGCGGCTGCTGCAGCGATGGAGCTCAATGAGACCATGTAATATGGACAGTACAGAGGACGGAAATGCAGATGTTTACATGATAGGAAGGCGAAGTCAAGAAAATTCGGAGAAATGTACGAGCGGGGTCTAACCCGGCAGAGATCAGAGATTTTCAAGAGTTAATACACAAAAATTGTAACAGGAAGCAGACAGCGCCACTGTCGTTGTAGTGGCTAAAGCGAGTCACTGCAGGATTC
This sequence comes from Engystomops pustulosus, assembly GCF_040894005.1. Taxonomy (NCBI): domain Eukaryota; kingdom Metazoa; phylum Chordata; class Amphibia; order Anura; family Leptodactylidae; genus Engystomops; species Engystomops pustulosus. Next base: position 253,125,957 of record NC_092412.1, on the reverse strand, counting down.
AAGTCCTGATCTGCAGTAACTGGACTGACCAGCACAGTGAGAACGGCGCTGTCTGCATACTCTGCTTATCAGTCACTGAGAACAGATGATTTGTGTGGGTGATAGATGGATGACCAAACCCCCCCCCCCCCATCCTCCCGAAATTGTGATTTCGAAGATCTACTCCATGGATAGGTTATAGATTGTTAAGCCCTGAAAACTCCATACATTTTTGGGTTCAAATCACTGAAAAACATTTGCAAAATGTCAGCTTTATCACTGAAAATATCCAAAATGATCAAAATAATTAATTTAGATGAGTGAATCTATTTGCTGCTTAATGGATTTGGTAAGAATTTGGCATTTTTCAGGCATCCAATGGAATCTGAATCTTTTCTGATTCGATTTGGACAAATATATCTAAATGCTGCCTAAAAGTGTCATTCACCCCAGTGCTTAAAGCGAACCTATCACCAGGAATGTAATTTTTAGCTGGTGACCGGTTCCTATAGCCTACGCTATGCTCATTTTTAAAATGCCATTGTCAGCATTCTGAATCATTTCAGTAGTTTATAAAAGTTTATTTTACATCACCTCGCTCCCTGCCAGCAGCGAGTGGTGAGTCCTGAGGGAAGGGGAGGGAGCAGCTGCAGTCTCAGTCTCCTGTTGCATTCTTCCTCTCCTCCACATCATCCCCCTCCCCTGCCTGCTCAATGCACATGACAGGAAGTGGGGAGCAGGAAGTAGCTGCAGTCTGTGTCTCAGTCTCCCGGTGCATTCTTCCTCTCCTCCATACCTTCCCCCTCCCCTGCCTGCTCAATGCACATGACAGGAAGTGGGGAGCAGGAAGTAGCTGCAGTCTGTGTCTCAGTCTCCTGGTGCATTCTTCCTCTCCTCCACACCTTCCCCCTCCCTCCCCTGCTCAATGCACATGACAGGAAGTGGGGAGCAGGAAGTAGCTGCAGTCTGTGTCTCAGTCTCCTGGTGCAATCTTCCTCTCCTCCACACCTTCCCCCTCCCTCCCCTGCTCAATGCACATGACAGGAAGTGGGGAGCAGGAAGTAGCTGCATGAGTGTGAAGGAGAGGAGACAGGCACACACATGCTGCTGGTAGTTCATGTGAAATAGACATCAGCAGAGCATAGGCTATTGGAACCTGTCATCAGCTAATAGTTACATTCCTGCTGATAGGTTCACTTTAAAGGAAATCTCCAATCAAAATCCATCATGCTAAACCAGGGACTCTTCCTCATAGATTCAGGCACCGGAACTGTGGTAATATTCTTATATTTGTTATCCATGGTCGCCTTTCTTGTAAAATACACTTTTAAAATTATGCTAATGGTCAACGTTTTCGAGTCCTAAAACAGGAAACTTTCATCACTCCATTCCTGAATTATTATCCCTGTCTTGTTTATGACCTACAATCCAATGTTACCTACCTCAACTCCCTGACCGATTCTTAATTTTACACTCCAGACCTTGGCCTGTCTTTAGCAACTCTTCTGCCTGACCCCATTGCCTTTATACATCAGTATCTCTTGGCTAGTTGCTACAAACACTGGGACCCCCTCCAGCATTAGTGGGCTTCTAAACTTCCAACAGCAAATGCCAGTTTGCTTTAGAGGGGTGACAGGATGAAGGGTGGTTAGCTCCAAAGTCAATCCAGTGATATAGTACATTGGGGGAGATGTATCAATCTGTCTACACCAAAATACTGGAGTAATTTGAACCTGAAATGCACCACATTTATTGAAGTTTTAGAACATTTTTAGCCATTTTTCCAACTCTTCCAAAAAAAAGGGCGTGTTCTCAGTAACCAGGGGTCAAAGCTTAGATAACACAAAATACATTTCCAGTCTATTGTCATGGAGACACATAGATCTGCAAAGTAAATACTCAAAATGGAAGGAGATTCTTTATTTTTCAGACTGTCAAAAAAAATTGAAAAAAAAGTCAAAGTCGCAGGTTAGTGCACAGGAGAGGAAGTGACCCGTGTAGAGGGCTGAGTCATTGTCTCGGCTCTACATAGTCCTGAAACGTTTTTTTTTAACTCTTTGGAGTATTTGTTTTGTTCTATAGTAGAAGTTCACTCAATCGTTTGCCTTTTTTTGCTTAAGTCATCGTACACAGGAAATTCTGTAAAAGAGAATTTCCCTTGTCTGTGCTCAAATATTCCCTCGGACATGACAAGTCTTATCATACGGAGCAGCAAATGGAGAAGTTATTTTTACCCTGAGGGTGGTGATCAAAAATGACAAGTGTCTTCTCTGTGTCCATGCAGTCAGCGAGGAGGCTGCCAGACCAAAGATGAAATTTTGGGAGAAGACTTGCTGCATTTTTCAGCTTTTTTTGGGTGTTTTTGTGGCCAAGGTCAAGTCAGGTAAGACGTACTGCGCTGCCGCCTTTACATTTTAACAAATTTTAGCTTTTGAAAGCTGATGTACCCAATTGGGAAGAAATAATATAGTTTTTAGCTGGTGATCCTACAGTTGAAACAATAAATTATAATTTTGTATGACTTTTGACAAACCATTGTTTTATGGGCAGAAGGTGTTTTTATTTTTTTTTTCCCACTCGAGTATAAGCCTAGTTTTTCAGCACACAAAAAATGTGCTGAAAACCCAAACTCAGCTTAAACTCGAGTAAAAAAAATATATAAGGTTTTACCTGGTTTTTGTGGTAAAATTAGGGGCCTCGGCTTATACTTGGGTCGGCTTATACTCGAGTATATACAGTATTTACTTAAGGTTTATTTTTGGCCATTGCTTGTTGAAAAAGGATTCTCCAAAAGATTGTTTCATTCCATCTGTTTGTCTGCCTGCACATCCAAACAATTGACAACGGTGGGTGCACATTTTCCAGGGGTTTTTTTATATATCCATAGAAATCTATATAGATAAATAAAAGAGAATCCTTCAACTCCTCACACATATACCAGCACTTGACTAGTGATCAGCGGGTTGGTAAAAATTTAGGTTCAACCGGTTCATTGGAAATTTGCGATAAAACTTTGTTCGGGACTTCGGCCCAAACTTTGACCCAAACACAAACCCCATTGAAGTTAATAGGGACCCGGAGTTCAACACCCAAAAATGACTTTAAAATGGGAATAGTAAATTCTAAAGGGCGGAAAATGGTGGAAATAACAGGGCAGTTGCCCTGCCCACAATAGACTGGGGAAAGTACTTGAAATAATCCTATGGTGGTGGAGGTTGGGGAGAAGCTAATATGGCTGTAATGTTTTTAAAAAATTAAAAAAACATTAATTGCAATATAAAACACAATAATACAAGGAAAAAGCAAGAAAAATCAAAATCAAGATACCAGAAACATAAAAAAGTCTCAGGGCAGGCCGGCAATACAGTTGGTGTTCCAGCGCAAGCTGGCAGTATAGCTAGTGCTCTAGGGCAGGCTGACAGGTAGCTGGTGCTCTAGGGCTGGCTGGCAGTTTATCTGGTGGTCCAGGGCAGGCTGGCAGGGTAGCTGGTGTTCCAGGAGAGACTGACAGGATAGCTGTTGCTCCAGGGCAAGCTGGCAGGATAGCTGGTGATCCAAGGAGAGCTGGCAGAGTAGCAGGTGCTCTAGGCAAGCTGGCAGGGTAGCTGCTGCTCTAGGGCAGGCTGGAAGGATAGCTGGTTCTCTATGGAAGGCTGGTGGTATAGCTGGTGCTGTAGGGCAGGCTGGGAGGATAGCTGCTGCTCTAGGGTAGGCTGGCAAGGTAGTTGGTGCTCTAGGGCAGGATTGCAGGATAGCTGGTGCTCTAGGGCAGGCTGACAGGATAACTGGTGCTCCAGGGCAGTTTGGCAGAATAACTAGTACTCTAGGCCAGCCTGACAGGATAACTGTTGCTCCAGGGCAGGCTGGCAGGATAGCTGGTACTCTAGGGCAGGTTGGCAGGATAGCTAGTACTCCAGGGCAGGCTGGCAGGATAGGTGGTACTCCAGGGCAGGCTGGCAGGATAGCTGGAGCTGTAGGGAAGGCTGGGAGGATAGCTGGTGCTCTAGGGAAGGCTGGCAGGGTAGTTGGTGCTCTAGGGCAGGATTGCAGGATAGCTGGTGCTCTAGGGCAGGCTGACAGGATAACTGGTGCTCCAGGGCAGTTTGGCAGAATAGCTAGTACTCTAGGCCAGGCTGACAGGATAACTGTTGCTCCAGGGCAGGCTGGCAGGATAGCTGGTACTCTAGGGCAGGTTGGAAGGATAGCTAGTACTCCAGGGCAGGCTGGCAGGATAGGTGGTACTCCAGGGCAGGCTGGCAGGATAGCTGGTGCTGTAGGGAAGGCTGGAAGGATAGCTGGTGCTCTAGGGAAGGCTGGCAGGGTAGTTGGTGCTCTAGGGCAGGATTGCAGGATAGCTGGTGCTCTAGGGCAGGCTGGCAGGATAACTGGTGCTCCAGGGCAGTTTGGCAGAATGGCTAGTACTCTAGGCCAGGCTGACAGGATAACTGTTGCTCCAGGGCAGGCTGGCAGGATAGCTGGTACTCTAGGGCAGGTTGGCAGGATAACTGGTGCTCCAGGGCAGGCTGGCAGGATAGCTGGTGTTCCAGGGCAGGTTGGCAGGATATCTGGTGCTCCAGGGCAGGCTGGCAGGATAGCTGGTGCTCCAGGGCAGGTTGGAAGGATAGCTGGTGCTCCAGGGCACGTTTGCAGGATAGCTGGTGCTCCAGGGCAGGTTGGCAGGATAGCTGGTGCTCCAGGGCAGGCTGGCAGGATAGCTGGTGCTCCAGGGCAGGTTGGAAGGATAGCTGGTGCTCCAGGGCACGTTTGCAGGATAGCTGGTGCTCCAGGGCAGGTTGGCAGGATAGCTGGTGCTCCAAGGCAGGCTGGCAGGATAGCTGGTGCTCCAGGGCAGGTTGGCAGGCTAGCTGGTGCTCCAGGGCAGGCTGGCAGGATAGCTGGTGCTCCAGGGCAGGTTGGCAGGATAGCTGGTGCTCCAGGGCAGGCTGGCAGGATAGCTGGTGCTCCAGGGCAGGTTGTCAGGATAGTTGGTGCTCCAGGGCAGGCTGGCAGGATAGCTGGTGCTCCAGGGCAGGTTGGCAGGATAGCTAGATGTAGAGTTCCCGGACCACTGGCGGGATGGCAGTATGCCGGGTTTCAGAGCCGCTGGTTGGAAGGCAGGATTTCAGGTTCCAGGGTCACTGGAAACATGCTCAAATAGAAGGGTTCCAGCACTGGCAAGGTCATTGCCCACTGTGGCCATGATACTCTTTGTGCTTCGACTTCTTCCACCTCTTCCAATGCTTTATGCACCTCCAAATTCTCCCTTATTTGTTTTTCTATTTTTTTTATTATTTCTTTATTTAATTTTATATTAATTTTTATTTAGAAGTACTTTGCTTGACACAATTTTTCTGCCTTGTTTAGAGATAAACGGACCAAAAATGTGTCTGGATAACCTTGTGTCTTTAATATCAGCGAGAGGAAGGGCCTGGTGTTTCCCATTGTGTCCTTTATGGCAGTGAGAAGAACTCCACTAGTGGCGGAGCTCTCATCTGACATTGGTGGTTCAGTGGCAGTTACAGAGGACTATGCTCCCCTCCTGGACATTACAGATCCCACATGCATCATACATTACAGTTTCCCTGAATATGTTGGTGTGTTCACCTGATTTCTTTGATTGATTATTTTCAGTGTAAAATTGATAATGGAGGATGACCACTATTCAAGGGCCAAATCTGTTTTACTAATGACAGAGAAACATGTAAGCCACGCCATTAATTTACTGAAAAGCTCTAGCCCTGAACTCATCGCTACCTCAGGGCTTGTTGAAGGCCTGGGAAAACAAGATGTATGATAAGGAGCTTTGTTAGTATCTTAAAAGCTTTGGATCCTACAAAGTCATGAAAATGAGCAGAGAAAAGTCATATTTACCTGATGAGTGAAGTGTAGAGTCTGCAGGAGGAGGATCACTCCAAACATTAAGCATAAGTAGCACTTATTTTAGATTGTGTTAGGTTTGTGGTTTTTTAAATTTACACAACCGGACAAACAAGCAGTTAAATACAAACTTGTAAATGCGACTGACGATAAAAATCCAATTCACGACATGTTTTAACTGTCTGTATCTGTAGTAGCTCCATTTCCCTATGAGAGTGCTGGGGCAGATGAGTGAGGTAGGTGCTGGGCAATTTCCAATGCTCAATTTCCTGGAGTATCTCACTGTGCACAACCTTATAACCCAGCGTCAGCATGGGTTTATGAGAGATCGCTCCTGTCAGACTAATCTGATTGGTTTCTACGAGGAGGTAAGTTCAAGACTGGATCTGGGGGACGCTGTGGATGTTGTATATCTGGACTTTTCAAAGGCATTTGACACCGTGCCACATAAAAGGTTGGTATATAAAATGAGACTGCTGGGAGTAGGAGAAAATCTGTGTATTTGGGTAAGTAATTGGCTTAGTGATAGAAAACAGAGGGTGGTCATTAATGGCACATTTTCAGATTGGGTTGACGTTACCAGTGGAGTGCCACAGGGGTCAGTATTGGGGCCACTCCTTTTTAATATTTTTATTAATGACCTTGTAGTGGGTTTACACAGTCAAGTTTCAATATTTGCAGATGATACTAAGCTGTGTAAAGTAATAAATACTGAGGTCGATAGTTTAGCATTACAGAGGGATTTGTGGAAGCTTGAGGGATGGGCAGAGAAATGGTTGATGAGGTTTAATGTAGATAAATGTAAAGTTATGCACTTGGGCCATGGAAACAAAAAGTATAATTATGTTCTAAACGGTCAATTACTTAGTAAAACTGAAGCTGAAAAGGACTTGGGGGTATTGGTGGATGGTAAACTTAATTTTAGTGACCAGAGCCAATAAAATAATGGGATGTATCAAGAGAGGAATAGATTCTCATGATAAAGACATAGTTTTGCCCTTATACAAATCCCTGGTCAGACCACACATGGAATATTGTGTACAGTTTTGGGCACCAGTGTATAAAAAGGATATAGTAGAGCTGGAACGGGTGCAGAGGAGAGCAACCAGGATTATTAGGGGAATGGGGGAACTAGAATACAATGACAGATTACAAAATTTGGGATTATTCAGTTTAGAAAAAAGACGACTGAGGGGAGACCTCATTACAATGTACAAATACCTGAACGGACAGTACAAGGATCTCTCCAAAGATCTTTTTATACCTCGGCCTGTGACCAGGACAAGGGGGCATCCTCTACGCTTAGAGGAGAGGCGATTCTACCATCACCATAGACAGGGGCATCCTCTACACCTAGAGGAGAGGTTGTTCTACCATCACCATAGACAGGGGCATCCTCTACACCTAGAGGAGAGGAGGTTCTACCATCACCATAGACAGGGGGCATCCTCTACACCTAGAGGAGAGGAGGTTCTACCATCACCATAGACAGGGGGCATCCTCTACGGCTAGAGGAGAGGAGGATCTACCATCACCATAGACAAAGGTTCTTTACTGTAAGAGCAGTGAGACTATGGAACTCTCTGCCGCAGGAGGTTGTTATGGCGGACTCTATGTACATGTGCAGGAGAGGCCTGGATGACTTTCTGGAGAGAAAAAATATCACGGGTTATGGGGATAAAACATTTATTTAATTCTTAAAGGTTGGACTTGATGGACTTGCGTCTCCTTCCAGCCTTATATACTATGATACTATGATACTATGAATATTGAATGGAGCGACATTACACTCCCCGACCTACCGCCCCATCAATTAGTGCGAACAGGACCCCCATTCTCCTGATCGGTGGGGGCCATTTTTGTGGTCTTTGGAGGTCCCAGCAGTTGAACCTCCTGTAGATGACTGCTAGACGAAAACCACAAAATTTGGCACAATCCTTTAAGTCAAACACATCTTACATGTTAAACATTCAAATTTCACCCAAATCTTTCTGCAAAGTAATTAAGGAAACAACACAATCATGACAATTGTTTTATTCACCAGCAGATGCTGACTAAGCCCGAGGTGCCCGATCCGTGGTTACAAAAAGTCTAAAGCACAGTCAAATTTCCCCTTTTCAGACAACTGTGCCTGGTTTCAGTTTCCCCCATGACCGTATGATCCTGTCCTCTTATGGTTGAGGGCGATAATATTTCACTAATCTGATCTCTTTAGATGTCTAGACTCATGTCTGAATATGCAGATTAGACAACTGCATTTAATTGTGAATAAAAGAAAAACTAAAGAAAAACACAAAAAGAACTCAAGATCATCGACCCAAGTGGTAACAGCAGCTCCCCACTATTGTGGATTTATTGGTTCCTAGAGTAATTTGCACATGTGAAAACTGTCTGCACACGTATTTATGAACTGTTTGCGGCAATTTTGTGTTGCGGCTGCACTGTGTCCTCCGCACCACAGAGTTGTGCACCTAAAGGGGCGTTTGGGTGCGGATCCATACCAGCCTCCACATTTAAGTCCCGACATAATTGTAACACACACCCGTTAAACTGAGGGTGTCCCAGATTATTGGAGAACTGTGCGCAGGTCTTCAGTAATCCACCACACCGTACACATTAATGAGGCAAAGTGCACAAAGTGCCTCACTGTATGACTAATGACAAATCTGGGCCATTGGGGCTTATTTACTAAGGGTCCCGCGGATGCAATTTCGCCGGGTTTCCCGACTTTTCGGGGATTGCGTCGGGGATTGTGTCGCATGCGATCGAATTGTGTCGGAATTGTGCCGGCTTTCACATGACTGAAATCGGGGGCGGGCCGTCGTACAATCCAATAGATTCGGACTGAGTGCGGAATTTAACATTTAAATTTGTGTCGCAAGATCAAGCACTTACATGCACCGGGAAGAAGAAGGTGAACTCCGGCGGACCTGATCGATATCGGGCACATGATCGTAGTGAATCGCGGCAGCTGTGAATTTGAGACGGGGAACGCACCTCTGGGATCACGCAGGGACGGGTAAGTAAATCTGCCTCATTGGGGCAGATTCACTTACCCGGCCCATTCACGATCCAGCGGCGCGTTCTCTGTGCTGGATTCGGGTCTGGCCGGGATTTATGAAGGTAGTTCCTCCACCGTCCACCAGGTGGCGCTGCTGCGCTGAAGTTCCCGGAGGCGCGCCGAAATGCCCTGAAATTCACCGGCCTATCCTGGATGAAGGTAAGCACAATTTTCGCGACACATTTTTTTAAAAAAATGCGTCGGGTTTTCCGAATCCGTCGGGTTTCTGTTTGGCCACGCCCCCCCCATTTCCATCGCGCGCATGCCGGCGCCGATGCGCCACAATCCGATCCCGGGGCAATTCAGGTACAATCGGCGCAAATTGGAAATATTCGGGTAACGCGTCGGGAAAACGCGAATCGGGCCCTTAGTAAATGACCCCCATTATGTTCATACAAAGAGGCACCTAGAGTTCACCTTCGAAGCAAACTTTGCAGGTTCGGGTTCCCCAGATCGGATCCCGAACTTCATTGTAAGTTTGGTTCCGGTTCGGCTCACCCTCCCCTCACCATTTTTTAGTGCTGGCAAAGTCACTGTGCTGTCGCTGCCATGCTGGCAGGGTGCCGCCATCTTGGGGAGGATCGTCGATTCCGATAACGTCATTGAATTACAACATTGGAAGCAACGACCTTCCACCAAAATAGCAGTATGTAATCATGCATGCATCCAGCAAGTGTGGGAACGGTTGCCTGGTGCCAAAAGTGGATTCACCTGTCTACTGTTGGCCCATTATGAGCCTGAACACGGGAAAGGGGGGGGGGATAGCCCAAATTTTATTATGTAGATAAATCCTTTCTAGTTATGCTCCTGCCCTTACCATAATGTTCCCAGGCTGATATCTAGTAGGAGATCCCCTTTGTGCAACTTCCTCATTAAAAAAAGATTTAACATATAACATTTGGAGGTGTGGCCCATGTCTTCTCCGTGCTGATTCTCTTCCTGTCCAAGAGTTTTAGCAGAATCTGATTAGAATATTGGGAATGCTACAATTTTTCTGTGAATGGTGCATTGGAATAAGTTGTATTCAGTGGGGTGAATCTTATACTTTCAATGATAATAAGTTCTTATGGGGTAGATGCACTCCTCACAGTCAGGTGCTAAGCTTTCAGCCATCTGCTTGAGCACATAGGGGCACATTTACTTACCCGGGCGCTGGAGTTCACCGAAAGTGCATTGTCCGACCATAATGCACTCTGCCGCGATTCACTAAGATTGTGCTCCCGATATCCTGCATGTATCACTTCCCTGCTCAGGTCCCTGGAGTTCACCTTCTTCTTCCTGGTGCATGTAAGTGCATTGTCCGTGTATAATGCGCTGTGCGGGGAGTCACTAAGATCCTGCGCCCGATATCCTGCATGTGTCACTTCCCCGCTCAGGTCCCCGGAGTTCACCTTCTTCTTCCTGGTGCATGTAAGTGCATTGTCCGTGTATAATGCGCTGTGCGGGGAGTCACTAAGATCGTGCGCCCGATATCCTGCATGTGTCTCTTCCCCGCTCAGGTCCCTGGAGTTCACCTTCTTCTTCCTGGTGCATGTAAGTGCATTGTCCGTGTATAATGCGCTGTGCGGGAAGTCACTAAGATCGTGCCCCCGATATCCTGCATGTGTCGCTTCCCCGCTCAGGTCCCCGGAGTTCACCTTCTTCTTCCTGGTGCATGTAAGTGCATTGTCCGTGTATAATGCGCTGTGCGGGGAGTCACTAAGATCGTGCGCCCGATATCCTGCATGTGTCGCTTCCCCGCTCAGGTCCCCGGAGTTCACCTTCTTCTTCCTGGTGCATGTAAGTGCATTGTCCGTGTATAATGCGCTGTGCGGGGAGTCACTAAGATCGTGCACCCGATATCCTGCATGTGTCTCTTCCCCGCTCAGGTCCCTGGAGTTCACCTTCTTCTTCCTGGTGCATGTAAGTGTATTGTCCTGCAACACAATTCGCGCTCAGTCCGAATCAGTTGGAACGTCCGACGTCACGAACCCCGATTTCTGTCGCATGAAATCTGATCGGGTGCAACAGAATCCCCAGTTAAGTCACAGCAGCGCAAATCACAAAAATGACAGAAAATCTGACTAAAGTGCGGCCGCGGACCCTTAGTAAATAAGCCCCACTGTCTCTCTGAAGGTGAATATTTTGTAGCCCATGGTCAGCCATCGTAAGCATGGCTTACACTATGGCCCTATCTAAGTCCCCGAGTGTCACATTTTTATAACTCGTCCTAATCACCTCTACGGACAGCTAATGGTACCCGCTGTCTACCAGCTCAGCATTTATATCTGCCCCATGTAGGCACCTTATCCATAGTAGAGTAGAGTAGGTAACATTTCATTAGCACACATGTGGTCTCCACCATCACACTTCCACATCTGTGCCCTACAATTCACACAACATCAATATACATGATTTACTGTATATACACAGACACTTCCTTCCTTGTCCATTAGTGGCAGGATGATGGCAGAACATTTAAAGAGGATTAAACCTAACTAATACAAACATGACACGGATGGCGATATATAACATGGCATCACATAACATACAATTTCTGATACATGTCCACAGTGGACATTTTGTGTGTATATTGCTTATTGGTAGGTTGTCCTTCTTTCCAACTGTACTGACCCAACTCAAAAGACTGAGTTGGTCCTGAGTAGATGTCCACATGCACCGTGTAGTATAGACTGGCTAAGCAGAGGATATACAGTATATAGTGACACTGAGTAAGCATCACTTTTGTAAGGAGGTACTAAGGCATCCACCACACTATGAGGGTAGCCCCAAGAGGACGTCTTTGCTGTGTTGGACTTACTAAGGGGGTGTTAGTATTGTAAGGAAGGTATTATGGAGCCATCTTCCACTGAGATGCCAAAACTACTGGGAGGCGTATGATGGTGGTCTGCAGCTCATGTCTAGATCTACCGTGTGTCCTGACATGAGTGTTACAGTGTGAGTACAATGGGGCTCATTTACTAACCCGGTCTATTCGCGATCCCACGGTGCGTTGTCCGACGTTGATTTGGAGCTTGCCGGGATTCACTAAGGTCATGCGCCCGATATCCACCAGGTGTCGCTGCTACGCTGAAGTCCGCCGGAGTTCACCTTCTTCATCTCGCTGTATGTGAGTGCTATTCCTGCAACACAAATTTTTCTACAAATTCCGTCAGGTTTTCCGATGGTCACGTCCCCCAATTTCTGTTGCGTGAAAGCCGGCACCGATGTGCCACAATCCAATCGCGTGTGCCAAAATCCCAGGGCAATTCGACGCAAATCAGAAATATTTGGGAAACCCGACGAAAATTTCAGACCCGATTCAGACCCTTAGTAAATGAGCCCCAATGAGTTCTCGTTGTATGACCCATACACAATTCTTGCTTGTAGTGTTTAACAGTTGATACATTATCTAAAGGGAAGAATAAAGAGGAGCGTGCTCCCAAAGGTGTCCTACACCCTCTCCTTACCCTCATGGTTAAGGCTATGCAGAAAGATATAACACTTGTATGTCCGGGATCCTCAGGTTGGATCAGGTTGGTGGACACATACGGTAGATATTGGTGGTTTGGTGAAACAAACTCACCACATAGTCAGGAATCAAATTCTAAGCTCTTGAAGTTCAGTTAAAAAGTTCTTATTTTGAAGCTGAATTAGCTCCGGGTCACCAGTATTTTACCTGATACACAATGATGTTGTGTTCCCTGTAGATGCAGCAGCCTGGCATTGAGTCAAATTCATTACATTATTGATATAGAGGTCATTCCTTCCATAAGTATAGGGCAGATTACTGTAGAATATGTGTATAAAGTGGACAGGACCGGTTTACATTGGGAACCGTCACTTCCATGAAGATTCTCCTCTCTCTTCCAGATGTCTCCACTGTTGGAAGTGCCACCACCCTACACTGTAACCATTCAATAGTGAACTTCACCATGGTCACCTGGAGGGTGAAGCTCCCGAATCAGTCTTCCTGTTTTCTCTCAACTCGCGGAAATGTTATTGAGAGAAACTGCAGCCATCGGATTCAACTGGATCTGGATAAAGAGCGGACATCTCTCAGGATACATGACATCGTGCTCCTCGATGAAGGAAATTATACCTGTGAGATTGTCAATAGAACCGGAACCTTTCGAGATACAGTTTCATTACAGGTACTAGGTAAGAGATCACTTGAACCGATACTCTGTATCCTCTTATAGTGTTATAGGGGGTCTCTGTACCCCACTTGTAGGAGCAGCAAAGAATAAAAAACATTACGTCCAGGTGGTTTTCTATATATTCACCCAATAGTTCACAGGATCATCGTGAATGTCCATATATCCGGGCAATGCAAGTTGAAAGTTTAAACAGAGCTGATCAGGTGATCTTGTCATGGCGCGGCCCCTTCTACGTATGTTTTTACAGCAATATATTTTAAATATAGTAACACAGTGGGGCAGATTTACTTACCAGGTCCATTCGCGATCCAGCGGCGCGTTCTCTGCGGTGGATTCGGGTTTTCGGCGATTCACTAAGGCAGTTCCTCCGACGTCCACCAGGTGTCGCTGCTGCGCAGAAGTCCGCGGAGGCCCGCCGGAGTTCACGATCCTATTCTTGGTGAAGGTAAGCGCGTGTCCAGTGACACCGTTTTTTAAAAAATGCAGCGGTTTTTCGGAATCCGTCGGGTTTTTGTTCGGCCACGCCCCCCCGATTTCCATCGCGTGCATGCCGGCGCCGATGCGCCACAATCCGATCGCGTGCGCCAAAAACCTGGGGCAATTCAGGAAAAATTGCCACAAAACGGAAATGTTTGGGTAACACGTTGGGAAAATGCGAATCGGGCCCTTAGTAAATGACCCCCAGTAATTCAAAAGGCTAAAAACAACAACAAATCAGTCATTGTACATACTGATACCGAGGAGCAGGAAGAAGAGAAGGGGGGTGAAAGCCATAGGGGTAACCACAGTATACTATTTGTATGTAAGTTGTATGTAAGTTGAAACTGTATATTTTATAGTTGTAGCTCTAGACAAATTTTTTTCTTTTTGGCCCAGTGACAATTGGATTTTCAAAATATTTTGCTGTAATTTGGACCAAGGATTATGAATAAAGCTTCATTACAGACACCTTACAGCTGATCATTGCAGCCTGGGACTATAGTAACATCCAGAGAGAACACCAGAGGTCACAGGGGGCAGAGGGGTCCGTCTGTAACTATGGGTCGTCTGTAAGTTGGGTGTCTTAAAGTAGGGGACCGCCTGTATACAGTATATGTATTCTACTATATTGTGCGTTATTGGAAATCTTATCCCTTACAGGACTCAGCCCTTTTTTCGTTTTTGCATTTCTGTTTTTTACTCCCCTGATTTCAAAAGTGATAATGTTTTTGTTTTTACATTTACAGTGATGCGTGGGGGTTATCTGCGGGACAAATTGTACAATTCAGTGGCGCCATTTATTTTATGCAGTGTTCTGAAAGATTTTTAAAAAATGTCAATCATTTTTTCACACTTTGGTTTACGGAGCTGTTTAAGGTGTTATTTTTTGTGGTACGTGCTGGTATATTAATTTAAATACATTTGGGACCTATGGCATCATTTTTTATTCAAATATTCATTAATGAAAAAATGGCAAAAAAAAGCTGATTGAGACATTTGGGCGCTATATTCTGTTACAGTGTTCAACGTAGACCGAATACCGTCATCTTTTTATATTTTGAGGGATCGGGCATTTTGGACCGTGGCAACATCTATCATTGATAAATATTTTGTAAAATATTTTTTTAACTATTATTTTAGACCCTCTAGGGTACTTTAACCCTGCAGGGTCTGATTGCTAATACTATATGCTGTAATATTTCTGCATTGCAGTATGTAGCAACTTTATAGATGATCTGTAGTAGCCTGCCATTACACGAGGACTACGAGTCTCTATTAAACTGTATTGGCTGTACTGATCGCCACCCACCCATGACATCATGGGGAGAGGTGATTGTCCATCCATGATGGCGGCAGGGTGCAAAGTCGTAAAGCAAACAATAGTCAAAGATACAAGCAAGGGTCAGGAACACATTTGTGGGATTTATCAAGACTGGAATATTATGATTAAAATTCCCCTGCCGGCACCAATAAGAGGCTCCAGCCTCGGGTGGATCGGGTGCAAACTCCATAAGTTTGGACCTAAGACTAAGTCTGATCTGGTGGATCTGTTATAGTCTCAGTTGGTTTTTATGTCTTGCTCCCCATTATGCTGGTAGGTGAAATATGAGGCAAGGAGCGGATTTTAGAGCTTTCACTGTGTGCTTCACCTTATAGATTTTATTAGGTTTTAATAGATTTTAAAAAATGAAACAGCAAAAAATTACTTCACTTTGCTATATTCTGGTGCTAACTATTTTTAATACTTTGATGTATGGAGCTGTGTAAGGTGTCATTTTTTGGGTGACTAGATCACAATTTCATTGCTACCATTTTGGGGACCACATGACCTTTTAAACACTTTTATTCCAATTTTTATAAGTTGCAAAATTTCCAAAAAGTGGCGATTCGGACATTGGGCACTATTTTCCATTACAGTTTTTATATTTGAATAGATTAGGACTTTTAGAATGCAGAGATATCTAACATGGATTTTTTTTTTATAGCAGTTCTAGGGAAAGGAGTAAAATTTAATTTTTATTTATTTTTTTAATTTATTTCTATATTTTTGCTTTTTTATCTTTATTTATCATATTTTTGGATCCTATAAAGTAATTTAACTCTAGGAGATCTACTCACTCCTGCCACATACTGAAAAACTATTGTAGGGTGATTTTGTTAACAATCCGTATCAGTGTGCCAGTGGCACACTGTAACAGATCAGCCTGAAATTACAGGCCCTGGAATCTTATATTGACACAAGGCTGTAATCCAAATGGATTGTCGCTCCTCAATGATGACACAGGATGTCACAGGATGTCACAGCTGTCCGGCTGTGTGAGAGTTAGTATCTGCGCATGCGCGATAGGTGCCGAGAGCTTGGTGACGTCACGGCTCTCGGCACCCGAAGGAAACGGCTACAATGAAGGAGGCGTGAATAATTAAAGATCGGAAGACATCTCCCTTCCGAAGATGACGTAGGGGTAGCACCGGAGGAATATTTTCATAGGTAAGTAAAACATTTTTTTATCTAAACGATCGCCGTGCCTAACTAAAGTATGTGCCGGCATCAGTATTAAATAGCCTACCAGGTGGTCTGCTCGCATGATTTTATCATGCCAGCAGTGGTAGGTTTCCTTTAAGTCCTGTCTCTAACACATTTACTTCCTGTAATATTACAAACATCAAAGAAGCCGTGTGAGTGATGAGAGGAGACTGTCCCTTGTGTCTTAAAGAAACCTCCCGACAAGAAGAGATTGCAAAAAAATTAACACAAGTATCTCATACATTACATATGTCCATGCTACAGCCCCATCATCTCCTGTACGTGTACCCCAGAATAGCAATAATTTATTATTTTATTTTTGTTTTTAGCTCAACCTTATGTAGCAATAACAGTGGATGAGAATGGGCATCCAAAGTGCCAAGCCAACAGGGGAAGACCAGCAGCAAATATATCATGGAACCCAATGTCTACGGATCAAATAACGACTCAGATACATACAAATGATGATGGAACCGTGACAGTGACCAGCTCATACAACACATCCATGGCCACAGAGGTCACCTGCATAGTGTCACACCCGACTTTATCACGACCTATAGAAAAACGCTTAGAGACACTTCCTTTGGGTTTGTATCTTTTGTAGCTCCATGAATTTCTACATTGTATCCAAAAGATAGCAACTAAACCGAGAACAAAATGATGGACAAAAAAGTTTTCTTACCATTTCTTGCTTCTTTTAGAAGATTTAACCCTAAATAGTACGTGAAGAGCCTCAGTATTTTTAGGGATGGTGAGGGCAAAGTGGCAAATAGCCAAAAAGCTGCACTTTTGGGATACCGGCAGTTCAAGGAGTTTTCCAAGCTGCTCAACTACCCAAGGACTTACCCATTGGATAGGTCATTAGTAGTAGTACTAGAGCAGACCCCTGGCATAGGTTCAGGTTCGGCACATAGATACTTGCCAGGATAGAACATGAGGTTTTGGTCACAAATCCAAACAACAAAATTTGTTGTTATTCTTTTTCGTACAGTTGCAGAAGGACATAACATCTACCTGATTCTCGGGGGAACTATAGTCTTCGTGCTGCTTCTTGGAATCTTTTTATTTTGGAAGAGATCTAATATCAGGTATTTACAATTCATTATAATATTTATTAGAATACATGTATTACTGCATTGTAGGGAAGCTATAAATAAATGTTACTCTAGATCATAGGTCATAGATAAGTGATGAGTGGGAGTGTAAGATTTAGCTGCTGTCCCCAGTGGTGGATTAAGTGTCTCATGGGTCCTGGGCTGTTCACATGACTAGGATTCCCCCCCCCCCCCCCCCAGCGTTCAAACCAACCTCGCGCCTAGATGTTTGGACTTGAGTGCTACTCTATATTCTCTACATCCTCTATATCCTCTATACTTATATACCTTATATACTCTATATCCTCTATACATATATACCCTATATACTCTACATCCTCTATACATATATACCTTATATACTCTACATCCTCTATACATATATACCTTATATACTCTATATCCTCTATACATATATACCCTATATACTCTACATCCTCTATACATATATACCTTATATACTCTACATCCTCTATACATATATACCCTATATACTCTACATCCTCTATACATATATACCCTATATACTCTACATTCTCTATATCCTCTATACATATATACCCTATATACTCTACATCCTCTATATCCTCTATACATATATACCTTATATACTCTATTTCCTCTATACATATATACCCTATATACTCTACATCCTCTATACATATATACCCTATATACTCTACATTCTCTATATCCTCTATACATATATACCCTATATACTCTACATCCTCTATATCCTCTATACATATATACCTTATATACTCTATTTCCTCTATACATATATACCCTATATACTCTACACCCTCTATATCCTCTATACACTCTATATCCTTCCTTAATCTTGTACTGTACATAAAAGTAATTTAAACTACAACTGTGCTTTTATAACCCATTTATTTAAGAAAAGCCAATCACATTCATGAAACCCTCCACCCCGACTACTGTCCAGACCAGATCTCTCAGACAGTGCAGGTAATGAGGATGCTGCCCCTGGCTGCCCCCGGCCTCTGCACTCCGCAGCTGATCTCCCCCTCATACAGTAAATACTCGTGTATAAGCCGCAGCTCCTAACTTTACCACAAAAAAAAAAAAAATGGCAAAAGTTATTGACTTGAGTATAATCCCTAGGAGGGATTCAGCAGATCCCCCCTTTTAATGAGATGTCCACAGAAGATGCCCCCCTTTAATGACATTTCCACAGCAGGGTACTCTTGAAAAAAAATCTCTATACTCACCACCGTCTTCTTCTCCCCGTGGCTCCGTCTTCTCCTCTTCCTGCCCGCACGGCGGATTCACTATGACGTCACATGGCCGTGACACCGCCAAATCATAGTGTGTGCGCCCAGGCCGGAAAGAGAAGATGAAGCCGTGGGGCCGGGAAGAAGAAGCCAGAAGGTGAGTATAGATTTTTTTTTAAGACTGATGACAGATCTTCATATAGACGGTATAGGGGCTTTCAAAGGGCCCACACCCGCCCATACCACCTATATGAAGATCCACCATTGGCTGTCTGAGATCACTGCGGGTGGTTCGAGGGGCCCATAGCACCTATTTGAAGATCCACCATTGGCTGTCTGAGATCACTGCGGGTGGTTCGAGGGGCCCATACCGCCTATTTGAAGATCCACCATTGGCTGTCTGAGATCACCGTGAGTGGTTCATGGGGCCCATACCACCTATATGAAGATCTACCATTGGCTGTCTGAGATGACTGTGGGTGGTGCTCTCATGTACTTCAGTGGGAACTTTCACCCAATACCATCACCTTGGATAGAGCTGTCTGCTTTTGACGCTAATTGTTGTATGCATTGATGGGAGTGTTGCGTGTCACACAACTACCGATTACTGATTAACAGGGTTGGACATCTTATTTAAATTTTTTGTTTTGTATTAGGGGCGTTATATTAAGCAACTTGCCAATATACATATATTCAAATAAAGTCATTGAGAAATCCCTTCCTGCAGCTCCCATCCACAAGACGGCTGGAGATGGAGGAGCATGTGACCTTACACTCCAATGAGCACCCACTCCCATACAGCGTCCTGTGAGCTACCTGTGCAGTGATCTCCCTTTCCTGTTACACCGCCTGTCATGGCTACTTCACAGGCGGCTGTTATAGTGTCCCCCTCATAATAACTCTTTAAGTCTCCCAAATAATTTTGGACTACCCTACAGGAAGCCACTTGGTTGCTACATCTTGGAGTCCTACTAGCTTCCTTTTGGAGTAGTCTTTGTTTAGTGATCCAGGTGTTGGGTGAGTAGCAAAGGGGGAGAGAAGAAACAGGCTGAGGTTAGTGAATGGGAAAGATTTTGAGCGAAACATATGATTGAAAAATTGTGAAACCAAAAAAAAATCCTCAAAAATTTACCAATATGTTCTGTCCTTCAGAAATTGCCTCAGTGTGAAAAAGGACAATCCGGACACAAGAGAAAATCCTGACATGGTAAGAAATGAAATATATTATTGAAGTTTATTATTATCAGATACTGAGATGCATGAGGCTGATATCTTTACGTTTTTGGCACCTTGAGATCTAGAGGCAACAAATCTGTTTTGTACTGATCCATGATAGGCCAGCAATAGATGTCCATGAATCTACTAATGTTCCTCAGATTTCCACCGATACTATACAAATGTATGTACGGAGTAAGTTAGGATACATAGCCTCTAGTAGAACATCTCTCTTTAGTACACAATCCAAAGAAATGATCCAGCGCGTGAGTTAGGAAGAAATTCTCCTTGACAAAGAGCGTGTGTATGCGCTCGAAACGCGTAGGCTGGATACTGTAGTCCACTACATGGACGCAGTGCTACGGTTTATGTGATGTCAATATTTTTTTATGGAAGTCAAATAAAAAGTTCAGAGAATTTCTTCCTAACTCACGCGCTGGATCATTTCTTTGGATTGTCTGCTGTTTCACACGCTGGTCACGTGGGATCCGAACTGCCTTGCTGGAAGTCTCCTCAGGACGAACCTGGTCGGGTGAGCGTAATCTACCTTCCATTTCACACTTTATTCATATCTCTTTAGTACAACTGCCATGCAAGTCCCACCAAACTCGGGTTATCCCCGATCCACAAAAGGGTCTCTGAGGTTTGATTTCTTTTGGATCCCTCATCAATTGGGAGAAAGTGGGACTAACGGTCTCCCAGAAACTGGAGGTCTGGTGCACATGTATAAGTTTTGCTCAATTGACTCCTAGAGCAAAATAAAACAAGGTTCTAGCAGAGCCAAGGCGTGGGCGGTGAATTAATGACAGTCTTCCGATTGCTCTTCAATTACTCTTCTTTTCTTCCAGAATTCCCGTTATCCCATTTCCTCTAGATAGGATCATCCAACAGACTTTTATAGTGATGGCAATATCAAGGTCATAGGAGCCTCTGAGAGTCTCCAAACTGTTATAGCTAGTGGTGCTCCAATTAGAGATGAGCGAGCACTAAAATGCTCGGGTGCTCGAGACAAACTTTTCCAGATGCTCGAGTGCTCGTCTCGAATAACGAGCCCCATTGAAGTCAATGGGAGACCCGAGCATTTATTTGCTAAAACAGAACAGTAAAAGAACACAGTGCTTAATTACATATTCCAGATGTTTTGCTTGTTAGAACACATTGAAATAACACTATTCTTCACATTGCAGGTGTGCCCGTGTGTCTCCCGGTTCGGAGATACGCACGCTCATCTACAAAGTGAAGAATAGAATTAAAACATTAAAAACAGTGACTACAGGAGCATTTAAGTGCAGAACACATTGAAAGAACAATATTCTTCACATTCCAGATGTTCCGAACATCTCCGAACCTAGCGGGAGATACGCGCGCACACCTGCAATGTGAGGAATAGTGTTATTTCAATGTGTTCTAACAAGCAAAACATCAGGAAACATCTGTAATATTTTATTAAACAATAAAAACACTGTTCTTCACTTAATTTAATGCTCGATCGCGAGCAGGGGAAATACTCGTCCGAGTAACGAGCCGGTCCGAGTATGCTAATACTCCACCCAGCAGTATACTCGCTCATCTCTAGCTCCAATGGCATCATGGGGGCAACAATTGGGTGAAAAATGGCAGCACCTATGTACCTCCAACCTTTTAATAGATAACAACTCTGGTCAGTGCCAGCCGCGATCAAGGTTGTTCACGGTTTTCTCAACTGTATGTAGATGACCTATTCTGTGAGTCCTCACCATGAAGGGGTTAATGACCCTGTGCTTTAAATGTATGATGTGTGTCATTAAAGGAAACCTGTCAGTAGAACTAAACCGCACTTACTAAACATAGAGTTGAAAGCTGCTATTACACAGCAGTACAACTATCCCTATATTGTTATTCCCATGCCTGAAAATTTCCATTGTCAGTTTGTAAAATTGACTCGCCATCTAGATGAAGAGAATTCAGCTCACTCCTCTCTCAGGAATTCTCTTCACTGAGGAGGCGTGGTTGAGCATGAATATACTGGGTAAAGATCAGAGAAGATGTGGACTCACTTTGGGGTAATTTGTACTGCTGTATAATATGATCCTATGATCTTTAAATAATGTTTTGTACAAATCTAAATAAATATTTTGGGGAACATTTACTAAGGGTCCGTCGGACGCATTTCCGTCGGGTTTCCCGAATATTTCCCTGAATTACCCCTGGTTTTTGGCGCGTTTGGATTTTGGTGCATCGGCGGCGGCTTCCGTGCGACACAAATCGGGGGCGTGGCCGTCGACAACCCGACTGATTTGAACAAACTGCGAAATTTAACTTTCAAAATTGTGTCGCAAGATCAGCAGTCACATACACCTGGAAGAAGAAGGTGAGCTCCGGCGGACCTGAGCGGGGAAGCGACACATGCAGGAAATTGGACGCACGATCTAAGTGAATCACGGGAGCTCCGAATCCTCGTCGGACATTCCGGACAGGTCAACGGGACAGGTAAGTAAATGTGCCCCAATGTGTAGTTCAAAATATACGCATTAAATATCAGATTTCAATTTTTCTATCTCTTTTTTTTTAGATTGTGGAGGAAGTGGAGCCTTACGCAAGTTTTACGGAAACAGTGAACACCATATATGATTCCATCCAGGACCTTCCCGATTATAAAGCGACAAACCTACATCCAATGCAAAAAGCTTAACGTCTTCTAGATTGAGCCATTAATTTATTTCAGGGTTTTTTTTTTCCTACTCCAGAAGATTAAAAAATAATGAAAGAAAATAATAATACTAATATTTATCACATAAGGAAAATACATTTTCTTTACTTTTACATTTTCCCAGCCCTTGATTAGAATGTGATGTGCACTTTTTACTGATTTATAGCATTAAAAACGTCAAAAATACACGTTATCTGTTGATTTAGCACAGGAAGCTCAGGATTGGCTCAGCAGTCCCCGGGTCCTGCTTAGGACCATGAAGGCCACAGAGATGTTTAGAGCTGTAAGTGCAGTTTTACAGGTGGTTTCCTCACTTCTCTGGGTCTTTGAGCTCTACTCCTAATATCCATAGTTCTATAGGCAGTTCTCTCCTCAAGTCTTTGAACTCTTCAGGCAGTTCTCTCCCCCACATCTCCTTGAGGTCTAAAGGCAGTTCTCTTCTACTCAAGTCTTTGAACTCTATAAACAGTTTTTTGCTCTTCATGTCTCTGAAATGTATAGGTGAAGATAAAAACTCCTGGGTTCTACAGACAGTTCTCTCCTCCTCCTGTCTATGAACTTTGCAGGCAGTACTCTCATCCTGTCTCTGAACTCTGCAGGCAGTACTCTCATCCTGTCTCTGAACTCTGCAGGCAGTTCTCTCCTCCTCCTGTCTCTGAACTCTGCAGACAGTGCTCTCATCCTGTCTCTGAACTCTGCGGGCAGTACTCTCATCCTGTCTCTGAACTCTGCAGGCAGTACTCTCATCCTGTCTCTGAACTCTGCAGGCAAAACTCTCATCCTGTCTCTGAACTCAGCAGGCAGTTCTCTCCTCCTCCTGTCTCTGAACTCTGCAGACAGTGCTCTCATCCTGTCTCTGAACTCTACAGGCAGTTCTCTCCTCCCCGCTGTCTCTGAACTCCGCAGGCAGTACTCTATAGGCATTTATCCTCTGTGTATTTCGGAGCTCCGTAGCTTGACCTCTCCTCTTCATGTCTCTGAGCTTTACAGGCTGTTCTCTCCACTTCATATCTCTGTGCTTTATAGGCAGTTCTCTGCCCCTTCTGTCTCTGAACTCTGCAGGCAGTACTCTCATCCTGTTTCTGAACTCTACAGGCAGTTCTCTCCTCCTCCTGTCTCTGAACTCCGCAGGCAGTACTCTCCTCCTGTCTCTGAGCTCTATAGGCAGTTCTCTGCTCCTCAGGTCTCTGAGCTCTACAGGCAGTTCTCTTCTTTTCATGTATCTGAGCTCTACAGGCAGTTCTCTCCTCCTCCTGTCTCTGAGCTCTATAGGCATTTATCCTCTGTGTATTTCGGAGCTCTATAGCTTGACCTCTCCACTTCATATCTCTGTGCTTTATAGGCAGTTCTCTGCCCCTTCTGTCTCTGAACTGTGCAGGAAGGTCTCTCCTCCTTTATGTCACTGTGTTCTGTAGGCTTTTCCGTACTCCTCCTGTCTCTGAGCTCAATAGGCAGTTTTCTCCTCTTCATTAATTAACTGTGTCTCGAATACTTTGCCTAATTTTTTCATTCACTTCCAGCAGCCAGACTTATATTCTTGCATATTTATTTTACTTTGTTGAGCTATATCATCCTACATTGTGGCACATATCATGGTGTTCTATCCCATAGTGCATTGTTCTTTATATCATTATTGTACATTTGTTATTTTTATTTTGATATTAAGGATTTGTGTCTTTCTTTGTTATATTTATAGATTTTTCGGTGATTTAGAGGCCGGTTGTTTTTGGGGACTATTTTGCATTATCGGTTCCAATTGCCTCATTGTGATTGGTTACTTGTTACCTTTTAATGGTGTCGCTGTAAAGAGAGACTTTGAATAGTAGTCCCTGAAAATGAGGGCAACAAACCCTCATTCAATGGTTGTTCTAACAGAGTGTGCCCCCTACTGGTGATAGTATAGATGGCATAGGACAGTCAGCTCTATTTACTGTACACTGGTTTAAATTTTTTTTATTTTTAGATTTGGAAGTTCGTGAACACTTTAGGGGTCTTTTACTAAGGGCCCGATTCGCGTTTTCCCGTCGTGTTACCCGAATATTTCCGATTTGCGCCGATTTTCCCTGTATTGCCCCGGAATTTTTGGCGCACGCGATCGGATTTTGGAGCATCGGTGCTGGCATGCACGTGCGACGGAAATCGAGGGCGTGGCCGAACGAAAACCCGACGGATTCGGAAAAAACGCCGCATTTTTTTAAAAAAAAGTGTCGCGAAAATTGCGTTTACCTTCACCAGGTATAGGCCGGTGAATTTCAAGGCATTCCAGCGAAGCTCCGGGAACTTCAGCACAGCAGCGCCACCTGGTGGACGGCAGAGGAACTACCTTAGTGAATCCCGGCCGGACGCGCCGCTGGATCGCGAACGGACCGGGTAAGTAAATCTGCCCCTTTGTTTTTTTATTGTGATAAAGAGTATATAAAATACATTTTTATTATTTTTTTCTCCAAAAAAATCACCATTTTTTTTATGTTTGTTGGATGCATTGTTGACATTGTTATTACATGGGTTTATGAGAATGATGTTTTTGTGTACAGGTTTTTTTTCTACTAAATTTTTTATTAAACCTTTAAATAATTCCTTTTTTTATAGTCCTTTTAGCCCAATTTCGATATCTATCTTTGGCCATATCTCTTCCAGAACCTATAGACCACACCCATGTTACTTTACCCAATAGGTTTCAAACACTATGGGGGGGATTTATCATATGACGGCACCTGTGAGCGGGATCGGTGTAGGGGTGCGATAATAATTATTTTAGTGCTTCTATGGCAGAAAACTGGAGTAGATGAACGGATAAATCTCCTCCTATGTCATTGGGAGGTCTTCTGGATCTTCTTGACCTTTGATGGCACTCATAGACACCTCTGCCACAAAGATCTTTTGTTGTTGTGATTTATGTTTTTAGTAAACTATTTCACTCCAGACTTTCTTAATTTAATTCCACCTCCCCATCTGATTTTGTCCTGGTCTGCAGATGGTTAAGCTAGTTGTCATGGACAGGTGTCTTCTACATTCACAGTCTGTTTATGATGGTTGGACCTCTCATGCTTTCTAGTACCTGCTATATTTTTTTTCTTGCTAGAGTATTCTGTATTGCTTTATTATTTTTTTTCTGTTCTCTGCAAAACACATTGGGGGTCATTTACTAAGGGCCTGATTCGTGTTTTCCCGAAATGTTATCCGAATATTTCCGATTTGCGCCGATTTTCCCTGTATTGCCCTCGGATTTTGGCGCACACAATCGGATTTTGGCGCATCGGCACTGGCATGCACGCAACGGAAATCGGGGGCGTGGCCGAACGTAAACCCGACGGATACGGAAAAAACGCCGCATTTAAAACAAAAAAAGTGTCGCTTGGGACGCACTTACCTTCACTCTGCCCGGCTCGGTGAATTTCAGGGCATTCCGATGCTTTTCAGCGCAGCAGCGCCACCTGGTGGACGGCGGAGGAACTACCTTAGTGAATCCCGTCCGGACCCGAATCCACCGCAGAGAACGCGCCGCTGGATCGCAAATGGGCCGGGTAAGTAAATCTGCCCCATTACCTTAATTTATGTTTTGCACAGTCAGAGAATGGGCTGGAGACACAGACAGGGACAGAGGGACCCTAAAACTAAGTCCACTACCCAGCTGTCCCTGCCTATTTTCCCTATTTTTGAGGTTCCCTAACTAGTTCCACCTCCCTAGTGCAAACATAGAGACAAAGACAAGACCTTACAAAAAGGAATAATCGCCAAAAACAAGTCAAGACCAATAGGACAAAGCAGTATAAAATCACAAGGCAAAATAGGTAGTCAAGAATGAAGGCAAAGTGTCAAGATATCAGAAAGCAGGAAAACAGAATACAAAAGTACAAGGCTATAGGTGCAAAAAAAGAAGTAATCCTCAAAGTGATTGGATTAGTACTCAGACATCAGACAGGATAGTAGTGGCAGTGGTGAAAGATTGTGTCAGTCATATCAGTTTAACTGTTAGTGAATCAGAGAAGAGTCAGTAGGGGACAGATTCAATCAAGGTTTCTAGCATGTTATATACTCACGCTCTAACTAACAAGGACAGAAGGAAATTACACGATCAGCACATGCTCAGGGTGGGAAGGCAATAATTTCTTGCCATAAACAAGACAGATTAATTTTAGTCTCCACCCTTCCCCTTACGTAGATTGCACCTCCTCTATGAGACCTCCAGCGCCTGCCTAAGGATCAAAAGTGTGGAAATGAGAACTGCATTATACATGGAGAATTCTAAATGGTTAAGAGTGAGATTATTCTTTTCACTTTATAGATCAAAATTCACCTTTCAAAAAAAATTCTTTTGATGAATTTGTTTAGAAATAACTGCAGTATAAACGCTAATTTTACGTTGAGGGTGTATGTATGTTTCCACCACTGTACGTCTTTGCAAAATGCAGATCGTTGTAGTTTCCTGTAGTGAAACAAGCACCAAGTAGAGTCATGCATCCCCCATCAAAAATTAGTCTTGCAGCCCCCAGTAGACAATAGTCAAAACGCCCCATTAGGCAATAGTCACGCAGCCCCCAGCAGCCAATAGTCACACAGCTCCCAGTTACTGATAGTAACTCATACTACTCATACTATCACTCTGTTAGCTGAGAGCCAGTAAGGAAGGAATGCCATGGGTGGCCGGTAAGGAAGGAACGCCATAGGTGGCCAGTAAGGAAGGAACGCCATGGGTGGCCGGTAAGGAAGGAACGCCATGGGTGGCCGGTAAGGAAGGAATGCCATGGGTGGCCAGTAAGGAAGGAACATCATGGTTGGCCGTTAAGGAAGGATTGCCATGGGTGGCAGGTAAGGAAGGAATGCCATGGGTGGCCAGTTAGGAAGGAACGTCATGGTTGGCCATTAAGGAAGGATTGCCATGGGTGGCAGGTAAGGAAGTAACGCCATGGGTGGCCAGTAAGGAAGGAACGCCATGGGTGGCCGGTAAGGAAGGAACACCATGGGTGGCCGGTAAGGAAGGAACACCATGGGTGGCCGGTAAGGAAGGAACACCATGGGTGGCCGGTAAGGAAGGAACACCATGGGTGGCCGGTAAGGAAGAAAAACGACGGGTGGCCGGTAAGGAAGTAATGCCATGGGTGGCCAGTAAGGAAGGAACGCCATGGGTGGCCGGTAAGGAAGGAATGCCATGGGTGGCCGGTAAGGAAGAAACACGATGGGTGGCCGGTAAGGAAGGAACGCCATGGGTGGCCGGTAAGGAAGGAACGCCATGGGTGGCCGGTAAGGAAGGAACGCCATGGGTGGCCGGTAAAAAAGCAATGCCGTAGGTGGCCAGTAAGGAAGGAACACCATGGGTGGTAGGTAAGGAAGGAACGCCATGGGTGATCGGTAAGAAAGGAACACCCTGGGTGGTCATTAAGGAAGGAACGCCATGGGTGGTCAGTAAGGAAGGGACGCCATGGGTGGTCAGTAAGGAAGGAACGACATGGGTGTCCGGAAAGGAAGAAACACGATGGGTGGCCAGTAAGGAAGGAACGCCTTGGGTGGCCGGTAAGGAAGGAACGCCATGGGTGGCTGGTAAAAAAGCAATGCCGTAGGTGGCCGGTAAGGAAGGAACACCATGGGTGGTCGGTAAGGAAGGAACGCCATGGGTGGTCGGTAAGGAAGGAACACCATGGGTGTCCGGTAAGGAAGGAACACCAGTAACTAGGAAGCAGGGCCACACAACTGTGTAGAAGGGAGACCCCTAGACGGTAGATACAATCATATAATTAGAGCTATAATATTATGCACAGATATTTGAATTTTTTGTTTGTTTGCATGTGTTTAGTGTAGTTAGTCTATTTAATGGTGGGGTTCAGGTCTGTTATTCCCATGTAATTCATGCTAGTTTTTAAACCTTATAAGTAGGTACAGAAATATTTACTGTGTGATCTAAGACCTTGGATAACGTCACTAATAAAGTGGTTTATTGAAGCTCATTGATGCCATCCAATATAGCTGCAGGTATCCATGTGTTCTTACTTATGAATACAAACATCTATAAAAATCGGGTAACAGCGCATGCGTTCCGGGGGTAAGGGGAAGCAGCGCTGGCCCGAGACGGGGTGAGTACGGTTATCCGGGATTCTCTATGGTCAGGAACCAGGAGTCCGATGATTAGCGGGTTCCTGCAAGGGGAGGGAACGGGGAACAGCACATGTCTTATTCCCTAAAATTAGGAGGTCGATTTATATATACAATACTGAATGTGTAATAGTATAAAAGGGAATATACAAAAAAACATAGACATAGACATAGATGAGATGACTGAGTGTGTATGAGAATGGAAGGGAGTAGAGAGGTACAAATTCAAAAATGGTAAATAAAAATGTATACAAATCTTTACTTTGTAATACATATACCGCACCAGTAGCGCGTAACACATCCCGGCATCCAGACTCTTTGGGGGTCATTTACAAAGGGCCCGATTCGCGTTTTCCCGACGTGTTACCCGAATATTTCCGATTTGCGCCGATTTCCCCTGAATTGCCCCGGGATTTTGGCGCACACGATCGGATTGTGGCGCATCGGCGCTGGCATGCAGGCGACGGAAATCGGGGGGCGTGGCTGAACGAAAACCCGACGGATTCGGAAAAACCGCCGCATTTAAAAAAAAAAAATTGGTTGCACGCGCCATACTTACATGCACCAGGAAGAGATCAGTGAACTTGAGTGCATTCCGGGGAACTTCAGCGCAGCAGCGCCACCTGGTGGACGTCGGAGGAACTGCCTTAGTGAATCCCGGCTGGACCCGACTCCACCGCAGAGAACGCGCCGCTGGATCGCAAATGGACCGCGTAAGTAAATCTGCCCCTTTATCTTGATGATCTTTGGACTATCCCAAAGGGCCAATTTAAAGTAACAGGTTTCAAACGTATTGGCGCCCTGAGGACACCAATACAGGAGAAAGAAGGAGAAATTTGTATTATTATTGTAATAATCCTCCTATAGTCCCCATAACAGGATGAAGCATGGGTCCGGAGAAGGGGCTACAATGATAATCAAACTCTGCCCACACCTCCTTGATTCAGGTCTTGTGCAGTGAATGGTGACCTTTGTGCTTGGTGATGGCCTGGGTGCCCAAAGAGAGGGCTCTGAGTGCCACCTCTGGCACCCGTGCCATAGGTTCGCCACCACTGCTTTATACTATTCCTTATACTTTAGAGTGAGGTCCCATTGTGTGCTGGACCACATAATACATATCTGGATGACCCCTATTGTACATTAAATGAGGAATCTTTGTTACTTTGTTATTATTCTTAAGATGTCATTTTAAATGCTCAGGAATAAAGAGCTGAAATAATATAAGTTTCCCTTAGAATTGGATGCGGGATATAGAGTGTATATAAGAAGACAGAACATGGAGTCAGTTATATCTGCTTTATTATGTTTAGGGCATAACTAATCCTTATGCATTACAGGGTTATTATATTTATAGGATCTATTCTTTATGCTTTATAGGGTTATTTGTCAATGTTTATTCCCATTTCTTTCAAAGCTTCATACCATCCAAGAGGCATCGTTCTCTTTTCTTCAATTTTTCCATCGTCCTCTCTTTTCTCTTCATCTTCCTCTTCTTCCTCCTCTCTTTTCCTGTGATAGAAGATAATATAAAGTTAGTGACACATTATACTAATAGTTTCTCCCTTCTAATCAGTAATAAATAGTCATTTCTCTCCTTCCTCTTCTCCGGCTGCTGATGGGAAGGCATTAGGGGAGTAACTAGGAGCCACAGGGCCCCAAAGCCGAATTCTGCTCGCCGTAACCTCTCAGGATGGGATAAGGAAAAGGATTTGGTTTTAATCCCGCATCATGTCATAAAGCTTCCTGCAGGTCAAGGGAGCTGCCTTACAATGAGCTAAAAGAGGCGTGGTTTTCCTTATCCCATCCTGGAAAACTTTGTATATTTTACCAGAATCCCCCTAGTGGAGCATCCATGGCTATAAGACTCCACACATCTACACGGAGGCCTCAATTGTCACTCTCCGTAAGGAGAACTCTGAACCTAGTCACAAGCCTCTAACTCTACCAAACCAGTTCCCTACATCCCTACTGATGAGACCCAATCAGGTCAAAACATTGTACAGCGCCATCTACAGTTGGGAGTCTCTTCCTTCCGGAATAGATCTACTGGTTTGGTTTTAATCCCGCATCATGTCATACGGCTTCCCGAAGCATAGAACAATAGTGGCCACACACGGTGGCCTTAATTGGTAGTCTCCGTAGGGAGAACCCTTACATCCCCCAACTGGGGAATTCAATAACAAATTAAATATAACAAAACCCCCATACCCCTCCCCATCAAACATGTGACCCATACAGAAGTTTACCCCACTCACCGCCTGTTTATGATCTGTCTCTGTGATTTGAGCTGTCAGCTTCCTAGTGAGGACCCATACATTTTGTCACTCTGCCTAATTTGCCAAGTAATTTTTAATGGTACATCTAATCAATGTAGGTTCTCTGTAAGAAAGATCTAGTAACTCGCATTTTGTGGCTGAATACACACCAAAATTGTTCCAGGGAGTTAAAGACATTGGGGCAGATTTACTTACCCGGTCCATTCGCGATCCAGCGGCACGTTCTCTGCGGTGGATTCGGGTCCGGCTGGGATTCACTAAGGCAGTTCCTCCGACGTCCACCAGGTGTCGCTGCTGCGCTGAAGTCCGCCGAGGCCCGCCGGAATGCACTGAAGTTCACGGGCCTATTCCTGGTGAAGGTAAGAGCGAGTCCCGCAACACTTTTTTTTTTTTTTAAATGCGGAGGTTTTTCTGAATCCATCGGGTTTTCGTTCGGCCACGCCCCCGATTTCCGTCACGTACATGCCAGCGCCGATGCGCCACAATCCGATCACGTGTGCCCAAATCCCGGGGCAATACAGCGCAAATCGGAAATATTCGGGTAACACGTCGGGAAAACGCAAATCGGGCCCTTAGTAAATGACCCCCATTGTGAACATCTCTAGACAGTTTCGACAAGAATGTTAATAGATCATCTTCAAATACACAGACTTGTTGGTCTCTTATTCTGGTCCTTTCATACCTTGTAGTCGGAAGCAAAAGCCTTGCTAGAGGCTCTATGGCCAGATTAAATAATAAGGGTGATAGGGGACGCCCTTGTCTCGTCCCCCTTTTAAGAGCGAAAGGGTCTGAGATAAAGCTAGGTAGATACATCCTTTCATGGGGGACTAGGTTTAATTTTTCCAAGAATGTTCTCAAGGTTTCTCTGATACCAACATGATCTAAAACATGACCGAGCCACTCCCAGCTGACACTATCAAACACTTACTTGGTATATGCTAATTTTTTAAATACCTATACCAGCATTCTGAATACTGCAACTACTTTAAAAAACTTTATTTTACATTACCTGGCTCCCCGGGTGTAGTGAGTCCCGGGTGGGGAGGGAGGTAGCTGCAAAGCCTCTGTGTGCGCCTGTGTCTTAGTCTTCTCTTCTCCACCCTCATCCAGCTCCCTTCCCACTTCCAGTCATGTGCAATGAGAAGGCAGGGAGGGAGAGGGATGGTATAGAGGGGAGGAAGAATGCATTAGGAGACTGAGACACAGCCACATCTGCATCTGACCCTCCCTCCTCCCCCGGGACTAACCACAACCATCTGACAGGGAGCCAGGAAATGTGAAATAAAGTTTTATCAGGTATTTAGAATGCTGACAAATACATCTTTTTAAAAATCAGCATAGCATTGTGTACTGGAGCCTGTCAACAGCTAAAAAGGAGCAGTATAGCCGCATTGCTGGGGGTAACTTGTTACTAGTCACAATGTGATGTCATATTCTACTAATAGGAATATCTCTTGAATAGATTGGGGCAGATTTACTTAACCGGTCCATTCGCGATCCAGCGGCGCGTTCTCTGCGTAGGATTCGGGTCCGGACGGGATTCACTAAGGTAGTTCCTCCGACGTCCACCAGGCGGCGCTGCTGCGCTGAAGTTCCCCGAGGCCCACCAAAATGCACCCAAGTTCACCGGCCTATTCCTAGTGAAGGTGAGTGCAAGTCTCGCGACACTTTTTTTTATAAAAAATGCAGCGTTTTTTTCGAATTCGTCGGGTTTTCGTTCGGTCACGCCCCCCGATTTCCGTTGCGTGCATGCCAGCGCCGATGCGCCAAAATCCGATCGCGTGCGCCAAAATCCCGGGGCAATTCAGGGAACATCGTCGCAAATCGTAAATATTTGGGTAACACGTCGGAAAATGACCCCCATTGTGTCATTATATACTATGAGCACTTACTCTTCTTCTTCACCGATGGAAAGGGAGACCAATCCAAGGAAAAGCACAAGGAAAAGGGATTTCTTCAGGAAAGTCATGTCTGATCTGTCAGAAATATTAATATTGTAAATAATGATTGTAATAATTATTACTAAAATTACTAAAAATAAGATGAAGTTTGCAGTGATTTAACTCCACCTTCCTTGGGATATCCTTTTTATTAATCCTCAATATTTGTATAACTTTTGTTGCGTTTGTTATGTTATATACCTCAATATCATATTTTTATAGGAAATATATTACTCTATCCAGACAATGATTTGGTGGTGGTTGGGGGATTTATCTATCAATCCTTTGTCTGGTTTCTTGTGCTGCTTTTTGAGACTTTTCGGTCAAAAAGTCTCAATGGAGACCAAAACATCTCCAACAGTAGTGCAGGAACCCAGGGAATGGGGCACATGTAACATAGTTTTTCAGCTGCCACTTTTTCCAGTTTCCTGAAGTTGGACTATTTAAAGGACATCTACCACCAGGATGAAGGACTATATCCAACTGAGCCTGAGGGGCTCCAGGCTGTATTAATACCTATAGAGCCGAGAGCCCCTCAGGTTCATTTGCATACAGTCCTTCATCCTGGTGGTAGATGCCATTTAATCACTGCAATGTATCTTAAAGGAAACCTGTCACCATGGATCTACCCATTAAGGACGATCCGGTGGCAGGCTCCTCTAATCTATAGCACGATTGCCCTTTTTAGGGCTAATCCTTTAGTCGACTAAATCTTTTATATTTTTAATGGCCCTAATATGCAAATTTACAAAGGAGGCTACCAGGGGTGTGGAGTAGCTGGAGCTGAGGCTACACGACGCGGCTACTCCACCTCCCAGTAGCATCTTGCCTTCTGCCTACCAATCCATCTTCAGCGCTCAGCTACAAGGAGCTTGTCCGCAAATATGTCCCTAATATGGTGATATATTGCCAAACCAGTCCCTGTCCACAATGGAAAGGACACCAAGGCAAACATGGAGAGAACATATAAACTCTGTGCAGAAGTTGACCCCGGGACTTGAACCCAGGTCCCCAGCACTGCAAGGCTGTAATGCTAACTACTGAGCCACGTACTGCCCAAGTAATATATCAGGTTCTCAATGCAATGTCTCACCCCCATGTTGACATTGGGCATTATTTTTAAATGTCGGCTTTGTAGCAGGTGACTGTGCAACTGATGCAGGTGGTGCTGCCTGAGGCAAGAGGCTCAACTTGCCCCATGGCTGGTGCACCCCTGGATGTGGGTTGTGGCTAAAGGATATATTCCGAACAAGGTTTACCCCTCTTTAACATAAACTAAATTAAAAGTAACAATGGGGGTTCTCACCATGGTGTTTTTTGGGAAAGGAGAAGGATCGCATTTGTCTCACAATTATTCAGGAGCAGGAAAATTATCAGATTTTTTTACGACTGACTTAATACGGTGGAGCAAAAGCACTTCAATTATCTGCAGTTATTATAGAGGTGCAGGAGCTTGGGGAAGAACGAGTTACTTGCAGGGGAGGATTACGAAGGGTTGGATTTCTTAAAGGGATCATACAGTGCAAAGATCTCTATCTAGAATATATAAGGATCGGATTGAAAGCCTCAGATATCAGAGGTTAATATCCATTATCACCAGATGTCATGATATTAGGGAATATACAGAACTTCCATTAGATCCACTAGAGGCCAAACAATAAGACAAAGCCCTCAAGGAGGTCCTCAAGTCCAACTAGTTTTAAAGGACCCCCACCACCAGGATGAAGGATTGTAAACCAAGCACACTGACATACGGGTGTGCGCCCCCTCTGGCAAGCCCAGCTCTTCCTTTAGCTCCATATTTAGAAAAAAAAGGCTTTAAAATTATGCAAATAATTCTAAGGGGCTACAGGTTCCACAGCTTTTAATTGAGCCGGGAGCCCCTAAAGCTAATTTGCATAATTTTAAAGCCTTTTTTTTGGTAAAATCAAGGGCGTAAGAAGCTAAAATAAGAGTAGATCCCACCAGAGGGAGCACACACCAGTATGTCAGTGTACTTGGTTTATAATCCTTCATCCTGGTGGTAGATTTCCTTTAAAGATTGGAAAGATCAATTGGTAAAGATTAAAGTAAAACAATAGATATTATATCATAATATTATGATATAGGAAAGGAGAAGGGGGGGAGGGGTTACTCATAATAGTAATAGGCTACTCATGATGGACTTAAAGGGCTCAGTCCTCTCCCTTCATGTCTCTTGTGTCAGTAGAATATCCGCTGCTATTGTAGGGTATAAGGGCGTCTAGTAGTTGTCCTGATGTAATGACATCTGTCTCCACAAGAGATTTTATACACAACATTTACTTTCTTCCTTCCTTTCCTTTATCTTTACTTACAAATAGACAGAAAGAAACTGAGCAAAAGGAAATAGATTTTATCTGAGATAATATAAAGTATAACCTGCAACCATAAGGACATAAACCTAATGGAAGTGACATCAACTAAAGAGCAAAATACATAAAAGTATCAGAATAATAAGTAACAATTCCCACCTTGTGATAGAGAATGTGGAGACTCCAGGAGGACAGGACACCTCAGTATAGATCACTTCTAGGGATGAGGGTTTATATAGGAGACACTTAGGGGCTGGGGCCATAAGTCATCACCGATGAGTCCTCCCGATCCCGGATCCTGGTGTTTATTGTTATCATGCACTGATGTTTTGTGCGTCTCATGACTTATAATGATCAGAATACTTTACGAGACTGAGCACATACAAATATTGTGTCTTCCCGACATCTGACAGACATTGGCACTCGACAAGATTCTCTTTTTTTCTTCTTTTTTTTATGTCATGTGCAAATGTTTAAACAACAGTCGACCTTCACCAAAATGTGGAATTATCTTTTGTAAGGAAAAAGCAAAACAGGTGAAAATTGTTACGACGATTCCGTCATCTCGACTTATGTCCTATGATCTGTATTTGTACATCATTGAGGTCAATTAAGGTGGTTCAGGAAGAAAAAAATCTTTTCTTTAGAAATCTTATATAAAGTGCAGCAGACACAAGAATGTTATCAGGAACCCCAGGTTCCCTGCAAATTTTAGGGGAACCTGTCACCAGGGACCTCATTTTCACTAGAGACAGGTTACAGGAGCTCATGACACCTGCATTGCTTTTTTAAGTATTTGCATTACAATATAATTGTGTGTAATAACTTACCTTACACTCTGACAGAATCCTCTATGTAGTCCCAGGGGTTGGGCTTTTGTTTGGATGCATGTTAAAAAAACAACATGTGAATTGTCTGTGCTGCAGACTCCTCAACTCTCAGCCCCCACCTTTGTGCTTGTACCTGACAGAATCCGGATGCGCTTAGCTCATGCTGTAGAATTGTGGCGCATAGTCTGGCTAAGCAGTAACAGCCCCTTTAGGTGGACATTTTTTCTGTCTAGTTGGACACATAGAAGCCATGACACAAAACTGGGGCTAACATTTTATAAATATATGTACAAGCAGATTACAAGTTCCTTTTAGTGCAAAGTCAGACAGAAATCTGGCGCAACGACTTTGGCCCAATAGTTCACTTTTTGGATAAATATTTTATTCTTTTTTTCAGTATGAGCGATCGTAGTTAGGGATGAGTGAAACTGGACCCGGAGCCCGAACATGCATCACTATTCGGGATCCTGGTCCCTATTTAGGTAAACGATGCCTATGAGCTCGAGGCCCCTCAGCAACCATAGGGAAGTCCCCTTTAGGCAAGCCTGTGATTGGCTGGGCTGGACACGTGACTTTGGGGCAGTGCTTACGCCCCCTATTGCTGCTGACAAGCTACCGCCTCTGGTTGTTACTAGCAATTCTGGCAGATCTGGACTCTCCATTCATCCACTGCCACCATAGTCAAAAACTGCTTCAGGCTGCGTTCACACAATGGGGGTCATTTACTAAGGGCCCGAATCGCGTTTTTATGGCGGGTTACACAAATATTTCCGATTCGCGCCGATTTTCCCTGTATTGCCCCGGATTTTTGGCGCACGCGCTCAGATTGTGGTGCATCGGCCCCGGCATGCACGCAACGGAAATCGGTGGCGTGGCCGAACTGAAACCTGACGGATTCGGAGAAACCGTCGCATTTTAAAAAAAAAAGTGTTGCTGGACACGCACTTACCTTCACCAAGTATAGGATCGTGAACTCAGGCTGGCCTCAGCAGACTTCAGCGCAGCATCACTACCTGGTGGACGTCGGAGGAACTGCCTTAGTGAATCGCCGGAAGACCCGAATCCACCGCAGAGAAAGCGCCACTGGATCGCGAATGGACCGGGTAAGTAAATCTGCCACAATGGGGGTCATTTACTAAGGGCCCAATTCGCGTTTTCCCGACGTGTTACCCGAATATTTCCAATTTGCGCCGATTGTACGTGAATTGCCCCGGGATTTTGGCGCACGCGATCGGATTGTGGCGCATCGGCGCTGGCATGCACGCGACGGAAATCGGGGGGCGTGGCCGAACGGTAACCCGACGGATTCGGAAAAACCGCCGCATTTAAAAAAAAAAAATGGTCGCACGACCCATACTCACATGCACCACGATGAAGAGGATGAACTCCCGGGCATCTCGGCGGACATCGGCGCAGCAGCGCCACCTGGTGGACATCGGGCACAGGACCTTGATGAATCGCCGGAAGACCCAAAGCTCTTCAGAGAAGCCGACGCTGGAACGCGAATGGACCGGGTAAGTAAATTTGCCCCAATGTGTTTGTTTTGTGTTTTGAAACTCATTGGGGCAGATTTAATTACCCGGTCCATTCACGATCCAGCGGCGCGTTCTCTGTGCTGGATTCGGGTCCGGCCGGGATTCACTAAGGTAGTTCCTCCGCCGTCCACCAGGTGGCGCTGCTGTGCTGAAAAGCATCGGAACGCGCTGGAGTTCACCGAGCCGGGCTGAGTGCAGGTAAGTGCAAGTTCCGCAACAGATTTTTTTTTAAATGCGGCGTTTTTTCCGAATCCATCGGGTTTTCGTTCGGCCACGCCCCCAATTTCCGTTGCGCGCATGCCGGCGCCGATGCGCCACAATCCGATCGCGTGCGCAAAAATTCAGGGAGAATCGGCGCAAATTGGAAATATTTGGGTAACACGTCGGGAAAATGCGAATCGGGCCCTTAGTAAATGACCCCCATTGAGAGAAATGCTTCATCACATGTAAATACATTTTCTTAGTAGTAACATGTGTACAGAGTGTGACATTGTTATCACTATTAAGGTTCAAAGACAAAACCCATGTTGCTACTTACAAAACACATGTGTGTCTGATGCGTTTTGTATGTGAGCACAATTCTAGCACCAGGTGAGCTGCAATATGCAGCAAATCTCACCTCTGCGTGAAGAGAAATCACCCTGTGAGCCCTCTTAATACAGCCCACGCACCTCTGGGCTGTGCATGTGCAGCGCAAAGCGGGAATGGGTTCATTCAAACCACTCACTAGTCTCCAAGAATTCTCCCGAGCTTCATGTATTCTCTGGAATGCACTACCTGGATCTATCAGGCCAATACCTAACCAAACTTTCAAACATACCCTAAAATCCCATATTTTTTGGCAAGGCTATCACATTTCATAACTGTATGTAAGTTTCACATTCTTTTCTCAAATCATTCGTGGATTTCTCCTCCCGTCCATATAATCACTCATCACTTGATACAGTTACAGGTTTATCTCCAGACTGATGCAACCTTTGCATATTGAGAGCCACTGGTTCATTGTTATCTATTTACTCAATTATTTTATCTCCTAACGAATGGCTGCACCATCATACAAGTCACCTTCTGTGTCACCCCCTTCATCCTTATAGACTGTAAGCTCTGGTGAGCAGAGCCCTCACTTCAATAGTTTTATCTAATTATATTTTTATTCTGCAATATTTTGTTTTATTTGTACATGTGTAATGGCCCGCTGAATGGGTATGTTACTTCTGGTTATCATTACTTATGTAGATGAAGTGTGTTGACCATTTCCTACATTCTAAGTGCCCTCTATGAAGTTTAATGCTTTATTTATTTCTTGTTATTGACTCCATCTACTGCCCAAAACTGGTATTGCAGCTGAACCTGTTATCTGCCTGGGAAGTGAGGATTTACTTATTAAAGTTGTTAAGTTGTGTTTCATTAAAGGGATATTCCCATTTAAGTAAATTAATGTTATTGTTTTATGATAAATAGTTTTCTAGATCTCTGCTTGCTGTCTTTCTATAGTAAGCTTCTGCATTTACTTCCAGTGGATAGAAATATGCCCCCTGTCTATGGTGATGGTAGAACCTCCTCTCCTCTAGGTGTAGAGGATGGCCCCTGTCTATGGTGATGGTAGAACCTCCTCTCCTCTAGGTGTAGAGGATGCCTCCTGTCTATGGTGATGGTAGAACCTCCTCTCCTCTAGGTGTAGAGGATGCCCCCTGTCTATGGTGATGGTAGAACCTCCTCTCCTCTAGGTGTAGAGGATGCCCCCTGTCTATGGTGATGGTACAACCTCCTCTCCTCTAGGTGTAGAGGATGCCCCCTGTCTATGGTGATGGTAGAACCTCCTCTCCTCTAGGTGTAGAGGATGCCCCCTGTCTATGGTGATGGTAGAACCTCCTCTCCTCTAGGTGTAGAGGATAACCCTGTCTATGGTGATGGTAGAACCTCCTCTCCTCTAGGTGTAGAGGATGCCCCCTGTCTATGGTGATGGTAGATCCCCCTCTCCTCTAGGTGTAAAGGATGTCCCTGTCTATGGTGATGGTAGATCCTCCTCTCCTCTAGGTGTAGAGGATGCCCCCTGTCTATGGTGATGGTAGATCCCCCTCTCCTCTAGGTGTACAGGATGCCCCCTGTCTATGGTGAGGGTAGAGCTGCCTCTCCTCTGGGTGTAGAGGATGTCCCCTGTCTATGGTAATGGTAGAACCTCCTCTCCTCTAGGTGTAGAGGATGCCCCCTGTCTATGGTGATGGTAGAACCTCCTCCCCTCTAGCTGTAGAGGATGCCCCCTGTCTATGGTGATGGTAGAACCTCCTCTCCTCTTGGTGTAGAGGATGCCTCCTGTCTATGGTGATGGTAGAACCTCCTCTCCTCTTGGTGTAGAGGATGCCCCCTGTCTATGGTGATGGTAGAACCTCCTCCCCTCTAGCTGTAGAGGATGCCCCCTGTCTATGGTGATGGTAGAACCTCCTCTCCTCTTGGTGTAGAGGATGCCCCCTGTCTATGGTGAGGGTAGAGCCGCCTCTCCTCTGGGTGTAGAGGATGTCCCCTGTCTATGGTGATGGTAGAACCTCCTCTCCTCTAGGTGTAGAGGATGCCCCATGTCTATGTTGATGGTAGAACCTCCTCTCCTCTAGGTGTAGAGGATGCCCCCTGTCTATGGTGATGGTAGAACCTCCTCTCCTCTAGGTGTAGGGGATGCCTCCTGTCTATGGTAATGGTAGAACCTCCTCTCCTCTAGGTGTAGAGGATGCCCCCTGTCTATGGTGATGGTAGAACCTCCTCTCCTCTAGGTGTAGAGGATGCCCCCTGTCTATGGTAATGGTAGAACCTCCTCTCCTCTAGGTGTAGAGGATGTCCCTTGTCTAGGGTGATGGTAGAACCTCCTCTCCTCTAGGTGTAGAGGATGGCCCCTGTCTATGGTGATGATAGAACCTGCTCTCCTCCAGGTGTAGAGGATGCTCCTGTCTATGGTGATGGTAGAACCACCTCTCCTCTAGGTGTAGAGGATGTCCCCTGTCTATGGTAATGGTAGAACCTCATCTCCTCTAGGTGTAGAGGATGCCCCATGTCTATGGTGATGATAGAACCTGCTCTCCTCCAGGTGCAGAGGATGTCCCCTGTCTATGGTAATGGTAGAACCGCCTCTCCTCTAGGTGTAGAGGATGCCCCCTGTCTATGGTGATGGTAGAACCTCCTCTCCTCCAGGTGTAGAGGATGCTCCTGTCTATGGTGATGGTAGAACCACCTCTCCTCTAGGTGTAGAGGATGTCCCCTGTCTATGGTAATGGTAGAACCTCATCTCCTCTAGGTGTAGAGGATGCCCCATGTCTATGGTGGTGGTAGAGCCTCCTCTCCTCTAGGTGTAGAGGATGTCTCCTGTCTATGGTGATGGTGGAATCTCCTCTCCTCTAGGTGTAGAGGATGCCCCCTGTCTATGGTGATGGTAGATCCTCCTCTCCTCTAGGTGTAGAGGATGCCCCCTGTCTATGGTGATGGTAGAACCTCCTCTCCTCTAGGTGTAGAGGATGTCCCCTGTCTATGGTGATGGTAGAACCTCCTCTCCTCTAGGTGTAGAGGATGCCCCCTGTCTATGGTGATGGTAGAACCTCCTCTCCTCTAGGTGTAGAGGATGCCCCCTGTCTATGGTAATGGTAGAACCTCCTCTCCTCTAGGTGTAGAGGATGCCCCCTGTCTATGGTGATGGTAGAACCTCCTCTCCTCCAGGTGTAGAGGATGCTCCTGTCTATGGTGATGGTAGAACCACCTCTCCTCTAGGTGTAGAGGATGTCCCCTGTCTATGGTAATGGTAGAACCTCCTCTCCTCTAGGTGTAGATGAGGCCCCCTGTCTATGGTGATGGTGGAATCTCCTCTCCTCTAGGTGTAGAGGATGCCCCCTGTCTATGGTGATGGTAGATCCTCCTCTCCTCTAGGTGTAGAGGATGCCCCCTGTCTATGGTGATGGTAGATCCTCCTCTCCTCTAGGTGTAGAGGATGCCTCCTGTCTATGTTGATGGTAGAACCTCCTCTCCTCTAGGTGTAGAGGATGCCCCATGTCTATGTTGATGGTAGAACCTCCTCTCCTCTAGGTGTAGAGGATGCACCCTGTCTATGGTAATGGTAGAACCTCCTCTCCTCTAGGTGTAGAGGATGCCCCCTGTCTATGGTGATGGTAGAACCTCCTCTCCTCCAGGTGTAGAGGATGCTCCTGTCTATGGTGATGGTAGAACCACCTCTCCTCTAGGTGTAGAGGATGTCCCCTGTCTATGGTAATGGTAGAACCTCCTCTCCTCTAGGTGTAGATGAGGCCCCCTGTCTATGGTGATGGTGGAATCTCCTCTCCTCTAGGTGTAGAGGATGCCCCCTGTCTATGGTGATGGTAGAACCACCTCTCCTCTAGGTGTAGAGGATGCCCCCTGTCTATGGTGATGGTAGAACCTCCTCTCCTCTAGGTGTAGAGGATAACCCTGTCTATGGTGATGGTAGAACCTCCTCTCCTCTAGGTGTAGAGGATGCCCCCTGTCTATGGTGATGGTAGAACCTCATCTCCTCTAGGTGTAGATGAGGCCCCCTGTCTATGGTGATGGTAGAATCTCCTCTCC
This sequence comes from Engystomops pustulosus, assembly GCF_040894005.1. NCBI lineage: Eukaryota > Metazoa > Chordata > Amphibia > Anura > Leptodactylidae > Engystomops > Engystomops pustulosus. Next base: position 253,084,085 of record NC_092412.1, on the reverse strand, counting down.
TCTAGGTGTAGAGGATGCCCTCTGTCTATAGTGATGGTAGAACCACCTCTCCTCTAGGTGTAGAGGATGCCCCCTGTCTATGGTGATGGTAGAACCTCCTCTCCTCTAGGTGTAGAGGATCCCCCCTGTCTATGGTGATGGTAGAACCACCTCTCCTCTAGGTGTACAGGATGCCCCCTGTCTATGGTGAGGGTAGAGCCGCCTCTCCAGTAGGTGTAGATGATGTCCCCTGTCTATGGTGAGGGTAGAGCCGCCTCTCCTCTGGGTGTAGAGGATGCCCCCTGTCTATGGTGATGGTAGAACCTCCTCTCCTCTAGGTGTAGAGGATGCCCCCTGTCTATGGTGATGGTAGAACCTCCTCTCCTCTAGGTGTAGAAGATGCCCCGTCTATGGTGATGGTAGAATCTCCTCTCCTCTAGGTGTAGAGGATGCACACTGTCTATAGTGATGGTAGAACCTCCTCTCCTCTAGGTGTAGAGGATGCCCCCTGTCTATGGTGATGGTAGAACCGCCTCTCCTCTAGGTGTAGAGGATGTCCCCTGTCTATTGTGATGGTAGAACCTCCTCTTCTCTAGGTGTAGAGGATGCCCCTGTCTATGGTGATGGTAGAACCTCCTCCCCTCTAGGTGTAGAGGATGACCCCTGTCTATGGTGATGGTAGAACCTCCTCTCCTCTAGGTGTAGAGGATGCCCCCTGTCTATGGTGATGGTAGAACCTCCTCTCCTCTAGGTGTAGAGGATGCCCCTGTCTATAGTGATGGTAGAACCTCCTCTCCTCTAGGTGTAGAGGATGTCCCCTGTCTATGGTGATGGTAGAATCTCCTCTCCTGTAGGTGTAGAGGATGTCCCCTGTCTATGGTCCAGCCACACAGTCAGCTTACAGCTGACTGTATCTGTATAGGGCTTGCAGCAGAGCGGCCAGCGCTGAGCACACAGGGAGCTCACGCAAGCCACTCCCTACGCCCTCAGAACGATGTGCTGCGGCACCGCCCCACTCTCCCATATCACTAACAGCGCACGGCGCGCTTAAAGTATACAAATATCTGTCTGACAGTGTCAGTCATTGTCATCTTGTGGGGGCCCCTGTGGGAGCAAGATGGTGGGGGCCCCGGGGCTAGAGCCCCGGGAGCCCCGCCTATAATCCGGCTCTGATGGTGATGGTAGAACCTCCTCTCCTGTAGGTGTAGAGGATGCTTCCTGTCGATGGTGATGGTGAAACCTCCTCTCCTCTAGGTGTAGAGGATGCCCCCTGTCTATGGTGATGGTATTACCTCCTCTCCTCTAGGTGTAGAGGATTCCCCCTGTCTATGGTGATGGTAGAACCTCCTCTCCTCTAGGTGTAGAGGATGCCCCCTGTCTATGGTGATGGTAAACCTCCTCTCCTCCAGAAGTAGAGGATGCCTCCTGTCTATGGTGATGGTAGAACCTCCTCTCCTCTAGAAGTAGAGGATGCCCCCTGTCTATGGTGATGGTAGAACCTTCTCTCCTCTAGGTGTAGAGGATGCCCCTGTCTATGGTGATGGTAGAACCTCCTCTCCTCTAGGTGTAGAGGATGTCCCCCGTCTATGGTGATGGTAGAACCTCCTCTCCTCTAGGTGTAGAGGATGCCCCCTTTCTATGGTGATGGAAGAACGTCCTCTCCTCTAGGTGTAGAGGATGCCCCCTGTCTATGGTGATGGTAGAACCTCCTCTCCTCTAGGTGTAGAGGATGCCCCCTGTCTATCGTGATGGTAGAACCTCCTCTCCTCTAGGTGTAGAGGATTCCCCCTGTCTGTGATGATGGTAGAACCTCCTCTCCTCTAGGTGTAGAGGATGCCCCCTGTCTATCGTGATGGTAGAACCTCCTCTCCCCTAGGTGTAGAGGATGCCCCTGTCTACGGTGATGGCAGAACCACCTCTCCTCTAGGTCTAGATCATGCCCCTTTTCTATAATGATGGTAGAACCACCTCTGCTCTAGGTGTAGAGGATGCCCCTGTCTACGGTGATGGTAGAACCTCCTCTCCTCTAGGTGTAGAGGATGCCCCAGGTCTATGGTGATGGTAGAACCTCCTCTCCTCTAGGTGTAGAGGATGCCCCCTGTCTATGGTGATGGTAGAAACCCCTCTTCTCTAGGTGTAGAGGATTCCCTCTGTCTATGGTGATGGTAGAACCTCCTCTCCTCTAGGTGTAGAGGATTCCCCCTGTCTATGGTGATGGTAGAACCTCCTCTCCTCTAGGTGTAGAGGATGCCCCATGTCTATGGTGATGATAGAACCTCCTCTCCTCTAGGTGTAGAGGATGCCCCCTGTTAATAGTGATGGTAAAACCGCCTCTCCTCTAGGTGTAGAGGATTCCCCCTGTCTATGGTGATGGTAGAACCTCCTCTCCTCTAGGTGTAGAGGATGCCCCCTGTCTATGGAGATGGTAGAACCTCCTCTCCTCTAGGTGTAGAGGATGCCCCCTGTCTATGGAGATGGTAGAACCTCCTCTCCTCTAGGTGTAGAGGATGTCCCCGTTCTATGGTGATGGTAGAACCTCCTCTCCTCCTGGTGTAGAGGATGCCTCCTTTCTATGGTGATGATGGAACCTCCTCTCCTCTAGGTGTAGAGGATGCCCCCTGTCTATGGAGATGGTAGAACCTCCTCTCCTCTAGGTGTAGAGGATGCCCCCTGTCTATGGAGATGGTAGAGCCTCCTCTCCTCTAGGTGTAGAGGACGTCCCCGTTCTATGGTGATGGTAGAACCTCCTCTCCTCTAGGTGTAGAGGATGTCCCCGTTCTATGGTGATGGTAGAACCTCCTCTCCTCTAGGTGTAGAGGATGCCCCCTGTCTATGGTGATGGTAGAACCTCGTCTCCTCTAGGTGTAGAGGATGCCCCCTGTCTATGGAGATGGTAGAACCTCCTCTCCTCTAGGTGTAGAGGATGTCCCCGTTCTATGGTGATGGTAGAGTCTCCTCTCCTCTAGGTGTAGAGGATGTCCCCGTTCTATGGTGATGGTAGAACCTCCTCTCCACTAGGTGTAGAGGATGCCCCCTGTCTATGGTGATGGTAGAACCTCCTCTCCTCTAGGTGTAGAGGATGTCCCCCGTCTATGGTGATGGTAGAACCTCCTCCCCTCTAGGTGTAGAGGATGCCCCCTGTCTATGGTGATGGTACAACCTCCTCTCCTCTAGGTGTAGGGGATGCACCCTGTCTATGGTGATGGTAGAACCTCTTCTCCTCTAGGTGTAGAGGATGCCCCCTGTCTATGGTGATGGTAAACCTCCTCTCCTCCAGAAGTAGAGGATGCCTCCTGTCTATGGTGATGGTAGAACCTCCTCTCCACTAGGTGTAGAGGATGCCCCCTGTCTATGGTGATGGTAGACCTCCTCTCCTCTAGGTGTAGAGGATGCCTCCTGTCTATGGTGATGGTAGAACCTCCTCTGCTCTAGAAGTAGAGGATGCCCCCTGTCTATGGTGATGGTAGAACCTTCTCTCCTCTAGGTGTAGAGGATGCCCCTGTCTATGGTGATGGTAGAACCTCCTCTCCTCTAGGTGTAGGGGATGCCCCCTGTCTATGGTGATGGTAGACCTCCTCTCCTCTAGGTGTAGAGGATGCCTCCTGTCTATGGTGATGGTAGAACCTCCTCTCCTCTAGAAGTAGAGGATGCCCCCTGTCTATGGTGATGGTAGAACCTTCTCTCCTCTAGGTGTAGAGGATGCCCCTGTCTATGGTGATGGTAGAACCTCCTCTCCTCTAGGTGTAGAGGATGCCCCCTGTCTATGGTGATGGTAGAACCCCCTCTCCTCTAGGTGTAAAGGAAGTCCCCCGTCTATAGTGATGGTAGAACCTCCTCCCCTCTAGGTGTAGAGGATGCCCCCTGTCTATGGTGATGGTACAACCTCCTCTCCTCTAGGTGTAGGGGATGCCCCCTGTCAATGGTGATGGTAGAACCTCCTCTCCTCTAGGTGTAGAGGATGCCCCCTGTCTATGGTGATGGTAGACCTTCTCTCCTCTATGTGTAGAGGATGCCCCCTGTCTATGGTGATGGTAGAACCTCCTCTCCTCTAGGTGTAGAGGATGCCCCCTGTCTATGGTGATGGTAGACCTCCTCTCCTCTAGGTGTAGAGGATGCCTCCTGTCTATGGTGATGGTAGAACCTCCTCTCCTCTAGAAGTAGAGGATGCCCCAGGTCTTTGGTGATGGTAGAACCTCCTCTCCTCTAGGTTTAGAGGATGCCCCCTGTCTATGGTGATGGTAGAACCTCCTCTCCTCTAGGTGTAGAGAATGCCCCCTGTCTATGGTGATGGTAGACCTCCTCTCCTCTAGGTGTAGAGGATGCCTCTTGTCTATGGTGATGGTAGAACCTCCTCTCCTCTAGAAGTAGAGGATGCCCCCTGTCTATGGTGATGGTAGAACCTTCTCTCCTCTAGGTGTAGAGGATGCCCCTGTCTATGGTGATGGTAGAACCTCCTCTCCTCTAGGTGTAGAGGATGTCCCCCGTCTATGGTGATGGTAGAACCTCCTCACCTCTAGGTGTAGAGGATGCCCCCTGTCTATGGTGATGGTACAACCTCCTCTCCTCTAGGTGTAGGGGATGCCCCCTGTCTATGGTGACGGTAGAACCTCCTCTCCTGTAGGTGTAGAGGATGCCCCCTGTCTATGGTGATGGTAGACCTTCTCTTCTCTATGTGTAGAGGATGCCCATGTCTATGGTGATGGTAGAACCTCCTCTCCTCTAGGTGTAGAGGATGCCCCCTGTCTATGGTGATGGTAGACCTCCTCTCCTCTAGGTGTAGAGGATGCCCCTGTCTATGGGGATGGTAGAACCTCCTTTCCTATAGGTGTAGAGGATGTCCCTGCCTATGGTGATGGTAGAACCTCCTCTCCTCTAGAAGTAGAGGATGCCCCCTGTCTATGGTGATGGTAGAACCTTCTCTCCTCTAGGTGTAGAGGATGCCCCTGTCTATGGTGAGGGTAGAGCCGCCTCTCCTCTGGGTGTAGAGGATGCCCCCTGTCTATGGTGATGGTAGAACCTCCTCTCCTCTAGGTGTAGAGGATGCCCCCTGTCTATAGTGATGGTAGAACCTCCTCTCCTCTAGGTGTAGAGGATGTCCCCTGTCTATGGTGATGGTAGAACCTACTCTCCTGTAGGTGTAGAGGATGCTTCCTGTCGATGGTGATGGTGAAACCTCCTCTCCTCTAGGTGTAGAGGATGCCCCCTGTCTACGGTGATGGTAGAATCTCCTCTTCTCTAGGTGTAGAGGATGCCCCCTGTCTATGGTGATGGTATTACCTCCTCTCCTCTAGGTGTAGAGGATAACCCCTGTCTATGGTGATGGTACAACCTCCTCTCCTTTAGGTGTAGGGGATGCACCCTGTCTATGGTGATGGTAGAACCTCCTCTCCTCTAGGTGTAGAGGATGCCCCCTGTCTATGGTGATGGTAAACCTCCTCTCCTCTAGGAGTAGAGGATGCCCCCTGTCTATGGTGATGGTAGAACCTTCTCTCCTCTAGGTGTAGAGGATGCCCCTGTCTATGGTGATGGTAGAACCTCCTCTCCTCTAGGTGTAGAGGATGTCCCCCGTCTATGGTGATGGTAGAACCTCCTCTCCTCTAGGTGTAGAGGATGCCCCCTTTCTATGGTGATGGAAGAACGTCCTCTCCTCTAGGTGTAGAGGATGCCCCCTGTCTATGGTGATGGTAGAACCTCCTCTCCTCTAGGTGTAGAGGATGCCCCCTGTCTATCGTGATGGTAGAACCTCCTCTCCTCTAGGTGTAGAGGATTCCCCCTGTCTGTGATGATGGTAGAACCTCCTCTCCTCTAGGTGTAGAGGATGCCCCCTGTCTATCGTGATGGTAGAACCTCCTCTCCCCTAGGTGTAGAGGATGCCCCTGTCTACGGTGATGGCAGAACCACCTCTCCTCTAGGTCTAGATCATGCCCCTTTTCTATAATGATGGTAGAACCACCTCTGCTCTAGGTGTAGAGGATGCCCCTGTCTACGGTGATGGTAGAACCTCCTCTCCTCTAGGTGTAGAGGATGCCCCAGGTCTATGGTGATGGTAGAACCTCCTCTCCTCTAGGTGTAGAGGATGCCCCCTGTCTATGGTGATGGTTGAACCCCCTCTTCTCTAGGTGTAGAGGATTCCCCCTGTCTATGGTGATGGTAGAACCTCCTCTCCTCTAGGTGTAGAGGATTCCCCCTGTCTATGGTGATGGTAGAACCTCCTCTCCTCTAGGTGTAGAGGATGCCCCATGTCTATGGTGATGATAGAACCTCCTCTCCTCTAGGTGTAGAGGATGCCCCCTGTTAATAGTGATGGTAAAACCGCCTCTCCTCTAGGTGTAGAGGATTCCCCCTGTCTATGGTGATGGTAGAACCTCCTCTCCTCTAGGTGTAGAGGATGCCCCCTGTCTATGGAGATGGTAGAACCTCCTCTCCTCTAGGTGTAGAGGATGCCCCCTGTCTATGGAGATGGTAGAACCTCCTCTCCTCTAGGTGTAGAGGATGTCCCCGTTCTATGGTGATGGTAGAACCTCCTCTCCTCCAGGTGTAGAGGATGCCTCCTTTCTATGGTGATGATGGAACCTCCTCTCCTCTAGGTGTAGAGGATGCCCCCTGTCTATGGAGATGGTAGAACCTCCTCTCCTCTAGGTGTAGAGGATGCCCCCTGTCTATGGAGATGGTAGAGCCTCCTCTCCTCTAGGTGTAGAGGACGTCCCCGTTCTATGGTGATGGTAGAACCTCCTCTCCTCTAGGTGTAGAGGATGTCCCCGTTCTATGGTGATGGTAGAACCTCCTCTCCTCTAGGTGTAGAGGATGCCCCCTGTCTATGGTGATGGTAGACCCTCGTCTCCTCTAGGTGTATAAGGATGCCCCCTGTCTATGGAGATGGTAGAACCTCCTCTCCTCTAGGTGTAGAGGATGTCCCCGTTCTATGGTGATGGTAGAGCCTCCTCTCCTCTAGGTGTAGAGGATGTCCCCGTTCTATGGTGATGGTAGAACCTCCTCTCCACTAGGTGTAGAGGATGCCCCCTGTCTATGGTGATGGTAGAACCTCCTCTCCTCTAGGTGTAGAGGATGTCCCCCGTCTATGGTGATGGTAGAACCTCCTCCCCTCTAGGTGTAGAGGATGCCCCCTGTCTATGGTGATGGTACAACCTCCTCTCCTCTAGGTGTAGGGGATGCACCCTGTCTATGGTGATGGTAGAACCTCCTCTCCTCTAGGTGTAGAGGATGCCCCCTGTATATGGTGATGGTAAACCTCCTCTCCTCCAGAAGTAGAGGATGCCTCCTGTCTATGGTGATGGTAGAACCTCCTCTCCACTAGGTGTAGAGGATGCCCCCTGTCTATGGTGATGGTAGACCTCCTCTCCTCTAGGTGTAGAGGATGCCTCCTGTCTATGGTGATGGTAGAACCTCCTCTGCTCTAGAAGTAGAGGATGCCCCCTGTCTATGGTGATGGTAGAACCTTCTCTCCTCTAGGTGTAGGGGATGCCCCCTGTCTATGGTGATGGTAGACCTCCTCTCCTCTAGGTGTAGAGGATGCCTCCTGTCTATGGTGATGGTAGAACCTCCTCTCCTCTAGAAGTAGAGGATGCCCCAGGTCTTTGGTGATGGTAGAACCTCCTCTCCTCTAGGTTTAGAGGATGCCCCCTGTCTATGGTGATGGTAGAACCTCCTCTCCTCTAGGTGTAGAGAATGCCCCCTGTCTATGGTGATGGTAGACCTCCTCTCCTCTAGGTGTAGAGGATGCCTCTTGTCTATGGTGATGGTAGAACCTCCTCTCCTCTAGAAGTAGAGGATGCCCCCTGTCTATGGTGATGGTAGAACCTTCTCTCCTCTAGGTGTAGAGGATGCCCCTGTCTATGGTGATGGTAGAACCTCCTCACCTCTAGGTGTAGAGGATGCCCCCTGTCTATGGTGATGGTACAACCTCCTCTCCTCTAGGTGTAGAGGATGCCCCCTGTCTATGGTGATGGTAGACCTTCTCTTCTCTATGTGTAGAGGATGCCCCATGTCTATGGTGATGGTAGAACCTCCTCTCCTCTAGGTGTAGAGGATGCCCCCTGTCTATGGTGATGGTAGACCTCCTCTCCTCTAGGTGTAGAGGATGCCCCTGTCTATGGGGATGGTAGAACCTCCTCTCCTCTAGAAGTAGAGGATGCCCCCTGTCTATGGTGATGGTAGAACCTTCTCTCCTCTAGGTGTAGAGGATGCCCCTGTCTATGGTGATGGTAGAACCTCCTCTCCTCTAGGTGTAGAGGATGCCCCCTGTCTATGGTGATGGTAGAACCTCCTCTCCTCTAGGTGTAGAGGAAGTCCCCCGTCTATAGTGATGGTAGAACCTCCTCCCCTCTAGGTGTAGAGGATGCCCCCTGTCTATGGTGATGGTACAACCTCCTCTCCTCTAGGTGTAGGGGATGCCCCCTGTCAATGGTGATGGTAGAACCTCCTCTCCTCTAGGTGTAGAGGATGCCCCCTGTCTATGGTGATGGTAGACCTTCTCTCCTCTATGTGTAGAGGATGCCCCCTGTCTATGGTGATGGTAGAACCTCCTCTCCTCTAGGTGTAGAGGATGCCCCCTGTCTATGGTGATGGTAGACCTCCTCTCCTCTAGGTGTAGAGGATGCCTCCTGTCTATGGTGATGGTAGAACCTCCTCTCCTCTAGAAGTAGAGGATGCCCCCTGTCTATGGTGATGGTAGAACCTTCTCTCCTCTAGGTGTAGAGGATGCCCCTGTCTATGGTGATGGTAGAACCTCCTCTCCTCTAGGTGTAGAGGATGTCCCCCGTCTATGGTGATGGTAGAACCTCCTCACCTCTAGGTGTAGAGGATGCCCCCTGTCTATGGTGATGGTACAACCTCCTCTCCTCTAGGTGTAGGGGATGCCCCCTGTCTATGGTGATGGTAGAACCTCCTCTCCTGTAGGTGTAGAGGATGCCCCCTGTCTATGGTGATGGTAGACCTTCTCTTCTCTATGTGTAGAGGATGCCCCATGTCTATGGTGATGGTAGAACCTCCTCTCCTCTAGGTGTAGAGGATGCCCCCTGTCTATGGTGATGGTAGACCTCCTCTCCTCTAGGTGTAGAGGATGCCCCTGTCTATGGGGATGGTAGAACCTCCTTTCCTATAGGTGTAGAGGATGTCCCTGCCTATGGTGATGGTAGAACCTCCTCTCCTCTAGAAGTAGAGGATGCCCCCTGTCTATGGTGATGGTAGAACCTTCTCTCCTCTAGGTGTAGAGGATGCCCCTGTCTATGGTGAGGGTAGAGCCGCCTCTCCTCTGGGTGTAGAGGATGCCCCCTGTCTATGGTGATGGTAGAACCTCCTCTCCTCTAGGTGTAGAGGATGCCCCCTGTCTATAGTGATGGTAGAACCTCCTCTCCTCTAGGTGTAGAGGATGTCCCCTGTCTATGGTGATGGTAGAACCTCCTCTCCTGTAGGTGTAGAGGATGCTTCCTGTCGATGGTGATGGTGAAACCTCCTCTCCTCTAGGTGTAGAGGATGCCCCCTGTCTATGGTGATGGTAGAATCTCCTCTTCTCTAGGTGTAGAGGATGCCCCCTGTCTATGGTGATGGTATTACCTCCTCTCCTCTAGGTGTAGAGGATTCCCCCTGTCTATGGTGATGGTACAACCTCCTCTCCTCTAGGTGTAGGGGATGCACCCTGTCTATGGTGATGGTAGAACCTCCTCTCCTCTAGGTGTAGAGGATGCCCCCTGTCTATGGTGATGGTAAACCTCCTCTCCTCCAGAAGTAGAGGATGCCTCCTGTCTATGGTGATGGTAGAACCTCCTCTCCTCTAGAAGTAGAGGATGCCCCCTGTCTATGGTGATGGTAGTACCTTCTCTCCTCTAGGTGTAGAGGATGCCCCTGTCTATGGTGATGGTAGAACCTCCTCTCCTCTAGGTGTAGAGGATGTCCCCCGTCTATGGTGATGGTAGAACCTCCTCTCCTCTAGGTGTAGAGGATGTCCCCGTTCTATGGTGATGGTAGAGCCTCCTCTCCTCTAGGTGTAGAGGATGTCCCCGTTCTATGGTGATGGTAGAACCTCCTCTCCACTAGGTGTAGAGGATGCCCCCTGTCTATGGTGATGGTAGAACCTCCTCTCCTCTAGGTGTAGAGGATGTCCCCCGTCTATGGTGATGGTAGAACCTCCTCCCCTCTAGGTGTAGAGGATGCCCCCTGTCTATGGTGATGGTACAACCTCCTCTCCTCTAGGTGTAGGGGATGCACCCTGTCTATGGTGATGGTAGAACCTCCTCTCCTCTAGGTGTAGAGGATGCCCTCTGTCTATGGTGATGGTAAACCTCCTCTCCTCCAGAAGTAGAGGATGCCTCCTGTCTATGGTGATGGTAGAACCTCCTCTCCACTAGGTGTAGAGGATGCCCCCTGTCTATGGTGATGGTAGACCTCCTCTCCTCTAGGTGTAGAGGATGCCTCCTGTCTATGGTGATGGTAGAACCTCCTCTGCTCTAGAAGTAGAGGATGCCCCCTGTCTATGGTGATGGTAGAACCTTCTCTCCTCTAGGTGTAGAGGATGCCCCTGTCTATGGTGATGGTAGAACCTCCTCTCCTCTAGGTGTAGGGGATGCCCCCTGTCTATGGTGATGGTAGACCTCCTCTCCTCTAGGTGTAGAGGATGCCTCCTGTCTATGGTGATGGTAGAACCTCCTCTCCTCTAGAAGTAGAGGATGCCCCCTGTTTATGGTGATGGTAGAACCTTCTCTCCTCTAGGTGTAGAGGATGCCCCTGTCTATGGTGATGGTAGAACCTCCTCTCCTCTAGGTGTAGAGGATGCCCCCTGTCTATGGTGATGGTAGAACCTCCTCTCCTCTAGGTGTAGAGGAAGTCCCCCGTCTATAGTGATGGTAGAACCTCCTCCCCTCTAGGTGTAGAGGATGCCCCCTGTCTATGGTGATGGTACAACCTCCTCTCCTCTAGGTGTAGGGGATGCCCCCTGTCAATGGTGATGGTAGAACCTCCTCTCCTCTAGGTGTAGAGGATGCCCCCTGTCTATGGTGATGGTAGACCTTCTCTCCTCTATGTGTAGAGGATGCCCCCTGTCTATGGTGATGGTAGAACCTCCTCTCCTCTAGGTGTAGAGGATGCCCCCTGTCTATGGTGATGGTAGACCTCCTCTCCTCTAGGTGTAGAGGATGCCTCCTGTCTATGGTGATGGTAGAACCTCCTCTCCTCTAGAAGTAGAGGATGCCCCAGGTCTTTGGTGATGGTAGAACCTCCTCTCCTCTAGGTTTAGAGGATGCCCCCTGTCTATGGTGATGGTAGAACCTCCTCTCCTCTAGGTGTAGAGAATGCCCCCTGTCTATGGTGATGGTAGACCTCCTCTCCTCTAGGTGTAGAGGATGCCTCTTGTCTATGGTGATGGTAGAACCTCCTCTCCTCTAGAAGTGGAGGATGCCCCCTGTCTATGGTGATGGTAGAACCTTCTCTCCTCTAGGTGTAGAGGATGCCCCTGTCTATGGTGATGGTAGAACCTCCTCTCCTCTAGGTGTAGAGGATGTCCCCCGTCTATGGTGATGGTAGAACCTCCTCACCTCTAGGTGTAGAGGATGCCCCCTGTCTATGGTGATGGTACAACCTCCTCTCCTCTAGGTGTAGGGGATGCCCCCTGTCTATGGTGATGGTAGAACCTCCTCTCCTGTAGGTGTAGAGGATGCCCCCTGTCTATGGTGATGGTAGACCTTCTCTTCTCTATGTGTAGAGGATGCCCCATGTCTATGGTGATGGTAGAACCTCCTCTCCTCTAGGTGTAGAGGATGCCCCCTGTCTATGGTGATGGTAGACCTCCTCTTCTCTAGGTGTAGAGGATGCCCCTGTCTATGGGGATGGTAGAACCTCCTTTCCTATAGGTGTAGAGGATGTCCCTGCCTATGGTGATGGTAGAACCTCCTCTCCTCTAGAAGTAGAGGATGCCCCCTGTCTATGGTGATGGTAGAACCTTCTCTCCTCTAGGTGTAGAGGATGCCCCTGTCTATGGTGAGGGTAGAGCCGCCTCTCCTCTGGGTGTAGAGGATGCCCCCTGTCTACGGTGATGGTAGACCTCCTCTCCTCTAGGTGTAGAGGATGTCCCTGCCTATGGTGATGGTAGAACCTCCTCTCCTCTAGAAGTAGAGGATGCCCCCTGTCTATGGTGATGGTAGAACCTTCTCTCCTCTAGGTGTAGAGGATGCCCCCTGTCTATGGTGATGGTAGTACCTTCTCTCCTCTAGGTGTAGAGGATGCCCCTGTCTATGGTGATGGTAGAACCTCCTCTCCTCTAGGTGTAGAGGATGTCCCCCGTCTATGGTGATGGTAGAACCTCCTCACCTCTAGGTGTAGAGGATGCCCCCTGTCTATGGTGATGGTACAACCTCCTCTCCTCTAGGTGTAGGGGATGCCCCCTGTCTATGGTGACGGTAGAACCTCCTCTACTGTAGGTGTAGAGGATGCCCCCTGTCTATGGTGATGGTAGACCTTCTCTTCTCTATGTGTAGAGGATGCCCCATGTCTATGGTGATGGTAGAACCTCCTCTCCTCTAGGTGTAGAGGATGCCCCCTGTCTATGGTGATGGTAGACCTCCTCTCCTCTAGGTGTAGAGGATGCCCCTGTCTATGGGGATGGTAGAACCTCCTTTCCTATAGGTGTAGAGGATGTCCCTGCCTATGGTGATGGTAGAACCTCCTCTGCTCTAGAAGTAGAGGATGCCCCCTGTCTATGGTGATGGTAGAACCTTCTCTCCTCTAGGTGTAGAGGATGCCCCTTTCTATGGTGAGGGTAGAGCCGCCTCTCCTCTGGGTGTAGAGGATGCCCCCTGTCTATGGTGATGGTAGAACCTCCTCTCCTCTAGGTGTAGAGGATGCCCCCTGTCTATAGTGATGGTAGAACCTCCTCTCCTCTAGGTGTAGAGGATGTCCCCTGTCTATGGTGATGGTAGAACCTCCTCTCCTGTAGGTGTAGAGGATGCTTCCTGTCGATGGTGATGGTGAAACCTCCTCTCCTCTAGGTGTAGAGGATGCCCCCTGTCTATGGTGATGGTAGAATCTCCTCTTCTCTAGGTGTAGAGGATGCCCCCTGTCTATGGTGATGGTATTACCTCCTCTCCTCTAGGTGTAGAGGATAACCCCTGTCTATGGTGATGGTACATCCTCCTCTCCTTTAGGTGCAGGGGATGCACCCTGTCTATGGTGATGGTAGAACCTCCTCTCCTCTAGGTGTAGAGGATGCCCCCTGTCTATGGTGATGGTAAACCTCCTCTCCTCTAGGAGTAGAGGATGCCCCCTGTCTATGGTGATGGTAGAACCTTCTCTCCTCTAGGTGTAGAGGATGCCCCTGTCTATGGTGATGGTAGAACCTCCTCTCCTCTAGGTGTAGAGGATGTCCCCCGTCTATGGTGATGGTAGAACCTCCTCTCCTCTAGGTGTAGAGGATGCCCCCTTTCTATGGTGATGGAAGAACGTCCTCTCCTCTAGGTGTAGAGGATGCCCCCTGTCTATGGTGATGGTAGAACCTCCTCTCCTCTAGGTGTAGAGGATGCCCCCTGTCTATCGTGATGGTAGAACCTCCTCTCCTCTAGGTGTAGAGGATTCCCCCTGTCTGTGATGATGGTAGAACCTCCTCTCCTCTAGGTGTAGAGGATGCCCCCTGTCTATCGTGATGGTAGAACCTCCTCTCCCCTAGGTGTAGAGGATGCCCCTGTCTACGGTGATGGCAGAACCACCTCTCCTCTAGGTCTAGATCATGCCCCTTTTCTATAATGATGGTAGAACCACCTCTGCTCTAGGTGTAGAGGATGCCCCTGTCTACGGTGATGGTAGAACCTCCTCTCCTCTAGGTGTAGAGGATGCCCCAGGTCTATGGTGATGGTAGAACCTCCTCTCCTCTAGGTGTAGAGGATGCCCCCTGTCTATGGTGATGGTTGAACCTTCTCTTCTCTAGGTGTAGAGGATTCCCCCTGTCTATGGTGATGGTAGACCTCCTCTCCTCTAGGTGTAGAGGATGCCTCCTGTCTATGGTGATGGTAGAACCTCCTCTCCTCTAGAAGTAGAGGATGCCCCAGGTCTTTGGTGATGGTAGAACCTCCTCTCCTCTAGGTTTAGAGGATGCCCCCTGTCTATGGTGATGGTAGAACCTCCTCTCCTCTAGGTGTAGAGGATTCCCCCTGTCTATGGTGATGGTAGAACCTCCTCTCCTCTAGGTGTAGAGGATGCCCCCTGTCTATGGAGATGGTAGAACCTCCTCTCCTCTAGGTGTAGAGGATGCCCCCTGTCTATGGAGATGGTAGAACCTCCTCTCCTCTAGGTGTAGAGGATGTCCCCGTTCTATGGTGATGGTAGAACCTCCTCTCCTCCAGGTGTAGAGGATGCCTCCTTTCTATGGTGATGATGGAACCTCCTCTCCTCTAGGTGTAGAGGATGCCCCCTGTCTATGGAGATGGTAGAACCTCCTCTCCTCTAGGTGTAGAGGATGCCCCCTGTCTATGGAGATGGTAGAGCCTCCTCTCCTCTAGGTGTAGAGGACGTCCCCGTTCTATGGTGATGGTAGAACCTCCTCTCCTCTAGGTGTAGAGGATGTCCCCGTTCTATGGTGATGGTAGAACCTCCTCTCCTCTAGGTGTAGAGGATGCCCCCTGTCTATGGTGATGGTAGACCCTCGTCTCCTCTAGGTGTATAAGGATGCCCCCTGTCTATGGAGATGGTAGAACCTCCTCTCCTCTAGGTGTACAGGATGTCCCCGTTCTATGGTGATGGTAGAGCCTCCTCTCCTCTAGGTGTAGAGGATGTCCCCGTTCTATGGTGATGGTAGAACCTCCTCTCCACTAGGTGTAGAGGATGCCCCCTGTCTATGGTGATGGTAGAACCTCCTCTCCTCTAGGTGTAGAGGATGTCCCCCGTCTATGGTGATGGTAGAACCTCCTCCCCTCTAGGTGTAGAGGATGCCCCCTGTCTATGGTGATGGTACAACCTCCTCTCCTCTAGGTGTAGGGGATGCACCCTGTCTATGGTGATGGTAGAACCTCCTCTCCTCTAGGTGTAGAGGATGCCCCCTGTCTATGGTGATGGTAAACCTCCTCTCCTCCAGAAGTAGAGGATGCCTCCTGTCTATGGTGATGGTAGAACCTCCTCTCCACTAGGTGTAGAGGATGCCCCCTGTCTATGGTGATGGTAGACCTCCTCTCCTCTAGGTGTAGAGGATGCCTCCTGTCTATGGTGATGGTAGAACCTCCTCTGCTCTAGAAGTAGAGGATGCCCCCTGTCTATGGTGATGGTAGAACCTTCTCTCCTCTAGGTGTAGGGGATGCCCCCTGTCTATGGTGATGGTAGACCTCCTCTCCTCTAGGTGTAGAGGATGCCTCCTGTCTATGGTGATGGTAGAACCTCCTCTCCTCTAGAAGTAGAGGATGCCCCAGGTCTTTGGTGATGGTAGAACCTCCTCTCCTCTAGGTTTAGAGGATGCCCCCTGTCTATGGTGATGGTAGAACCTCCTCTCCTCTAGGTGTAGAGAATGCCCCCTGTCTATGGTGATGGTAGACCTCCTCTCCTCTAGGTGTAGAGGATGCCTCTTGTCTATGGTGATGGTAGAACCTCCTCTCCTCTAGAAGTAGAGGATGCCCCCTGTCTATGGTGATGGTAGAACCTTCTCTCCTCTAGGTGTAGAGGATGCCCCTGTCTATGGTGATGGTAGAACCTCCTCTCCTCTAGGTGTAGAGGATGTCCCCCGTCTATGGTGATGGTAGAACCTCCTCACCTCTAGGTGTAGAGGATGCCCCCTGTCTATGGTGATGGTACAACCTCCTCTCCTCTAGGTGTAGGGGATGCCCCCTGTCTATGGTGATGGTAGAACCTCCTCTCCTGTAGGTGTAGAGGATGCCCCCTGTCTATGGTGATGGTAGACCTTCTCTTCTCTATGTGTAGAGGATGCCCCATGTCTATGGTGATGGTAGAACCTCCTCTCCTCTAGGTGTAGAGGATGCCCCCTGTCTATGGTGATGGTAGAACTCCTCTCCTCTAGGTGTAGAGGATGCCCCTGTCTATGGGGATGGTAGAACCTCCTCTCCTCTAGAAGTAGAGGATGCCCCCTGTCTATGGTGATGGTAGAACCTTCTCTCCTCTAGGTGTAGAGGATGCCCCTGTCTATGGTGATGGTAGAACCTCCTCTCCTCTAGGTGTAGAGGATGCCCCCTGTCTATGGTGATGGTAGAACCTCCTCTCCTCTAGGTGTAGAGGAAGTCCCCCGTCTATAGTGATGGTAGAACCTCCTCCCCTCTAGGTGTAGAGGATGCCCCCTGTCTATGGTGATGGTACAACCTCCTCTCCTCTAGGTGTAGGGGATGCCCCCTGTCAATGGTGATGGTAGAACCTCCTCTCCTCTAGGTGTAGAGGATGCCCCCTGTCTATGGTGATGGTAGACCTTCTCTCCTCTATGTGTAGAGGATGCCCCCTGTCTATGGTGATGGTAGAACCTCCTCTCCTCTAGGTGTAGAGGATGCCCCCTGTCTATGGTGATGGTAGACCTCCTCTCCTCTAGGTGTAGAGGATGCCTCCTGTCTATGGTGATGGTAGAACCTCCTCTCCTCTAGAAGTAGAGGATGCCCCAGGTCTTTGGTGATGGTAGAACCTCCTCTCCTCTAGGTTTAGAGGATGCCCCCTGTCTATGGTGATGGTAGAACCTCCTCTCCTCTAGGTGTAGAGAATGCCCCCTGTCTATGGTGATGGTAGACCTCCTCTCCTCTAGGTGTAGAGGATGCCTCTTGTCTATGGTGATGGTAGAACCTCCTCTCCTCTAGAAGTAGAGGATGCCCCCTGTCTATGGTGATGGTAGAACCTTCTCTCCTCTAGGTGTAGAGGATGCCCCTGTCTATGGTGATGGTAGAACCTCCTCTCATCTAGGTGTAGAGGATGTCCCCCGTCTATGGTGATGGTAGAACCTCCTCACCTCTAGGTGTAGAGGATGCCCCCTGTCTATGGTGATGGTACAACCTCCTCTCCTCTAGGTGTAGGGGATGCCCCCTGTCTATGGTGATGGTAGAACCTCCTCTCCTGTAGGTGTAGAGGATGCCCCCTGTCTATGGTGATGGTAGACCTTCTCTTCTCTATGTGTAGAGGATGCCCCATGTCTATGGTGATGGTAGAACCTCCTCTCCTCTAGGTGTAGAGGATGCCCCCTGTCTATGGTGATGGTAGACCTCCTCTCCTCTAGGTGTAGAGGATGCCCCTGTCTATGGGGATGGTAGAACCTCCTTTCCTATAGGTGTAGAGGATGTCCCTGCCTATGGTGATGGTAGAACCTCCTCTCCTCTAGAAGTAGAGGATGCCCCCTGTCTATGGTGATGGTAGAACCTTCTCTCCTCTAGGTGTAGAGGATGCCCCTGTCTATGGTGAGGGTAGAGCCGCCTCTCCTCTGGGTGTAGAGGATGCCCCCTGTCTATGGTGATGGTAGAACCTCCTCTCCTCTAGGTGTAGAGGATGCCCCCTGTCTATAGTGATGGTAGAACCTCCTCTCCTCTAGGTGTAGAGGATGTCCCCTGTCTATGGTGATGGTAGAACCTCCTCTCCTGTAGGTGTAGAGGATGCTTCCTGTCGATGGTGATGGTGAAACCTCCTCTCCTCTAGGTGTAGAGGATGCCCCCTGTCTATGGTGATGGTATTACCTCCTCTCCTCTAGGTGTAGAGGATTCCCCCTGTCTATGGTGATGGTACAACCTCCTCTCCTCTAGGTGTAGGGGATGCACCCTGTCTATGGTGATGGTAGAACCTCCTCTCCTCTAGGTGTAGAGGATGCCCCCTGTCTATGGTGATGGTAAACCTCCTCTCCTCCAGAAGTAGAGGATGCCTCCTGTCTATGGTGATGGTAGAACCTCCTCTCCTCTAGAAGTAGAGGATGCCCCCTGTCTATGGTGATGGTAGTACCTTCTCTCCTCTAGGTGTAGAGGATGCCCCTGTCTATGGTGATGGTAGAACCTCCTCTCCTCTAGGTGTAGAGGATGTCCCCCGTCTATGGTGATGGTAGAACCTCCTCTCCTCTAGGTGTAGAGGATGTCCCCGTTCTATGGTGATGGTAGAGCCTCCTCTCCTCTAGGTGTAGAGGATGTCCCCGTTCTATGGTGATGGTAGAACCTCCTCTCCACT
This sequence comes from Engystomops pustulosus, assembly GCF_040894005.1. NCBI lineage: Eukaryota > Metazoa > Chordata > Amphibia > Anura > Leptodactylidae > Engystomops > Engystomops pustulosus. The sequence continues at coordinate 253,065,989 of NC_092412.1, read as the reverse complement.
AGGTGTAGAGGATGCCCCCTGTCTATGGTGATGGTAGAACCTCCTCTCCTCTAGGTGTAGAGGATGTCCCCCGTCTATGGTGATGGTAGAACCTCCTCCCCTCTAGGTGTAGAGGATGCCCCCTGTCTATGGTGATGGTACAACCTCCTCTCCTCTAGGTGTAGGGGATGCACCCTGTCTATGGTGATGGTAGAACCTCCTCTCCTCTAGGTGTAGAGGATGCCCCCTGTCTATGGTGATGGTAAACCTCCTCTCCTCCAGAAGTAGAGGATGCCTCCTGTCTATGGTGATGGTAGAACCTCCTCTCCACTAGGTGTAGAGGATGCCCCCTGTCTATGGTGATGGTAGACCTCCTCTCCTCTAGGTGTAGAGGATGCCTCCTGTCTATTATGATGGTAGAACCTCCTCTGCTCTAGAAGTAGAGGATGCCCCCTGTCTATGGTGATGGTAGAACCTTCTCTACTCTAGGTGTAGAGGATGCCCCTGTCTATGGTGATGGTAGAACCTCCTCTCCTCTAGGTGTAGGGGATGCCCCCTGTCTATGGTGATGGTAGACCTCCTCTCCTCTAGGTGTAGAGGATGCCTCCTGTCTATGGTGATGGTAGAACCTCCTCTCCTCTAGAAGTAGAGGATGCCCCCTGTCTATGGTGATGGTAGAACCTTCTCTCCTCTAGGTGTAGAGGATGCCCCTGTCTATGGTGATGGTAGAACCTCCTCTCCTCTAGGTGTAGAGGATGCCCCCTGTCTATGGTGATGGTAGAACCTCCTCTCCTCTAGGTGTAGAGGAAGTCCCCCGTCTATAGTGATGGTAGAACCTCCTCCCCTCTAGGTGTAGAGGATGCCCCCTGTCTATGGTGATGGTACAACCTCCTCTCCTCTAGGTGTAGGGGATGCCCCCTGTCAATGGTGATGGTAGAACCTCCTCTCCTCTAGGTGTAGAGGATGCCCCCTGTCTATGGTGATGGTAGACCTTCTCTCCTCTATGTGTAGAGGATGCCCCCTGTCTATGGTGATGGTAGAACCTCCTCTCCTCTAGGTGTAGAGGATGCCCCCTGTCTATGGTGATGGTAGACCTCCTCTCCTCTAGGTGTAGAGGATGCCTCCTGTCTATGGTGATGGTAGAACCTCCTCTCCTCTAGAAGTAGAGGATGCCCCAGGTCTTTGGTGATGGTAGAACCTCCTCTCCTCTAGGTTTAGAGGATGCCTCTTGTCTATGGTGATGGTAGAACCTCCTCTCCTCTAGAAGTGGAGGATGCCCCCTGTCTATGGTGATGGTAGAACCTTCTCTCCTCTAGGTGTAGAGGATGCCCCTGTCTATGGTGATGGTAGAACCTCCTCTCCTCTAGGTGTAGAGGATGTCCCCCGTCTATGGTGATGGTAGAACCTCCTCACCTCTAGGTGTAGAGGATGCCCCCTGTCTATGGTGATGGTACAACCTCCTCTCCTCTAGGTGTAGGGGATGCCCCCTGTCTATGGTGATGGTAGAACCTCCTCTCCTGTAGGTGTAGAGGATGCCCCCTGTCTATGGTGATGGTAGACCTTCTCTTCTCTATGTGTAGAGGATGCCCCATGTCTATGGTGATGGTAGAACCTCCTCTCCTCTAGGTGTAGAGGATGCCCCCTGTCTATGGTGATGGTAGACCTCCTCTCCTCTAGGTGTAGAGGATGCCCCTGTCTATGGGGATGGTAGAACCTCCTTTCCTATAGGTGTAGAGGATGTCCCTGCCTATGGTGATGGTAGAACCTCCTCTCCTCTAGAAGTAGAGGATGCCCCCTGTCTATGGTGATGGTAGAACCTTCTCTCCTCTAGGTGTAGAGGATGCCCCTGTCTATGGTGAGGGTAGAGCCGCCTCTCCTCTGGGTGTAGAGGATGCCCCCTGTCTATGGTGATGGTAGACCTCCTCTCCTCTAGGTGTAGAGGATGCCCCTGTCTATGGGGATGGTAGAACCTCCTTTCCTATAGGTGTAGAGGATGTCCCTGCCTATGGTGATGGTAGAACCTCCTCTCCTCTAGAAGTAGAGGATGCCCCCTGTCTATGGTGATGGTAGAACCTTCTCTCCTCTAGGTGTAGAGGATGCCCCCTGTCTATGGTGATGGTAGTACCTTCTCTCCTCTAGGTGTAGAGGATGCCCCTGTCTATGGTGATGGTAGAACCTCCTCTCCTCTAGGTGTAGAGGATGTCCCCCGTCTATGGTGATGGTAGAACCTCCTCTCCTCTAGGTGTAGAGGATGCCCCCTTTCTATGGTGATGGAAGAACGTCCTCTCCTCTAGGTGTAGAGGATGCCCCCTGTCTATGGTGATGGTAGAACCTCCTCTCCTCTAGGTGTAGAGGATGCCCCCTGTCTATGGTGATGGTAGAACCTCCTCTCCTCTAGGTGTAGAGGATTCCCCCTGTCTGTGATGATGGTAGAACCTCCTCTAGGTGTAGAGGATGCCCCCTGTCTATCGTGATGGTAGAACCTCCTCTCCCCTAGGTGTAGAGGATGCCCCTGTCTACGGTGATGGCAGAACCACCTCTCCTCTAGGTCTAGATCATGCCCCTTTTCTATAATGATGGTAGAACCACCTCTGCTCTAGGTGTAGAGGATGCCCCTGTCTACGGTGATGGTAGAACCTCCTCTCCTCTAGGTGTAGAGGATGCCCCAGGTCTATGGTGATGGTAGAACCTCCTCTCCTCTAGGTGTAGAGGATGCCCCCTGTCTATGGTGATGGTAGAACCCCCTCTTCTCTAGGTGTAGAGGATTCCCCCTGTCTATGGTGATGGTAGAACCTCCTCTCCTCTAGGTGTAGAGGATTCCCCCTGTCTATGGTGATGGTAGAACCTCCTCTCCTCTAGGTGTAGAGGATGCCCCATGTCTATGGTGATGATAGAACCTACTCTCCTCTAGGTGTAGAGGATGCCCCCTGTTAATAGTGATGGTAAAACCGCCTCTTCTCTAGGTGTAGAGGATTCCCCCTGTCTATGGTGATGGTAGAACCTCCTCTCCTCTAGGTGTAGAGGATGCCCCCTGTCTATGGAGATGGTAGAACCTCCTCTCCTCTAGGTGTAGAGGATGCCCCTTGTCTATGGAGATGGTAGAACCTCCTCTCCTCTAGGTGTAGAGGATGTCCCCGTTCTATGGTGATGGTAGAACCTCCTCTCCTCCAGGTGTAGAGGATGCCTCCTTTCTATGGTGATGATGGAACCTCCTCTCCTCTAGGTGTAGAGGATGCCCCCTGTCTATGGAGATGGTAGAACCTCCTCTCCTCTAGGTGTAGAGGATGCCCCCTGTCTATGGAGATGGTAGAGCCTCCTCTCCTCTAGGTGTAGAGGACGTCCCCGTTCTATGGTGATGGTAGAACCGCCTCTCCTCTAGGTGTAGAGGATGTCCCCGTTCTATGGTGATGGTAGAACCTCCTCTCCTCTAGGTGTAGAGGATGCCCCCTGTCTATGGTGATGGTAGACCCTCGTCTCCTCTAGGTGTATAAGGATGCCCCCTGTCTATGGAGATGGTAGAACCTCCTCTCCTCTAGGTGTAGAGGATGTCCCCGTTCTATGGTGATGGTAGAGCCTCCTCTCCTCTAGGTGTAGAGGATGTCCCCGTTCTATGGTGATGGTAGAACCTCCTCTCCACTAGGTGTAGAGGATGCCCCCTGTCTATGGTGATGGTAGAACCTCCTCTCCTCTAGGTGTAGAAGATGTCCCCCGTCTATGGTGATGGTAGAACCTCCTCCCCTCTAGGTGTAGAGGATGCCTCCTGTCTATGGTGATGGTACAACCTCCTCTCCTCTAGGTGTAGGGGATGCACCCTGTCTATGGTGATGGTAGAACCTCCTCTCCTCTAGGTGTAGAGGATGCCCCCTGTCTATGGTGATGGTAAACCTCCTCTCCTCCAGAAGTAGAGGATGCCTCCTGTCTATGGTGATGGTAGAACCTCCTCTCCACTAGGTGTAGAGGATGCCCCCTGTCTATGGTGATGGTAGACCTCCTCTCCTCTAGGTGTAGAGGATGCCTCCTGTCTATGGTGATGGTAGAACCTCCTCTGCTCTAGAAGTAGAGGATGCCCCCTGTCTATGGTGATGGTAGAACCTTCTCTCCTCTAGGTGTAGAGGATGCCCCTGTCTATGGTGATGGTAGAACCTCCTCTCCTCTAGGTGTAGGGGATGCCCCCTGTCTATGGTGATGGTAGACCTCCTCTCCTCTAGGTGTAGAGGATGCCTCCTGTCTATGGTGATGGTAGAACCTCCTCTCCTCTAGAAGTAGAGGATGCCCCCTGTTTATGGTGATGGTAGAACCTTCTCTCCTCTAGGTGTAGAGGATGCCCCTGTCTATGGTGATGGTAGAACCTCCTCTCCTCTAGGTGTAGAGGATGCCCCCTGTCTATGGTGATGGTAGAACCTCCTCTCCTCTAGGTGTAGAGGAAGTCCCCCGTCTATAGTGATGGTAGAACCTCCTCCCCTCTAGGTGTAGAGGATGCCCCCTGTCTATGGTGATGGTACAACCTCCTCTCCTCTAGGTGTAGGGGATGCCCCCTGTCAATGGTGATGGTAGAACCTCCTCTCCTCTAGGTGTAGAGGATGCCCCCTGTCTATGGTGATGGTAGACCTTCTCTCCTCTATGTGTAGAGGATGCCCCCTGTCTATGGTGATGGTAGAACCTCCTCTCCTCTAGGTGTAGAGGATGCCCCCTGTCTATGGTGATGGTAGACCTCCTCTCCTCTAGGTGTAGAGGATGCCTCCTGTCTATGGTGATGGTAGAACCTCCTCTCCTCTAGAAGTAGAGGATGCCCCAGGTCTTTGATGATGGTAGAACCTCCTCTCCTCTAGGTTTAGAGGATGCCCCCTGTCTATGGTGATGGTAGAACCTCCTCTCCTCTAGGTGTAGAGAATGCCCCCTGTCTATGGTGATGGTAGACCTCCTCTCCTCTAGGTGTAGAGGATGCCTCTTGTCTATGGTGATGGTAGAACCTCCTCTCCTCTAGAAGTAGAGGATGCCCCCTGTCTATGGTGATGGTAGAACCTTCTCTCCTCTAGGTGTAGAGGATGCCCCTGTCTATGGTGATGGTAGAACCTCCTCTCCTCTAGGTGTAGAGGATGTCCCCCGTCTATGGTGATGGTAGAACCTCCTCACCTCTAGGTGTAGAGGATGCCCCCTGTCTATGGTGATGGTACAACCTCCTCTCCTCTAGGTGTAGGGGATGCCCCCTGTCTATGGTGATGGTAGAACCTCCTCTCCTGTAGGTGTAGAGGATGCCCCCTGTCTATGGTGATGGTAGACCTTCTCTTCTCTATGTGTAGAGGATGCCCCATGTCTATGGTGATGGTAGAACCTCCTCTCCTCTAGGTGTAGAGGATGCCCCCTGTCTATGGTGATGGTAGACCTCCTCTCCTCTAGGTGTAGAGGATGCCCCTGTCTATGGGGATGGTAGAACCTCCTTTCCTATAGGTGTAGAGGATGTCCCTGCCTATGGTGATGGTAGAACCTCCTCTCCTCTAGAAGTAGAGGATGCCCCCTGTCTATGGTGATGGTAGAACCTTCTCTCCTCTAGGTGTAGAGGATGCCCCTGTCTATGGTGAGGGTAGAGCCGCCTCTCCTCTGGGTGTAGAGGATGCCCCCTGTCTATGGTGATGGTAGAACCTCCTCTCCTCTAGGTGTAGAGGATGCCCCCTGTCTATAGTGATGGTAGAACCTCCTCTCCTCTAGGTGTAGAGGATGTCCCCTGTCTATGGTGATGGTAGAACCTCCTCTCCTGTAGGTGTAGAGGATGCTTCCTGTCGATGGTGATGGTGAAACCTCCTCTCCTCTAGGTGTAGAGGATGCCCCCTTTCTATGGTGATGGTAGAATCTCCTCTTCTCTAGGTGTAGAGGATGCCCCCTGTCTATGGTGATGGTATTACCTCCTCTCCTCTAGGTGTAGAGGATTCCCCCTGTCTATGGTGATGGTACAACCTCCTCTCCTCTAGGTGTAGGGGATGCACCCTGTCTATGGTGATGGTAGAACCTCCTCTCCTCTAGGTGTAGAGGATGCCCCCTGTCTATGGTGATGGTAAACCTCCTCTCCTCCAGAAGTAGAGGATGCCTCCTGTCTATGGTGATGGTAGAACCTCCTCTCCTCTAGAAGTAGAGGATGCCCCCTGTCTATGGTGATGGTAGAACCTTCTCTCCTCTAGGTGTAGAGGATGCCCCTGTCTATGGTGATGGTAGAACCTCCTCTCCTCTAGGTGTAGAGGATGTCCCCCGTCTATGGTGATGGTAGAACCTCCTCTCCTCTAGGTGTAGAGGATGCCCCCTTTCTATGGTGATGGAAGAACGTCCTCTCCTCTAGGTGTAGAGGATGCCCCCTGTCTATGGTGATGGTAGAACCTCCTCTCCTCTAGGTGTTGAGGATGCCCCCTGTCTATCGTGATGGTAGAACCTCCTCTCCTCTAGGTGTAGAGGATTCCCCCTGTCTGTGATGATGGTAGAACCTCCTCTCCTCTAGGTGTAGAGGATGCCCCCTGTCTATCGTGATGGTAGAACCTCCTCTCCCCTCGGTGTAGAGGATGCCCCTGTCTACGGTGATGGCAGAACCACCTCTCCTCTAGGTCTAGATCATGCCCCTTTTCTATAATGATGGTAGAACCACCTCTGCTCTAGGTGTAGAGGATGCCCCTGTCTACGGTGATGGTAGAACCTCCTCTCCTCTAGGTGTAGAGGATGCCCCAGGTCTATGGTGATGGTAGAACCTCCTCTCCTCTAGGTGTAGAGGATGCCCCCTGTCTATGGTGATGGTAGAACCCCCTCTTCTCTAGGTGTAGAGGATTCCCCCTGTCTATGGTGATGGTAGAACCTCCTCTCCTCTAGGTGTAGAGGATGCCCCATGTCTATGGTGATGATAGAACCTCCTCTCCTCTAGGTGTAGAGGATGCCCCCTGTTAATAGTGATGGTTAAACCGCCTCTCCTCTAGGTGTAGAGGATTCCCCCTGTCTATGGTGATGGTAGAACCTCCTCTCCTCTAGGTGTAGAGGATGCCCCCTGTCTATGGAGATGGTAGAACCTCCTCTCCTCTAGGTGTAGAGGATGCCCCCTGTCTATGGAGATGGTAGAACCTCCTCTCCTCTAGGTGTAGAGGATGTCCCCGTTCTATGGTGATGGTAGAACCTCCTCTCCTCCAGGTGTAGAGGATGCCTCCTTTCTATGGTGATGATGGAACCTCCTCTCCTCTAGGTGTAGAGGATGCCCCCTGTCTATGGAGATGGTAGAACCTCCTCTCCTCTAGGTGTAGAGGATGCCCCCTGTCTATGGAGATGGTAGAGCCTCCTCTCCTCTAGGTGTAGAGGACGTCCCCGTTCTATGGTGATGGTAGAACCTCCTCTCCTCTAGGTGTAGAGGATGTCCCCGTTCTATGGTGATGGTAGAACCTCCTCTCCTCTAGGTGTAGAGGATGCCCCCTGTCTATGGTGATGGTAGACCCTCGTCTCCTCTAGGTGTATAAGGATGCCCCCTGTCTATGGAGATGGTAGAACCTCCTCTCCTCTAGGTGTAGAGGATGTCCCCGTTCTATGGTGATGGTAGAGCCTCCTCTCCTCTAGGTGTAGAGGATGTCCCCGTTCTATGGTGATGGTAGAACCTCCTCTCCACTAGGTGTAGAGGATGCCCCCTGTCTATGGTGATGGTAGAACCTCCTCTCCTCTAGGTGTAGAAGATGTCCCCCGTCTATGGTGATGGTAGAACCTCCTCCCCTCTAGGTGTAGAGGATGCCCCCTGTCTATGGTGATGGTACAACCTCCTCTCCTCTAGGTGTAGGGGATGCACCCTGTCTATGGTGATGGTAGAACCTCCTCTCCTCTAGGTGTAGAGGATGCCCCCTGTCTATGGTGATGGTAAACCTCCTCTCCTCCAGAAGTAGAGGATGCCTCCTGTCTATGGTGATGGTAGAACCTCCTCTCCACTAGGTGTAGAGGATGCCCCCTGTCTATGGTGATGGTAGACCTCCTCTCCTCTAGGTGTAGAGGATGCCTCCTGTCTATGGTGATGGTAGAACCTCCTCTGCTCTAGAAGTAGAGGATGCCCCCTGTCTATGGTGATGGTAGAACCTTCTCTCCTCTAGGTGTAGAGGATGCCCCTGTCTATGGTGATGGTAGAACCTCCTCTCCTCTAGGTGTAGGAGATGCCCCCTGTCTATGGTGATGGTAGACCTCCTCTCCTCTAGGTGTAGAGGATGCCTCCTGTCTATGGTGATGGTAGAACCTCCTCTCCTCTAGAAGTAGAGGATGCCCCCTGTCTATGGTGATAGTAGAACCTTCTCTCCTCTAGGTGTAGAGCAGGGGTAGGGAACCTATGGCTCGGGAGCCAGATGTGGCTCTTTTGTTGGCTGCATCTGGCTCTCAGACAGATCTTTAATAAATAGTGATGACTGCTGTGCGTGTCTTAGACTGATCAAAGGACACAGGCAGCAATGTTACCGCTGCCTATGTCCTTTGTGTGACCCAGGTGCCATCGCCGCCATCGTCTAAGCCAGTGGTTCTCAACCTTTCTAAGGCTGTGACCCCGCAATACAGTTCCTCATGTTGTGGTGACCCCAAACCATGCAACTCGCAGTAAAAACACAATAAAATTGCGGCTCCGATGGCGACCCCCGGTTTGGGTCGTTCGACCCCCGCTGGGGTCCCGACACAAAGGTTGAGAACCGCTGGTCTAAGCCTTGGTCAAAGAGAAGAGCGTGAGAGTGATGAGGAGCCTACTGCAGGGAGCGCCGGTAGGTGAATATTCATTTTTTTTTGCTGGTAAGCATGTGCTGTGGCTACCTATATACTGGAAGGCATGTGCTGTGGCTACCTATATACTGGAAGGCATGTGCTGTGGCTACCTATATACTGGGTGCATGTGCTGTGGCTAGCTATCTGCTAGGGGGCATGTGCTGTGGCTACCCATCTACTTGGGGGCATGTGCTGTGGCTACTGATCTACTTGGGGGCAAGTGTTCTGGCTACCAATGTACTGGGGGTATGTGCTGGGGCTACGAATCTACTGGGAGGCATGTGCTGTGGCTACATATCTACTGGGGGTATGTGCTAGGGCTACCTATCTACTGGGAGGCATGTGTTGTAGCTACCTATCTACTGAGGGTATGTGCTGGGGCTACCTATCTACTGGGAGGCAAGTGCGTATTGTAGGGCTCTTATGTAATAACATTTTAAAATATGTGGCATTCATGGCTCTCTCAGCCAAAAAGGTTCCTGACCCCTGGTGTAGAGGATGCCCCTGTCTATGGTGATGGTAGAACCTCCTCTCCTCTAGGTGTAGAGGATGCCCCCTGTCTATGGTGATGGTAGAACCTCCTCTCCTCTAGGTGTAGAGGAAGTCCCCCGTCTATAGTGATGGTAGAACCTCCTCCCCTCTAGGTGTAGAGGATGCCCCCTGTCTATGGTGATGGTACAACCTCCTCTCCTCTAGGTGTAGGGGATGCCCCCTGTCAATGGTGATGGTAGAACCTCCTCTCCTCTAGGTGTAGAGGATGCCCCCTGTCTATGGTGATGGTAGACCTTCTCTCCTCTATGTGTAGAGGATGCCCCCTGTCTATGGTGATGGTAGAACCTCCTCTCCTCTAGGTGTAGAGGATGCCCCCTGTCTATGGTGATGGTAGACCTCCTCTCCTCTAGGTGTAGAGGATGCCTCCTGTCTATGGTGATGGTAGAACCTCCTCTCCTCTAGAAGTAGAGGATGCCCCAGGTCTTTGGTGATGGTAGAACCTCCTCTCCTCTAGGTTTAGAGGATGCCCCCTGTCTATGGTGATGGTAGAACCTCCTCTCCTCTAGGTGTAGAGAATGCCCCCTGTCTATGGTGATGGTAGACCTCCTCTCCTCTAGGTGTAGAGGATGCCTCTTGTCTATGGTGATGGTAGAACCTCCTCTCCTCTAGAAGTAGAGGATGCCCCCTGTCTATGGTGATGGTAGAACCTTCTCTCCTCTAGATGTAGAGGATGCCCCTGTCTATGGTGATGGTAGAACCTCCTCTCCTCTAGGTGTAGAGGATGTCCCCCGTCTATGGTGATGGTAGAACCTCCTCACCTCTAGGTGTAGAGGATGCCCCCTGTCTATGGTGATGGTACAACCTCCTCTTCTCTAGGTGTAGGGGATGCCCCCTGTCTATGGTGATGGTAGAACCTCCTCTCCTGTAGGTGTAGAGGATGCCCCCTGTCTATGGTGATGGTAGACCTTCTCTTCTCTATGTGTAGAGGATGCCCCATGTCTATGGTGATGGTAGAACCTTCTCTCCTCTAGGTGTAGAGGATGCCCCCTGTCTATGGTGATGGTAGACCTCCTCTCCTCTGGGTGTAGAGGATGCCCCTGTCTATGGGGATGGTAGAACCTCCTTTCCTATTGGTGTAGAGGATGTCCCTGCCTATGGTGATGGTAGAACCTCCTCTCCTCTAGAAGTAGAGGATGCCCCCTGTCTATGGTGATGGTAGAACCTTCTCTCCTCTAGGTGTAGAGGATGCCCCTTTCTATGGTGAGGGTAGAGCCGCCTCTCCTCTGGGTGTAGAGGATGCCCCCTGTCTATGGTGATGGTAGAACCTCCTCTCCTCTAGGTGTAGAGGATGCCCCCTGTCTACAGTGATGGTAGAACCTCCTCTCCTCTAGGTGTAGAGGATGTCCCCTGTCTATGGTGATGGTAGAACCTCCTCTCCTGTAGGTGTAGAGGATGCTTCCTGTCGATGGTGATGGTGAAACCTCCTCTCCTCTAGGTGTAGAGGATGCCCCCTGTCTATGGTGATGGTAGAATCTCCTCTTCTCTAGGTGTAGAGGATGCCCCCTGTCTATGGTGATGGTATTACCTCCTCTCCTCTAGGTGTAGAGGATTCCCCCTGTCTATGGTGATGGTACAACCTCCTCTCCTCTAGGTGTAGGGGATGCACCCTGTCTATGGTGATGGTAGAACCTCCTCTCCTCTAGGTGTAGAGGATGCCCCCTGTCTATGGTGGTGGTAAACCTCCTCTCCTCTAGAAGTAGAGGATGCCCCCTGTCTATGGTGATGGTAAACCTCCTCTCCTCTAGAAGTAGAGGATGCCCCCTGTCTATGGTGATGGTAGAACCTTCTCTCCTCTAGGTGTAGAGGATGCCCCTGTCTATGGTGATGGTAGAACCTCCTCTCCTCTAGGTGTAGAGGATGTCCCCCGTCTATGGTGATGGTAGAACCTCCTCTCCTCTAGGTGTAGAGGATGCCCCCTTTCTATGGTGATGGAAGAACGTCCTCTCCTCTAGGTGTAGAGGATGCCCCCTGTCTATGGTGATGGTAGAACCTCCTCTCCTTTAGGTGTAGAGGATGCCCCCTGTCTATCGTGATGGTAGAACCTCCTCTCCTCTAGGTGTAGAGGATTCCCCCTGTCTGTGATGATGGTAGAACCTCCTCTCCTCTAGGTGTAGAGGATGCCCCCTGTCTGTGGAGATGGTAGAACCTCCTCTCCTCTAGGTGTAGAGGATGTCCCCGTTCTATGGTGATGGTAGAACCTCCTCTCCTCCAGGTGTAGAGGATGCCTCCTTTCTATGGTGATGATGGAACCTCCTCTCCTCTAGGTGTAGAGGATGCCCCCTGTCTATGGAGATGGTAGAACCTCCTCTCCTCTAGGTGTAGAGGATGCCCCCTGTCTATGGAGATGGTAGAGCCTCCTCTCCTCTAGGTGTAGAGGACGTCCCCGTTCTATGGTGATGGTAGAACCTCCTCTCCTCTAGGTGTAGAGGATGTCCCCGTTCTATGGTGATGGTAGAACCTCCTCTCCTCTAGGTGTAGAGGATGTCCCCGTTCTATGGTGATGGTAGAACCTCCTCTCCTCTAGGTGTAGAGGATGCCCCCTGTCTATGGTGATGGTAGACCCTCGTCTCCTCTAGGTGTATAAGGATGCCCCCTGTCTATGGAGATGGTAGAACCTCCTCTCCTCTAGGTGTAGAGGATGTCCCCGTTCTATGGTGATGGTAGAGCCTCCTCTCCTCTAGGTGTAGAGGATGTCCCCGTTCTATGGTGATGGTAGAACCTCCTCTCCACTAGGTGTAGAGGATGCCCCCTGTCTATGGTGATGGTAGAACCTCCTCTCCTCTAGGTGTAGAGGATGTCCCCCGTCTATGGTGATGGTAGAACCTCCTCCCCTCTAGGTGTAGAGGATGCCCCCTGTCTATGGTGATGGTACAACCTCCTCTCCTCTAGGTGTAGGGGATGCACCCTGTCTATGGTGATGGTAGAACCTCCTCTCCTCTAGGTGTAGAGGATGCCCCCTGTCTATGGTGATGGTAAACCTCCTCTCCTCCAGAAGTAGAGGATGCCTCCTGTCTATGGTGATGGTAGAACCTCCTCTCCACTAGGTGTAGAGGATGCCCCCTGTCTATGGTGATGGTAGACCTCCTCTCCTCTAGGTGTAGAGGATGCCTCCTGTCTATGGTGATGGTAGAACCTCCTCTGCTCTAGAAGTAGAGGATGCCCCCTGTCTATGGTGATGGTAGAACCTTCTCTCCTCTAGGTGTAGAGGATGCCCCTGTCTATGGTGATGGTAGAACCTCCTCTCCTCTAGGTGTAGGGGATGCCCCCTGTCTATGGTGATGGTAGACCTCCTCTCCTCTAGGTGTAGAGGATGCCTCCTGTCTATGGTGATGGTAGAACCTCCTCTCCTCTAGAAGTAGAGGATGCCCCCTGTCTATGGTGATGGTAGAACCTTCTCTCCTCTAGGTGTAGAGGATGCCCCTGTCTATGGTGATGGTAGAACCTTCTCTCCTCTAGGTGTAGAGGATGCCCCCTGTCTATGGTGATGGTAGAACCTCCTCTCCTCTAGGTGTAGAGGAAGTCCCCCGTCTATAGTGATGGTAGAACCTCCTCCCCTCTAGGTGTAGAGGATGCCCCCTGTCTATGGTGATGGTACAACCTCCTCTCCTCTAGGTGTAGGGGATGCCCCCTGTCAATGGTGATGGTAGAACCTCCTCTCCTCTAGGTGTAGAGGATGCCCCCTGTCTATGGGGATGGTAGACCTTCTCTCCTCTATGTGTAGAGGATGCCCCCTGTCTATGGTGATGGTAGAACCTTCTCTCCTCTAGGTGTAGAGGATGCCCCCTGTCTATGGTGATGGTAGACCTCCTCTCTTCTAGGTGTAGAGGATGCCTCCTGTCTATGGTGATGGTAGAACCTCCTCTCCTCTAGAAGTAGAGGATGCCCCAGGTCTTTGGTGATGGTAGAACCTCCTCTCCTCTAGGTTTAGAGGATGCCCCCTGTCTATGGTGATGGTAGAACCTCCTCTCCTCTAGGTGTAGAGAAAGCCCCCTGTCTATGGTGATGGTAGACCTCCTCTCCTCTAGGTGTAGAGGATGCCTCTTGTCTATGGTGATGGTAGAACCTCCTCTCCTCTAGAAGTAGAGGATGCCCCCTGTCTATGGTGATGGTAGAACCTTCTCTCCTCTAGGTGTAGAGGATGCCCCTGTCTATGGTGATGGTAGAACCTCCTCTCCTCTAGGTGTAGAGGATGTCCCCCGTCTATGGTGATGGTAGAACCTCCTCACCTCTAGGTGTAGAGGATGCCCCCTGTCTATGGTGATGGTACAACCTCCTCTCCTCTAGGTGTAGGGGATGCCCCCTGTCTATGGTGATGGTAGAACCTCCTCTCCTGTAGGTGTAGAGGATGCCCCCTGTCTATGGTGATGGTAGACCTTCTCTTCTCTATGTGTAGAGGATGCCCCATGTCTATGGTGATGGTAGAACCTCCTCTCCTCTAGGTGTAGAGGATGCCCCCTGTCTATGGTGATGGTAGACCTCCTCTCCTCTAGGTGTAGAGGATGCCCCTGTCTATGGGGATGGTAGAACCTCCTTTCCTATAGGTGTAGAGGATGCCCCTGCCTATGGTGATGGTAGAACCTCCTCTCCTCTAGAAGTAGAGGATGCCCCCTGTCTATGGTGATGGTAGAACCTTCTCTCCTCTAGGTGTAGAGGATGCCCCTGTCTATGGTGATGGTAGAACCTCCTCTCCTCTAGGTGTAGAGGATGTCCCCCGTCTATGGTGATGGTAGAACCTCCTCCCCTCTAGGTGTAGAGGATGCCCCTTGTCTATGGTGATGGTACAACCTCCTCTCTTCTAGGTGTAGGGGATGCCCCCTGTCTATGGTGATGGTAGAACCTCCTCTCCTCTAGGTGTAGAGGATGCCCCCTGTCTATGGTAATGGTAGACCTTCTCTCCTCTATGTGTAGAGGATGCCCCCTGTCTATGGTGATGGTAGAACCGCCTCTCCTCTAGGTGTAGAGGATTCCCCCTGTCTATGGTGATGGTAGAACCTCCTCTCCTCTAGGTGTAGAGGATGCCCCATGTCTATGGTGATGATAGAACCTCCTCTCCTCTAGGTGTAGAGGATGCCCCCTGTTAATAGTGATGGTAAAACCGCCTCTCCTCTAGGTGTAGAGGATTCCCCCTGTCTATGGTGATGGTAGAACCTCCTCTCCTCTAGGTGTAGAGGATGCCCCCTGTCTATGGAGATGGTAGAACCTCCTCTCCTCTAGGTGTAGAGGATTCCCCCTGTCTATGGTGATGGTACAACCTCCTCTCCTCTAGGTGTAGGGGATGCACCCTGTCTATGGTGATGGTAGAACCTCCTCTCCTCTAGGTGTAGAGGATGCCCCCTGTCTATGGTGGTGGTAAACCTCCTCTCCTCTAGAAGTAGAGGATGCCCCCTGTCTATGGTGATGGTAGAACCTTCTCTCCTCTAGGTGTAGAGGATGCCCCTGTCTATGGTGATGGTAGAACCTCCTCTCCTCTAGGTGTAGAGGATGTCCCCCGTCTATGGTGATGGTAGAACCTCCTCTCCTCTAGGTGTAGAGGATGCCCCCTTTCTATGGTGATGGAAGAACGTCCTCTCCTCTAGGTGTAGAGGATGCACCCTGTCTATGGTGATGGTAGAACCTCCTCTCCTCTAGGTGTAGAGGATGCCCCCTGTCTATCGTGATGGTAGAACCTCCTCTCCTCTAGGTGTAGAGGATTCCCCCTGTCTGTGATGATGGTAGAACCTCCTCTCCTCTAGGTGTAGAGGATGCCCCCTGTCTGTGGAGATGGTAGAACCTCCTCTCCTCTAGGTGTAGAGGATGTCCCCGTTCTATGGTGATGGTAGAACCTCCTCTCCTCCAGGTGTAGAGGATGCCTCCTTTCTATGGTGATGATGGAACCTCCTCTCCTCTAGGTGTAGAGGATGCCCCCTGTCTATGGAGATGGTAGAACCTCCTCTCCTCTAGGTGTAGAGGATGCCCCCTGTCTATGGAGATGGTAGAGCCTCCTCTCCTCTAGGTGTAGAGGACGTCCCCGTTCTATGGTGATGGTAGAACCTCCTCTCCTCTAGGTGTAGAGGATGTCCCCGTTCTATGGTGATGGTAGAACCTCCTCTCCTCTAGGTGTAGAGGATGCCCCCTGTCTATGGTGATGGTAGACCCTCGTCTCCTCTAGGTGTATAAGGATGCCCCCTGTCTATGGAGATGGTAGAACCTCCTCTCCTCTAGGTGTAGAGGATGTCCCCGTTCTATGGTGATGGTAGAGCCTCCTCTCCTCTAGGTGTAGAGGATGTCCCCGTTCTATGGTGATGGTAGAACCTCCTCTCCACTAGGTGTAGAGGATGCCCCCTGTCTATGGTGATGGTAGAACCTCCTCTCCTCTAGGTGTAGAGGATGTCCCCCGTCTATGGTGATGGTAGAACCTCCTCCCCTCTAGGTGTAGAGGATGCCCCCTGTCTATGGTGATGGTACAACCTCCTCTCCTCTAGGTGTAGGGGATGCACCCTGTCTATGGTGATGGTAGAACCTCCTCTCCTCTAGGTGTAGAGGATGCCCCCTGTCTATGGTGATGGTAAACCTCCTCTCCTCCAGAAGTAGAGGATGCCTCCTGTCTATGGTGATGGTAGAACCTCCTCTCCACTAGGTGTAGAGGATGCCCCCTGTCTATGGTGATGGTAGACCTCCTCTCCTCTAGGTGTACAGGATGCCTCCTGTCTATGGTGATGGTAGAACCTCCTCTGCTCTAGAAGTAGAGGATGCCCCCTGTCTATGGTGATGGTAGAACCTTCTCTCCTCTAGGGGTAGAGGATGCCCCTGTCTATGGTGATGGTAGAACCTCCTCTCCTCTAGGTGTAGGGGATGCCCCCTGTCTATGGTGATGGTAGACCTCCTCTCCTCTAGGTGTAGAGGATGCCTCCTGTCTATGGTGATGGTAGAACCTCCTCTCCTCTAGAAGTAGAGGATGCCCCCTGTCTATGGTGATGGTAGAACCTTCTCTCCTCTAGGTGTAGAGGATGCCCCTGTCTATGGTGATGGTAGAACCTTCTCTCCTCTAGGTGTAGAGGATGCCCCCTGTCTATGGTGATGGTAGAACCTCCTCTCCTCTAGGTGTAGAGGAAGTCCCCCGTCTATAGTGATGGTAGAACCTCCTCCCCTCTAGGTGTAGAGGATGCCCCCTGTCTATGGTGATGGTACAACCTCCTCTCCTCTAGGTGTAGGGGATGCCCCCTGTCAATGGTGATGGTAGAACCTCCTCTCCTCTAGGTGTAGAGGATGCCCCCTGTCTATGGTGATGGTAGACCTTCTCTCCTCTATGTGTAGAGGATGCCCCCTGTCTATGGTGATGGTAGAACCTTCTCTCCTCTAGGTGTAGAGGATGCCCCCTGTCTATGGTGATGGTAGCCCTCCTCTCTTCTAGGTGTAGAGGATGCCTCCTGTCTATGGTGATGGTAGAACCTCCTCTCCTCTAGAAGTAGAGGATGCCCCAGGTCTTTGGTGATGGTAGAACCTCCTCTCCTCTAGGTTTAGAGGATGCCCCCTGTCTATGGTGATGGTAGAACCTCCTCTCCTCTAGGTGTAGAGAAAGCCCCCTGTCTATGGTGATGGTAGACCTCCTCTCCTCTAGGTGTAGAGGATGCCTCTTGTCTATGGTGATGGTAGAACCTCCTCTCCTCTAGAAGTAGAGGATGCCCCCTGTCTATGGTGATGGTAGAACCTTCTCTCCTCTAGGTGTAGAGGATGCCCCTGTCTATGGTGATGGTAGAACCTCCTCTCCTCTAGGTGTAGAGGATGTCCCCCGTCTATGGTGATGGTAGAACCTCCTCACCTCTAGGTGTAGAGGATGCCCCCTGTCTATGGTGATGGTACAACCTCCTCTCCTCTAGGTGTAGGGGATGCCCCCTGTCTATGGTGATGGTAGAACCTCCTCTCCTGTAGGTGTAGAGGATGCCCCCTGTCTATGGTGATGGTAGACCTTCTCTTCTCTATGTGTAGAGGATGCCCCATGTCTATGGTGATGGTAGAACCTCCTCTCCTCTAGGTGTAGAGGATGCCCCCTGTCTATGGTGATGGTAGACCTCCTCTCCTCTAGGTGTAGAGGATGCCCCTGTCTATGGGGATGGTAGAACCTCCTTTCCTATAGGTGTAGAGGATGCCCCTGCCTATGGTGATGGTAGAACCTCCTCTCCTCTAGAAGTAGAGGATGCCCCCTGTCTATGGTGATGGTAGAACCTTCTCTCCTCTAGGTGTAGAGGATGCCCCTGTCTATGGTGATGGTAGAACCTCCTCTCCTCTAGGTGTAGAGGATGTCCCCCGTCTATGGTGATGGTAGAACCTCCTCCCCTCTAGGTGTAGAGGATGCCCCTTGTCTATGGTGATGGTACAACCTCCTCTCTTCTAGGTGTAGGGGATGCCCCCTGTCTATGGTGATGGTAGAACCTCCTCTCCTCTAGGTGTAGAGGATGCCCCCTGTCTATGGTAATGGTAGACCTTCTCTCCTCTATGTGTAGAGGATGCCCCCTGTCTATGGTGATGGTAGAACCGCCTCTCCTCTAGGTGTAGAGGATTCCCCCTGTCTATGGTGATGGTAGAACCTCCTCTCCTCTAGGTGTAGAGGATGCCCCATGTCTATGGTGATGATAGAACCTCCTCTCCTCTAGGTGTAGAGGATGCCCCCTGTTAATAGTGATGGTAAAACCGCCTCTCCTCTAGGTGTAGAGGATTCCCCCTGTCTATGGTGATGGTAGAACCTCCTCTCCTCTAGGTGTAGAGGATGCCCCCTGTCTATGGAGATGGTAGAACCTCCTCTCCTCTAGGTGTAGAGGATTCCCCCTGTCTATGGTGATGGTACAACCTCCTCTCCTCTAGGTGTAGGGGATGCACCCTGTCTATGGTGATGGTAGAACCTCCTCTCCTCTAGGTGTAGAGGATGCCCCCTGTCTATGGTGGTGGTAAACCTCCTCTCCTCTAGAAGTAGAGGATGCCCCCTGTCTATGGTGATGGTAGAACCTTCTCTCCTCTAGGTGTAGAGGATGCCCCTGTCTATGGTGATGGTAGAACCTCCTCTCCTCTAGGTGTAGAGGATGTCCCCCGTCTATGGTGATGGTAGAACCTCCTCTCCTCTAGGTGTAGAGGATGCCCCCTTTCTATGGTGATGGAAGAACGTCCTCTCCTCTAGGTGTAGAGGATGCCCCCTGTCTATGGTGATGGTAGAACCTCCTCTCCTCTAGGTGTAGAGGATGCCCCCTGTCTATCGTGATGGTAGAACCTCCTCTCCTCTAGGTGTAGAGGATTCCCCCTGTCTGTGGAGATGGTAGAACCTCCTCTCCTCTAGGTGTAGAGGATGTCCCCGTTCTATGGTGATGGTAGAACCTCCTCTCCTCCAGGTGTAGAGGATGCCTCCTTTCTATGGTGATGATGGAACCTCCTCTCCTCTAGGTGTAGAGGATGCCCCCTGTCTATGGAGATGGTAGAACCTCCTCTCCTCTAGGTGTAGAGGATGCCCCCTGTCTATGGAGATGGTAGAGCCTCCTCTCCTCTAGGTGTAGAGGACGTCCCCGTTCTATGGTGATGGTAGAACCTCCTCTCCTCTAGGTGTAGAGGATGTCCCCGTTCTATGGTGATGGTAGAACCTCCTCTCCTCTAGGTGTAGAGGATGCCCCCTTTCTATGGTGATGGTAGACCCTCGTCTCCTCTAGGTGTATAAGGATGCCCCCTGTCTATGGAGATGGTAGAACCTCCTCTCCTCTAGGTGTAGAGGATGTCCCCGTTCTATGGTGATGGTAGAACCTCCTCTCCTCTAGGTGTAGAGGATGTCCCCGTTCTATGGTGATGGTAGAACCTCCTCTCCACTAGGTGTAGAGGATGCCCCCTGTCTATGGTGATGGTAGAACCTCCTCTCCTCTAGGTGTAGAGGATGTCCCCCGTCTATGGTGATGGTAGAACCTCCTCCCCTCTAGGTGTAGAGGATGCCCCCTGTCTATGGTGATGGTACAACCTCCTCTCCTCTAGGTGTAGGGGATGCACCCTGTCTATGGTGATGGTAGAACCTCCTCTCCTCTAGGTGTAGAGGATGCCCCCTGTCTATGGTGATGGTAAACCTCCTCTCCTCCAGAAGTAGAGGATGCCTCCTGTCTATGGTGATGGTAGAACCTCCTCTCCACTAGGTGTAGAGGATGCCCCCTGTCTATGGTGATGGTAGACCTCCTCTCCTCTAGGTGTAGAGGATGCCTCCTGTCTATGGTGATGGTAGAACCTCCTCTGCTCTAGAAGTAGAGGATGCCCCCTGTCTATGGTGATGGTAGAACCTTCTCTCCTCTAGGTGTAGAGGATGCCCCTGTCTATGGTGATGGTAGAACCTCCTCTCCTCTAGGTGTAGGGGATGCCCCCTGTCTATGGTGATGGTAGACCTCCTCTCCTCTAGGTGTAGAGGATGCCTCCTGTCTATGGTGATGGTAGAACCTCCTCTCCTCTAGAAGTAGAGGATGCCCCCTGTCTATGGTGATGGTAGAACCTTCTCTCCTCTAGGTGTAGAGGATGCCCCTGTCTATGGTGATGGTAGAACCTCCTCTCCTCTAGGTGTAGAGGATGCCCCCTGTCTATGGTGATGGTAGAACCTCCTCTCCTCTAGGTGTAGAGGAAGTCCCCCGTCTATAGTGATGGTAGAACCTCCTCCCCTCTAGGTGTAGAGGATGCCCCCTGTCTATGGTGATGGTACAACCTCCTCTCCTCTAGGTGTAGGGGATGCCCCCTGTCAATGGTGATGGTAGAACCTCCTCTCCTCTAGGTGTAGAGGATGCCCCCTGTCTATGGTGATGGTAGACCTTCTCTCCTCTATGTGTAGAGGATGCCCCCTGTCTATGGTGATGGTAGAACCTTCTCTCCTCTAGGTGTAGAGGATGCCCCCTGTCTATGGTGATGGTAGACCTCCTCTCTTCTAGGTGTAGAGGATGCCTCCTGTCTATGGTGATGGTAGAACCTCCTCTCCTCTAGAAGTAGAGGATGCCCCAGGTCTTTGGTGATGGTAGAACCTCCTCTCCTCTAGGTTTAGAGGATGCCCCCTGTCTATGGTGATGGTAGAACCTCCTCTCCTCTAGGTGTAGAGAATGCCCCCTGTCTATGGTGATGGTAGACCTCCTCTCCTCTAGGTGTAGAGGATGCCTCTTGTCTATGGTGATGGTAGAACCTCCTCTCCTCTAGAAGTAGAGGATGCCCCCTGTCTATGGTGATGGTAGAACCTTCTCTCCTCTAGGTGTAGAGGATGCCCCTGTCTATGGTGATGGTAGAACCTCCTCTCCTCTAGGTGTAGAGGATGTCCCCCGTCTATGGTGATGGTAGAACCTCCTCACCTCTAGGTGTAGAGGATGCCCCCTGTCTATGGTGATGGTACAACCTCCTCTCCTCTAGGTGTAGGGGATGCCCCCTGTCTATGGTGATGGTAGAACCTCCTCTCCTGTAGGTGTAGAGGATGCCCCCTGTCTATGGTGATGGTAGACCTTCTCTTCTCTATGTGTAGAGGATGCCCCATGTCTATGGTGATGGTAGAACCTCCTCTCCTCTAGGTGTAGAGGATGCCCCATGTCTATGGTGATGGTAGACCTCCTCTCCTCTAGGTGTAGAGGATGCCCCTGTCTATGGGGATGGTAGAACCTCCTTTCCTATAGGTGTAGAGGATGCCCCTGCCTATGGTGATGGTAGAACCTCCTCTCCTCTAGAAGTAGAGGATGCCCCCTGTCTATGGTGATGGTAGAACCTTCTCTCCTCTAGGTGTAGAGGATGCCCCTGTCTATGGTGATGGTAGAACCTCCTCTCCTCTAGGTGTAGAGGATGTCCCCCGTCTATGGTGATGGTAGAACCTCCTCCCCTCTAGGTGTAGAGGATGCCCCTTGTCTATGGTGATGGTACAACCTCCTCTCTTCTAGGTGTAGGGGATGCCCCCTGTCTATGGTGATGGTAGAACCTCCTCTCCTCTAGGTGTAGAGGATGCCCCCTGTCTATGGTAATGGTAGACCTTCTCTCCTCTATGTGTAGAGGATGCCCCCTGTCTATGGTGATGGTAGAACCGCCTCTCCTCTAGGTGTAGAGGATTCCCCCTGTCTATGGTGATGGTAGAACCTCCTCTCCTCTAGGTGTAGAGGATGCCCCATGTCTATGGTGATGATAGAACCTCCTCTCCTCTAGGTGTAGAGGATGCCCCCTGTTAATAGTGATGGTAAAACCGCCTCTCCTCTAGGTGTAGAGGATTCCCCCTGTCTATGGTGATGGTAGAACCTCCTCTCCTCTAGGTGTAGAGGATGCCCCCTGTCTATGGAGATGGTAGAACCTCCTCTCCTCTAGGTGTAGAGGATTCCCCCTGTCTATGGTGATGGTACAACCTCCTCTCCTCTAGGTGTAGGGGATGCACCCTGTCTATGGTGATGGTAGAACCTCCTCTCCTCTAGGTGTAGAGGATGCCCCCTGTCTATGGTGGTGGTAAACCTCCTCTCCTCTAGAAGTAGAGGATGCCCCCTGTCTATGGTGATGGTAGAACCTTCTCTCCTCTAGGTGTAGAGGATGCCCCTGTCTATGGTGATGGTAGAACCTCCTCTCCTCTAGGTGTAGAGGATGTCCCCCGTCTATGGTGATGGTAGAACCTCCTCTCCTCTAGGTGTAGAGGATGCCCCCTTTCTATGGTGATGGAAGAACGTCCTCTCCTCTAGGTGTAGAGGATGCCCCCTGTCTATGGTGATGGTAGAACCTCCTCTCCTCTAGGTGTAGAGGATGCCCCCTGTCTATCGTGATGGTAGAACCTCCTCTCCTCTAGGTGTAGAGGATTCCCCCTGTCTGTGGAGATGGTAGAACCTCCTCTCCTCTAGGTGTAGAGGATGTCCCCGTTCTATGGTGATGGTAGAACCTCCTCTCCTCCAGGTGTAGAGGATGCCTCCTTTCTATGGTGATGATGGAACCTCCTCTCCTCTAGGTGTAGAGGATGCCCCCTGTCTATGGAGATGGTAGAACCTCCTCTCCTCTAGGTGTAGAGGATGCCCCCTGTCTATGGAGATGGTAGAGCCTCCTCTCCTCTAGGTGTAGAGGACGTCCCCGTTCTATGGTGATGGTAGAACCTCCTCTCCTCTAGGTGTAGAGGATGTCCCCGTTCTATGGTGATGGTAGAACCTCCTCTCCTCTAGGTGTAGAGGATGCCCCCTTTCTATGGTGATGGTAGACCCTCGTCTCCTCTAGGTGTATAAGGATGCCCCCTGTCTATGGAGATGGTAGAACCTCCTCTCCTCTAGGTGTAGAGGATGTCCCCGTTCTATGGTGATGGTAGAGCCTCCTCTCCTCTAGGTGTAGAGGATGTCCCCGTTCTATGGTGATGGTAGAACCTCCTCTCCACTAGGTGTAGAGGATGCCCCCTGTCTATGGTGATGGTAGAACCTCCTCTCCTCTAGGTGTAGAGGATGTCCCCCGTCTATGGTGATGGTAGAACCTCCTCCCCTCTAGGTGTAGAGGATGCCCCCTGTCTATGGTGATGGTACAACCTCCTCTCCTCTAGGTGTAGGGGATGCACCCTGTCTATGGTGATGGTAGAACCTCCTCTCCTCTAGGTGTAGAGGATGCCCCCTGTCTATGGTGATGGTAAACCTCCTCTCCTCCAGAAGTAGAGGATGCCTCCTGTCTATGGTGATGGTAGAACCTCCTCTCCACTAGGTGTAGAGGATGCCCCCTGTCTATGGTGATGGTAGACCTCCTCTCCTCTAGGTGTAGAGGATGCCTCCTGTCTATGGTGATGGTAGAACCTCCTCTGCTCTAGAAGTAGAGGATGCCCCCTGTCTATGGTGATGGTAGAACCTTCTCTCCTCTAGGTGTAGAGGATGCCCCTGTCTATGGTGATGGTAGAACCTCCTCTCCTCTAGGTGTAGGGGATGCCCCCTGTCTATGGTGATGGTAGACCTCCTCTCCTCTAGGTGTAGAGGATGCCTCCTGTCTATGGTGATGGTAGAACCTCCTCTCCTCTAGAAGTAGAGGATGCCCCCTGTCTATGGTGATGGTAGAACCTTCTCTCCTCTAGGTGTAGAGGATGCCCCTGTCTATGGTGATGGTAGAACCTCCTCTCCTCTAGGTGTAGAGGATGCCCCCTGTCTATGGTGATGGTAGAACCTCCTCTCCTCTAGGTGTAGAGGAAGTCCCCCGTCTATAGTGATGGTAGAACCTCCTCCCCTCTAGGTGTAGAGGATGCCCCCTGTCTATGGTGATGGTACAACCTCCTCTCCTCTAGGTGTAGGGGATGCCCCCTGTCAATGGTGATGGTAGAACCTCCTCTCCTCTAGGTGTAGAGGATGCCCCCTGTCTATGGTGATGGTAGACCTTCTCTCCTCTATGTGTAGAGGATGCCCCCTGTCTATGGTGATGGTAGAACCTTCTCTCCTCTAGGTGTAGAGGATGCCCCCTGTCTATGGTGATGGTAGACCTCCTCTCTTCTAGGTGTAGAGGATGCCTCCTGTCTATGGTGATGGTAGAACCTCCTCTCCTCTAGAAGTAGAGGATGCCCCAGGTCTTTGGTGATGGTAGAACCTCCTCTCCTCTAGGTTTAGAGGATGCCCCCTGTCTATGGTGATGGTAGAACCTCCTCTCCTCTAGGTGTAGAGAATGCCCCCTGTCTATGGTGATGGTAGACCTCCTCTCCTCTAGGTGTAGAGGATGCCTCTTGTCTATGGTGATGGTAGAACCTCCTCTCCTCTAGAAGTAGAGGATGCCCCCTGTCTATGGTGATGGTAGAACCTTCTCTCCTCTAGGTGTAGAGGATGCCCCTGTCTATGGTGATGGTAGAACCTCCTCTCCTCTAGGTGTAGAGGATGTCCCCCGTCTATGGTGATGGTAGAACCTCCTCACCTCTAGGTGTAGAGGATGCCCCCTGTCTATGGTGATGGTACAACCTCCTCTCCTCTAGGTGTAGGGGATGCCCCCTGTCTATGGTGATGGTAGAACCTCCTCTCCTGTAGGTGTAGAGGATGCCCCCTGTCTATGGTGATGGTAGACCTTCTCTTCTCTATGTGTAGAGGATGCCCCATGTCTATGGTGATGGTAGAACCTCCTCTCCTCTAGGTGTAGAGGATGCCCCCTGTCTATGGTGATGGTAGACCTCCTCTCCTCTAGGTGTAGAGGATGCCCCTGTCTATGGGGATGGTAGAACCTCCTTTCCTATAGGTGTAGAGGATGCCCCTGCCTATGGTGATGGTAGAACCTCCTCTCCTCTAGAAGTAGAGGATGCCCCCTGTCTATGGTGATGGTAGAACCTTCTCTCCTCTAGGTGTAGAGGATGCCCCTGTCTATGGTGATGGTAGAACCTCCTCTCCTCTAGGTGTAGAGGATGTCCCCCGTCTATGGTGATGGTAGAACCTCCTCCCCTCTAGGTGTAGAGGATGCCCCTTGTCTATGGTGATGGTACAACCTCCTCTCTTCTAGGTGTAGGGGATGCCCCCTGTCTATGGTGATGGTAGAACCTCCTCTCCTCTAGGTGTAGAGGATGCCCCTTGTCTATGGTAATGGTAGACCTTCTCTCCTCTATGTGTAGAGGATGCCCCCTGTCTATGGTGATGGTAGAACCGCCTCTCCTCTAGGTGTAGAGGATTCCCCCTGTCTATGGTGATGGTAGAACCTCCTCTCCTCTAGGTGTAGAGGATGCCCCATGTCTATGGTGATGATAGAACCTCCTCTCCTCTAGGTGTAGAGGATGCCCCCTGTTAATAGTGATGGTAAAACCGCCTCTCCTCTAGGTGTAGAGGATTCCCCCTGTCTATGGTGATGGTAGAACCTCCTCTCCTCTAGGTGTAGAGGATGCCCCCTGTCTATGGAGATGGTAGAACCTCCTCTCCTCTAGGTGTAGAGGATTCCCCCTGTCTATGGTGATGGTACAACCTCCTCTCCTCTAGGTGTAGGGGATGCACCCTGTCTATGGTGATGGTAGAACCTCCTCTCCTCTAGGTGTAGAGGATGCCCCCTGTCTATGGTGGTGGTAAACCTCCTCTCCTCTAGAAGTAGAGGATGCCCCCTGTCTATGGTGATGGTAGAACCTTCTCTCCTCTAGGTGTAGAGGATGCCCCTGTCTATGGTGATGGTAGAACCTCCTCTCCTCTAGGTGTAGAGGATGTCCCCCGTCTATGGTGATGGTAGAACCTCCTCTCCTCTAGGTGTAGAGGATGCCCCCTTTCTATGGTGATGGAAGAACGTCCTCTCCTCTAGGTGTAGAGGATGCCCCCTGTCTATGGTGATGGTAGAACCTCCTCTCCTCTAGGTGTAGAGGATGCCCCCTGTCTATCGTGATGGTAGAACCTCCTCTCCTCTAGGTGTAGAGGATTCCCCCTGTCTGTGGAGATGGTAGAACCTCCTCTCCTCTAGGTGTAGAGGATGTCCCCGTTCTATGGTGATGGTAGAACCTCCTCTCCTCCAGGTGTAGAGGATGCCTCCTTTCTATGGTGATGATGGAACCTCCTCTCCTCTAGGTGTAGAGGATGCCCCCTGTCTATGGAGATGGTAGAACCTCCTCTCCTCTAGGTGTAGAGGATGCCCCCTGTCTATGGAGATGGTAGAGCCTCCTCTCCTCTAGGTGTAGAGGACGTCCCCGTTCTATGGTGATGGTAGAACCTCCTCTCCTCTAGGTGTAGAGGATGTCCCCGTTCTATGGTGATGGTAGAACCTCCTCTCCTCTAGGTGTAGAGGATGCCCCCTTTCTATGGTGATGGTAGACCCTCGTCTCCTCTAGGTGTATAAGGATGCCCCCTGTCTATGGAGATGGTAGAACCTCCTCTCCTCTAGGTGTAGAGGATGTCCCCGTTCTATGGTGATGGTAGAGCCTCCTCTCCTCTAGGTGTAGAGGATGTCCCCGTTCTATGGTGATGGTAGAACCTCCTCTCCACTAGGTGTAGAGGATGCCCCCTGTCTATGGTGATGGTAGAACCTCCTCTCCTCTAGGTGTAGAGGATGTCCCCCGTCTATGGTGATGGTAGAACCTCCTCCCCTCTAGGTGTAGAGGATGCCCCCTGTCTATGGTGATGGTACAACCTCCTCTCCTCTAGGTGTAGGGGATGCACCCTGTCTATGGTGATGGTAGAACCTCCTCTCCTCTAGGTGTAGAGGATGCCCCCTGTCTATGGTGATGGTAAACCTCCTCTCCTCCAGAAGTAGAGGATGCCTCCTGTCTATGGTGATGGTAGAACCTCCTCTCCACTAGGTGTAGAGGATGCCCCCTGTCTATGGTGATGGTAGAACCTTCTCTCCTCTAGGTGTAGAGGATGCCCCTGTCTATGGTGATGGTAGAACCTCCTCTCCTCTAGGTGTAGGGGATGCCCCCTGTCTATGGTGATGGTAGACCTCCTCTCCTCTAGGTGTAGAGGATGCCTCCTGTCTATGGTGATGGTAGAACCTCCTCTCCTCTAGAAGTAGAGGATGCCCCCTGTCTATGGTGATGGTAGAACCTTCTCTCCTCTAGGTGTAGAGGATGCCCCTGTCTATGGTGATGGTAGAACCTCCTCTCCTCTAGGTGTAGAGGATGCCCCCTGTCTATGGTGATGGTAGAACCTCCTCTCCTCTAGGTGTAGAGGAAGTCCCCCGTCTATAGTGATGGTAGAACCTCCTCCCCTCTAGGTGTAGAGGATGCCCCCTGTCTATGGTGATGGTACAACCTCCTCTCCTCTAGGTGTAGGGGATGCCCCCTGTCAATGGTGATGGTAGAACCTCCTCTCCTCTAGGTGTAGAGGATGCCCCCTGTCTATGGTGATGGTAGACCTTCTCTCCTCTATGTGTAGAGGATGCCCCCTGTCTATGGTGATGGTAGAACCTTCTCTCCTCTAGGTGTAGAGGATGCCCCCTGTCTATGGTGATGGTAGACCTCCTCTCCTCTAGGTGTAGAGGATGCCTCCTGTCTATGGTGATGGTAGAACCTCCTCTCCTCTAGAAGTAGAGGATGCCCCAGGTCTTTGGTGATGGTAGAACCTCCTCTCCTCTAGGTTTAGAGGATGCCCCCTGTCTATGGTGATGGTAGAACCTCCTCTCCTCTAGGTGTAGAGAATGCCCCCTGTCTATGGTGATGGTAGACCTCCTCTCCTCTAGGTGTAGAGGATGCCCCCTGTCTATGGTGATGGTACAACCTCCTCTCCTCTAGGTGTAGGGGATGCCCCCTGTCTATGGTGATGGTAGAACCTCCTCTCCTGTAGGTGTAGAGGATGCCCCCTGTCTATGGTGATGGTAGACCTTCTCTTCTCTATGTGTAGAGGATGCCCCATGTCTATGGTGATGGTAGAACCTCCTCTCCTCTAGGTGTAGAGGATGCCCCCTGTCTATGGTGATGGTAGACCTCCTCTCCTCTAGGTGTAGAGGATGCCCCCTGTCTATGGTGATGGTAGAATCTCCTCTTCTCTAGGTGTAGAGGATGCCCCCTGTCTATGGTGATGGTATTACCTCCTCTCCTCTAGGTGTAGAGGATTCCCCCTGTCTATGGTGATGGTACAACCTCCTCTCCTCTCCTCTAGGTGTAGGGGATGCACCCTGTCTATGGTGATGGTAGAACCTCCTCTCCTCTAGGTGTAGAGGATGCCCCCTGTCTATGGTGATGGTAAACCTCCTCTCCTCTAGAAGTAGAGGATGCCCCCTGTCTATGGTGATGGTAGAACCTTCTCTCCTCTAGGTGTAGAGGATGCCCCTGTCTATGGTGATGGTAGAACCTCCTCTCCTCTAGGTGTAGAGGATGTCCCCCGTCTATGGTGATGGTAGAACCTCCTCTCCTCTAGGTGTAGAGGATGCCCCCTTTCTATGGTGATGGAAGAACGTCCTCTCCTCTAGGTGTAGAGGATGCCCCCTGTCTATGGTGATGGTAGAACCTCCTCTCCTCTAGGTGTAGAGGATGCCCCCTGTCTATCGTGATGGTAGAACCTCCTCTCCTCTAGGTGTAGAGGATTCCCCCTGTCTGTGATGATGGTAGAACCTCCTCTCCTCTAGGTGTAGAGGATGCCCCCTGTCTATGGAGATGGTAGAACCTCCTCTCCTCTAGGTGTAGAGGATGTCCCCGTTCTATGGTGATGGTAGAACCTCCTCTCCTGCAGGTGTAGAGGATGCCTCCTTTCTATGGTGATGATGGAACCTCCTCTCCTCTAGGTGTAGAGGATGCCCCCTGTCTATGGAGATGGTAGAACCTCCTCTCCTCTAGGTGTAGAGGATGCCCCCTGTCTATGGAGATGGTAGAGCCTCCTCTCCTCTAGGTGTAGAGGACGTCCCCGTTCTATGGTGATGGTAGAACCTCCTCTCCTCTAGGTGTAGAGGATGTCCCCGTTCTATGGTGATGGTAGAACCTCCTCTCCTCTAGGTGTAGAGGATGCCCCCTGTCTATGGTGATGGTAGACCCTCGTCTCCTCTAGGTGTATAAGGATGCCCCCTGTCTATGGAGATGGTAGAACCTCCTCTCCTCTAGGTGTAGAGGATGTCCCCGTTCTATGGTGATGGTAGAGCCTCCTCTCCTCTAGGTGTAGAGGATGTCCCCGTTCTATGGTGATGGTAGAACCTCCTCTCCACTAGGTGTAGAGGATGCCCCCTGTCTATGGTGATGGTAGAACCTCCTCCCCTCTAGGTGTAGAGGATGTCCCCCGTCTATGGTGATGGTAGAACCTCCTCTCCTCTAGAAGTAGAGGATGCCCCAGGTCTTTGGTGATGGTAGACCTTCTCTCCTCTATGTGTAGAGGATGCCCCCTGTCTATGGTGATGGTAGAACCTTCTCTCCTCTAGGTGTAGAGGATGCCCCCTGTCTATGGTGATGGTAGACCTCCTCTCCTCTAGGTGTAGAGGATGCCTCCTGTCTATGGTGATGGTAGAACCTCCTCTCCTCTAGAAGTAGAGGATGCCGCAGGTCTTTGGTGATGGTAGAACCTCCTTTCCTCTAGGTTTAGAGGATGCCCCCTGTCTATGGTGATGGTAGAACCTCCTCTCCTCTAGGTGTAGAGAATGCCCCCTGTCTATGGTGATGGTAGACCTCCTCTCCTCTAGGTGTAGAGGATGCCCCCTGTCTATGGTGATGGTACAACCTCCTCTCCTCTAGGTGTAGGGGATGCCCCCTGTCTATGGTGATGGTAGAACCTCCTCTCCTGTAGGTGTAGAGGATGCCCCCTGTCTATGGTGATGGTAGACCTTCTCTTCTCTATGTGTAGAGGATGCCCCATGTCTATGGTGATGGTAGAACCTCCTCTCCTCTAGGTGTAGAGGATGCCCCCTGTCTATGGTGATGGTAGACCTCCTCTCCTCTAGGTGTAGAGGATGCCCCCTGTCTATGGTGATGGTAGAATCTCCTCTTCTCTAGGTGTAGAGGATGCCCCCTGTCTATGGTGATGGTATTACCTCCTCTCCTCTAGGTGTAGAGGATTCCCCCTGTCTATGGTGATGGTACAACCTCCTCTCCTCTCCTCTAGGTGTAGGGGATGCACCCTGTCTATGGTGATGGTAGAACCTCCTCTCCTCTAGGTGTAGAGGATGCCCCCTGTCTATGGTGATGGTAAACCTCCTCTCCTCTAGAAGTAGAGGATGCCCCCTGTCTATGGTGATGGTAGAACCTTCTCTCCTCTAGGTGTAGAGGATGCCCCTGTCTATGGTGATGGTAGAACCTCCTCTCCTCTAGGTGTAGAGGATGTCCCCCGTCTATGGTGATGGTAGAACCTCCTCTCCTCTAGGTGTAGAGGATGCCCCCTTTCTATGGTGATGAAAGAACGTCCTCTCCTCTAGGTGTAGAGGATGCCCCCTGTCTATGGTGATGGTAGAACCTCCTCTCCTCTAGGTGTAGAGGATGCCCCCTGTCTATCGTGATGGTAGAACCTCCTCTCCTCTAGGTGTAGAGGATTCCCCCTGTCTGTGATGATGGTAGAACCTCCTCTCCTCTAGGTGTAGAGGATGCCCCCTGTCTATGGAGATGGTAGAACCTCCTCTCCTCTAGGTGTAGAGGATGTCCCCGTTCTATGGTGATGGTAGAACCTCCTCTCCTGCAGGTGTAGAGGATGCCTCCTTTCTATGGTGATGATGGAACCTCCTCTCCTCTAGGTGTAGAGGATGCCCCCTGTCTATGGAGATGGTAGAACCTCCTCTCCTCTAGGTGTAGAGGATGCCCCCTGTCTATGGAGATGGTAGAGCCTCCTCTCCTCTAGGTGTAGAGGACGTCCCCGTTCTATGGTGATGGTAGAACCTCCTCTCCTCTAGGTGTAGAGGATGTCCCCGTTCTATGGTGATGGTAGAACCTCCTCTCCTCTAGGTGTAGAGGATGCCCCCTGTCTATGGTGATGGTAGACCCTCGTCTCCTCTAGGTGTATAAGGATGCCCCCTGTCTATGGAGATGG
The DNA here is from genome assembly GCF_040894005.1 of Engystomops pustulosus. Taxonomy (NCBI): domain Eukaryota; kingdom Metazoa; phylum Chordata; class Amphibia; order Anura; family Leptodactylidae; genus Engystomops; species Engystomops pustulosus. The sequence goes on along the minus strand of NC_092412.1, from coordinate 253,035,405 downwards.
TAGAACCTCCTCTCCTCTAGGTGTAGAGGATGTCCCCGTTCTATGGTGATGGTAGAGCCTCCTCTCCTCTAGGTGTAGAGGATGTCCCCGTTCTATGGTGATGGTAGAACCTCCTCTCCACTAGGTGTAGAGGATGCCCCCTGTCTATGGTGATGGTAGAACCTCCTCCCCTCTAGGTGTAGAGGATGTCCCCCGTCTATGGTGATGGTAGAACCTCCTCCCCTCTAGGTGTAGAGGATGCCCCCTGTCTATGGTGATGGTACAACCTCCTCTCCTCTAGGTGTAGGGGATGCACCCTGTCTATGGTGATGGTAGAACCTCCTCTCCTCTAGGTGTAGAGGATGCCCCCTGTCTATGGTGATGGTAAACCTCCTCTCCTCCAGAAGTAGAGGATGCCTCCTGTCTATGGTGATGGTAGAACCTCCTCTCCACTAGGTGTAGAGGATGCCCCCTGTCTATGGTGATGGTAGACCTCCTCTCCTCTAGGTGTAGAGGATGCCTCCTGTCTATGGTGATGGTAGAACCTCCTCTGCTCTAGAAGTAGAGGATGCCCCCTGTCTATGGTGATGGTAGAACCTTCTCTCCTCTAGGTGTAGAGGATGCCCCTGTCTATGGTGATGGTAGAACCTCCTCTCCTCTAGGTGTAGGGGATGCCCCCTGTCTATGGTGATGGTAGACCTCCTCTCCTCTAGGTGTAGAGGATGCCTCCTGTCTATGGTGATGGTAGAACCTCCTCTCCTCTAGAAGTAGAGGATGCCCCCTGTCTATGGTGATGGTAGAACCTTCTCTCCTCTAGGTGTAGAGGATGCCCCTGTCTATGGTGATGGTAGAACCTCCTCTCCTCTAGGTGTAGAGGATGACCCCTGTCTATGGTGATGGTAGAACCTCCTCTCCTCTAGGTGTAGAGGAAGTCCCCCGTCTATAGTGATGGTAGAACCTCCTCCCCTCTAGGTGTAGAGGATGCCCCCTGTCTATGGTGATGGTACAACCTCCTCTCCTCTAGGTGTAGGGGATGCCCCCTGTCAATGGTGATGGTAGAACCTCCTCTCCTCTAGGTGTAGAGGATGCCCCCTGTCTATGGTGATGGTAGACCTTCTCTCCTCTATGTGTAGAGGATGCCCCCTGTCTATGGTGATGGTAGAACCTTCTCTCCTCTAGGTGTAGAGGATGCCCCCTGTCTATGGTGATGGTAGACCTCCTCTCCTCTAGGTGTAGAGGATGCCTCCTGTCTATGGTGATGGTAGAACCTCCTCTCCTCTAGAAGTAGAGGATGCCCCAGGTCTTTGGTGATGGTAGAACCTCCTCTCCTCTAGGTTTAGAGGATGCCCCCTGTCTATGGTGATGGTAGAACCTCCTCTCCTCTAGGTGTAGAGAATGCCCCCTGTCTATGGTGATGGTAGACCTCCTCTCCTCTAGGTGTAGAGGATGCCTCTTGTCTATGGTGATGGTAGAACCTCCTCTCCTCTAGAAGTAGAGGATGCCCCCTGTCTATGGTGATGGTAGAACCTTCTCTCCTCTAGGTGTAGAGGATGCCCCTGTCTATGGTGATGGTAGAACCTCCTCTCCTCTAGGTGTAGAGGATGTCCCCCGTCTATGGTGATGGTAGAACCTCCTCACCTCTAGGTGTAGAGGATGCCCCCTGTCTATGGTGATGGTACAACCTCCTCTCCTCTAGGTGTAGGGGATGCCCCCTGTCTATGGTGATGGTAGAACCTCCTCTCCTGTAGGTGTAGAGGATGCCCCCTGTCTATGGTGATGGTAGACCTTCTCTTCTCTATGTGTAGAGGATGCCCCATGTCTATGGTGATGGTAGAACCTCCTCTCCTCTAGGTGTAGAGGATGCCCCCTGTCTATGGTGATGGTAGACCTCCTCTCCTCTAGGTGTAGAGGATGCCCCTGTCTATGGGGATGGTAGAACCTCCTTTCCTATAGGTGTAGATGATGCCCCTGCCTATGGTGATGGTAGAACCTCCTCTCCTCTAGAAGTAGAGGATGCCCCCTGTCTATGGTGATGGTAGAACCTTCTCTCCTCTAGGTGTAGAGGATGCCCCTGTCTATGGTGATGGTAGAACCTCCTCTCCTCTAGGTGTAGAGGATGTCCCCCGTCTATGGTGATGGTAGAACCTCCTCCCCTCTAGGTGTAGAGGATGCCCCTTGTCTATGGTGATGGTACAACCTCCTCTCTTCTAGGTGTAGGGGATGCCCCCCGTCTATGGTGATGGTAGAACCTCCTCTCCTCTAGGTGTAGAGGATGCCCCCTTTCTATGGTGATGGAAGAACGTCCTCTCCTCTAGGTGTAGAGGATGCCCCCTGTCTATGGTGATGGTAGAACCTCCTCTCCTCTAGGTGTAGAGGATGCCCCCTGTCTATCGTGATGGTAGAACCTCCTCTCCTCTAGGTGTAGAGGATTCCCCCTGTCTGTGATGATGGTAGAACCTCCTCTCCTCTAGGTGTAGAGGATGCCCCCTGTCTATGGAGATGGTAGAACCTCCTCTCCACTAGGTGTAGAGGATGTCCCCGTTCTATGGTGATGGTAGAACCTCCTCTCCTGCAGGTGTAGAGGATGCCTCCTTTCTATGGTGATGATGGAACCTCCTCTCCTCTAGGTGTAGAGGATGCCCCCTGTCTATGGAGATGGTAGAACCTCCTCTCCTCTAGGTGTAGAGGATGCCCCCTGTCTATGGAGATGGTAGAGCCTCCTCTCCTCTAGGTGTAGAGGACGTCCCCGTTCTATGGTGATGGTAGAACCTCCTCTCCTCTAGGTGTAGAGGATGTCCCCGTTCTATGGTGATGGTAGAACCTCCTCTCCTCTAGGTGTAGAGGATGCCCCCTGTCTATGGTGATGGTAGACCCTCGTCTCCTCTAGGTGTATAAGGATGCCCCCTGTCTATGGAGATGGTAGAACCTCCTCTCCTCTAGGTGTAGAGGATGTCCCCGTTCTATGGTGATGGTAGAGCCTCCTCTCCTCTAGGTGTAGAGGATGTCCCCGTTCTATGGTGATGGTAGAACCTCCTCTCCACTAGGTGTAGAGGATGCCCCCTGTCTATGGTGATGGTAGAACCTCCTCCCCTCTAGGTGTAGAGGATGTCCCCCGTCTATGGTGATGGTAGAACCTCCTCCCCTCTAGGTGTAGAGGATGCCCCCTGTCTATGGTGATGGTACAACCTCCTCTCCTCTAGGTGTAGGGGATGCACCCTGTCTATGGTGATGGTAGAACCTCCTCTCCTCTAGGTGTAGAGGATGCCCCCTGTCTATGGTGATGGTAAACCTCCTCTCCTCCAGAAGTAGAGGATGCCTCCTGTCTATGGTGATGGTAGAACCTCCTCTCCACTAGGTGTAGAGGATGCCCCCTGTCTATGGTGATGGTAGACCTCCTCTCCTCTAGGTGTAGAGGATGCCTCCTGTCTATGGTGATGGTAGAACCTCCTCTGCTCTAGAAGTAGAGGATGCCCCCTGTCTATGGTGATGGTAGAACCTTCTCTCCTCTAGGTGTAGAGGATGCCCCTGTCTATGGTGATGGTAGAACCTCCTCTCCTCTAGGTGTAGGGGATGCCCCCTGTCTATGGTGATGGTAGACCTCCTCTCCTCTAGGTGTAGAGGATGCCTCCTGTCTATGGTGATGGTAGAACCTCCTCTCCTCTAGAAGTAGAGGATGCCCCCTGTCTATGGTGATGGTAGAACCTTCTCTCCTCTAGGTGTAGAGGATGCCCCTGTCTATGGTGATGGTAGAACCTCCTCTCCTCTAGGTGTAGAGGATGCCCCCTGTCTATGGTGATGGTAGAACCTCCTCTCCTCTAGGTGTAGAGGAAGTCCCCCGTCTATAGTGATGGTAGAACCTCCTCCCCTCTAGGTGTAGAGGATGCCCCCTGTCTATGGTGATGGTACAACCTCCTCTCCTCTAGGTGTAGGGGATGCCCCCTGTCAATGGTGATGGTAGAACCTCCTCTCCTCTAGGTGTAGAGGATGCCCCCTGTCTATGGTGATGGTAGACCTTCTCTCCTCTATGTGTAGAGGATGCCCCCTGTCTATGGTGATGGTAGAACCTTCTCTCCTCTAGGTGTAGAGGATGCCCCCTGTCTATGGTGATGGTAGACCTCCTCTCCTCTAGGTGTAGAGGATGCCTCCTGTCTATGGTGATGGTAGAACCTCCTCTCCTCTAGAAGTAGAGGATGCCCCAGGTCTTTGGTGATGGTAGAACCTCCTCTCCTCTAGGTTTAGAGGATGCCCCCTGTCTATGGTGATGGTAGAACCTCCTCTCCTCTAGGTGTAGAGAATGCCCCCTGTCTATGGTGATGGTAGACCTCCTCTCCTCTAGGTGTAGAGGATGCCTCTTGTCTATGGTGATGGTAGAACCTCCTCTCCTCTAGAAGTAGAGGATGCCCCCTGTCTATGGTGATGGTAGAACCTTCTCTCCTCTAGGTGTAGAGGATGCCCCTGTCTATGGTGATGGTAGAACCTCCTCTCCTCTAGGTGTAGAGGATGTCCCCCGTCTATGGTGATGGTAGAACCTCCTCACCTCTAGGTGTAGAGGATGCCCCCTGTCTATGGTGATGGTACAACCTCCTCTCCTCTAGGTGTAGGGGATGCCCCCTGTCTATGGTGATGGTAGAACCTCCTCTCCTGTAGGTGTAGAGGATGCCCCCTGTCTATGGTGATGGTAGACCTTCTCTTCTCTATGTGTAGAGGATGCCCCATGTCTATGGTGATGGTAGAACCTCCTCTCCTCTAGGTGTAGAGGATGCCCCCTGTCTATGGTGATGGTAGACCTCCTCTCCTCTAGGTGTAGAGGATGCCCCTGTCTATGGGGATGGTAGAACCTCCTTTCCTATAGGTGTAGAGGATGCCCCTGCCTATGGTGATGGTAGAACCTCCTCTCCTCTAGAAGTAGAGGATGCCCCCTGTCTATGGTGATGGTAGAACCTTCTCTCCTCTAGGTGTAGAGGATGCCCCTGTCTATGGTGATGGTAGAACCTCCTCTCCTCTAGGTGTAGAGGATGTCCCCCGTCTATGGTGATGGTAGAACCTCCTCCCCTCTAGGTGTAGAGGATGCCCCTTGTCTATGGTGATGGTACAACCTCCTCTCTTCTAGGTGTAGGGGATGCCCCCTGTCTATGGTGATGGTAGAACCTCCTCTCCTCTAGGTGTAGAGGATGCCCCCTGTCTATGGTAATGGTAGACCTTCTCTCCTCTATGTGTAGAGGATGCCCCCTGTCTATGGTGATGGTAGAACCTCCTCTCCTCTAGGTGTAGAGGATGCCCCCTGTCTATGGTGATGGTAGAACCTCCTCTCCTCTAGGTGTAGAGGATGCCCCCTGTCTATGGTGATGGTAGAACCTCCTCTCCTCTAGAAGTAGAGGATGCCCCCTGTCTATGGTGATGGTAGAACCTTCTCTCCTCTAGGTGTAGAGGATGCCCCCTGTCTATGGTGATGGTAGAACCTCCTCTCCTCTAGGTGTAGAGGATGCCCCCTGTCTATGGTGATGGTAGAACATCCTCTCCTCTAGGTGTAGAGGATGCCCCCTGTCTATGGTGATGGTAGAACCTCCTCTACTCTAGGTGTAGAGGATGTCTCCTGTCTATGGTGATGGTAGAACCTCCTCTCCTCTAGGTGTAGAGGATGTTCCCTGTCTATGGTGATGGTAGAACCTCCTCTCCTCTAGGTGTAGAGGATGTCTCCTGTCTATGGTGATGGTAGAACCTCCTCTCCTCTAGGTGTAGAGGATGCCCCCTGTCTATGGTGATGGTAGAACATCCTCTCCTCTAGGTGTAGAGGATGCCCCCTGTCTATGGTGATGGTAGAACCTCCTCTACTCTAGGTGTAGAGGATGTCTCCTGTCTATGGTGATGGTAGAACCTCCTCTCCTCTAGCTGTAGAGGATGCCCCCCGTTCTATGGTGATGGTAGAACCGTCTCTCCTCTAGATGTAGAGGATGCCCCTGTCTATGGTGATGGTAGAACCTCCTCTCCTGTAGGTATAGAGGATGCCTTGAAGACACCTCACTGTCGCCCAACTTGCAAACCTTCAAACATAGCCTGAAAACCTACCTGTCCAAAATCTAAAACATACAATAACTGCTCCACCACCTTGTGTCTCCATCTCCCGTGTAGACTGTGACTCCTCAGGGCCAGGGTCCCCCTTCCCATTGTTTGACATCTCTTTTTTTTTTGTAAATGGTAATTACATTTTTTCTCATTGTGATGTATGTGAACCCCTTATTGAATGTACAGCAACATAGAATTAATTCTGCTCTATAAATAATAATATTAATTGTTAGAATATCCTAGAATTTCCTAACTGAGTATCCTTTAAATGTCATAGTTAATGTTAAGGTCAGGGAGTAAGAGTTCTCCTTAGGGAGAGTTTGCAGGCATGTGGAGACTTAGAGCCATTTATGCTCCACTAGGGTATTCTGGGAAATAATGTTTTCTAGATGGCACAAGGAGAACCTTTTGCTTGCTTGTAAGACAGACCCCCCCCCCCTCCTTATAGTTTATGTTCAGGATAGAAGAGCTGAAATAACACTTCCTACAGAATTGGATGTGACTTATTGGGGGTCATTTATCTTTACTCAGGATCTTTGTGTATTTTCTTGTTTTTTTCTAACTTTCAAACTTACTTGATTTACCTTAGAAGTTGATATATCCAGCAGTGGATTTTATGGGGGTTTTGCGACTGTTTGTTAAAAAGTCAAACAAAAGTCTCAAACTCTTCTGCAATTTCTTCTAAAGTTGTAAAGATTTATTTGCGAATTTTTAATTTGCGCCAAAATTGGGACTTTTTCATAATTTCACATCTGGATTTCAAAGATATATCAGGGATAACTTTGAATTCTTGCACGTCCAACTTTTCTAGGCGAGTGGAAAAGTCATAAATGGAGGTGCAAATATATCAAATTTGCCTAAAAAGCTGCAAAAGTAAGAGGAGAAAAGAGAAAATTCTAAGATAAATACGATCCCAATTGTTTGTAAAGAAGACAGAACATGGAGTCAGTTGTATCTGCTTTATTATGTTTAGGGCATAACTAATCCTTATGCATTACAGGGTTATTATGTAGGATCTATAAGATTCTTTCAAAGCATCCAAGAGGAGGTCCGCTCTGCTCTTCACGTTTTTTAAATTCACTTTTCTTTTCTTCTTCATGTTCCTCTCCTTCATCTTCCTCCTCTCTTTTCCTGTGATAGAAGATAATATAAAGTTAGTGACACATTGGGGGTCATTTACTAAGGGGCGATTCGCGTTTTCCCGATGTGTTACCCGAATATTTCCGATTTGCGGCGATTGTACCTAAATTGCCCCGGGATTTTGGTGCACGCGATCTTATTGTGGCGCATCGGCGCCGGCATGCGCGCAACGGAAATCGGGGGGCGTGGCCGAATGAAAACCTGACGTATTCGGAAAAATCGCCGCATTTAAAAACGGTAAATGTGTCGCTCGGGACGCGCTTACCTTCACTCAGCCGGCCTCGGTGAATTCCGGCGCGTTCAGATGCTTTTCAGCGCAGCAGCGCCACCTGGTGGACGGCGGAGGAACTACCTTATTAAATCCCGTCCGGACCCGAATCCAGCGCAGTGAACGCGCTGCTGGATCGCGAATGGGCCGGGTAAGTAAATCTGCCCCATTACACTAATAGTTTCTCCCTTCTAATCAGTAATAAATAGTCATTTCTCTCCTTCCTCTTCTCCGGCTGCTGATGGGAAGGCAGAGATCTCTGGAGCCTGATCTGGTGTCAGCAGAAATAATATTACAGGCGACAGTCACTGGGGGAATATACTATAGTCCTGCAGAGGAAACCTCATAGGGACCTCCCCACTGTGTAGGATTATGGGGGGAATAGATGGATCACATGGACGACAATTGTGGGAGACAGGTCACCGCTTTTGCTGCACTTCACTTATTATTATCCAACTCCACATACAAATAGCACTGGATACCAAAAATATAAAGTAGCCTCTTCTTCTTTCCCCTGTGACCCAGCACTGGAGCATTGATGGACTTACTGGTCTGTTGTTACAAGCAGACAGTATGTGACTGCTCCAACATTCAGTTACAACACTGGTCACCACCTACTGCTGCCATCATGGCCCCCATCACTGAGGGATGATGCCAGTAGTGGTCATGTGACTGCTCCACCATCCAGTGACTACACCGGTCACCACCTACTGCTGGCATCATGGCCCCCATCACTGAGGGCTGATACCAGTAGTGGTCATGTGACTGCTCCACCATCCAGTGACTACACCGGTCACCACCTACTGCTGGCATCATGGCCCCTATCACTGAGGGCTGATACCAGTAGTGGTCATGTGACTGCTCCACCATCCAGTGACTGCACCGATCACCACCTACTGCTGGCATCATGGCTCCCATCACTAAGGACTGATACCAGTAGTGGTCATGTGACTGCTCCACCATCCAGTGACTACACCGGTCACCACCTACTGCTGGCATCATGGCTCCCATCACTGAGGGCTGATACCAGTAGTGGTCATGTGACTGCTACCCCATCCAGTTACTACACCGGTCACCACCTAATGCTGGCATCATGGCTCCATCCCTGAAGGCTGATACTAGTAGTGGTCATGTGACGGCTCCACCATCCAGTCACTACACCAGTCACCACCTACTGCTGGCATCATGACTCCCATCACTGAGGGCTGATACCAGTAGTGGTCATGTGACTGCTGCACCATCCACTGACTATACCAGTCACCACCTACTGCTGGCATCATGGCTCCATCACTGAGGGCTGATACCAGTAGTGGTCATGTGACTGCTCCACCATCCAGTGACTACACCGGTCACCACCTACTGCTGGCATCATGGCTCCAGCACTGAGGGCTGATACCAGTAGTGGTCATGTGACTGCTCCACCATCCAGTGACTACACCGGTCACCACCTACTGCTGGCATCATGGCTCCCATCACTGAGGGCTGATACCAGTAGTGGTCATGTGACTGCTCCACCTTCCAGTGACTACACCGGTCACCACCTACTGCTGGCATCATGGCCCCTATCACTGAGGGCTGATACCAGTAGTGGTCATGTGACTGCTCCACCATCCAGTGACTGCACCGATCACCACCTACTGCTGGCATCATGGCCCACATCACTAAGGGCTGATACCAGTAGTGGTCATTTGACTGCTCCACCATCCAGTGACTACACCGGTCACCACCTACTGCTGGCATCATGGCTCCCATCACTGAGGGCTGATACCAGTAGTGGTCATGTGACTGCTCCCCCATCCAGAGACTACACCGGTCACCGCCCACTGCTGGGATCATGGCTCCATCACTGAGGGCTGATACCAGTAGGGGTCATGTGACTGCTACCCCATCCAGTTACTAAACCGGTCACCACCTAATGCTGGCATCATGGCTCCATCCCTGAAGGCTGATACTAGTAGTGGTCATGTGACTGCTCCACCATCCAGTCACTACACCGGTCACCACCTACTGCTAGCATCATGGCTCCATCACTGAGGGCTGATACCAGTAGTGGTCATGTGACTGCTCCACCATCCAGTCACTACACCGGTCACCGCCTACTGCTGGCATCATGGCTCCCATCACTGAGTGCTAATACCAGTAGTGGTCATGTGACTGCTCCCCCATCCAGTTACTACAGGGGTCACCACCTACTGCTGGCATCATGGCTCCATCACTGAGGGCTGATACCAGTAGTGGTCATGTGACTGCTCCACCATCCAGTGACTGCACCGGTCAGCACCTACTGCTGGCATCATGGCTCCATCACTGAGGGCTGATACCAGTAGTGGTCATGTGACTGCTCCACTATCCAGTGACTACACCGGTCACCACCTACTGCTGGCATCATGACTCCCATCACTGAGGGCTGATACCAGTAGTGGTCATGTGACTGCTGCACCATCCAGTGACTATACCAGTCACCACCTACTGCTGGCATCATGGCTCCATCACTGAGGGCTGATACCAGTAGTGGTCATGTGACTGCTCCACCATCCAGTCACTACACCGGTCACCACCTACTGCTGGCATCATGGCTCCCATCACTGAGTGCTAATACCAGTAGTGGTCATGTGACTGCTCCCCCATCCAGTTACTACAGGGGTCACCACCTACTGCTGGCATCATGGCTCCATCACTGAGGGCTGATACCAGTAGTGGTCATGTGACTGCTCCACCATCCAGTGACTGCACCGGTCAGCACCTACTGCTGGCATCATGGCTCCATCACTGAGGGCTGATACCATTTGTGGTCATGTGACTGCTCCACTATCCAGTGACTACACCGGTCACCACCTACTGCTGGCATCATGACTCCCATCACTGAGGGCTGATACCAGTAGTGGTCATGTGACTGCTGCACCATCCAGTGACTATACCAGTCACCACCTACTGCTGGCATCATGGCTCCATCACTGAAGGCTGATACCAGTAGTGGTCATGTGACTGCTCCACCATCCAGTGACTACACCGGTCACCACCTACTGCTGGCATCATGGCTCCCATCACTGAGGGCTAATACCAGTAGTGGTCATGTGACTTCTCCACCTTACAGTGACTACAACGGTCACCACCTACTGCTGGCATCATGCCTCCCATCACTGAGGGCTGATACCAGTAGTGGTCATGTGACTGCTCCACTATCCAGTGACTACACCGGTCACCACCTACTGCTGGCATCATGACTCCCATTACTGAGGGCTGATACCAGTAGTGGTCATATGACTGCTCCACCATCCAGTGACTACACCGGTCACCACCTACTGCTGGCATCATGGCTCCCATCACTGAGGGCTGATACTAGAAGTGGTCATGTGACTGCTCCACCATCCTGTGACTACACCGGTCACCACCTTCTGGTGGCATTATGGCTCCATCACTGAGGGCTGATGCCAATAGAGGTCATGTGACTGCTCTACCATCCAGTGACTACACTGGTCACCACCTACTGCTGGCATCATGGCTCCCAACACTGAGGACTGATACCAGTAGTGGTCATGTGACTGCTCCACCATCCAGTGACTACACTGGTCACCACCTACTGCTGGCATCATGGCTCCCAACACTGAGGACTGATACCAGTAGTGGTCATGTGACTGCTCCACCATCCAGAGGCTACACTGGTCACCACCTACTGCTGGCATCATGGCTCCCAACACTGAGGGCTGATACCAGTAGTGGTCATGTGACTGATCCACCATCCAGTGACTACACCAGTCACCACCTACTGCTGGCATCATGGCTCCCATCACTGAGGGCTGATACCAGTAGTGGTCATGTGACTGATCCACCATCCAGTGACTACACCAGTCACCACCTACTGCTGGCATCATGGCTCCCATCACTGAGTGCTAATACCAGTAGTAGTCATGGGACTGCTCCACCATCCAGTGACTACACCGGTCACCACCTACTGCTGCCATCATGGCTCCCATCACTGAGGGCTGATACCAGTAGTGGTCATGTGACTGCTCCACCATCTAATGACTACACCGGTCACCACCTACTGCTGCCATCATGGCTCCCATCACTGAGGGCTGATACCAGTAGTGGTCATGTGACTGCTTCACCATCCAGTGACTACACCGGTCACCACCTACTGCTGGCATCATGGCTCCATCACTGAGGGCTGATACCAGTAGTGGTCATGTGACTGCTCCACCATCCAGTCACTACACCGGTCACTACCTACTGCTGGCATCATGGCTCCATCGCTGAGGGCTGATACCAGTAGTGGTCATGTGACTGCTCCACCATCCAGTCACTACTTCGGTTACCGCCTACTGCTGGCATCATGGCTCCCATCACTGAGTGCTAATACCAGTAGTGGTCATGTGACTGCTCCCCCATCCAGTTACTACAGGGGTCACCACCTACTGCTGGCATCATGGCTCCATCACTGAGGGCTGATACCAGTAGGGGTCATGTGACTGCTCCACCATCCAGTGACTGCACCGGTCAGCACCTACTGCTGGCATCATGGCTCCATCACTGAGGGCTGATACCATTTGTGGTCATGTGACTGCTCCACTATCCAGTGACTACACCGGTCACCACCTACTGCTGGCATCATGACTCCCATCACTGAGGGCTTATACCAGTAGTGGTCATGTGACTGCTGCACCATCCAGTGACTATACCAGTCACCACCTACTGCTGGCATCATGGCTCCATCACTGAGGGCTGATACCAGTAGTGGTAATGTTACTGCTCCACCATCATCCAGTGACTACACCGGTCACCACCTACTGCTGGCATCATGGCCCCCATCACTGAGGGCTGATACCAGTAGTGGTCATGTGACTGCTCTACCATCTAGTGACTACACCGGTCACCACCTACTGCTGGCATCATGGCTCCCATCACTGAGGGCTGATACCAGTAGTGGACATGTGACTGCTCCACTATCCAGTGACTACACTGGTCACCACCTACTGCTGGCATCATGACTCCCATTACTGAGGGCTGATACCAGTAGTGGTCATGTGACTGCTCCACCATCCAGTGACTACACCGGTCACCACCTACTGCTGGCATCATGGCTCCCATCACTGAGGGCTGATACCAGTAGTGGTCATGTGACTGCTCCACCATCCAGTGACTACACCGGTCACCACCTACTGCTGGCATCATGGCTCCCATCACTGAGGGCTGATACCAGTAGTGGTCATGTGACTGCTCCAACATCCAGTGACTACACCGGTCACCACCTACTGCTGGCATCATGGCTCCATCACTTAGGGCTGATACTAGTAGTGGTCATGTGACTGCTCCACCATCCAGTGACTACACCGGTCACCACCTACTGCTGGCATCATGGCTCCCATCACTCAGGGCTGATACCAGTAGTGGTCATGTGACTGCTCCACCATCCAGTGACTACACCGGTCACCACCTACTGCTGGCATCATGGCTCCCATCACTGAGGGCTGATACTAGTAGTGGTCATGTGACTGCTCCAACATCCAGTGACTACACCGGTCACCACCTACTGCTGGCATCATGGCTCCCATCACTGAGGGCTGATACCAGTAGTGGTCATGTGACTGCTGTACAAACTGATTGGCTGCAGCCATCACATGATATCAGCAAGTAAACAGAGAGTAGGACGAACAACAGAACATATGCAGTGGAATGTTGGGGAAGGAAGTGAAGGAAATATGAATGTATATTTTTATAACATTTTGAAGCTGTTGGTGTTTCTTCTATACATGATCTACCATGTGGTCACTTTTCCTTAGATAAAGATGCTCCATGTTACTGTGTGGACAGCGGCCAGGAGGAGCGGTACAGCCGCATTACCAGAGCTTTTTTTTGTTTCCAATGCCCATTAAATGTAAAAAGTGTTACCATTCAATACACAGTACAAATATCAAGTAATAGAGGGGAAAGAACATATAAAGAAGAGGGGGTGATATAAAGAAAATACTGTGGCGTCGTGAGGCATTTTGGATTCACCATCCATCTACCATCTACCATCCATCCTGATAAATCGGGGGGCACTTACTCATAGATCTGGGCACCGGGACTGTGGGAATCTTCTTATGTTGCCTGTGGCCTCTTTCCTTCTAAAATGTCAACTTTTATAATTATGGTAATGAGCTAGAAGGGGCTCTGGTAATGCCCTCCAGGGCCCCTCCGTGCTGTAGCATTACAGGCTGTTACACTGTGCAGCAGCACTTCCCCCCTCTCACTGTGTGCTGAGGGAGAAGACAGTATAACAGCCTGTGACTCTGCAGCACCGTGGGAATATTCCTTTAATTATATTAGTACTTACTCTTCTTCTTCACCGATGGAAAGGGAGACCAATCCAAGGAAAAGCACAAGGAAAAGGGATTTCTTCAAGAAAGTCATGTCTGATCTGTTAAGGTAGTAAAAAAATAAATTATTGTGTATAAAAAAAAATATCCAACTGATCTTTGCAGTCTTTACACTGGAATATCCCTTTAATTAATTATTTATTGATCTATTTTTATAACTGTGTTTTTTGCTTTTTTATATATACTTTTTATAGCAACATCAGTATAATATCTGCCCCCTCATAGAACTACCCATGGGATGTGCAGATCTGGTGATGGATATAAAGGGCTCAGTCCTTTCCCTTCATGTCTCTTGTGTCAGTAGAATATCCGCTGCTATTGTAGGGTATAAGGGCGTCTAGTAGTTGTCCTGATGTAATGACATTTGTCTCCAGAAGAGATTTTATACACAACATTTACTTCCTTCCTTTCCTTTATCTTTACTTACAAATAGACAGATAGAAACTGAGCAAAAGGAAATAGATTTTATCTGAGATAATATAAAGTATAACCTGCGACCATAAGGACATAAACCTAATGGAAGTGACATCAACTAAAGAGCAAAATACATAAAAGTATCAGAATAATAAGTAACAATTCCCACCTTGTGATAGAGAATGTGGAGACTCCAGGAGGACAGGACACCTCAGTATAGATCACTTCTAGGGATGAGGGTTTATATAGGAGAAACCAATGAGTCCACCTGATACAAGATCCTCGTGCTCTCATATACATAGATGTATTGTGCGTCTCATGACTTTGGATCACATAAGTATTTTCCTAGTCTGAGTACATACTTATATTATGTTATACTGACACCTGACAGATCTTATGACATTTGTCAGGACACAGTTCATCTATTCTAAGTTACTGGAAACATGTTTATATCACATAGGTCAGAACCCAGTAACCAACTATTATAGAGCCCCCATTAGACCCAATAGTCATGTATCCCCCATTAGACCCAACAGTCATGTATCCCCCATTAGACCCAACAGTCATGTATCCCCCATTAGACCCAATAGTCATGTATCCCCCATTAGACCCAACAGTCATGTATCCCCCATTAGACCCAACAGTCATGTATCCCCCATTAGACCCAACAGTCATGTATCCCCCATTAGACCCAACAGTCATGTATCCCCCATTAGACCCAATAGTCATGTATCCCCCATTAGACCCAATAGTCATGTATCCCCCATTAGACCCAATAGTCATGTATCCCCCATTAGACCCAATAGTCATGTATCCCCCATTAGACCCAATAGTCATTTATCCCCCATTAGACCCAATAGTCATGTATCCCCCATTAGACCCAATAGTCATGTATCCCCCATTAGACCCAATAGTCATGTATCCCCCATTAGACCCAATAGTCATGTATCCCCCATTAGACTCAATAGTCATGTATCCCCCATTAGACTCAATAGTCATGTATCCCCCATTAGACCCAATAGTCATGTATCCCCCATTAGACCCAATAGTCATGTATCCCCCATTAGACCCAATAGTCATGTATCCCCCATTAGACTCAATAGTCATATATCCCCCATTAGACCCAATAGTCATTTATCCCCCATTAGACCCAATA
Source organism: Engystomops pustulosus (assembly GCF_040894005.1). Lineage (NCBI taxonomy): Eukaryota > Metazoa > Chordata > Amphibia > Anura > Leptodactylidae > Engystomops > Engystomops pustulosus. The sequence continues at coordinate 253,020,026 of NC_092412.1, read as the reverse complement.
GTCATGTATCCCCCATTAGACCCAATAGTCATTTATCCCCCATTAGACCCAATAGTCATGTATCCCCCATTAGACCCAATAGTCATGTATCCCCCATTAGACCCAATAGTCATGTATCCCCCATTAGACCCAATAGTCATGTATCCCCCATTAGACTCAATAGTCATGTATCCCCCATTAGACCCAATAGTCATTTATCCCCCATTAGACCCAATAGTCATGTATCCCCCATTAGACCCAATAGTCATGTATCCCCCATTAGACTCAATAGTCATGTATCCCCCATTAGACCCAATAGTCATTTATCCCCCATTAGACCCAATAGTCATGTATCCCCCATTAGACCCAATAGTCATGTATCCCCCATTAGACCCAATAGTCATGTATCCCCCATTAGACCCAATAGTCAGGTATCCCCCATTAGACTCAATAGTCATGTATCCCCCATTAGACCCAATAGTCATGTATCCCCCATTAGACCCAATAGTCATGTATCCCCCATTAGACCCAATAGTCATTTATCCCCCATTAGACCCAATAGTCATGTATCCCCCATTAAACCACAACATTATCAAAAACAAAGGGGCACATTTAAGGGTTAAAATCACGTTTTTCTGATGGCTTTTCCAAATTATACCATTTTGCGCCAAATTGCCCCGGGTTTTTGGTGCACGTGATCGGATTGCGCCGGGTTTCACTCAACGGGGGGCGTGGCCATCAGAAAACTCACCGTATTCAGAAAAATTATGCGATTTAAAAAATAAAAGTGTCGCTTCACACACACATACATGCACCAGGAATAGGATAGTGAACTCCGGCGGACCTCAGCGCAGCAGCGACACCTGGTGGACATCGGGCGCACGACCTTAGTGAATTATTGGAAGACCCAAATCCTCGTCGGAGAACGCGCCGCTGGATCGCGCCAGGACTGGGTAAGTAAATCTGCCCCATAGTATTCCAGCTTCTAGCTCACCAATTGTGGGTCAATAATATCCAGCGCAGGCACCATGTGCAATGGAGCAAATCCCGGTCTACCGTGTACCAACAGGAAGAAATGGATGGATCTAAGATGATTGTATATTTATTTTAGGAAGTTACAATCCATATAACAGGGTGTCGACGTGTTCCAATAGTTGACTAGTGCTTATTCATAAAATGTGTTGGTTTTCCAGAGGAATGAGCGACGCTAGGTTTTCGCAGTCTTCGTTGCATGTGGGATGATACCCACAGTTGGCACGGATGGCGTCACAAACTCACATGATGCTGTGTTGACTCCAAGGTAGGTCCGCCCCCACACTACTCCACTACTCCTCTTTGTTTGGTAGACAACACTCTATTTCCTCCCCGCTCTTAATTAAATAGTGGCCATTTTTCATTATACCGCACCTCCTGAGAAAACTTTGGCGTAGCGAATGTACATCGAGGTGTTCCCCATCATTTCTTTGCCTTCACCTACACCTTGTCTAAAGGTACGTTACTTAATTTAACTACAATGCTCTATATCAGTGATGGCAAACCTTTTAGAGTTCGAGTGAACAAACTACAACCAGAATCCACTTATTTACCATGAAGGGCCAACATGGAATTTCAAGCAGTAACTTATTGCTACCTGTTCCTCAACAACATTCAATTGTATTGTCTCTCCTAAGGCCACCAATAGAGTTGAAAGAAGGTGGACAAATTCAGACCATCATTGTAGCTTCTCTCCAGGAAGAATGGTGGGTCCAGCAGTAGGACCTCCAAAGACAATGCAGTTTTGTGCACTGACCTTTTCACTTTTCCCGCAGTTTCAAAAAGCCAATGAAATGTTGCTTTAAAATAGCTCTGAGAGCAGTATCTTTTATGTTGCTTGGGACTGCAGGAAGATTTGGTGGATTTGGTCCTGTTTGGTGAAATTGGAACAATGGCCTGAGTGCCCATAGAAAGGGCTCCGAGTGCCACCTCTGGCACCCGTGCCATAGGTTCGCCACCACTGGCACCCGTGCCATAGGTTCGCCACCACTGGTCTATATAGTGACTCTGAACCTGAAGCTAATGACTTGGTGTATAATATGTTATGGGTTAATATTCCCGAATGGGCGTTTTTATTGTTCCCGCTATTGGATGTATCAATAGCTGAGGCTAGTTGTAAGGTGGCCCATTATGCTTCTTCACCCTTTCAAGACTTTTTCATTTTTGCATTTCTGTTCTTTACTCCACTCATTCCAAAAGCCATAATTTTTTTGTATTTTTCCTGTGACAGAGACTTGTTGGGGCTTGTTATCTGTGGGACATATTGTACTTTTTAGTGGTGCCATTTTATATTCCAATACAATGTACTGGAAAGCAAGAAAAAATTCCAAGTTGGTGAAATCGAAACATAAAACACATTTGTAGGCTCTGTTTTCCTCACAGGATGGTGGTACCCAGTGCAGCTCACCGGTGTTAACGTAGCATTGGTGGGGTTGATGCGGAGTAGGAGGAGATATCTTTAACAGAAAACAGCTCATTCTTGCCTCGGACTCCGTGAGCCACCACATACTCCAGGGCTTGCCCAACAACCACCAAATTGCCTGGATAGTCAACAGAGCCATTGCTGGGTGGTCACCCTGCTGTATCCACACTTCAAGGATAAGTAAGTTTCCTTGACTCTTCCACCTTAGCGTGAGAGGAAAAGGCATTACTGCTGGAGTTACCATCTGACATGGAGAGCAAAGTGGCACTAAGGAGGAAGAGGGGGACATTAATGCAGAAGGGGCACCAGCTCCACCTTGGAAAGGAGTGTTATCATGGCCACAATGTGGAACACCATGTTCAAATCTCCACTGCATCCAACACCATCGTAAATGACCCATAGAACTAGGAGGAAGACTCTGACTCCCATGGTGAATGAGTATCTGTCTACATATCTCCTGGCGCTGAACTTCCCTATTCAATTTCTGAGCCAGTAAATAGGTCATGTGGCTAGAGCTTGCCCTGTATGTTGTGATATCAACTGAGGGCAGTGAGGCCAGAGCATCATATGAAACTAGACTTCATGTTTGTGATTGGAAAGCCTGAAAGATGTGATGAGTCCCATGCTTGTGACATCACTCCAGGGCCTCCGGCTCCTCCTAACAAGCCTGCCCTCGTTTCTAACTGTCCTAAACGGTTTCCCATGGTTACCAGAAAGCATGACAAAAGGAGAGTAGCCTGGGGGACCAGGTAAAGCCTATGCTAACTACTAAATATCTGTATATAGCTAATTAGAGTAAATTAGAGAATTTCTTATTTTTCATAGTGCAGAGTTAGGCAAAAGTTTTTATACTTTACATTTGTACGTTAATGATATAATCAATAAGTTGCTCCAGGTCAGTTTATCCTTTTATTATTCTATTATTATTTTATTTAAAGGACATCTACCACCAGGATGAAGAATTGTAAACCAAGCACACCAAGCAAAAACTATATTGTAGAAGGTATATTTATGCTGATATTTTACTGATATTGTGTTACATTATTGTATTAACTCTATAAATGCTATGGTCCTGATAATTGATCTTGATAATCATCTCCGATAAGACTAACCTCTTCCATGATATTGGCTAGTTCGGTTCATGTGCGAGAGACGCCCCTGATACTCTAGGTTGCAGATCTTTTTTCACTTCCTGAGAACAGTTAAGTTAAATTGAAACAAAAAAGCCATCTTATAAATCCCAGTTACAAGGAGTGAGTCTGTCTTACAAATGGAAAAAGTATGACTCCAGGGCTTGACTTGGCTTGACTATTGATGAAGTATTGGGAATTTAGCCAGAGGCTGCATTCACACACATGGGCCGCTGTAGCCGTTTATTGGGGCGTTTGTGGCTCCCTCTTGGTGGTCGACTGAATGCAGCCAGACGTAAAAGGAAAGTGTACCCTTCATTCCCCAGGATTAGTGCCAGAAACCAGACTACAATATAGTTGCCATTCCTCACCCAGGAGCCTCGGAGATTTAGTGACATGACTCCGGTGTAGTTGCTTGGCCAATCATTTCTGGTTCCGTGCACCTACAAACTGAATAATGTGCACTCAGGTTGGTTATAAGGAGGAGGCACCGCAAGTTGCAGGACATTGGTGTCTAGACGTCATATAGAGAGGCAACCAAGGTGATGATTAATGGTAACACCAATTAGATATCTGGGAAAATGAGTCTAGGGCGAGCCCATGTAAGATAGCCCAAACTGGAGAAAGAGAAGATTTGAGGGATCCAAGAAAGCAAATTCATTTCACAAGAAAGTGGGATAAGGGATACCGTTTACATTACCAAAGAAAATACAGTATAGCAACTTTAGAAAGGTTAACTAAAACATGAATACAGTGGCTGGACACTTGAATGATACCCTATGGAAGTGATGGCGAAACTTTTACAGACTGAGTGCCCAAACTACAACCAAAACCCACAATTTTGGCAATGTAAGTGGTATTTGCTCTGTTCTATCACAGCTTAAATCATATTGGCATCATGAGGACACCAATACAGTAAAAAAGAAGGAAGAAATTTGGATTATCATTGTAGCTCCCCTCCAGGCTACCCTGAGCAGGAAGAATCACAGGGGCTGGAGTAGGAGCTCCAATGTTGGTTCAGCACAGACCACATCTCTATGGAAAGTTGTATTTCTCATGTAGTATGTGGCCGCAAAGATTAAAGCATGGGGGAACCTGCCTCTGTCTCTAGTGGGTAAGGTTAAAATTTTTAAGATGGTCTTCTTACCCAAACTCCTTTATCTGCTCCTTGCTGCTCCGTCTCATTTCCTCTCTATTGATAAACTCTTGACTCCATTCTTAGAGGGGAATGGTCCACCGAGAATTGCAAGAGATACTCTAAAGGCCCCAACTGACAGAGGAGGGTTAGCTTTACCCCATATGCAGAACTACTACTACTATACACACTGGGGTGGATAAAGGCGATCCCCAACAATCCAGCTATAGTTCTAGATGCGGCACTTATGGGCTCATATGAACATTGACCAACTTTGTCTACAGGGGAGAGAAGTTTAATGGTTTATATTACACATCTAACATGTACCAATATGAGTGGTGGACTATAAGGCCTGGTCTCCTGTCACCCCCTCACTTCTTACCTGAGTTGAAATACCTATCAGACTTTGAGTTCTGGGCGCGTAAGGACATTTGATTGTTTGGCCATCATGAAACAGGAAACTTCAGGTTTTTCCGATATTTTTGACATACCATTGGCCAACCAGAGTTCAAGTTTTTTGTAAATAGTTCAAGGAGCATCGGAGGGGATGGACAGTTCCACACTAGGTATGCAGTGGTCACGCAACATGATGTAGTAAAATCAGAACCTCTCCTTCCTCTCCTACGTGTCTGCACAGAAGGTCGGGCTGAATCAAAGAAGTAGACGTGGTCATTAGAGATGAGCGAGCACTAAAATGCTCGGGTACTCGTTATTCGAGACGAACTTTTCCCGATGCTCGAGTGCTCGTCTCGAATAACGAGCCCCATTGAAGTCAATGGGAGACTCGAGCATTTTTCAAGGGGATCAAGGCTCTGCACAGGGAAGCTTGGCCAAACACCTGGGAACCTCAGAAAAGGATGGAAACACCACGGAAATGGACAGGAAACAGCAGGGGCAGCATGCATGGATGCCTCTGAGGCTGCTTAATCGCACCATTATGCCAAAATTATGGGCAACAGCATGGCCATGACAGAGTGACAGAATGAAGCTAGATAGCATCTAAAACATCCAATAATTGACCCTGACACTATAGGGGACGGCATGCAGAGGCAGCGGCAGGCTAGAGAGTGGCATGGCGACATACCCTAATTGGACTCAGGCTTCAAACCAATGGGTGTCAGAGAGGAACCAAACGAGGTGAGCAAGAAGCGCTCAAATAATATCGGTACATGATAAAAGTTTGCCAGTATATTTTGTGGATTACACAGCAGGGTGGCGACAAAGTTAACACCTTTGATGTGGAATCCATGAAAACAACCCAAATTTGTGCCTGACACACCTCGTTTGATAAGGGGACGATGTATGGAGGCAGCTATATAGACGACTTTTGGAGGTAGCAATGGAGACAACGTGTGGAGGCTGCTATGGAGACAATTTAATTTGGATAGTGCCTGTATGTGGCAGTCCAAAAAAGTTTTCAAACCAGAGGAGCAGGTAGGTGGCCCTCCAGAAAAATGGAATAGATTGAGTGCCTGTATGTGGCAGTCCAAAAAAGTTTTCAAACCAGAGGAGCAGGTAGGTGGCCCTCCAGAAAAATGAAATAGATTGAGTGCCTGTATGTGGCAGTCCAAAAAAGTTTTCAAACCAGAGGAGCAGGTAGGTGGCCCTCCAGAAAAATGAAATAGATTGAGTGCCTGTATGTGGCAGTCCAAAAAAGTTTTCAAACCAGAGGAGCAGGTAGGTGGCCCTCCAGAAAAATTGAATAGATTGAGTGCCTGTATGTGGCACTCCCAAAAATTGTTTAAAACAGAGGACCGGGTAGGTGGCCCTCCAGAAAAATTAAATGCATAAAGTACTATAGCTAGAGCCAGTGGGCCCTGTCAAAAAATAGCCAGTTTCCTCTGCTTTAGTGTACAAAGAGGAGGAGAAGGAGGAAAATGAGGAGGAGGAGGAGTGCATAAATCATTCAGGTTGAGCTTCCTTCACCTGGTGGAGAATGGAAATTATGAGAAATCCAGGCTTTATTCATCTTGATAAGCGTCAGCCTGTCAGTGCTGTCAGTCGACAGGCGTGTGCGCTTATCGGTGATGATGCCACCAGCTGCACTGAAAACCCGCTCGGACAAGACGCTAGCGGCAGGGCAGGCAAGAACCTCCAAGGCGTACAGCGCCAGTTCGTGCCACATGTCCAGCTTTGAAACCCAGTATCACCATCTTTCTTTTTTTTTTTTTTTTTTTTTTCCAACTTACTTTTTATTATTAAACCAAGAATAATAAAAACAGACATGTTCATTATAGAGGGAACAAAGACATATCCAGAAGTATAAGGCAAATAATCACATCCGGGTCGCGCAGGACCCATCTAAACGCATTAAACTAACGGATCTTATGTCAGATACATCAGTTCTGAAAAAAGAAGAAGAAAGAGGGGGGGTCTTGCCGTCATTCAGAGATCGCGATCAGTGATAGGACAGCAAGAGTCCGCCGCTTAGAGTAGTGCCTGTTAATCAGATTTACAAACAATATTACAAACATAAATAGCACAGAAGTAAACAAGGACCTCAGGAAAGAAGGTTTTAAAAAGAATAACTTTTCCATGGGTCCAACTATACAAAAAATTCAACCTAACATGTCCATGAGTCTCTAAGCAATTAAGGATATAGTTTAATAGGGAAAGTTGTCACCAATCACATCCCAAGGGGACCAGACTTTGAGAAAGTGGTCAGACCTTTCCTGTAAGGTCGCAGTCATGGATTCCAAAGTCCGCATATGACGTATGCGGGCACATAGATCCATTTGTGAAGGGGGAGCGACTCGCTTCCAGTAAGCAGAGATCAGGGTCTTCGCGGCACAAAGTATATGTAAAAACAATTTAGAGTGAAGTTTGCCCAGATTATTAGGAGGGAGGCCCAAAAGGAAAGCGACCGGTTCTTTCTCAAGTGCGACTCCAAGTGTTTTTTCCAACACATTTTGGACCTCGCTCCAGAAGGGTTGTATACGTGGGCAGTCCCAGAAAATATGAAACATGGAAGCTCCATGTGCATCACACCTCCAACAAACATCTGGTATTTGTGGATTTAGTTTATGAAGCAGTGCTGGGGTGTGATACCACTGCATAAGGATTTTATACTGGTTCTCCTTGTACAATGCTGATAAGGAACCTTTAGGGGCCTTGTCCCATATGGCTTTCCAGATGGAAACCGGTAACCGTCTCCCCAGCCAGTCCTCCCACCTTTGCATATATGCATGTTGAATTGGTTCTAAGTACATCTGGGTCAGTAGTAGGGCGTAAATGTCGGAAATCAAACCCTTAGAGGAGGAGCTCCTAAGACAAATCCTCTCAAAGTCTGTGAGGGGTGGTACTGTAATGGAGCCTAATGTCTGGGAGCAAAAACGGTAAATTAGAGGGTAGGAGTCTGATACTTGGCTAAACTGGTCAGACGCCGCGTAGAAGTCTGAGAGGGTAAGTAGCTGTTTTGACACCGGATGGGCAACGTCTTTAATGCGAAAGGCCTGCATGGGTTTCCAGAATTCCACGAAATCGGACTCCAGGCTCTGAGGTAGGTTCGGCGTATAAAGGAAGGGGGTCAAAGGTGACTTCAATGTGGCCAAGGAGTATCTAATGCGACATCTACGCCATATCTCTCTAGTAAAAGACATTGGGGCCAGCAAAGATTTAGATGGAATCTCTATAGGTGGTCCCCAAATTAGGGCGCTAGGGTGTATTGGAGCTATCCAAAGCTTCTCAACCTCCGTCCACCTATTGAAGGCAGGCAGGGAAGTCCAAGAGGTAATATGGCGTAGATGAGTTGCATAGTAGTACAAGGTTATGTCCGGTAGACCTAGTCCACCTCTAGACTTTGGCGCTACCAGCACTGTTTTAGGAATTCTATGCCTCTTGGAGTTCCACAAGAAGTCCAAAAACAGTGATTGGATTGTGCGTAAGGCAGCTACTGGGACTCGAACTGGAAGGGTCTCAAATAGGTAGAGAAACCTGGGCAGAACAGACATCTTAATCGCCGCTATTTTACCTAGCAAGGATAAGTATAAGGGGCGCCAGCTCTGGAGTTGCTTCCTGACATCCTGGATTAAAGGGGGAAAATTTTCTTTATATAGGGAGGATACTAATGGCGTAAGTTTTATCCCCAAGTATCTAAGAGACGAGCTACACCAGGAGTAATGAAAATTATCCTGTAGGGTCTGCAGTAGTGAGGCAGACAAGTTCAGAGGCAGGGCTTCGGACTTTGCATGGTTTATCTTATATCCTGACATCACACTATATTCTGTAATAATCGAGTGCAAATTTGGTAGTGATATCAGGGGGTCTGTGATGGTAAGTAAAACATCGTCTGCGAACAAAGCAATTTTAAATTGCTTATCCCGTACTTGAATACCTTTAATATCGGGGCAGTTACGAATAAGAGCTGCCAAGGGCTCAATACTCAGGACATACAACAAGGGGGATAAGGGGCAGCCCTGGCGTGTCCCGTTTCGAATAGGCAAGGGAGGAGAATGGGCATGGGTAAGCCTGACTTGTGCCGTAGGGGAGGTATACAAACCCTGTAGCGCCTTTATGAATGGTCCTCGAAAGCCGAAACGAGCAAGGGTCCTGAACATGAACTGCCAATTTAACCGATCAAAGGCTTTTTCCGCGTCCAGACTAAGGAGCAGAGCCTCTGATTTTGTTTTTTGGACCACATCTATTAAATTGATGGTGCGACGTGTGTTGTCCCCCGCTTGCCTAAATTTAACAAATCCGACTTGGTCTTTATGCACCAAACTCGGGAGCCAATCGCCTAGTCTATTAGCCAGTAGTTTGGTGAAAATTTTGAGGTCGGCATTGAGCAGGCTAATGGGCCTATAGCTAGAGCACTCGGATGGGTCCTTTCCTTGTTTGGGGATTACCGTGATATGTGAGGATAGCATCGTCTGAGGGACTGGTTCACCCTGGAGAAATCCATTGAAGAGTTCAATCATATTAGGGAGCAAGAGAGGGAGGAACGTTTTATAATAAAGGTACGTAAACCCGTCTGGGCCAGGGGCCTTACCCCCGGGCAAACTCTTTATTGTATCTTCTATTTCCTCAGCCGTGATGGCTTGATTCAGGTGAGTCAGTGCCTCAGACGACAGCTGGGGAAGAGAGCATTGAGACAGGTAATGATCTAATGTAGCGTTTTGCTCTAGAGATGAAGATGGCGAAGGAGAGTCTAGAGAGTAAAGGGCAGAATAATAGGTGTGGAATAGTTCAGCTATTTTGGAGGGATGATAATGCATAATACCCTTTTTATCTCTTATGGCAAATGGGGCTTGGGAGGATGATTTATGTCTAAGCTGCCTGGCCAGTAGTGTGTGAGCCTTATTACCAAATTCGTAGAATTTCCGTTTAGAGTACTTAATCATGCGCTCCACGTCTAAAAGGTCTAACTCCCGTAGTTTAGAACGTAGGACCTGGATTCATCTTAGTAGGGAAGGTGTAGGGGAGGTGGCTAGATCTCTTTCAGCCTGTCTAAGATTCTGTTTGTATCTAGAATAATTAAGTAATCTATCCCTTTTTATCTTAGTGGCTATAGATATCGCCTCGCCTCTAAAAACTGTTTTATGGGCCTCCCATAGAATTGGGACGGATGGGGCCGTCGGGGTGTTTTCCTTAAAATAATTAATCAAAACCGTCCTCAGGGATTCTCTTGAGAGTGGGGAAGAAAGGAGGGTTTCATTAAGACGCCAGTGGGGAGATCTAAGTGGGGTATCTTCCAACTTCAGGTCCAGGAAGATCGGGGCATGGTCTGACCACGTAATTTGGCCAATTTCAGCATCCCCTAGGGCTCGTAACGTCGGATAGTTGCCAAAAAAATAGTCTATTCGCGTGTGAGTCCTATGTGGGGGGGAATAAAATGTAAAGTTCCTGGCCGTCGGGTTATTCACTCTCCATAGGTCATACAGTGAGCATTTACGGATCAAACGACGGAACCCTGTAGCTAACGTTTTCATCCCCTGAGATGTCGGGCGGGCCGAGACTGCTAGACGGTCTACACTGTCCGAGAACACCACATTAAAGTCACCACCCACTAATAAAAGTTCGTGTTGATCAGATGCTAATCCAGAAAGGACCTTATTGAGGAAGGGGAGCTGGCTGGAATTTGGAGCATAAATATTACACAGTGTCATGTGAATGTTCATGAGTGAACCCTTAATTATAATATATCTGCCGTGGGGATCTGCTACGGTTTCCGTTAACTGAAATGGGCAATGTCTAGAAATAAGAATAGCTACCCCTGCCTTCTTAGTGGGAGCATTAGCCAGGAAAGACACGGGATACCAGTGGTTGGCAAAGTGAAAGGAGCTTGTGGATGTGAAATGCGTTTCTTGGAGGAACACTATGTCTGCTTTGGCCTGGCGTAATTCTTTCAGAAGAAGCCGCCTTTTCACATCTGAATTGAGACCTTTAGTGTTTAGGGAAAGTATTTTAACCATAATCTGTGTAAGTTAGTCTGTCAGCTATATGGAAAGTTTTTATAGGTGACGGGATCACGGCCTTAGAGCCTCCCGGGGGAGCTCGGCCGGGTTCTGTTTCCGTCACCCGGTTGGGTGGATCGGAAGACAACTTGTATAGAGACTCATGGACCAACACATGAAATAAAACCAAAAACAAGAATAAAACGACATTAACATAAAACACTTGCAAAAGCGAGGGTAGCCTAGGGCAGGTCTCGCCGTAAATCTTCCGAAGTATAGTCCCGCATTTCTCCGGGGCTGACATTGTCAGTTACCGGGAGCAAACCTCTTTGGGAAGATTTACCCTTGGGGAAGAAAAACGTACACCGGAATAAAACAATGGATAACGGAACAGAAACATCTGGATGAACCCGCATCCCTGAGCCCTTATGCAGGACACCGACATGTAGTTAAGCTATGGTAACCTCTATGGTAGTAAACCTATGCATTAGTAAGGACTACAGATACAGCAGTTAGAGAGGTAGAGCCAATTAAAATTAACCTATAAGGATTAAGATAAACCCGATCATATATCAATATACATCAGAAGGAGAATGGCAATATTTTGTCGATACTTATCGTCCATTGGACTGTCTACTTCCAGTGTCCAAGGCCCTCTGTCTCTTCTTTGACGGTCGGACTTGTTGCCAGGTAGGAGGGAGATCCACCGAGGATGGATGTTGAGGCCAGTCCGGGAGATCCGGGAGGGTGAGCTGGAAGGTGTCACAGAAATTTTTAAGATCTTCTGGGTATCGCAGGACGGCTGAGTGACCGTCTTTTCTTGCCGTCAGGCTAAATGGAAAACCCCAGCGGTAAGGTATGCCTTGTTCTCTTAGGAGGTCCAAGAGCGGTTTCAGGGCTCTGCGTTGTTGCAGCGTAATCCAGGAGAGATCTTGGTATAGTTGGAGCTTAGCCCCCAAAAAAAAGATGGATTTCATCAAGCGAGACCGCTTCATTATCTCCTCTTTTAACATGAAGTCATTCACATGGCAAATAACATCTCGGGGAGGACCTGCCGTCTTAGGGCGCAGTGCCCTGTGTGCTCTGTCCATCTTAATGGGGGTGTCTAGCGGTCTATCAAGGATAGTGTTGAAAAGGTGCTGTAGGTAGCCTTGAACATTCTCCTCCCACTGTTGTTCTGGAATGCCACGGATTCTAATGTTGTGTCGACGACCCCTATTATCTAGATCTTCTACGTGCCTTCTCAGATCTCTAATAATGGAGTCTTGCGTTGAAACCTGCTGTTGTAGAGTGGAAACCGCTGTTCTGGCCAGGTTGTGGTCGTCTTCAAGTATATCCACTCTCTGCGCCACTTGTTGAACTTCTTTATGGACTGTTGCAATTTCTTGCCGACAAGTTTCCTTCACTTCCTCTATCAGCTCCCTGAAATCTTGCTTGGTGGGCATTTGTTGGATATAGAGCCATAGCGGGTCATGCAAGGGAGGAGAGATTTGTGAAGGGATCGAAGAATACAGATGTGGGGAGGCCGGTGGAGAGGTCAGGGATTCCTGTGCTTGCTGTATACACCCATCTCCAGCTGGAGAGCGTAATTGAGCTTGAGTGGCATAAAGTGTGCTGTTTCGCAGTGCAGCAGCATATGATATTTCCAGCTTTTGACTGGTTAAGACATCTGGAGAACACAATGTGTGCTGTAGGGCAGGGGAGGGAGGCAGTGAGGGGTGCAAGATTTGTGGTCCCAGGTCAGGGGCTGGTGAATGGCTGTCTCCTTCACTCAAAGGGAGCTGGTACCCCGGTGTTGGAGGGGTTAATGTAGTAGCTGGGGAGCCAGGCTGTGGAGGGGAGGGCTTCTGTTGGCTACATATGTAGCTAGGGTGTCGGGGAGCTACCTCTGGCCTCTCTCCAGGTCCACTAAGGGAGCTAGGTTCTTCCCCCACCTTACCATCTGCACTCCGGTGCTGAGGTAGGAGCTCAGGCCCTTCACACGGGCTCTCCGGCTCCCTGTGCGCACTGTGTCGCAGTGCCGGAAGTGGCGCCTCGTGGCAGGCTCGGGCCGGCGCCATCTTGCTGTTCCCCGCCGGCACTTCCACGCTCCTCTTTTTAAAGAAGTCCGCCGCTGGCAGGGTTGGCGGCGGCCTCTCATCGCTCCTCGACCTTCCCGCCGACGGTCCCCTCCGGTTTCCCATGTCGAGGTGAGTCGGGTCCGCTTATTTTCGGCTTATGCAGCCCTGGTGATGCGGAGCTCGCTAGCTGAGTGTCCGCTCACATCGGCTTCCGGGCACGCCCCCCATCACCATCTTTCTGTAAAGATCAGCCCTACTCTGCCGAGACTGGGGACAGGTGACAGTGTCTTGCTGGGGTGACATAAAGCTGGCAAAAGCCTTGTAAAGCGTACCCTTGCCAGTGCTGGACAAGCTGCCTGCTCGCCTACTCTCCCTCGCTACTTGTCCCGCAGAACTACGCACTCTGCCGCTAGCGCTGTCAGAAGGGAAATACTGTTTCAGCTTGTGCACCAGGGCCTGCTGGTATTCATGCATTCTCACACTCCTTTCCTCTCCAGGGATGAGAGTGGAAAGATTTTGCTTGTACCGTGGGTCCAGGAGAGTGAATACCCAGTAATCGGTGCTGGAATAAATTCTTTGAACGCGAGGGTCACGGGATAGGCAGCCTAGCATGAAATCTGCCATATGCGCCAGAGTCCCAACGCGCAAGAATTCACTCCCCTCACTGGCCTGACTGTCCATTTCCTCCTCCTCCAACTCCTCCAACTCCTCTTCTTCTGCCCATACACGCTCAACAGTGAAGGACTGAACAATGGTCCCCTCTTCTGTCTCGCCAACATTCTTCTCCTCCTCCTCCTCATCCTCCTCCACCTCCTCCGATATGCGCTGAGAAACAGACCTATGGGTGCTTTGGCTATCAACAAGGGAATCTTCTTCCCCCATCTCTTGTGACGAGCGCAAAGCTTCCGACTTCATGCTGACCAGAGAGTTTTTCAACAGGCCAAGCAGTGGGATGGTGAGGCTGATGATGGCGGCATCACCACTGACCATCTGTGTTGACTCCTCAAAGTTACTCAGCACCTGACAGATATCAGACATCCACGTCCACTCCTCATTGTAGACTTGTGGAAGCTGACTGACCTGACTACCAGTTCTGGTGGAAGTTGACATCTGGCAGTCTACAATCGCTCTGCGCTGCTGGTAAACTCTGGATAACATGGTTAATGTTGAATTCCACCTCGTGGGCACGTCGCACAACAGTCGGTGAGCGGGCAGTTGGAGGCGGCGCTGCGCTGCCCTATGAGTGGCAGCATCTGTGCTGGACTTCCTGAAATGCGCACAGATGCGGCGCACCTTCGTGAGCAAATCTGACAGATTGGGGTATGTCTTGAGGAAACGCTGAACTATCAGATTTAACACATGGGCCAGGCATGGCACATGTGTCAGTCTGCCGAGTTGCAGAGCCGCCACCAGGTTACGGCCGTTGTCACACACAACCATGCCTGGCTTCAGGTTCAGCGGTGCCAGCCACAGATCAGTCTGCGCCGTGATGCCCTGTAATAGTTCTTGGGCGGTGTGCCTTTTATCGCCTAGGCTCAGCAGTTTGAGCACCGCCTGCTGTCGCTTAGCGACGGCACTGCTGCTGTGCCTAGAGCTAGCGACTGATGGCGCCATGCCCACGGATGGTAGTTCGGAGGAGGAGGTGGAGGAGGGGTGGGAGGAGGAGGAGGCATAGTAGGCCTTTGAGACCTGGACCGAGGTAGGCCCCGCAATCCTCGGCGTCGGCAATATATGACCAGCCCCAGGGTCAGACTCGGTCCCAGCCTCCACCAAGTTAACCCAATGTGCCGTCAGCGATATATAGTGGCCCTGCCCGGCAGCACTCGTCCACGTGTCCGTGGTCAGGTGGACCTTGTCAGAAACGGCGTTGGTCAGGGCACGGATGATGTTGTCTGACACGTGCTGGTGCAGGGCTGGGACGGCACATCGGGAAAAGTAGTGGCGGCTGGGGACCGAATACCGAGGGGCGGCCGCCGCCATGAGGTTGCGAAAGGCCTCGGTCTCTACTAGCCTATAGGGCAGCATCTCCAGGCTAAGCAATCTGGAGATGTGGACATTAAGGGCTTGGGCGTGCGGGTGGGTTGCACTATATTTTCTTTTCCGCTCCAGCGTCTGGGGTATGGAGAGCTGAACGCTGGTGGATGCTGTGGAGGATCGTGGAGGCAACGATGGGGTTTTTGTGCCAGGGTCCTGGGCAGGGGGCTGACTATCAGCTGACACAGGGGAAGGAGCAGTGGTGTGCACGGCTGGAGGTGAACGGGCTTGGTGCCACTGATTTGGGTGTTTAGCATTCATATGCCTGCGCATACTGGTGGTAGTTAAGCTAGTAGTGGTGGAACCCCTGCTGATCCTGGTTTGGCAAAGGTTGCACACCACAGTCCGTCGGTCATCCGGTGTTTCCTTAAAGAACCTCCAGACTTCTGAAAATCTAGCCCTCGCCGCGGGAGCCCTCGCCACGGGAGCTTCACTACGTGACACATTTGGCGCTGATGCACCTGCTCTGGCCCTGCCTCTCTGTCTGGCCCCACCACTGCCTCTTCCAACCTGTTCTGCTATAGGACTCTCCTCCGTCTCAGAAGCTCTGTGTTCACCCGGCCTCTCAACCCAGCTTGGGTCTGTCACCTCATCATCCTCCGATCCCTCAGTCTGCTCCCCCCTCGGACTTCCTGCCCTGACAACAACTTCACCACTGTCTGACAACCGTGTCTCCTCATCGTCGGACACCTCTTTACACACTTCTGCCACTACGTCAAGAAGGTCATCATCACCCACAGACTGCGACTGGTGGAAAACCTGGGCATCGGAAAATTGCTCAGCAGCAACCGGACAAGTGGTTTGTGACTGTGGGAAGGGTCCAGAAAACAGTTCCTCAGAGTATGCCGGTTCAAATGCCAAATTTTCCTGGGAGGGGGCAGACTGGGGGGGAGGAGGCTGAGGTGCAGGAGCTGGAGGAGTGGCGATTTCGGTGACATGGGTGGACTGCGTGGAAGACTGACTGGTGGACAAATTGCTCGAAGCATTGTCGGCAATCCACGACATCACCTGTTCGCACTGTTCTGGCCTCAACAGTGCTCTACCATGAGTCCCAGTAACTTCAGACATGAACCTAGGGAGTGTAGCTCTGCGGCGTTCCCCTGCTCCCTCATAAGCAGGTGGTGTCTCACCCCGCCCAGGACCACGGCCTCTGACCCCTGCAGTAGTTGGACTCCCACGTCCCCGCCCTCGTCCTCTACCCCTAGCCCTCGGGTTAAACATTTTGAAAATGAAAGTTATAACTTTAATTTTTTTTAAACTTTTTTTTGTGTTTTTTTTTGTTTGTTTGTTTTTTAGTTTTTAAAACCAAACGATGCTATCCTATTGCTATGGCTATTTTCTAGCCAACTATGAAAGCACACTGCTATGCCAGATGAGATGACGCTGAGTTATGAAAAAATAAACGTAAAATAAAAAGGAAATGAAAGACTGTGCCTAATTGAAATCCAACCCCTAATAAATTTTCCCACTTCGGTCTTTGCGATGGATATGTGCGTCACTAAGCGCTAAACACAGCGGTCGCAAGTCTCACTCCAAATTCCTCACAATTTGCTAGTAGATGCACTGCAGCAAGTACAGCCACCAGCAGATCAACCAGAAATAAAATATATATAACGCTATTGTAGGCGTAAGTAAGCCGTTTGGATTCTCCTATGGCTATTTTCTAGCCAAGTATGAAAGCACACTACTATGCCAGATGAGATGACGCTGAGTTATGAAAAAATAAACGTAAAATAAAAAGAAACTGGCAGACTGTGCCTAATTGAAATCAAACCCCTAATAAATTTTCCCACTTTGGTGTTTGAGGTGGATATGTGTGTCACTAAGAGCTAAACACAACGGTAGCAAGTCCCCCTGCTAATTCCTCACAATATGGTACTAGCTGCAAATAAAAAAAAAAAAGTATAACGTTATTGTAGCCCTAAGAAGGGCTGTTGGGTTCTTGTAGACTCACTCCTGCCTAACAGTAAGCTAATAGAACACCCTAACGCTTTCCCTGACCAGCAGCAGCTCTCTCCCTAGCGGCATCCAGACACAGAATGATCCGAGCAGCGCGGGCAGCGGCTAGTCTATCCCAGGGTCACCTGATCTGGCCAGCCAACCACTGCTATCGACGTGTAAGGGTACCACGTCATGCTGGGTGGAGTGCAGAGTCTCCTGGCTTGTGATTGGCTCTGTTTCTGGCCGCCAAAAAGCAAAACGGCGGGAGATGCCATTTTCTCGAGCGGGCGAAGTATTCGTCCGAGCAACGAGCAGTTTCGAGTACGCTAATGCTCGAACGAGCATCAAGCTCGGACGAGTATGTTCGCTCATCTCTAGTGGTCATGTGATCGTTAACAAACTCCATTGAAACTTTTGATAGCTGGTCTTAATCAAAGTGTACAGGACAGAGAATGATAAGACTGACACTGAAAAAACTACTATATCATTTTTAGAAGTGATACAATGCGTACCTTAACCCAGGGGCGTTGTTAGGATTGTAAAAGATCCGGGGCACGGGCCCCAATGCATATGTATTACACTTACAGTGATGCCCCCTCCTGTACATAACCCCCTTGACATGTGGTTGTGCCAATAACAACTTTACTGCTGGTATATACAGCTACAGACACAGGAGAAATCCCTACTTGTTGCCTCAGGTGACTGCCGGTGACAGGTCCTCCATCTTCTCCATTAGGCATCACCACATCTTATGTTTCTTATTGTCCCTAAATCTTGGGTCCCCGGCAGTGTTATCCTGCTGCCGCCCCTAACACTCTCCCCCCAAATACTGTAAGGCTGCGCTCACACATTTGTCTTGCAATTAAACAACACCAGGTGCTCGTTACCCATCACACGTGTTTCTCTATGTGTTTCACTGGAAATGCAAATAAGATCAAACCGAGGACAGTCCTAGTGTCACGTGTGAACGTGCCCCAAGAAATGTGCCCCAAACATCCCCCCAGTAATGTGTCCCACACAGTTACCCCCAGTAATGTGCCCTACACAGCCCCCCAGTAATGTCCCCTACGCAACCCCCAAAATGTCCCCCATACAGCCCCCCATAATGTGCCTCACAGCCCCCCAGTAGTGTCCCCCACAGCTACCCCCTGTAATGTCCCGCATACAGCCTCACAGTCATGTGCCCCACAGCCGCCCAGTAATGTCCCCACACAGCCTCCAAGTAAGTAATGGGGCAGATTTACTTACCTGGCCCATTCGCAATCCAGCGGCGCGTTCTCTGCGCTGGATTCGGGTCCGTCCGGGATTCATTAAGGTAGTTCCTCCGCCGTCCACCAGGTGGCGCTGCTGCGCTGAAAAGCATCAGAACGCACTGGAGTTCACCGAGCCGGGCTGAGTGAAAGTAAGTGCAAACTCCGCGACACTTTTTTTTAAAAATGCGGCGGTTTTTCCGAATACATCGGGTTTTTGTTCGGCCACGCCCCCCGATCTCTGTCGCGTGCATGCCGGCGCCGATGCGCCACAATTCGATTGCGTGTGCCAAAATTCCGGGGCAATTCAGGGGAAATCGCCGCAAATCGGAAATATTCTGGTAACACGTCAGGAAAACGCGAATCGGGCCCTTAGTAAATGACCCCCAATGTGTCCACACAGGCCCCCATGTTTTCCCCTTTCCATATCAGGTCTCACCCTTCACCTCACAGTTGCACCTCTGTGCACTGCTTTCCGAGGCAGGTCATGTGACCATGATATCATCACAGGTCCTGAAGCCTCCGGGCAGTAATATTCTCACGGAGGCTGCAGGTCCTGCAGGAGAAAGCAGTGAGTGCACACGTTCTCATCACGATCTGTGTGGGGAGGATGTCCGGGCAGCAGGCAAGATCCCTGAATATTTTCCCCTAGCAACTCCCCTGACTTAACCCCTTATTGAGGTGTGATGTATGTCATGCGTCGGCTGTGGGTATATGGAGAGGACTGAGCCCTCTCTATACATTGTAGGTGTTTGCTGCATATTACATTTGGTGTTGAGTGCAACATGTGTAAGTCTCAAGGAGGTCCTTTTCTTTATGGAGCAGATCATCAACTGTAAGGTACTAGATGCCTCTGATGTCTGTGTCTCTAACTGACCTACCACAGTCATGGCCAAAAGTTTTGAGAATGACACAAATCTCCTCTTGTCACATGATGTGTCCCTCTGGATTGTCAGATGTTTATCACATACAGAGATACAAGTGCAATCATATTATGGGGAACAGAAGCTTTTATTGTCAGGTAGGAGGAGTTACTGCAGCGAGTCAGTATCTGCAGGACCTCTCCTTCTTCTTCAGGAACTCTGCACTTCTCCCCGGCAGCTCTCACTCACCTCCTGCACCCAATCCCGACTGATCGCCGTCCATTCCTGCACAATCACTGCTGCATTCTGTCACAATGTGTTGGTTTGTGTTTGTCCTCCGTCTCTTGATGACTGACCACAAGTTCTCAATGGGATAAGATCTGTGGAGTCTCCGGGCCATGGACCCAGAATCTCTGTGTTCTGTTCCCGGGCCATGGACCCAGAATCTCTGTGTTCTGTTCCCGGAGCCATTTAGTTCTCCCCTTTATGGCCGGTGCTCCATCATGCTGGAGGAGGCATTGCTCATCACCATCTGCTCCTGGAGGGTTGGGAGAAGCGGCTCCTGGAGGACATTCTGCTCCATTCTTTATTCATGGATGAAGGAAATTACTGCTGATATTCCAAGCTTGTTGGTTATAGCGCCCAAAAAAGGATATCTCGAAGTTCCGATCTTAAAATTAATCTCATGCTTTATTTCATAAAAATGAATAAAACATGATTAAAAATCGCAACACGTTTCGGTCCTGTACTAGAACCTTCTTCAGGCGGAAAACATAAATCTTACATTGTGTTGTTCAATAAAAATACATGTACACCGGAAATATAGTCTCCGGTACTCGGGAATCACATCCGGTTCAAATGGTTACCGGATTAGGGAGACGTATATTCACGCTGGTATCTAGAAAAGGTTGATACACTCCACACACAACAAATTGATTTTCTAATGGAGGGTCTCTTTGTACTTGAGCACAACTATTTCCAATTCGAAGACCAGTTGTAGCTCCAAAATTGTGGGGCGGCCATGGGTTCTAGAGCCGCCCCGAGCTATGCCAACCTGTTCATGGGGCGGTTCGAGGACCTACATATATACCAGGCCACACAATGGACGAAGAACATCATCTATTATAAACGTTATATAAATAATTTGTTTCTCATCTGGAATGGGACAAAGGAAGAAGCCCTTCGGTTTGTAAATCACCTAAATACAAACACCTGGGGCATAACTTTCACGGAAACTGTTGACACAGACAGTAGGGAGTTTCTGGACCTTGAAGACACTCACAATGAAGGTAGAATTATAACAAAAACTCATTTCAAGAAGGTCGATAGCAATGGCTTTCTTGACTACAGAAGTGGCCACTAGCCCAAGTGGCTGAAGAATGTACCGTTTAGTCAGTTTCACCGTATAAGTTAATTACTGACTATGGGAAACAAGCTGAAGGCCTGAAAAAGAAGCTCATGGAGAAAAATTATCCCAAATCTATCATCAATCAAGCCTTAAACCAAAAACGGACACAAAAAGAATGCCTGAATCAAAAGAAGGCACCAAACAAAAAAACTACAAGATCTTTTTCACTTAACTTTATAACAACCTTCGACAAGGGAAATCATCAGATAACGAAAATCCTCAATAAAGATTGGGGTATACTTCGGAAAGATCCCTATCTGACTGATATTGTACCAAAACAAGCAAAAATAATCTTTAACCCCGTAGCTCTACGGCGCAGAGGTATAAGGGATGTATGAAGAGGGCTCACGGGCTGAGTCCTCTTCATACAGAGGTGGGGGTTTTTGCATTTTGCACAAAACCCCCACCGCTAATAACCGCGGTCGGTGCTAGCACCGATCACGGGTATTAACCTCTCCGTTGCCGCCGGCATGGTTGCCATGGTAGCCTCAGGTCTTCGTTTGACCCGAGGATACATGGCTTCTGCATATCCATTACAATGAGCCAGTGGCTCATTGTAATGTATAGTGTGCAAAAATGCCATATACTGCGATACAGAAGTGTTGCAGTATATGGTAGGAACGATCTGACCATCTAGGGTTAATGTACCCTAGATGGTCTAAAAAATAGTGGAAAAAAAAAAAGAAAAAAAAAAGTTTAAAAAATACAAAAAATGAATAAAATATTAAAAGTTCAAATCACCCCCCTTTCCCTAGAACTGATATAAAACATAATAAACAGTAAAAATCACAAACATATTAGGTATCGCCTCGTCCCAAAATGCCCGATCTATCAAAATATAAATACGGTTATGGCCGGCGGTGACCTCCGAGGCGGGAAATGGCGCCCAAATGTCCGAAATGCGACTTTTACACCTTTTTACATCACATAAAAAATTAAATAAAAAATGATCAAAATGTCGCACAGACCTCAAAATGGTAGCAATGAAAACGTCGCCTCATTTCGCAAAAAATGACCCCTCACACATCTCCGTGCGCCAAAGTATGAAAAAGTTATTAGCGTCAGAAGATGGCAAAAATTTTTTTTTCTTTTTTGTACACATTCGTTTAATTTTTGAAAATGTATTAAAACACAATAAAACCTATATAAATTTGGTATCACCGCGATCGCACCGAACCAAAGAATAAAGCTGAGAGAATAAAGTCGAAAAAACTGAGCCCACAAGAACGTGACGGTTTTTTTTTCAGTTTTTCCACATTTGGAATTTTTTTTCAGCTTCGCGGTACACGGCATGTTAAAATAAATAACATTACGGGAAAGTAAAATTTGTTACGCACAAAATAAGCCCTCACACAGGTCTGTACACGGAAAAATGAAAAAGTTATGGATTTTTGAAGTTGGAGAGCGAGAAATCAGCCAAAAAACCCTCCGTCCTTAAGGGGTTAAAAAGGCAACCACTGTGAAGAACATAATTGCTCCCAGCAGCTTACGTGGGATAACCAATAAACAAGATAAAAACCTAGAAACACCCGGCATTGAAAAATGCTGACATAAAAAATGCTTATGCTGTGATATAATTAGCAATGGCACAACTTCTTTACAGCACAGGAGAGAGTTATAATATAAAACAGGCTCTATCATGTGCATCAGATTCTGTAATTTATCCGATTAACTGCTCCTGTGGCCTACAGTACGTGGGGCGTACAACCCAGACCCTCAGAGTACGCCTGAATGGTCACAGACACAAGGCAAAAACAGGATTTCTTAAACATAGTCTATCCAAGCACCTACTGTTAGAACATGAAAAAAAACTTTGGGAAGATCACTGTGACTCCGATAGAACAAATTTTGTTAGGTACCTACCTAACAAAACATCAGTGCACCACCGCTGCATGGCTGTATCTGCTGTCACCGCGGATACTACTACATCTGAGTCGGTGCGCGCTACGTTAAATCCTTTGTGGCCCTACTAGGCTTCCGTAGCGATACCATCTGAGTAACAGCTGTACAGGCTTCCGTAGCGATACCTTCTGATTGACAGCAGTACCGGCAAAAGCGAGATTCAGGTACACGAGCGGTGTGTTATGCGCATGCTTAAAATCCCCCACGAGCCATCATATTCAACATCTAGTATGGATCCCTCTTTAGGCACATTGGGGCATATTTATCATACGCTGGCGCTCGTGCCACTGCATATTCGCAGCCCGATACATGAAGAGGCTTCCGTATGAAAAGTCGCGGCAGCAGCGAGTGCGCAGGCGTGGGGGCGCCAGTAACGCCCCGCGCCGGCCCACTCCCGGCTGGCCGTGCCCTCCGCTCGGTGGGCCGCGCCCCCCTTTATGCTCCTTCACGCCCCACTGGCGTGAAAGTGGTGGATCGGGGCAAATAATCCCAAAAGCTAGCAATAAGATAGCATTTGAGATTATTTCAGGGCCTCTGCGCAACGTCCTGATAAATATCCCACAGTGTCTTGAAACTAATATACTTAGATTTTAAAGATGTTTTCCGACCGGAAGAGCCTACTGAACTCCGGTGAACCCTTGAGTCACGGAGAAATTTAAAGTCATCGTATTTTTATGGTTCAATAAAAAGTTTATTGAAAAACAGAATTGCAAGTAAAAGTGACAATAGTATTAACAGTACAAACAAAGTGCAAGTACCCAGTGACCTACATGGCGGTCAGAATTATTCGGGTCGCAGCCCCATAATGCAGTCATGAGAAATGGTGTATAACACAAGTGTAGACACTCAAGGTACCTTTTTGCAATAATAGGTAATAAGTATAAACTGGGGCAGTGTCACACTTGGGGAGGGAAAGTGTGTAAAAGTCTCTTGGAAGAGTCTGTGGACCCTCTGGACCACCGCGGGAGGTGGTATGAAACCCGCGGTGGCAGCCAAGGTAGTACAGCAGGAAACAGTCCAAACCTGAGATGACAGCAGGAAACACAGAGGATCGCTGGTAACGCTGGAACACAGTGGAACACAGGAAACTCAGGAGGGCTTTCACTTTGCAGGGATGATGCTGAAGATCCGGCAGGGAGTGAAGGGAGGTGCCAGATTATAAGGGCGAGCCGGATTAGCATGAGCCAATCAGGAGGACGCTGGCCCTTTAAGTCTTAAGCAGTGGGAGCGCGCGGCCAAGCAGGAGTACAGCCAGGAGCGTGGAGAGGTGAGTCCAGGCCGGAGAGTGGGACAGCGGCAGCGGGGACCGCGACACATAGAGGGGCATGGGTGTGCCCGCGATCCACAGAAAGGATCGCGGGTGCATCTGTGACAGTACCCCCCCCTTTAAGGCCCCTCTTCTTCTTTGACCTCCTCTTCTTCTTCTTATCAGTCCCAGGACATCTCTGGAGAGAACTAAGAAGCTGTAAATTTGTCAGGCCAGGAGGTGGTGAAGCCAAGCAGCGAGAATGACAGTCTGGTCCCCAACTCAGGATCTCACCAGTCTTCCAGTTGAGGACCGGAGCATGGAGTTGTAGCCATGGAAGACCTAGAAGAAGAGATGATGTGGATCGTGGCAGAACATAGAAAACCAGAGTCTCTTTGTGATGAGATCCAACCTGGAGAGAAATTGGCTCAGTGCGGTACCGGACCGGTTCGGACAGGACTTGACCATCCACGGAAGACAGGGATAGCGGATTCTTGAGTGGAACCACCGGAATGTGATGCCGGGAGATCAGGGTGGCATCCACAAAATTCCCCATAGAACCAGAGTCCAGGAATGCTGGGATTCGCACAGGAGAGCGAGCACCGACATCTAGGAGCACAGGAACCGACAGACGTGGAGACACAGCATTGACACCTAGGGAAGTACCTCCCAGAAGTTCAGGGTGTTGGGGTTTGCTGGACGTGGGAGAACGGACAGGACAAGCCCCAATAGGGTGTTTGGGGCTAGCGCAGTACAGGCAAAGTTTCTCCCGGAGACGCCTGGAACGTTCCTGGACGGTGAGACAACCTCTGTCAACTTGCATTGGCTCCTGTTCAGACTGTGTGACTGGAGGTTGAGGCGGTTCTTGGAAAACCGGAGCCAAGCGTGACTGACATGGAAGCCGGACTTGAGGGTGCTCATGACCCAATTCTCCATCACGTTCTGCGAAGCGCACGTCTATCCGGGTGGCCAGGGTGATAAGACCACTCAGAGTAACCGGCAGGTCACGGGCAGCCAGTGCGTCTTTCACCTGGGGGGACAGTCCTTGCTTGAAGGTAGCTGACAAGGCTGCATCATTCCAGGAGAGCTCGGAGGCTAGGGTGCGGAACTTGACAGCGTACTCGCCCACAGAAGAATGTCCTTGGCGCAGGTTCAGCAGGGCCGTTTCAGCTGAGGATGCACGAGTGGGTTCTTCAAATACAGAGCGAAATTCAGCCAGAAATGTAGCATGGGAGGCCGTAACTGGGTCATTTCTGTCCCACAGAGGAGTAGCCCAGGCCAGGGCCTTCCCGGAGAGGAGGCTCAGGATGAATGCCACCTTAGAGCGTTCGGTGACAAACTGAGTTGGCATAAGTTCAAAGTGCAATGAGCACTGGGTGATGAAGCCCCTGCAGAGGTTGGGGTCACCATCAAATTTTTCAGGCATAGAAAGTCTCAGTCTTGGCTCTGCTGCTGGTGGAAAAGCCGGGGTGGATGGAGGGGAAGCAGGAGTGGATTCAGAAGCCTGATGCTGGGAGTCGATCAGTTGTTGAAGAGTGGAGGCAACTTTGCCTAGTAGTTCTCCATGATAAGCAATTTGCTGGGACTGACGGTCAACAACACTGGAGAGCTCAGCTAGAAGGCGACGTGGTTCCTTGGCGAGGTCTGACTCCTTGGCGGGATCCATGGCCGGATCTTACTGTCACACTTGGGGAGGTAAAGTGTGTAAAAGTCTCTTGGAAGAGTCTGTGGACCCTCTGGACCACCGCGGGTGGTGGTATGAAACCCGCGGTGGCAGCCAAGGTAGTACAGCAGGAAACAGTCCAAACCTGAGATGACAGCAGGAAACACGGAGGAATACTGGTAACGCTGGCACACAGAGGAACACTGGTGATGTTGGCACCGACAGTAGATTCCACTGGACTGGAACCCAGCAAAGCACAGCAGGACTGGAACCCTGGAAGGCACAGCAGGTCACAGCAATGGTAGCAACACAGAGGATCGCTGGTAACGCTGGAACACAGTGGAACACAGGAAACTCAGGAGGGCTTTCACTTAGCAGGGATGATGCTGAAGATCCGGCAGGGAGTGAAGGGAGGTGCCAGATTATAAGGGCGAGCCGGATTAGCATGAGCCAATCAGGAGGACGCTGGCCCTTTAAGTCTTAAAGAGCCGGCGCGCGCGCGCCCTAGCAGTGGGAGCGCGCGGCCAAGCAGGAGTACAGCCAGGAGCGTGGAGAGGTGAGTCCAGGTCGGAGAGTGGGACAGCGGCAGCGGGGACCGCGACACATAGAGGGGCATGGGTGTGCCCGCGATCCACAGAAAGGATCGCGGGTGCATCTGTGACAGGCAGAAGGGTTTGTGGGGAAGGATGGGAGGGGAGGGAGGAAAAGTGGGGGGTGGGAGAAGAGGGAAGCCCCCCTAACTCTGCAGGGTCATTGAGAAAAGAAGAAAAGATATGAATGTATCGGAAAGATGCGAAATGTCTCATTTATCCGGGGTCACCCATAAGCCATACAGTGATCGAATCTGAGTTTCTCCACTGGGTCCATTTTGACCAGGTGGACAAGTAGGTGACATTGTATTTTTATAGTAGTCTGATTAATTGGTCCTTCTTTGTCCTTTTCATTTTCTATTAATCCTTTGTACTTGTTTTTATATGTATTCTAACATTGTATTGAATATACGTCTCCCTAATCCGGTAACCGTTAGAACCGGATGTGATTCCTGAGTACCGGAGACTATATTTCCGGTGTACATGTATTTATATTGAACAACACAATGTAAGATTTATGTTTTTCTAGTACAGGACCGAAACGCGTTGCTATTTTTATTTATGTTTTATTCATTTTTTATGAAATGATTAATTTTAAGATCGGAATTTCGAGATACTGTATCCTTTTTTTGGGCGCTATAACCAACAAGCTTGGAATATCAGTAGTAATTTCATTCATCTTGGATACCGTCCACCGGTGACCCTGGAACACGGAAGACGGGACCGGCTTGTGGAAGAGCTGCCAGGATTCTCGAAAGATTGATTATACATGCTCTTTGACCAATTATATCAGGTGAGAGTCCAACTGTAAAGAAAGAATTTGTCCTAAGTTTACATCGTTTAATGCACTAGGAGAGCGCTCGTATTCCCTTTTTGTCTTTTGTCAAGCTATTCCACCACGCGGAAGAGGGCGCACAAATAGCTCTGTGCGAACCCCCTCCCTTTCCCAGGTATACCCCAGCATTTATTCATGGAGGTGGCCAATTCCCTTGGCTGAGAAGCCGCCCCACACATGAATGGCTGCAGGAGGCTTTACAGTTGGCATGAGACAAGACTGGTGGCATCGCTCACCTTGTTTTCACCTCTCCACGTTCCTACTCCCATTCCGGCTGGCCAGTCGCGTGACCCGGCTCCCTAGGTGGAGCCGATAGGTGGTAGGAGGTAGGAGTTCCCCCCACTCTACCACCTTTCGGCTCCACCCATCTATCCTGTGTACTTGGCTTCCCCCCCCCCCCCCAGTGTGACTATCCTCACATATAGGTATACCTGTATCATTCTACATTCTAGGGGTTTTCTGTACTTTGATTCTTTTTGAGGTGGTTGGCTTTCTGAATTTAGTGAGTGGACCTTGTATGGGTAGAGTGTCGGGGAGGATTACTGCAGCTCTGCTTTGTACCACCAGTTGCTCAGTAATTTGTTGTAACCTACTTGTTACATCTTTTAAGTGGTTTTATATTCTGTGTGTGTTTTGTAAGATATTTAATAAAGCATTGTTTATTTATTTTGTGGTCATTTTGTTGCATCTCTTTTTCTTTGTTGAATTTATAGCATATTGATTGATGCTTGATATTGTCTGATCAGTTTCTACATTTCTTTTTGTCTGTAAATTGTGGGACGAATATACCAGGATAGCAGAGCAGAGTATAGATTTCTGGGGGTGGAGTGTAGAGTTCTGGGGGTGGAGTGTAGAGTTCTGGGGGTGGAGTGTAGAGTTCTGGGGGTGGAGTGTAGAGTTCTGGGGGTGGAGTGTAGAGTTCTGGGGTGGAGTATAGGGTTCTGGGGTGGAGTGTAGGGTTCTGGAGGTAGAGTGTAGAGTTCCTGGTTCCTGGGGGCGAGGTATAGAGTTCTGGGGGCAGAGTGTAGAGTTCTCGGGGCAGAGTGTAGAATTCTGGGGGCGGAGTGTAGAGTTCTGGGGGCGGAGTGTAGAGTTTCCGGGGCAGAGTGTAGAGTTTTGGGGGCAGAGTGTAGAGTTTTAGGGGCAGAGTGTAGAGTTTTGGGGGCAGAGTGTAGAGTTCTGTGGGCGGAGTATAGAGTTCTTGGAGTGGGGTGCATGCGCACAGAGAGCATTGTGTGCACTATTGAAGTCCAGCTGCACAGCTGCCACACACTGGCATTACACTGCCTAGTGCAGGATATGTCACATCTTTTTTTCCTTGGACCCTGTTATAACATGTTATAAATTTGGAAAATAAACCAGCTGGGCATTGAACGTTTGGACTTCTCCTTCTTTTTTAATTTATACATTTTTGCATTGACAGTTTAATTGAAATATAGTAGTTACTTCGAAATTCCACTTGCTTTTATGTGTTTACGTCAGCTGTCATTTCCAGATTTTGTAAATTTCATGGTGTGGTCACACGTGGTAGTTGCGCTGTATTTTTAAAACGCATTGCAGAAACACATACGTTATACATGTTACATGTCTGCCGTAGGTATAATACCAAATGCCAGAAGGCGTCTCGTAGAAGCAGCGGTCCAGAACACGTCTCGGTGGTTTGATGTTCTAAGACTGAAGTTTCAGATGTGCAATGAAGTGTTTTGCTTGATTGAAGTGATATGATGAAGGTAGAACAAGTATTCGGTACCTAATGTCAGGTTTATGTTTCGATATGCAGTGGCTTATATGCTGAGTGGTGCCACCAACATTCACAAGACCAAACGGACAATTGACAGATTCACATGTAAAGTGATGGGGTAGGAGACACCAGTGAGGGAGTGATCTATTGCTACTCATTTACAAAATAATCTTGAGGTTGTTAGTCAAATTTTGATCAAATTGCATAAGCCACTAACCACGTTACGGTGACCTTGCTGTAGTGGGTCCCGATGCTTTTAGGTGCGGCATCACATGGCATCCACCTCCGCTACTGCTAACTATCTGCTGGCTATTAGAGATCATTACAAATAGCAGGCCTACAAGTCTCAATGACGTCACAGGGTGGCTACGATCGGCCATCCAAGATGGAGGTGTCCATGGAATGGTAAGTAAGGTGCCATGGTTGGGTTCGACTCCGGCACTTAACAGGTTAACTGCCGCGATCGGAACCAGCACCAAGCAAGGCAGTTGGGTGTCAGCTGTATTTTACAGCCGATACCTGCGGTGTATGGAGAGAGCTCAGAACCCCACCACATGACACTATAGTATGTCCAGGTGCGCGTAGGGACATGCTGGGGATCATAAATCCCAATTTTTTTTAAAACATTTCTTCTGATGTGTACACTACCACGATTCTTCCACGGCTGGGGGTGGAGCTATATCATTGTTTGGTTCCTTTCCCCCGACATCCGAAGAAATAGTTGACATGTCACTAAATTGCTGCACATGAAAAATCTTCAGTGAAAAGGCATTTCTAATGCTGATTGTTTTCTGCATTGTGGGTGTGAGATTGTCATCAATCCCTTACACTGCAAAGTTACCGCATTACGTAGCAGATTTACGGCAAATCCACATGCAACATGGGGAGGAATGAATGTATGTGTGGGTATATGGTTATTTATATACTCAAGTTAAGCCAACTCGAATATAAGCTGAGGCACCACATTTTACCTCCAAAAACTGGGAAAACTTATTGACTCCAAAAAGGAGCCATTGGTGGAAAGTGCATTTTTCAAAGCATCCACTAGTAATGTACTGTTCAGCAGACTTCCCCACTAATGTACTGTCTAGCAGACTCCCCTCACTAATGAAATGCCCAGAAGCTTACCTCACTAATGAAATGCCCAGCAGCCTCCCCCACTAATGAAATGCCCAGCAGCTTACCCGACTAATGAAATGCCCAGCAGCCTCCCCCCACTAATGGAATGCCCAGCAGACTCCCCCACTAATGTACTGTCTAGTAGACTCCCCTCACTAACAAAATGCCCAGCAGCCTCCCCCACTCATGTGCTGTCCAGCAGCGTCCTCTCTCT
Organism: Engystomops pustulosus; assembly: GCF_040894005.1. Lineage (NCBI taxonomy): Eukaryota > Metazoa > Chordata > Amphibia > Anura > Leptodactylidae > Engystomops > Engystomops pustulosus. The sequence goes on along the minus strand of NC_092412.1, from coordinate 252,990,069 downwards.
AAGAAAATATCCAGCAGCTTCCCCCACTAATGAAATGCCCAGCAGTCTACCAGACTAAAAATAAATATCCCCAGCAGCCTACCCCACTAATGAAATAGCAAGCAGCCTCCCTCCACTAATGAAATGCCCAGCAGCCTCCCCCACTTATAAAATGCCCAGAAACCTACCTCAACTAATGAAATGCCCAGCAGCCTCCCCCCATTAATACAATGTTTAGCAGCCTCCCCCCACTAATGAAATGTCCAGCAACCTCCCTCAACTAATGAAATCCCCAGCAGCCTTCCCCACTAATGAAATGTCCAGCAGCCTTCCCCCACTAATGTACTGTCCAGCAGCGTCCCCTCACTAAGAAAATGTAAAGCAGCCTCCAGTCACTAATGAAGTGCCTAGCAGTCTCCCCCTTTAGTGAAATATACAGCAGCTTCCCCCACTACTGAAATGCCCAGCAGCCTACCCGACTGATGAAATGCCCAGTAGCCTACCCGACTGATGAAATGCCCAGCAGCCTCCACCTACTAATGAAATGCCCAACAGCCCCCCTCCATGAATGAAAAGCCCAGCAGCCTCCCTCCATGAATTAAATGCCCCACAGCCTTCCCTGCTAATGTAATCCCCAGCAGCCTTTTCGCACTAATGAAATCCCCAGCAGCCTCCTTCCATTAATTAATTAATTAATTGCCCAGCAGCCTCCCCCACTAATAAAATGCCCAGGAACCTCACTCAACTAATGAAATGCCCAACAGCCTCCCCCCACTAATGAAATGCCCAGCAGCCTCCACCTACTAATAAAATGCCCCACAGCTTCCCCCAGTAATAAAATGCCCAGGAACCTCACTCAACTAATGAAATGCCCCATAGCCTCCCCCGCTGTTATACCCAGCAGCCTTTTCCCACTAATGAAATCCCCAGCAGCCTCCCTCCACTAATGAAATTCCCAGTAGCCTACCCCTCACAAATGAAATCCCTAGCAGCCTCCCCTCCTAATAAAATGTCCAGCAACCTCCCTCAGCAAATGAAATGCCCAACAGCCTTCTGTCACTAATGAAATGCTCAGTAGCCTCCCCCCACTAATGAAATGCTCAGTAGCCTCCCCCCACTAATGAAATGACCAGCAGCCTCCCCCCACTAATGAAATGACCAGCAGCCTCCCCCCACTAATGAAAGGCCCAGTAGCCTCCCCCCACTAATGAAAGGCCCAGTAGCCTCCCCCAAAAATTAAATGCTCAGCAGCCTCCACCCACTAATGAAATGCCCAACAGCCTCCCCCATGAATGAAATGCCCCACAGCCTCCCCCCACTAATATAATCTCTTGCAGCCTCCCCCCACTAATGAAATCCCCAGCAACTTCCCATCACTAATAAAGCGAGCAGCAGCCTCCCCCCACTAATGAAATGTTAAGAAGCCTCCCTCCACTAATGAAATGCCCAGCATCCTCCCCCTCACTTTTGAAATGCCCAACAGCCTCCCTCATGAATGAAATTCCCCACAGCCTCTCCCCACTCTTGTAATCCCAGCAACCTTTCCCCACTAATGAAATCCCCAGCAACCTCCCCGACTGATGAAATCCCCAGCAACCTCCCCGACTGATGAAATCCCCAGCAGCCTCCCCTCACTAATGAAATGCCCAGCAGCCTCCCCTCACTAATGAAATGCCCAGCAGCCTCCCCTCACTAATGAAATGCCCAGCAGCCTCCCCTCACTAATGAAATGCCCAGCAGCCTCCAATGTATGGCCTTCTATTATATAAAAATAATAATCATAGAACCTACATCCGGTGCTCCCTCCAGCTCCTCTTCTTTCTCTGGGTTCCAGAACAGTTATATGGAGGTCCATGCGGTCTGCCCACCCACACACTATAATGTCATCTGGCGGTAGCAAAGCCGCATCTTAGTGTGTGCGGGGGCAGATGCCTGCTGCTACACAGAAACCCTGAGAGAAAGAGTGCTGCTGCGGGGAATGCCAGAGGAAAGTGACTTTATTTTTCCATAAACTTGAGTGTGTAAGCCAAGGGAGGCTTTCCTAGTGCAGAAATTGCTGATCGCTAATTTCACCTTAAAATAGCAGCACAATCTCTCCCCCACAAAATGCAGGGAGTTTCAAGGGATTAATAAACCTCCGATTATATACAGCCGCTCACAATTGGCCGCCTCCCACTGCCACATATATATTCGTACAGCAGTAGGCGAATGGTTAAACATGTATCACCTGATCAAATACCTGGGGTCAGGGATATAATAGACACTGGATAGGGACAATATGCTCATAGATGGTCTTTTCCCACTGGATGGAACCAAAATCCAGATCCCGGATGTTCAGGATTGCAGCTATCTTGTTTCTAAGGGATTGAAGAAATGTAAATATATGGCAGATAATATTCATTAAATGCGAATATCCCCTTAAGTTTTCCTTTCTATCTCACTGCTGCTTATTTTGGGCTATGGGGTAAGTCGGACGCCTTTCAGAGACAGAATAGACGTCCATCATTATTCCTGATGTTGTTATCAGGATGAAAGTGTAAAATATTACAAGTTTCCTCCAGAATCGGATGCAGGAGATGAATTGTATGTAAAGAAGACAGAACATGGAGTCAGTTATATCTGCTTTATTATGTTAGGGGATCATTAATCCTTCTGCTTCATGGAGTTATTTCCCGAACTCCATAGACTCCAAGCTTACAGCATCATCCCAGTTATCTCTGGAAGCCAATCTCTTCTCCTCATTAAAGTCTTCATCGTCGTCTTCTTCCTCTCTTTTCCTGTGTAACAAGGTGACATAAAGTTAATGATACATTATAGTAATTGTGTCTCTGTAATGCAGGGAGCAGATACAAGAACAGAAGACAATGGGCCCTGACACTGACCCCACCAAAGGCCCTACCTGTTTCCTCATTTACACTAGGTGGTACAGGACAACTAGAAGGCAGCCCCTCCCTACACCAAAGTGCAAAACACGGACATGATGAAACAATACAGACAAGTAAGAGGCGTCAAGTCAGAGACAGAGTCACAACAGATACAGCAGAGAAGTATCAACTTCATAGAAACTTCCTCATGTGTAGTATTATCTCCTATCTATCTATCTTTATGTAAACCTATCTGAATGCGTGTCTATATTTTTCCGTGATAAATATGTTTATGTTTCTCTATTTATCTATCTCTATCATATTACTTTACATATAACCTCACACATACACACACACACACACACATATATAAACACTCACCGGCCACTTTATTAGGTACACCTGTCCAACTGCTCGTTAACACTTAATTTCAGCCAATCACTTGGCGGCAACTCAGTGCATTTAGGCATGTAGTCATGGTCAAGAAAATCTCCTGCAGTTCTCCCGAGCATCAGTATGGGGAAGAAAGGTGATTTGTGGCCTGTGAACGTGGCCTGGTTGTTGGTGCCAGAAGGGCTGGTCTGAGTATTTCAGAAACTGCTGATCTACTGGGATTTTCACGCACAACCATCTCTAGGGTTTACAGAGAATGGTCCGAAAAAGAAAAAACATCCAGTGAGCGGCAGTTCTGTGGGCGGAAATGCCTTGTTGATGCCAGAGGTCAGAGGAGAATGGGCAGACTGGTTCGAGCTGATAGAAAGGCAACAGTGACTCAAATCGCCACCCGTTACAACCAAGGTAGGCAGAAGAGCATCTCTGAACGCACAGTACGTCCAACTTTGAGGCAGATGGGCTACAGCAGCAGAAGACCACACCGGGTGCCACTCCTTTCAGCTAAGAACAGGAAACTGAGGCTACAATTTGCACAAGCTCATCGAAATTGGACAGTAGAAGATTGGAAAAACGTTGTCTGGTCTGATGAGTCTCGATTTCTGCTGCGACATTCGGATAGTAGGGTCAGAATTTGGCGTCAACAACATGAAAGCATGGATCCATCCTGCCTTGTATCAGCGGTTCAGGCTGGTGGTGGTGGTGTCATGGATCCATCCTGCCTTGTATCAACGGCTCAGGCTGGTGGTGGTGGTGTCATGGATCCATCCTGCCTTGTATCAGCGGCTCAGGCTGGTGGTGGTGGTGTCATGGTGTGGGGAATATTTTCTTGGCACTCTTTGGGCCCCTTGGTACAACGCCACAGCCTACCTGAGTATTGTTGCTGCCCATGTCCATCCCTTTATGAGCACAATGTACCCTGTAACATCTGATGGCTACTTTCAGCAGGATTATGCGCCATGTCATAAAGCTGGAATCATCTCAGACTGGTTTCTTGAACATGACAATGAGGTCACTGGACACAAATGGCCTCCACAGTCACCAGATCTCAATCCAATAGAGCATCTTTGGGATGTGGTGGAACGGGAGATTCGCATCATGGATGTGCAGCCGACAAATCTGCGGCAACTGTGTGATGCCATCATGTCAATATGGAGCAAAATCTCTGAGGAGCTTCCAGCACCTTGTTGTATCTATGCCACGAAGAATTGAGGCAGTTCTGAAGGCAAAAGGGGGTCCAACCCGTTACTAGCATGGTGTACCTAATAAAGTGGCCAGTGAGTGTATATACTCCAATACAAGTCGATTTGAATATAAGCTAATTCCATGGACTGCATTTGGAGAACCTTTTGAGATGTATCAGCCCTCCTCATTACATCATCAGAGACTGACAATCCTCCTCAAAATGGCAATGTATTGCACCTCTGGCGTGCTGGTGGCGCTGTGCCTGGTTTCACAATTTAAATGCCACTGCCAACTGTATCAGCACCATTTAAAAATTAAATGTCCTCAATTTCATCTTCCTGGTCTTTATTTACAAGTGGACAGAATATAAATGCTCCACCATCCAGTGACTACACCGGTCACCACCTACTGCTGGCATCATGGCTCCCATCACTGAGGGCTGATACCAGTAGTGACCATGTGACTGCTCCACCATCCAGTGACTACACCGGTCACCACCTACTGCTGGCATCATGGCTCCCATCACTGAGGGCTGATACCAGCAGTGGTCATGTGACTGCTCCAGCATCCAGTGACTACACCGGTCACCACCTACTGCTGGCATCATGGCTCCCATCACTGAGGGCTGATACCAGTAGTGGTCATGTGACTGCTCCACCATCCAGTGACTACAACGGTCACCACCTACTGCTGGCATCATGGCTCCCATCACTGAGGGCTGATGCCAGTAGTGGTCATGTGACTGCTCCACAATCCAGTGACTACACCGGTCACCGCCTACTGCTGGCATCATGGCTCCCATCACTGAGGGCTGATACCAGTAGTGATCATGTGACTACTCCCCCCATCCAGTGACTACACCGGTCACCACCTACTGCTGGCATCATGGCTCCCATCACTGAGGGCTGATACCAGTAGTGACCATGTGACTGCTCCACCATCCAGTGACTACACCGGTCACCACCTACTGCTGGCATCATGGCTCCATCACTGAGGGCTGATAACAGTAGTGGTCATGTGACTGCTCCACCATCCAGTGACTACACCGGTCACCACCTACTGCTGGCATCATGGCTCCCATCACTGAGGGCTGATACCAGTAGTGACCATGTGACTGCTCCACCATCCAGTGACTACACCGGTCACCACCTACTGCTGGCATCATGGCTCCATCACTGAGGGCTGATAACAGTAGTGGTCATGTGACTGCTCCCCCATCCAGTGACTACACCGGTCACCGCCTACTGCTGGCATCATGGCTCCATCACTGAGGGCTGATACCAGTAGTGATCATGTGACTACTCCCCCCATCCAGTGACTACACCGGTCACCACCTACTGCTGGCATCATGGCTCCCATCACTGAGGGCTGATACCAGTAGTGACCATGTGACTGCTCCACCATCCAGTGACTACACCGGTCACCACCTACTGCTGGCATCATGGCTCCATCACTGAGGGCTGATAACAGTAGTGGTCATGTGACTGCTCCACCATCCAGTGACTACACCGGTCACCACCTACTGCTGGCATCATGGCTCCCATCACTGAGGGCTGATACCAGTAGTGACCATGTGACTGCTCCACCATCCAGTGACTACACCGGTCACCACCTACTGCTGGCATCATGGCTCCATCACTGAGGGCTGATAACAGTAGTGGTCATGTGACTGCTCCCCCATCCAGTGACTACACCGGTCACCACCTACTGCTGGCATCATGGCTCCATCACTGAGGGCTGATACCAGTACTGGTCATGTGACTGCTCCACCATCCAGTGATTACACCGGTCACCACCTACTGCTGGCATCATGGCTCCATCACTGAGGGCTGATACCAGTAGTGGTCATGTGACTGCTGTTCTCATTGTTACACGGCCATGAGAAGCAGTAACCCAGTATGAGCCGTGAATGGCCAGGTTTGACAAGTGACCCTGTGCTATAAACGGTGGAGTTACTGGTCCTAGCGACATTACTGGCAAAATCCAGAACTAGGTAGAGGCTGATGCTGGACATAGTGACAGGGAGATAAATTCTTAGACAGACTTAGGCCCCTTTCACACTTGCGTTTTTCACGCGCGTTTTCTGCGCGTGCTTTTGACATGCAGAACTTGCATTGCACTCTGACCCATTGTAATCAATGGGCCTTTTCAGACTTGTATTTTTTTTAACGCACACACGCGCGTTTTTTTTAACGCGCGTTTACATCTCGACATGCTCTACTTTTGCAAGTCACGCGCGTTAAAAACGCACCATAGAAGTCTATGGAGACGCATCAAAAACGCATTGTACTCTGAGACACTTGCAAGTGCAATGCGTTTTTCACCCATCAATTGCCATAGAAAAGATAGAGCTCAGTCCTGAGTGCATTTCATGCGCATTTTCTGCGCGTGAAAAACGCATTGAAATTGTATCAAAAACGCGCGTGAAGAACTGAGACACTGAACAAACTCTGACTGAAAACTGATTGCACTCTGATGCAAAATGTGCGTTTTTCACTGACCAAACCCTGATCGCCCCCTGATCAGACTCTGACTGATCTGCAACGCAAGTGTGGAAGGGGCCTTAATGGGGCACAATTACTTACCTGGTCCTGCATGTTCCCCCGATCCAGATTGTCCGACGAGAATGCACGGTGCCGCAATTCATTTACATCGTGCGCCCGATATCCTGCATGTGTCGCTTCTCCGCTCAGGTCCGCCGGGGTTCACCATCTTCTTCCTGGTGCATTTAAGTGCCTGGCTTGCGAAACAATTTTAAAGTTAAATCCATCACTCTATCCAAATCAGTCGGATCATCCGACGGCCCAGCCCCCGATTTCTGTCGCATGAAAGCCGGCACCTATGCGCCAAAATCCGTTTGCTTGCGACACAATCCCCTTCCAAATCCCTGTTCCAGCGGCGCTATCCCTGGAAAGGCAGGAAAACCCAACGTAAATGCGTCCGCAGGACCCTTAATAAATAAGCCCCAAACACTGCCCTTTTCATGGCCGGTATAGAAGGAGAGGAGGCTGTGAGGGTCAATTTAAATTTTCATTTTCAGGAAATTTACTGCATCTGTATATCCATAACACCCTATGGTGCTGCGCTAGTGACACTAACTGGGTATGCATCATCGAACAAGGAAAAGACTAACTGCATCTCTAGACGCACACTTACCCATAGAGGGTCATTTACTAAGGGCCCCGAATCGCACATTTTTGTCGCCCATTTGCCCCTGGTTTTGGCACACGTGATCGGATTGTGGCGCATTAGCGCCGGCATGCTCGTGACGGAAATTGGGGGATGTGGCCGTCGGAAAACCGTCAGATTCGGAAAAACCCCCGTAAGTTAAAAGAAAATATATATATGAGTCGCTCGACACGCACTTACCTGCACCAGGAATAGGATCGTGAACTTCAGTGAACGCCAACGGACTTCAGCGCAGCTGCGACATCTGGTGGACATTGGGCACACTACCTTAGTGAATCCCGTCAGAACCGGAGAATTCTCCGCTGAGAATCCTACACAACAAAGCTAGTGAATGTAGCTGCATCTGTATACGTATCCTGACCTATAGTGTAATAACTGTAACTGCACTTTTAATGTGCATAACATCCTATAGTGCAGTGCCTGTAACTGTATACACGTAACATCCTATAGAGCAGTGCCTGTAACTGTATACACGTAACATCCTATAGAGCAGTGCCTGTAACTGTATACACGTAACATCCTATAGTGCAGTGCCTGTAACTGTATACACGTAACATCCTATAGAGCAGTGCCTGTAACTGTATACACGTAACATCCTATAGTGCAGTGCCTGTAACTGTATACACGTAACATCCTACAGTGCAGTGCCTGTAACTGTATACACGTAACATCCTACAGTGCAGTGCCTGTAACTGTATACACGTAACATCCTACAGTGCAGTGCCTGTAACTGTATACACGTAACATCCTACAGTGCAGTGCCTGTAACTGTATACACGTAACATCCTATAGTGCAGTGCCTGTAACTGTATACACGTAACATCCTACAGTGCAGTGCCTGTAACTGTATACACGTAACATCCTACAGTGCAGTGCCTGTAACTGTATACACGTAACATCCTACAGTGCAGTGCCTGTAACTGTATACACGTAACATCCTATAGTGCAGTGCCTGTAACTGTATACACGTAACATCCTATAGTGCAGTGCCTGTAACTGTATACACGTAACATCCTATAGTGCAGTGCCTGTAACTGTATACACGTAACATCCTATAGTGCAGTGCCTGTAACTGTATACACGTAACATCCTATAGTGCAGTGCCTGTAACTGTATACACGTAACATCCTATAGCAGTGGTGGCGAACCTATGGCACGGGTGCCAGAGGTGGCACTCTGAGCCCTTTCAGTGGGCACTCAGCACAGAATTCACCAGACAGGACTTGAGGAATCCTCCTGCAGGCCCAGGTAGTCCAAAAGGTGAAGCATCTGGGTCTACCTGAGACTGCAGGAAGAGAAGGTGAGGACAGGGTCAGATTATCATTGGAGCCATTGAAGCTCCTGCTCTTGGCCCCACAATTCTTTCTGTTGAGGGAAGCTCCAAAGGGAATCTGAATTTTCCCACCTTCTGTCAACGATACTAGTGTCCTCAGGACCCTAGAAAGCTGTGGTATACCACGGAGCAAGAAGATTTTAATAATTTAATGCCCGTGTAGGCACTTTGCAATAAATAAGTGGGTCTGGTTTGCATTTTGGGCACTCGGTTTCTAAAAGGTTCGCCATCACTGTCCTATAGTGCAGTGCCTGTAACTGTATACACGTAACATCCTACAGTGCAGTGCCTGTAACTGTATACACGTAACATCCTACAGTGCAGTGCCTGTAACTGTATACACGTAACATCCTACAGTGCAGTGCCTGTAACTGTATACACGTAACATCCTACAGTGCAGTGCCTGTAACTGTATACACGTAACATCCTACAGTGCAGTGCCTGTAACTGTATACACGTAACATCCTACAGTGCAGTGCCTGTAACTGTATACACGTAACATCCTACAGTGCAGTGCCTGTAACTGTATACACGTAACATCCTACAGTGCAGTGCCTGTAACTGTATACACGTAACATCCTACAGTGCAGTGCCTGTAACTGTATACACGTAACATCCTACAGTGCAGTGCCTGTAACTGTATACACGTAACATCCTACAGTGCAGTGCCTGTAACTGTATACACGTAACATCCTACAGTGCAGTGCCTGTAACTGTATACACGTAACATCCTACAGTGCAGTGCCTGTAACTGTATACACGTAACATCCTACAGTGCAGTGCCTGTAACTGTATACACGTAACATCCTACAGTGCAGTGCCTGTAACTGTATACACGTAACATCCTACAGTGCAGTGCCTGTAACTGTATACACGTAACATCCTACAGTGCAGTGCCTGTAACTGTATACACGTAACATCCTACAGTGCAGTGCCTGTAACTGTATACACGTAACATCCTACAGTGCAGTGCCTGTAACTGTATACACGTAACATCCTACAGTGCAGTGCCTGTAACTGTATACACGTAACATCCTACAGTGCAGTGCCTGTAACTGTATACACGTAACATCCTACAGTGCAGTGCCTGTAACTGTATACACGTAACATCCTACAGTGCAGTGCCTGTAACTGTATACACGTAACATCCTACAGTGCAGTGCCTGTAACTGTATACACGTAACATCCTACAGTGCAGTGCCTGTAACTGTATACACGTAACATCCTACAGTGCAGTGCCTGTAACTGTATACACGTAACATCCTATAGTGCAGTGCCTGTAACTGTATACACGTAACATCCTATAGTGCAGTGCCTGTAACTGTATACACGTAACATCCTATAGTGCAGTGCCTGTAACTGTATACACGTAACATCCTATAGTGCAGTGCCTGTAACTGTATACACGTAACATCCTATAGAGCAGTGCCTGTAACTGTATACACATAACATCCTATAGTGCAGTGCCTGTAACTGTATACACGTAACATCCTATAGTGCAGTGTCTGTAACTGTATACACGTAACATCCTATAGTGCAGTGTCTGTAACTGTATACACGTAACATCCTATAGAGCAGTGCCTGTAACTGTATACACGTAACATCCTATAGAGCAGTGCCTGTAACTGTATACACGTAACATCCTACAGTGCAGTGCCTGTAACTGTATACACGTAACATCCTATAGTGCAGTGCCTGTAACTGTATACACGTAACATCCTATAGTGCAGTGCCTGTAACTGTATACACGTAACATCCTATAGTGCAGTGCCTGTAACTGTATACACGTAACATCCTATAGTGCAGTGCCTGTAACAGCATCTGTATACTGTGGGAGATGTGGCCCAGTAGAGACCGTGGTAGCGGGGTGCTGTGATGCAGTCCAAGACAGTGACACCAAAGTACAGTCCAAAACAGGTCTCGCCTGCGTTTATTGCAGCAGGAACAAAATAAAACAGCCTTCACATTCAGGCAACAAAACAAACAATATCCTACCCGTCAGGGTGCTAGCTAAACAGAGTTATTCTAACTCACCACTAGAACATAAAATAAGTCGCTGCTCCTGGCACAGTCAGGGCTGTGTGCTCTCCAGCCTCCTTCCAGAGCCCACGCTCTCAGCAGCTTTATGCAGCCTGATTGGGCTGTTCCCACCACCTGTGTCCCAGGTGCTGGACAACACAACCTCAGCACTATGGCCTTGCATAGTAGGAAAACCCAGGGGAAACATACCGCCCATCCACAGTTAACCCCTTCAGTGTCTCACAATACACATAACATCCTATAGTGCAGTGACTATAACTGCATCTGTATACACATACAGACATTGCAGATTTATGAACCGTGGTGTTTTACAATTACAAGGGCAGTAAATAAGGACAGGGACGTGGATGTGGTTCTGCTGGTGGAGATGGGGGAGATACATATGTGTTGCTACAACTTCCTATGATAATTTTTGGTCATACATTAAGAAACTTAAACATCCAAGAATTCAATCTTATATACTATACCAACCTGTCACGGGTGCTCCCGCGATCCCTATCTCGGGCACTCCATGTGCCCCCGCTGCAGCCCGGTCTCCTCACTCAACTCTCCCAGCTCCTGCTCTTCCCCGGAATGCTGTGTGCGCGTCCCTGCCTCCTAGGGCGCGCACGCGGCTCCTGCTGAAAATTTAAAGGGCCAGCGCACCGCTAATTGGTGCACTGGCTGAACACCTCACCTTTAAGAATCCTGCCTCTTCCTGTGTCCCCTGCCGGATCTTTGTGCCTCACAGGCTAAGAGAAAGCTTCCTGGTGATTATTTATGCGTTCCTGTGTATTCCTGCGTTCCTGTGTATTCCTGCGTTCCTGTGTATTCCTGCGTTCCTGTGTATTCCTGCCTCCTGTATATTCCTGCCTCCTGTGTATTCCTGCCTCCTGTGTATTCCTGTGTTCCTGTGTATTCCTGTGTTCCTGTGTGTATCCGCTCCTGAGTCCTGTGTAGCCATGTTACCCGCGTTCCTCCGTGTTGCTGTGTTCCCTGTGCCTGTGTTCCCGTTCCCGCCTGCCTGGACCTCCCATTGCTGACCCCGGATTGGACTTGACGTTGCATCACTGCCGTCAGCCCTGAACCTGACCATAAGACTGTCTCCTGCTATGGTACCTCGACCTCGGCTGCCACGGGCTCGGGCTAGTCGCACCTTGGAACGACCTGGTGGTTTCCTGCCGCAGCAAGTCCAACCCGCTTTGCGGCGGGCTCTGGTGAAAACCAGGTGCCACTTGGATTCTGGTCCCAGGGGTCGGCTAGTTCCATCTCCCGCGGTGGTCCAGAGGATCCACTGATCCTGACACAACCCATCAAGAGAGTAGGCCTAGCGTGGCCATAAATGACTTAGTACTCCTGCATACTAGACCTGAGAAACATAGAAGAATCTCATCTCCCATCAAGAAATAGGAACGACTTTCTGTACAGTCTCTTATAAACTAAACAAAATCCTAAAACAGCCACAATATCAGCCATGAAAGACCTTTATACAAACCACACCAAGTACAGACCAAAAGTTTGAACAAACCTTCGCCTTCAAAGAGTTTTCTCTAGTTTTTATGACTATATAAATTTGAGATTCCCACTGGAGGCATCAAAACTATGAATTATCACATGTGGAAGTATATACTTACCAAAACAGTGTGAAGCAACAGAACATATGTCTTATATTCCAGGTCCTTTTGCTGTGATTACGGCTTTACTTGATGAGATACAAGAGGTAGTCACCTGAAAAGGTTCTCACATAACAGGTGCACTGTCAGGGTAATAAATGGGATTTCTTGCCTATAAATGGGGTTGGGAGCATTAGTTGTGTTGTGCCGTGGATCCACGGCTGATCATCCTACTGAAGAGACTGGTAGAATTTGTATTAAGGCTAGAAAAAAGCAGCAAAGTAACAAAAAATGAGTGTAAGAAATGGAGGTCAGTCAGTCTGAAAAATTGGGAAAACTTTGAAAGTGTCTCCAAGTGTAGGTGCAAAATCCATCAAGTGCTACAAAGAAACTTTGAAAACTGAGGACTGCGCCTGGAAAGGACCAAAAGGACCAAGAGTCACCTCTGCTGTGCAGGATAAGAGTCACCTCTGAGACTAGGTCACTGCCGCACAGAGGTCTCGTAGCAGACACATCTCTACAACAACTGGTAAAAAGGAGACTTTTCCAGCAGCTTCATGGTAACATCGCTGCTAAGAAGCCACTGCTAAGGACCAGCACCAAGCACCGGAGACACAAGGAATGGACATTACTCCAGGGGGAATCTGGGCTTTGCTCTGATGAGCCCAAATTTGAAATCTTTGGTTCCAACCACTGGGTCTTTGTGTAACGCAGAAAAAGGGAACAATTGAATTCTACATGCCTGGTTCCCACTACGAAACATGGGGGAGGAGGTGTGATGGTGTGGGGGGCTTTGCTGGTGACACTTTTTGGGTTTTATTCAAAATTGAAGGTATACTGAACCAGCAGGGTTACCACAGAATCTTACAGCGGCTGCTATTCCATCTGGTTTGCGTTTAGTTGGACCATCATTTATTTTTAAACAGGATTTCGACCCCAAACTTCCATGTTCCAGTCTGCACCCCCAGGCTACGCCAGATGACCTGACCTCTACAGTCACCAGACCTTAACCCAATCGATATGGTTTGGGTTAAGTTGGACCACAGAGTGAAGGCAAAAGGGCAAAAAAGTGCTAAACATCGATGGGAACTCCTTCAAAACTGTTGGAAGACCATTCCAGGTGACTACCTCTTGAAGCTCATCAGCAGAAGACAAGAATGTGCAAAGCAATAATCAAAGCAAAAGGAACATGCAATATACGACATATTTGCAGTTTTTCCACGATTTTTTGTTAAGTACATAATTCCACGTGTGATAATTCATAGAGTTGATGCCTTCAGTGTGAATCTACAATTTTTTATAGTCATGAAAAGACAGAAAACTTTTGAATGAGAAGATGTGTGCAAACTTTTGGTCTGTACTGCACTAATCAGCAGCTTGGAGGTTGTTATACCTGACTTTAAAATCCCAACTTGCCTCTCTAAAAATTTCTACTATCCAGCGATATTATGGAACAAAACCACCTTAAACCCATAAACCTGCTGATTACAGATCACAAAATTATAGGCACAGAATTTCTAGAATATTATCAAGTTAAATTAATTTTATCCAAACTCAAAATATCACTTGTTAAAGAAAGTTTCCCACTTATGACATTTCTTTTAGAAACTGAAAGGTTTGTCCTCCCAGGGACTCATTACACGAAGTCTGGCCCAGAGTGACCCCAAGGCCCGGTGCTTTTTCATCCAATATGCAGAAGACAGAACACGTGTCACTTGCACTCTGCGCCGCCAAACCCTAAAGCAATGGTAACGGGTAAATAATGTGAGCACCTCGTGTATGACCAGACACCTGCAAACACCACATGATCTACAGAAGAGGAGACAACAAACAAGCCTGAAGACACCTGAGGCTCCTCTGCTGCTTTGGGTGTCTCAGCCTCTGGAATAACAAGGTCACCTGTCTCTCCTCCATCTGACCACCACCGACCCCACCAGCTGCACCTCTCCACACCACCCCAGAGAAGTGTTTATCTTTCAGTCACCACATAATGGAGAGAAAGCAGAAGTTTGCCCCTTCTCACCCCTAATGTCTAGTCAGCAATGGGGGAATTTACAATTTCTATCCTATGAAAATCGATCATCCAATTGGGTGGAGAGGGAGAGCTTATATGATGTTATGGCAGCGGCTGTCCCATATTATCAGGACCAAAGTAGGACAACACTGCTGTATCAAAAGGCCACATAAAGAGCTAGAAAAAACACATGGAAAAACTTATTTCAATTAGCAAAAAGAAAACTTTATTAAGTCAATACATAATGGCGGACTTTATTCATAGTTTTGTGCGCAAAAATCTGGGGCAGCTCGTTAATTTGGCGCATTTATGCGCCCTTTTCTTGCACACGGCAAAGTCTGGCACTTAGTGGTTTTGAGTCCCTGCGCCTTATCTGACATAGTGAGTGCCTCCTATACAGATGTTTGCACGGGACCTATCACAAAATTGCGCCTAAAAAGGCGCAAAAAAGGCGCAAACATGCCCCTACTCTGAGCAGCTGCACTTCCAAAAAACTTCACTTTTCATTGCTAAAAACATAGGTTTCGTTTGCCAAATGAAGAATTCCCTCCATACAACATGGAAAATACTTCGGAGCAGTTTTATAATGTAAAATGTCTCCAGTAACGACTTCATCATTGTCTATGGGATCATCTCTGGGAGTGATTATTGTCTTATTGTACAGATGTGAGAATATTATCAGTCTCCATTTCCTGTACATTATAATAACAAAGGCAAAGACTCAACATTTTTTTTTTTTTTCCATGTCTGTAACTTTTATTCCCTGTATTTACATCACAATGAGACTTTTTTGTGTAAAAATGAAGCCCTGAACGTTCTGTCACATTTTTTTCTATTTGGTTCCATCATTAGTCTCAAATGAGATTTACTTTGTAGGGTAAAAATTAGAGATAAATTTGGCGCTAATTTAGGCGCAAATGAATGGGACATGAGACAATTCCAAAATGCATTTACTAAGGCAGAACTATATCCATCATAGATCAGGAGCCAAAAAGAAGAGCAAACCAGGCGCAAAAATAGGCAAGACCCACTATGATTAATGTCCCCCCAATATGTACACCAGACTAACCCAGTAAAAACAATTAATAAGGGGTAAAAGAATAGACCCCAAACAACTGTACGGATCCCTAAGGGCATCTACAAATGCTTCACAATGCCAGAAAAAATAAAATGTCTGTGCTCCAAATGCCAGTTCTTTATTCTGAGCCCTGCTGTGTGCCCATCCTGTAGATTTTTTGCCACAAATGGGGAATTGCTGTACCCAGGAGAACCTGCTTCATTACTTTTGGGGTGTTTGTCTTCGGTATTCACCCCAGTTACGATGAATACATTTGGCACTAGCATATTTGACAATACCATGCAATTTTTATTCTGCACTATTCTCTTTGTATGACATTTTGGCCAGTATCTTGGGAGTAAAAATGCGCATTACAACCCTTAGATAAATTAATTGGTGGGTGAAGTTTACAAAATAGTGTCACTTCTTTGGGGTTTATATTATACTGGTGCCTCAGGCGCTCTGCTATCATGGCATGGCTCTCCAAACAAAACTAGTGGAAACGGAGGTCCAAAAGCTAATTTCGTTCCTTCCCTTCTCAGCCCTGCTGTGTGCCCAACCTATAGATTATTGCCACTGTGAGAAGGTACAAGGGGCCATTATTGATGGCAGATATGTGTCTGGCCTCAGTGAAGTGAGCCGGTTAATGTTTGGTCAGGAACCTTAGGTTTCTGACAATTGTTAATGTAGCAAAGCTGCTTAATGCAGTTGATCCGGACCGGCTTTCATTGGAGTAGTCAAGAGCAGGGTGGGTGACTACTCCCACATATCCAGGCCAGGTTTTGGCTGACAGATAAAGCCAGGAAGCTCAGGTGAGCTGGGTGATGTGTTTGCAGTCTGGAAGTCTCTGCTATACTGCATGCAGAGCTGGAGGGGTTACACAGCCAAGGACCACCAATAGTGACATTGTTTGGTTATGATGCTGGATGGAGGCACAACCTACAAAGGACTGTCAATCAAGCCTGTTTATATGGACTGTATTTTCTGTTATATGCTGAAGCAAGCTATTCTGTTTCATTACACTGTTTTTGGAAAGAAATAAAACAGCTACCTGGACTGTTACTCAAGTTGCCATTTGAGTTGATCCCCTACACCACATATGGGGTATTTCCGCACTCGAGTCAACCTGCAGAATGATCTTTGTGGTGTTTGTTTTTGGTGACTTGAGATGAGCGAAATACATTTACCACTAAAATGGCACTTGATGTTTTGTTTTTTACTCCGCACTATTCACTTTGTATTACATTCTGGCCAGCACCCGGGGAGTTAAAACGCTCACTACACTGAAAGACTCTTCAAGGAGTGAAATTTCCAAAATGGTGTCATCTGTTTTATGTTGTACTGGTACTTTTGGGGCTCTGCAAGTATGTTGTACTTGTATTTATGCTATGGTACACAGACTAAAGTCTCTGTGGGAAGAGTCCGGGAGGAGGAGTCTGTGGACCAGTGGACGTTCTGGACCACCGTGGGAGGTGTAGATGGTACTAGCCAAAGAAAAAATACCAAAGTTTCAGTTGTGATGACCAACGTGTGACTGGGTATGGAAGATACAAAATTGTTTACAAAAAGAGAAGAAATTGTCCATTTGGGACAGCTGTACCCATTAGTCACCAAAATTTAACTTTTATTCATATACATAAAATGGATATTTATTCATCCAAAAGAGTAATTTTAAAATTAACAGTAGGAGTGAACTGCAGCCATTTTATGTAAATGGAATTTGGTCAGAAATGTTATAGTCAGTAAATCAACGTTCTCCCAGTATGTCTATTCGGTATTCATATGCCCGTTAGTCAGAGCGTTACAGTTCAGAGATGTACCACGGGTGTCCCAGAACACCCCTATTTTATTCCCCCTAGGTAGAGTACTCTCTATCCCCCTAAGTGAGAGGTTCTCTTTCTCCCTAGTGGCTAGCCTCAGCGTACTAAAGGGAGGATTCCTACAAATAAACCTGAGACATCTACACCTCACTCAATCGCTGACTCATTTTAATTTCTGACTATACATTTAATTCCCTGTTATTGCTGCTGCTAAGTCCCGCTGAGCTAAAATAGAAAGAAGATTAGCTCCCCTCACCCCCAGATGGTACTAGCCGACACCTGGGACCGGAATCTAAGTGGCACCTGGTGTTCACCAGAGCCCGCCGCAAAGCTTGATGGTCTTGCTGTGGCGGGGTGCCACCAGCTCGTTCCACGGGTGTGGCTAGCCCCGCGGTGGCAACCTGCCACAGCAGGATCGTCCTGCTTTTGCGGCGGGCTCTGGTGAAGACCAGGTGCCACTTAGATTCCGGTCCGGGGACTCTTCCCACAGAGACTCTCGTTCTGTTGTCTGTGTACCGTAACAGCAAGATCTGGCGATGGACTCCGCCAGCATAAGGAACTCCGCCAAGGATTCTCTTCGGTTGCTGGCTGTTATTTCAGGAGTGGCCGTATAGCAGTCCAACCTGCTCACATTCCGGGAAAAGCAACTAGGCAGAGTTGCCTCCACGCTGCAATGTCTGCTTGAACCCCTGAGACTTCGAGGTCGGCTTCCATGTCTGCCTTGTTTGGCTGCAGCTTTACTGAAGCCGCTCCCCCCACCAGCTTTCCCAGAAGCCACTCCAGAGTCTCCGGCTTTCCCAGAAGCCACTCCAGCCTCCGGCTTTCCAGAGCCGCTACAGTCTTCGGTTTTCCCAGAAGCCACTCCAGCCTCCAGTTTTCCAGAGCCACTCAAAGAACCACTCCAGTCTGCGACTTTCCCAGAAGCCACTCCAGCTTCCGGCTTTCCAGAGCCGCTCCAGTCTGCGGCTTTCCCAGAAGCCACTCCAGCCTCTGGCTTTCCAGAGCCACTCCAGTCTGAGGCTTTCCAAGAGCAACTCCAGCCTGCGGCTTTTCCAGAAGCCACTCCAGTCTCCGGCTTTCCAGAGCCACTCAAAGAGCCACTCCAGCTTCCGGCTTTCCAGAGCCGCTCCAGTCTGCGGCTTTCCCAGAAGCCACTCCAGCCTCTGGCTTTCCAGAGCCACTCCAGTCTGAGGCTTTCCAAGAGCAACTCCAGCCTGCGGCTTTTCCAGAAGCCACTCCAGCCTCCGGCTTTCCAGAGCCACTCCAGTCTGCGGCTTTCCAAGCCCCACTCCAGTCTGCAGTTTTTCCAGAAGTCACTCCAGTCTCAGGTTTTCCAGAGCCGCTCCAGTCCCCAGCTTCCCAAGAAGCCACTCCAGTCTCCGTCTTTCCAGAGCTGCTCCAGTCTGCGGATTTCCCAGAAGCCACTCCAGCCTCTGGCTTTCCAGAGCCACTCCAGTCTGAGGCTTTCTAAGAGCAACTCCAGCCTGCAGCTTTTCCAGAAGCCACTCCAGTCTCAGGCTTTCCAGAGCCACTCCAGTCTCTGGTCTCCCAAGCAGCCACTCCAGTCTCCGCCTTTCCAGAACCACTCCAGTCTCCGGATTTCCAGACCCCGCTCCAGTCTCCGGCTTCCTAAGAGCCAGTCCATTCTCCAGCTTTATCAAAAGCCACTCCAGAGTCTCCGGCTTTCCCAGAAGTCACTCCAGTCTCCGCCTTTCCAGAGCTGCTCCAGTCTCTGGTTTTCCAGGAGTCATTTCTGCCTTTGGCTGCACAGTCCGCAGAGGTACCTTTACAAGTTGACAGAGCCCAACTCAAGGGCAAGGGACATTCCAGATGTCTACAGCAAAACCTCTGCCTGCATGGTGTCAGTTGCAGATCTAGTTGACACCGACACCTTGGGGTCCTAGGTGAGACTTCCCTCGGTATGTATGTGGTGTCTCCTCATCTGTTGATCCCTGTTCTACTCCTTAGATGTCCCGTCACCATGAAGAATTGGAGGAGATGGAAGAAGAGGTTTGCAGCCAGATCTTGTTGCAGTGAGCTCAGCAGATTTTTGTGGCAGATAACCTTTAAAAAAGCATCAGAAAAGTGAGTGTACGAGCTTTGAGGCGAGTGTGCATTGATCCGAAGTGTGTGCAGTGCCCTTAGGTTTAAGGGACTTAAGTTTGAGGGGCTTTAGCAGGTAACTGCTGTATTTTGTGTTACTTTGACTGTAAATTCTTCTTTCTGTGCATATTTCTATTGTAATCCCCATTAGAACAATGGACTCCATAAGTGGCATTGCTACACGGTGTACATCCTGTGCCATGTATGCTTTCCTTGAACAGCCGTTCGAGGGGGAATACTGCTCTGTGGGGTGTGTGAAAATTGCTCATCTGGAAGCCCAGATTCTGGATCTAAATGAGCAAGTTTCAAGGCTGCGGGCAATTGACAATATGGAGCGAAGTTTGCTGCATCTGGAGCACAAACTCTCTAGGGCAGATGGGTGTGGGGAGGGAAGTATGGAGGTGCAGAGTGAGGGGGCAGCTAGTTGGGTAACATGTAGAAGGCACAGTAAAGGGAAGAGTTGTAGGGAGTCTAGTCCTGATCTGGTGCACCCCAATAAGTTTGCCAGGCTGGCGGATGAGGGGGATATCAGCTCTAGGGTAGCAATGCTGCAGCAAAACATGGCCTCCAGCAACCGGGGGACTGTCTGCTCCAGTAAGAAGGGTAATGGGAGCACAGGCAAGGTCAGACAGGTGCTGGTAGTGGGAGATTCGATAATTAGGGGAACAGACAGGGCAATCTGCCACTAAGATCGTGCATACCGAACAGTGTGTTGTTTGCCGGGTGCTCGGGTTCGGCATGTTGCAGATCGGGTTGACAGATTACTGGGAGGGGCTGTGAGGAACCAGCAGTCATGGTCCATATTGGCACTAATGACAAAGTAAGAGGTAGGTGGAAGGTCCTTATAAATGATTTCAGGGATTTAGGCCATAAGCTCAGGGCAAGGACCTCAAAGGTAGTTTTCTCCAAAATACTGCCTGTACCACGTTCCACACCATGAAGGCAGCGGGAGATCAGGGAGGTAAATAAGTGGCTCAAAAGTCAGTGTAGGAAGGAGGGCTTTGGGTTCATGGAGAACTGGGCTGACTTTTCTGTCGGCTACAGGCTCTACAGTAGGGATGGTCTGCACCTCAATGGGGAGGGTGCAGCTGTTTTGGGGGAAAAAATGGCCAGAAGGTTGGAGGAGTTTTTAAACTAGAGACCTGGGGTGAGGGCAACTACACTTGTGCAGGGCAAATAGACAGTGTAGATAGAGAGCTGGGAAGAGTCATAGTCCATGGGGGAGGAAGGGGGGCTGGAATGAGATTGGGGAATAAGAACAAAAGGAATACGGACAGGGAAAACCATATAAAGTGCATGTACACAAATGCCAAAAGCCTCACAAACAAAATGGAGGAACTGGAACTCTTGATGTTGGAGCGGAAATATGATATAGTGGGTATCAGCGAGACATGGCTGGACAGTAGCTATGACTGGGCTGTTACTATAGATGGTTATAGTCTTTTTAGAAAGGATCGTATAAATAAAAAAGGGGGAGGCGTTTGTTTATATGTGAATTCTTGCCTTAAGCCCGTCCTGCGAGATGACATCAGTAACGCAAATGTGGAGTCCCTATGGGTGGAGACAAGGGGAGGGAAAAAGAATAATAAAATATTACTAGGGGTTTGTTATAAGGCTCCAAATATAATGGAGGCAGCAGAGGAAATGTTGATAAGTGAAATGGATTCGGCTTCAAAGCAAGGTGAAGTACTTATCATGGGGGACTTCAATTACCCAGATATTGACTGGGGGGCAGAAACCTGCTCAACCTTCTCAACTGTCTTTACCCAGGAAAATCCCCTGGTGGAAGACACAATGAGGAATAATGTAAATTCTCCAGGTTAACCCAGAAAGAGGTACGGCGCCGCCTCGCAACCACTAAGATAGATAAATCACCGGGGCCAGATGGCATACACCCCCGGGTTCTGCATGAACTATATACCATGATAGACATACCATTATTTTTAATATTTGAAGATTCACTGAGGACTGGTTATGTTCCACAGGACTGGCGCATAGCAAATGTGGTACCAATATACAAAAAAAAGATCAAAAAGCGATCCTGGAAACTACAGACCCGTGAGTCTAACTGCTGTGGTGGGGAAAATATTTGAGGGGTTTGTTAGAGATGCTATTCTTGAGTATCTCACCTTATAACCTTATAACCCAGCGTCAACGTGGGTTTATGAGAGATCGGTCCTGTCAGACTAATCTGATTGGTTTCTACAAGGAGGTAAGTTCAAGACTGGACCTGGGGTATGCTGTGGATGTTGTATATCGGGACTTTTCAAAGGCATTTGACACTGTGCCGCATAAAAGGTTGGTATATAAAATGCTGGGAATAGGGGAAAATCTGTGTATTTGGGTAAGTAATTGGCTTAGTGATAGAAAACAGAGGGTGGTCATTAATGGCACATTCTCAGATTGGGTTGACGTTACCAGTGGAGGCCACAGGGGTCAGTATTGGGGCCACTTCTTTTAATATTTTTATTTATGACCTTGTAGTGGGTTTACACAGTCAAGTTTCAATATTTGCAGATGATACTAAGCTGTGTAAAGTAATAAATACTGAGGCCGATAGTTTAGCATTACAGAGGGATTTGTGGAAGCTTGAGGAGTGGGCAGAGAAATGGTTGATGAGGTTTAATGTAGATAAATGTAAAGTTATGCACTTGGGCCATGGAAGCAAAAAGTATAATTATGTTCTAAACGGTCAATTACTTGGTAAAACTGGAGCTGAAAAGGGCTTGGGGGTATTGGTGGATGGTAAACTAAATTTTAGTGACCAGAGCCAGACGGCTGCTGCTAAAGCAAATAAAATAATGGGATGTATCAAGAGAGGAATAGATTCTCATGATAGAGACATAGGGGCATATTTATCAGGACCTCTGCGCACCGCCAGTGGCGCAGAGGCCCTGAAATAATCGCAAATTCTAGCTTATTGCTAGCTTTTGCAATTATTTTCCCTAATCCGCCACTTTCACGCCAGTGGGGCGTAATGGGGCGTGAAGGGGGGGGGGCGGCCGGCCGGTAGTGGGCCAGCGCGGGGCGTTACTGTCCCTGCGCACTCGCTGCCAGCGTCTTTTCATAGGTGAAAAGTCGCCGGCTGCGTTCTTTTCGACGCCAGGCCCTGCCTGGCGTAGGATAAACGCTGCGCAACTGGCAACCGGATACATCAAGAGGCAGAAGCCTACCATCACCATAGACAGGGGACATCCTCTACATCTAGAGGAGAGGAGGTTCTACCATCACCATAGACAGGGGACATCCTCTACATCTAGAGGAGAGGAGGTTGTACCATCACCATAGACAGGGGGCATCCTCTACACCTAGAGGAGAGGAGGTTCTACCATCACCATAGACAAGGGGCATCCTCTACACCTAGAGAAGAGGAGGTTCTACCATCACCATAGACAGGGGGCATCCTCTACACCTAGAGGAGAGGAGGTTCTACCATCACCATAGACAGGGGACATCCTCTACATCTAGAGGAGAGGAGGTTCTACCATCACCATAGACAGGGGGCATCCTCTACACCTAGAGGAGAGGAGGTTCTACCATCACCATAGACAGGGGGCATCCTCTACACCTAGAGAGGAGGTTCTACCATCACCATAGACAGGGGGCATCCTCTACGCCTAGAGGAGAGGAGGTTCTACCATCACCATAGACAGGGGGATCCTCTACACCTAGAAGAGAGGAGGTTCTACCATCACCATAGACAGGGGGCATCCTCTACACCTAGAGGAGAGGAGGCTCTACCATCACCCTAGACAGGGGGCATTCTCTACACCTAGAGGAGAGGAGGTTCTACCATCACCATAGACAGGGGGCATTCTCTACACCTAGAGGAGAGGCGGTTCTACCATCACCATAGACAGGGGGCATCCTCTACACCTAGAGGAGAGGAGGCTCTACCATCACCATAGACAGGGGGCATCCTCTACACCTAGAGGAGAGGAGGTTCTACCATCACCATAGACAGGGGACATCCTCTACACCTAGAGGAGAGGCGATTTTACCATCAACATAGACAAAGGTTCTTTACTGTACGAGCAGTGACACTGTGGAACTCTCTGCCGCAGGAGGTTGTTATGGCGGACTCTATGTACATGTTCAAGAGAGGCCTGGATGCCTTTCTGGAGAGAAAAAATGTCAGGGGTTATGGGGATAAAACATTTATTTAATTCTTAAGGGTTGGACTTGATGGACTTGCGTCTTCTTCCAGCCTTATATACTATGATACTATGAAGAGGAGGAAGAAAAAGGGGGGGAAGGGGGTACTGTCACAGATGCACCCATGATCCACGACAAGGATCACGGGCACACCCATGTCCCTCAGTGTGGAGTGGTGCCCCCCAGCACGGACTTACCTTTCCACGAGCCTGCTTCCGGGTCGACTAGGCTGCACGCTCCTGCTCCTATGGTGTGCGCGCCAGCTCTCCTAGCCTTAAAGGGCCAGCGCCCTCCTGATTGTCGCAGGCTAATCTGACTCGCCCTTATAATCTGCCACCTCCTTTCCTTCCTTGCTGGTTCTTCAGCATTGTTTCTTCAGAATTGTTCCTGTAAGTGAAAGCCCTATCTTCTGTGCCTTTCATGGTTTCCATACCAAGCTTCCCTAAGCTGTTCCTGTACTGGCGTGAGATAGTGTTTCCAGACGCCTCCATGTCTCTACTGTGTGTCTTCAGAGTTTCCAGACGCCTCCATGTCTCATCTTCAGCATTTCCAGACGCCTGAAGACATGGAGGCGTCCTGCTATCCCTGTTTCCCTGGCTGTCACTGCGGAATGACCTGCTGACACCCCGCTGCAGCAAGAGCATCTGGCTTTGTGGTGGGCTCTAGTGAGGACCAGGTGCCACTTAGATTCCAGTCCTGGGTGTTGGCTAGAACCATCTACACCTCATATGGTATTCCAGAGGGTCCACTTGTCCACAGACTCCTCTTCCGGGACTCTTCCCACAGAGACTCTAGTTCTGTTGTCTGTGTAACATAACATTTTTAACCAATTGGCCGCCAAAAACCCAATAGCACTAACCCCATTCTGGACATCGCTGTGCAGCAAAGCAGCAGTTGACATCCACATGGCAGATATTGCTGTATTATGAAGGACCAGGCTAAAACATTTGGGATGTATTTTTACCTCTAATACCCTCTGAATGTTAGGGAAAAACGTGAATATCCCTATATAAAAATTGAAATGTAAAACTTTACAATCCATTTTTATTTGATTCCTGAGAAAGAATTACAGGGTTAACAGAAGTCCCAAATGTGGATTGGCATAGTTTAAGATTCTAAGTTCATAAAATGTTGTTACTGGTGGCGATATGTACAACATAAGCCTTTAAAAGGTCAAAAAATATATAGTTTTTTTCAAATCACTAGAAAATCTGAGAACCTGCTACTAAAACTATAAACCTTCTAACAAAAGAAAAAAAATGATGAGAATAGAAAGAAGACAATTGGCCCCTTAACCACTCACGCTTGACGTATTACTAGGTCAGTTGTCGGCTGTAGGTCTTTGGAGAGGGCTCAGCCCAACAACCACCCAATCTGGGGTTTGTCTGTACGGCTTTGTAGGGGCCCGTGGCTAGCACTCGTCAAACATGTTTCTTCCACTGGGCACAGCGAGCGATGGCCCTTGGCTCAATGCAATGGAAGAAACGGGGGAACCAGCTGCACTGCACTGCCCCCAGAAAAAAACAAAGTACTCACCTTCTGGAGATCTGCTCTGCTCAGCTTCTCATTTTCTGTCTTCTATCTCCAGCAGTAGCGTGATCCAGCTCCATGGCCTCCACTGGTGCTCACAGTATGACATCATAGTGTGCGTCCCGACAGAGCACCCGGAGCGGGGGCACGCTACTGCTGAAGATAGAAGAGGGAAAAAGAGGAGCCGCAGGGAGCACTATGGGGGAGTAGTGCTGGCAACCTATATACTTGGGGAGGGGATACTGTGTGCTGGATTCCTATAGAAATAAATATAACTGTTTATATATATAAATATAAATTAGCTAAATGTGATGTGCGGTGCGCGTGCATGGCATTGGTGTACACAGTGCAGATGTGACTCAATACCATCGAAAATGCATCATAAAAACAATACAACAAGGTTTTTATGTATAAAGACTGACAGAAAAAGTCAGAAAGACCAATGAGACCAATGGATTTGTCTGTTTTCAAAGTGCAACAGTTTCTCCTTTTTTGTTGAAAGTACAAAGAATATTAGTAACAACAAACAAATAAAGATCCATTCCCAGAATCTAAGTGTCCTACATCATATAAGAGCCGCTAATAAATGTGTCCCTCCTCATACAGTATAGTATCATCCCTCCTATTAGTCCCACACAATAAGGGACAGAGCACAATAACTAGTGGCGGCTCCTGGAGTGACTTGTATCTCACAGGGGATTTACATTCCTCATCTTCCCCGAGCAGTGAAGCATTTTATATACATGTTACTTTGTCTTTATATGAAGTGATATAAGTTATATATGAGGCCGGACCCCTGTCCCCTCCCCTTTCCCCTGGAATAATACTGGGACTATATTGGTTGTGTGCACCTTGGCAGGGGGGATACTGGCTCATAGGAATATACAATATTACTTGTACTTTGCTACAAACCTGAACATTGCGGCTCATCACTATATATAACAGAGCTACACCTATAGATATCTGCAGCCTCTTCATAGGATCAGACACATAATCCAGGACTTGTGTTGTGTTTTTGGGATGGAAGAGGAAGTTGGAAGGACATGAGATTATCTATAGATCTTTCTGCTTCTGCCCCAGTCTCCTGATCTATGTGATATAAACATGTTTTCAGTAACTGAGGAGACAAACTGTGTCCTGACAAATGTCATAAGATCTGTCAGGTGTCAGTATAACATAATATTTGTATGTACTCAGTCTGGGAAAATATTATGGAATTATAAATCATGAGACGCACAATACATCTAAGCGCATGAGAGCAGTAAACACCAGGATCCGGGATCGGGTGGACGCATCGGTGATGACTTATGGCCCCAGCCCCTAAGTGTCTCCTATATAAACCCTCATCCCTAGAAGTGATCTATACTGAGGTGTCCTGTCCTCCTGGAGTCTCCTCATTCTCTATCACAAGGTGGGAATTGTTACTTATTATTCTTATACTTTTATGTATTTTGCTCTTTAGTTGATGTCACTTCCATTAGGTTTATGTCCTTATGGTTGCAGGTTATACTTTATATTATCTGAGATAAATTCTATTTCCTTTTGCTCAGTTTCTTTCTGTCTATTTGTAAGTAAAGATAAAGGAAAGGAAGGAAGAAAGGAAATGTTGTGTATAAAATCTCTTGTGGAGACAGATGTCATTACATCAGGACAACTACTAGACGCCCTTATACCCTACAATAGCAGCGGATATTCTACTGACACAAGAGACATGAAGGGAAAGGACTGAGCCCTTTACATCCATCACCAGATCTGTACATCCCATGAGGGAGCAGATATTATACAGATGTTACCATATACAGACATTATGAAACCAGTTAATAGCCGATGTTGGTACATATTTGACTGATTACATAGGACATGAATTTGCACATGTTGGTGCTTTTAAATGTTTTTAACTTGTCTGTAGTATGAATTTAAATAAAGATATCTGATTTTTTTTCAAAAACTATATATTGAGTCGGTACCTTTAACATGTCACTCTGTTTGTTTGCACTCATATACAGTCATTACATACACTGCAGACACTAGTAAAGATAATACATACACTGCAGACATTACATACACTGCAGACACTAGTACAGATAATACAGACATTACATACACTGCAGACACTAGTACAGATAATACAGACATTACATACACTGCAGACACTAGTACAGATAATACAGACATTACATACACTGCAGACACTAGTACAGATAATACAGACATTCCATACACTGCAGACACTAGTACAGATAATACAGACATTACATACACTGCAGACACTAGTACAGATAATACAGACATTCCATACACTGCAGACACTAGTACAGATAATACAGACATTCCATACACTGCAGACACTAGTACAGATAATACAGACATTACATACACTGCAGACACTAGTACAGACATTACATACACTGCAGACACTAGTACAGATAATACAGACATTACATACACTGCAGACACTAGTACAGATAATACAGACATTACATACACTGCAGACACTAGTACAGATAATACAGACATTACATACACTGCAGACACTAGTACAGATAATACAGACATTACATACACTGCAGATACTAGTACATATAATACAGACATTACATACACTGCAGACACTAGTACAGATAATACAGACATTACATACACTGCAGACACTAGTACAGATAGTACAGACATTACATACACTGCAGACACTAGTACAGATAATACAGACATTACACACACTGCAGACACTAGTACAGATAATACAGACATTACATACATTGCAGACACTAGTACAGATAATACAGACATTACACACACTGCAGACACTAGTACAGATAATACAGACATTACATACACTGCAGACACTAGTACAGATAATACAGAAATTACATACACTGCAGACACTAGTAAAGATAATACAGACATTACATACACTGCAGACACTAGTACAGATAATACAGACATTACATGCACTGCAGACACTAGTACAGATAATACAGACATTACATACACTGCAGACACTAGTACAGATAATACAGACATTACATACACTGCAGACACTAGTACAGATAATACAGACATTACATACACTGCAGACACTAGTACAGATAATACAGACATTACATACACTGCAGACATTACAGACACTAGTACAGATAATACAGACATTACAGACACTGCAGGCACTAGTACAGATAATACAGACATTACATACACTGCAGACACTAGTACAGATAATACAGACATTACACACACTGCAGACACTAGTACAGATAATACAGACATTACACACACTGCAGACACTAGTACAGATAATACAGACATTACATACACTGCAGACACTAGTACAGATAATACAGACATTACATACACTACAGACACTAGTACAGATAATACAGACATGAGATACTCTGCAGAGACTAGTACAGATAATACAGACATTACATACACTGCAGACACTAGTACAGATAATACAGACATTACATACACTGCAGACACTAGTACAGATAATACAGACATTACATACACTGCAGACACTAGTACAGATAATACAGACATTACATACACTGCAGACACTAGTACAGATAATACAGACATTACATACACTGCAGACACTAGTACAGATAATACAGACATGAGATACTCTGCAGACAGGAGCTGCAGCCTCTATTTACAGTTCATCACCTTCTATTTACAAAACATTCTGCAGAATCCTGAGCTCACAGCAAGAGAGAAGAGAACTTTGCAGAATGTTGCAGATACTACAGACAAGTGTCCCCCATGTAATTCTGCACAGTATCACCAGTGTGTCTGAGGGGGATAGTGTGCAGAATTACAGGGTGCAGCAGGAGACCAGCACTGGGGGATCCCCTCCAGGAGAAGCCCCTGCTGAGGAGGTCACTGGGTTCAGGGTGTCACACACCTGGGTGCTGCTGTAAGTGTTATCTTCATTCTGGGCTGTGGGAGAAGCAGAGAGGAGCTTGTAGCAGGATCACATGTAACTGCCCGAATCTAACATTGCGCCTAAACTGCGCCAAAACTGTGTTAAATTAAAGTGATAATTCTGGCAAAACAGTGCGCCAGAATTTAGGCGAAACTATTTCACTTAGGCGCACAAAAGTGATAAATGTGGCCCATAGATCACTAAATAATCAATTACAGGGATATTCAAGGACAGGCAGAGGGTAAATTATGCAAATGAGCCTGAAGGCCTTTCATTCCTATAGATTCTGGAGCCCCTCAGCCGAAATTGTATAATTTTTAAACCTTTTTTTTTTTTTTTTTTTAAACAAGGGCATAAGGAGCTAAAAGAAGAGCAAATCCTGTCAAATGCGGCACACACCAGTATGTCAGTGCTTGGTTTACAATCCTTCATCCTGGTGGTAGATGTTCCTTTAAAGGAAACCTACCACCAGGGATCTACCTGACAAGATAGATGTGAAGGTAGGTTCCTTCTGTCAAGCTGATCCCCGTACTGTATGGGGCTAATATGAGAGTTTAGCCGAACCTAAGAAAAATCTTATTTATGCAAATTATTGGGCGTGGCTCCTTGGGTGTGGAGTAGCTGCGCTGTGGAGTGGGAGTAAAGGCTACTCCATGACCTGTAGCCGCGGCCAATCCCATCTATCAGCTCCTCCCCCGCTGCACTGATAATCTGCATAATAATAAGATAAGGTTTGGCTAAACTCTAATATTAGCTGCATACAGTATTGGGGGGGAGATCCATAGTAGGAACCTCCCATGGGACCTACCTTGTTTGGTAGATTTCTGATGGTAGGTATCCTTTAACCCCTTCACGCACTATGTACTCCTGCTGCGTCCTGGTGCTGCGGGGAGTGTATGGTGAGGGCTCCCGGGCCGGGCTCTCCCTATACACAGCGGGGGCCGCCTGTCACTGCCGGGGTTGGGGAACAGAGAAATTCATGTTAGGTGTCAAAATAAAAAAAATATTTTATTCCCGGCTGTAAAAACTGTAATGAAAAATATTATAATTTTATACCACTATTTGCCATTTTCCCATCCATGAATATTTGAATGAAAAATGATGAAGCCGTCATATAGGTCCCTGCATGATATACATGATAATGTCAGCGCATGCGCCAAAGAATTGCCCCGCACACAGCTCCCTGCACCAAAGTGCAGAAAAGTTACTGCACCGAGAGGGAGGTAAAAAACAGAAAGGAGCGGAGTCCTGTAAGGGGTTAATATTATTATTAATAATAAATATCTCTGGCAGATCAGACATGACTTTCCTGAAGAAATCCCTGCTCCTTGTGCTTTTCCTTGGATTGGTCTCCCTTTCCATCGGTGAAGAAGAAGAGTAAGTGCTCATAGTATATAATGACACAAGTACTTAGAGGGATGTATATATATATATGTGTGTATGTATGTGTGTATATGTGTATGTATATATATAAGTGTGTGTATATGTATGTTTTATGTATGTGTGAGGAAATATATTAAGTAATATGATAGATAAATAGAGAAAGATAGATACACATATGGATAAATCAATAGACACACATTCAGAAAGCTTTACATAAAGAAGATAGATAGATAGATAGGGGATAGATAGATAGGAGATAGATAGATAGATAGATAGATAGGAGATAGATAAATAGATAGAGAGATAGATAGGAGGTTTCTATGAAGTTGACACTTCTCTGCTGTATCTGTTGTGACTCTGTCTCTGACTCATCGCCTCTTACCTGTCTGTATTGTTTCATCATTATGTCCATGTTTTGCACTTTGGCGTAGGGAGGGGCTGCCTTCTAGTTGTCCTGTACCAGCCAGTGTACACGAGGCAAACTGGTAGGGCCCTTGCAGGGTTCAGTGCTAGGGCTCATTTGCCCAAACTTATCAAATACAGTCCAGTGTGTACTATCTGCAGTGTCCAGTGTATAGTGCAGGGGGCGCCAGAGTCAGGATTTCTGTTTCTTCATGAATCTGGTGCCCCCTGCACTGCCACGACAGAGGGCACATTTCTGTCAGATTTTACAGGTTAAATCTGGCGCACGGTCCAACTGAGGACCGGAGCGCCCCCTTCAGTGCAGAAAGTTGGGTTGCATCGGGTATAGCGCAGCCGCGACATAAAACGGTTGCGTGTGACACAATTGTGGCGCAGACACTTCTTAATCTCCTGTGCAGGCAGTTTACACTAATGAACGCATGAAGTCTGACACAAAACTGGCGCAAAGACCTTAGTAACTGAGCCCCATTGTCTTCTGTTCCTGTATCTGCTCCCTGCATTACAGAGACACAATTACTATAATGTATCATTAACTTTATGTCACCTTGTTACACAGGAAAAGAGAGGAAGAAGAAGAGGAAGAAGAAGGATATGACGAGGAGAAGAGAGGAGACGAAAAATATGCAGAACGTGCCTTATCAGACATTGGGTGGAGCCAATAACTCTAAGCAAACACAAACCTAATGCATAAGGATTAGTTATGCCCTAAACATAATAAAGCAGATATAACTGACCCCATGTTCTGTCTTCTTTACATACAATTCATCTCCTGCATCCGATTCTGGAGGAAACTTGTAATATTTTACACTTTCATCCTGATAACATCATCAGGAATAATGATGGACGTCTATTCTGTCTCTGAAAGGCGTCCGACTGACCCCATAGCCCAAAATAAGCAGCAGTGAGATAGAAAGGAAAAATGTAAAGTTTTTTTTTCTCGTCTGGGCAATCACATTTAATTTATTCCATCTTCCATGCATATACATTTCATCAATTACATGTTATTTACCCATTATTACCCATGTGAAGATAATTTCCAATAAATGTAGGCAAGCTGTCCTTTTTGAAACAAGATAGCTGTCCTTGGATACAACCACCCTCGCACTCTGACAGTGGTGGTCACACATGAGCTACTGAGGCTGGACGGATCACATGGATTTAGCACTTACAGGATGGCTTTGGGACATGCAGAAAGTTTGAGATATTCAACATGCAAAAACTATTTGATTCATTGTGCAATCGCTCCAGCGGTGGTGGTCGTATCCAAGAACAACAATCTAATTTCTAAGGGACAATATTACTACAATTGTGGAAAATTATCTCTATTTTTTCCATCCAATTGAATTAATTTATGTATATTGATGATGAATTAAATTAAATGTCAATGAAATCACATCACACATGGTCACCGCAGCAGCCAGTTATAGTGACACGTACTATACGGATGCAGCCGGGTCACACATATACATGGGACCATATTCAGGGATTGTCTCATATGGGACTTGGTAACTGGTGAAGATTTTGGCAGGAAACACCAAGGGACATGGACTTTATTGTCCTCACAAACCAAAACATGGAAAGGTCTTACATAATTATCATGTGATCTCCGGGTTCTGGGGAATTTCCCTTCCAGCAGGATTCTGGGATAGAAGAACATCTGGGATCTGGATTTTGGTTCCATCCAGTGGGAAAAGACCATCTATGACCATATTGTCCCTATCCGGTGTCTAATATATCCCTGACCCCAGGTATTTGATGAGGTGACGCCTGTTTAACCATTTGCCTACTGCTGTACGATTATATATGTGGCCGTGGGAGGCGGCCAATTGTGAGCAGCTGTATATAAGCGCTCACAATTAGCATATAACCCCTTGACTCTCCCTCCATGTTATACCTTGGGCTGTAAGACGGATCCTGGTGCCTGCAGCACATACATGGACATGGAGATCTCCTGCACTGACAGCGTCTTCTACATGACCTCATCCCTCAGGACTTGCTGAGATCAGGAGAGAAGGGACCACAGGACGTCCCCAGGATGTTCACACCATGAGGAACAAATTATGGGGCTCACAGGATAGATTGTTGTAAAAAGTCATTTCCCTGCTGAAGTTCCGTCATTCTTCTGGCTGTCGGATGGTTTGTCTGTCAGGGAAGGAGAATGATGGGAGCGTCCAGCGCGGCAGGGACTGCGCACGCACTGACACCGGCAGCACACAGATATATAACATCCTGCACATAGTTATCTCACTATAGGCAGGAGCTCGCAATATAGGGAGTTATTTAAATAATTAATACATTTTTTTTCATTTTCTTAGATTAGATTCAAGCAATTAATTCAGTTGGGGATGTAATCAATTAATAAATACATAAAGATCAATAACATCTTATAGATCAGCAAAATATGTTCAATCAGAAGTAGCTGATAATTGGCTGACCTTCAGTAGCTGGGGTTGCTGCAGAGCGCAGGATGATGACCGCAGGAGCTTTCAATTCTTCTCCATTGCTGACAGTTGAAGGAGTGTTATACCTGGACTGACCTGCAGATGTTGGGGGGCGCTGTTGAGCTTGTGGAGGCGACTTCTGTAGTTGACAGGGCGTTCCAAGCAGAGAGCATGGCCCTCAAGGCAGGGGGTCCGGGATACTATGCAGGCTGGTCAACGCCCCTTTAAGAGAGTCCCTTTGGTAGTTCTAAAGGCACAGGGCCTTCTAAAGGGAGATGTTGGCCCTCTGCAGGGAGGCCAGACTGCACCCCAGCCGGGGCTAAAGGAGAAATAGTAAAAGTCCCTGTGATTACAGTCATGGCCAAAAAGTTTTGAGAATTATACAAATGTTAATTTTTCCAAAGTCTCCTGCACCAGGTTTTATAATGGCAATTTGCATATTCTCCAGAATGGTATAAAGAGAGATCAGCCTAACAGCAATTCATTGCAAAGTCAATATTTGCCTAGAAAATGTACTTTTTCCCCCAAAACACATTTCAACTTCATTGCAGGCGCCATAAAAGGAGCAGCTGCCATGGTGTCAGTGATTGCTCCAGTAACACAGGTGCGGGGGCTGATGAGGACAGGGCTGGGGGACAATCTGTCAGGATTAAGTAACAATCACACCCCTGGACACTTTACAAGGAGGCTGGTGCTTGGCATCA
Organism: Engystomops pustulosus; assembly: GCF_040894005.1. Classification (NCBI taxonomy): domain Eukaryota; kingdom Metazoa; phylum Chordata; class Amphibia; order Anura; family Leptodactylidae; genus Engystomops; species Engystomops pustulosus. The sequence continues at coordinate 252,955,942 of NC_092412.1, read as the reverse complement.
TTGTTTCTCTTGTGTTACCCATGGTTATCTCTAAAGAAACATGTGCAGTCATCATTGCACTGCACAAAACTGGCCGAACAGGGAAGAGTCTCGCAGCGAGAAAGATTGCACCTCAGTCACCAATCTATCGCATCATCAAGGGATTCAAGGAGAGAGGCTCCATTGTTACCAAAAAGGCTTCAGAAACCCCAGAAGGACCAGCGAGCGCCAGGAGCGTCTCTTACAAGTGTCTCAGCTTGGGGATGGGGCTCCCAGCAGTGCAGAGCTCAGGAATGGCAGCAGCAGGTGTGAGGCATCTGCACGCACTGTGACACTGCGGAGACTCCTGGAGCAAGGCCTGGTGTCCAGGAGGGCAGCACAGAAGCCGCTTCTCTCCAGAAACCATCAGGGACAGACGGATATTCTGCAGGAGGTGCAGGGAGTGGACGCTGAAGACTGGGGGACAGACGGATATTCTGCAGGAGGTGCAGGGAGTGGACGCTGAGGACTGGGGGAAAGTCATTGTCTCTGATGAATCCCCTTTCCGATTGTTGGGAGCAGACAAGGTGAGCGATGCCACCAGTCCTGTCTCCTGCACCTGTAACCCTCCTGCAGCCATTCATGTGGGGGGGGGGGGGGCGGCTTCTCAGCCAAGGGAATCGGCCTAAAAACACCTCCATGAATAAAGAATGGGACCAGAATGTCCTCCAGGAGCCGCTTCTCCCAACCCTCCAGGAGCAGATGGTGATGAGCAATGCCTCCTCCAGCATGATGGAGCACCGGCCATAAAGCAAAGGGGAGAACTAAATGGCTCTGGGAACAGAACACAGAGATTCTGGGTCCACGGCCCGGAGACTCCACAGATCTTATCCCATTGAGAACTTGTGATCAATCATCAAGAGACGGAGGACAAACACAAACCAACACATTGTGACAGAATGCAGCAGTGATTGTGCAGGAATGGACGGCGATCAGTCAGGATCTGGTGCAGGAGGTGAGTGAGAGCTGCCGGGGAGAATTGCAGAGGTCCTGAAGAAGGAGAGGTCCTGCAGATACTGACTCGCTGCAGTAACTCCTCCTACCTGACAATAAAAGCTTCTGCTCCCCATAATATGATTGCACTTGTATCTCTGTATGTGATAAACATCTGACAGACCAGAGGGACACATCATGTGACAATATAATATTTGTGTCGTTCTCAAAAGTTATGGCCATGACTGTAGGGCCCTGGGAGCCCTCTCTGGAGGTCCAGAATCAGAGCACCGATAGTGGAGAGCTTCCTCATTATGGGTGGACTCCGCCATTCTGGACCTAGCTCAGAGAAGTTGAGGAAATCAGTGCAGGTAGAGAGCCACACTCCACCCCTGACCAGAGGTAAGTGATGGAGGCCTGAGTCACGCCTCAATGTGGCCGGTGTGTAGAGAATGGCCTCCAGACGGGTCGTGCTGCCCCGAAGACTACAGTCTCCAAGGCTTTGAGGAATTCCAGTTCCTCACCAAGAGGTAGAGGCCTTGGGTTCGCCATGGTGAGGCTGTCTGGTTTCTGCAGCCAGTGGCTCATTGTAATGAATACTGTGCAGTATATGGTAGCGACTATCTGACCATCTAGGATTAATGCACCCTAGAGGGTCTAAAAAAGTTTCAAAAATAATAAAAATAGTAAAAAACCTCAAAGATCAAATCACCCCCTTTTCCCTAGAACTGATATAAAAAGTAATAAACAGTAAAAATCACAGACACAATGGGCAGATTTACTTACCCGGTCCATTCGCGATCCAGCGGCGCGTTCTCTGCGCTGGATTCGGGTCCGGCCAGGATTTATTAAGGTAGTTCCTCCGCCGTCCACCAGGTGGCGCTGCTGCACTGAAAAGCATCGGAACGTGCTGGGGTTCATCGGCTCGGGCTGAGTGAAGATAAGTGCAAGCTCTGCGACAGATTTTTTGTTTTAAATGCAGCGGTTTTTCCGAATCCGTCGGGTTTTCGTTCGGCCACGCCCCCCGATTTCCGTTGCGTGCATGCCGGCGCCGATGCGCCACAATCCGATCGCGTGCGCCAAAATCCTGGGGCAATTCAGGGGAAATCGGCGCAAATCGGAAATATTCGGGTAACACGTCGGGAAAACGCGAATCGGGCCCTTAGTAAATGACCCCCAATAGGTATCGCCGCATCTTCTCTAAGCGACTTATGCCATAGTTTATAAGAATAAAATGCTATACAAATGATGCAAATGAGACTGAGAGGCTCCAGGCTCAATTAACACCTATGGCACCTGGAGCCCCTCAGGCTCATTTGCATAATTCTAAAATCCTTTATTTGTAAAATGCAGGGCATGGGAATCTAAAAGAACAGCAGATCCTACTAGAGGGGGCACACACCAGTATGTCAGGGTTCTGGGTTTACAGTCATTGATCCCAGCAGTTATGCCGCACTGAAGTGATAATGGTCAACATCTGAAAAGAGTTTTTATGTTCTCTCCGTGTTTGCGTGGGTTTCCTCTGGGTCCTCCGGTTTCCTCCCACACTCCAATCACACACTGGTAGGTTGATTAGATTGTGAGCCCCATTGGGGACAGTGATTGGTTTTGCAAGCTCTGTGCAATGCCAGAGAGAGGGGGTTGTGCTATACTCACCCCTCCCCTTCCATAGAAAGCCATGCAGCCAATCCCTGCCATCACAGCCGCTGAGCTCAGCCAATTAGAACATTCAAATGGCTGACTGTGCTGCCTATTGTACCGAATGTGGCGGTGTTTTATCCGTATTATAACGGTACAGGTATCACATGGCCATAAAGAAAGTCCATGGGGGTCATTTACTAAGGGCCCGATTCGCGTTTTCCCAACATGTTACCCGAATATTTCCGATTTGCGCCGATTTTCCCTGTATTGCCCCGGGATTTTGGCGCATGCAATCGGATTTTGGCGCATCGGCGCTGGCATGCACGCGACGGAAATCGGGGGGCGTGGCCGAACGAAAACCCGCCGGATTCAGAAAAACCGCTGCATTTAAAAAACAAAAAGTGTTGCGGAGCTTGCACTTACCTTCACCAGGAATAGGCCGGTGAACTTGAGTGCATTTCAACGGACTTCAGCGCAGCAGCGCCACCTGGTGGACGTCGGAGGAACTACCTTAATGAATCCCGGCCGGACCCAAATCCACCGCAGAGATGTAAAAAAAAATTAAAAAAAATTCTTGCTGAAATGAGTCTTTGCCTTTCTTATTATAATGTACAGAGATTAGAGACTGATAATATTCTCAGATCTGTACAATAAGACAATAATCACTCCCAGAGATGATCCCATAGACAATGATGAAGTCGTTACTGGAGAAATGTTACATTATAAAACTGCTCCGAAGTATTTTACATGTTGTATAGAGGGAATTCTTCATTTGGCAAACGAAAACCTATGAATTTAGAAATGAAAAGTGAAGTTTTTTGGAAGTGCAACTGCTCAGAGTAGGGGCATTTTTGTGCCTTTTTTGCGACTTTTTAGGCGCAAATTAGTGATACATCCCGAGCAAACATTCGTATAGCAGCCGCTATACACAAAGGTAGCGATGAGGCGTTACAGGATTATAAAGAGAAAAGTAAATTCTGTACAAAACACATAACAAATAATAGAGACTGAAGGAAATATCATGAAGGAAAGTAAAAATAATCCTAAATTATTAATATGTAATAAACTAAATATGGAGAGTGTGGGCCCCCTGAGGAATAACCTGGGGGTCATGGTGGAGGGAGATGAGGAAAGAGCCAATCTACTGAATGTCTTTACCCAAGAAAATCCCCTGGTAACTTTGAATGTCACCTTCTTGAACCAGGAAGAGGTACGGTGACACCTCACAACCACTAAAATAGAGAAATCCCCGGGCCCAGATAAGCAAACACCCACGTGTCCTGCATGAATTATATGCTGTGATAGACAGACCAGTATTTTTAATATTTGAAGACTCCTTAAGACCAAACTCATAGCAAGTGTGCTGCGTCCGCTCCGGCTCCATAGACTCACATGACCGCCTGGTCGAAAGGGGTTAAACAGAGCTTCTGGGTCTAATTAGACCCAGTCCGGTTCTGATCCGAATCCCCAGTCACAGGTAAATATTCATAAAAATACAATAACATTTCCAAAAGTAATTATAAAAAATCCCCTGCTACACTACAAAAAGCTTCGCCATAGTCGCCCCTTCTGCCCGAGACTATAAACATTATATATCAAAGCGACCAAAACAAAATAGGGAATTCATTAATAATGTCCATTTCGAGCTAATTTGAAAATTAAAAAAAAAAGAACTATAAATTACAAGAAAAGCCTTTTTTTCACTTTTAACCTGAAATAAAAATAAAATGGAAAAAAAATGTTTAAACTTTTATTACCTTTTTAACTAGTTCTATGTGTCCTGAAAAAAACACAGCAAAAAAAAAAAAAGTTATGCCCAGTTATTAGAGCCTTTTCAGACCGCGCCACTAAGGAGTTAAATGTTGCTCGAACAGTAGGCAGGCACATTTAATTGCCCCAATTTAACACCTTACAGCGCTCTGCACTAGTATATATCCAGCCAGCTCCCTGCCCACAGTATTTAGCCTGCCAGCCCCCTGCCTCAGCATATAGCTAGCCTCCTTCCCCCAGTATATGACCCGCCAGCCCCTTGCCCCCAGTTCATAGCCTAACAGCCCCCAGTATAAAACCTGCCAGCCCCCTGCCCTAGTATGTCACCAGCTAGCTCCCTGCCCACAGAATTTAGTCTGCCAGCCCCCTAGTATATAGCTAGCCACCCCCAGTCCCCTGTATATAGCCAGCTAACCCCCATTACCCCAGTATTTAGCCTACAAGCCATCTTCCCAAGTATATAGTCTGACAGAGCCCTGCACTAGTACATAGCATGCCAATTCCCTGAGAAAATATCCTGCCACCTCTTGCCCACAGTATATAGCTTACCAGTCCCCGGGATATAGCCAGCCAGCCCCCAGCCCCCTAGTATATTAGCAGCCAGCCACAAGCTCCCTGTGTGTAGCTTGTCCATTGCTGGAGTCAGAAGATGGAACAGGTGGGTCGCCACTCGTTAGACATATGTAGCACTTAGGGATTGTCCAGGTGGGATCTCTGCTGGGTCAGTTCTTTTTAGGATCACACAGAACCCCTCAGAGCCTTTGGGATTGGACCTGGAGCTGCTTTCATGGTAAACTTTGTGTAAGGGAGAAGATAATGTAAGGTGACATTATTATCAGCTGATTCCTGTCTCATTGCTCGGGGGCTGCACATAGATGTCTGGTGCGTCTCCTCATCTCCAAGTACAATCCATGTGAGTGAGGACAGCGTCGGACTGGCCCACCGGAGTACCGGGGAAACCTCCGTGGGCCCCCAGTCCCTACACTACACTAACACACACTAACTCGACCCTGAGCTGATAACAGCTGTAGCAGCAGGGTCCAGGCGGAGGGCAACCCGCAACACTATAATTTAAGTTGCCTTTTGCCTCTGGTGGGAAGCCAGAACCCTAATTTAGCGCTCCTCCGGGCCCGGGCTGAACAGATGAATTATACTTTGTAACTTATGTGTCCCGGGCCCATCCAACTACCTCCCCTGACTGCAGGTAGTAAAAATAAGTAAGGACGTCGAGGTGGTAGGACGTGCACGTGGGGCAAATCATTGACAAAGTGACTGCTCCTAAAGGAGCTTGGCCGGCCCGCCTCGTCCTGCCCCGCCCACCTCGCCATGCCCCGCCCTCCTCACCCTGCCCCGCCCACCTCGCCCTGCCCCGCCCTCCTCGGCTCATATGCAGCCTCACGTCCAACCTGGACTATGGTCGTCACAGGCCTAGCCATCCTCTCCTACACTGTCTCCGTCCTAACCTACTCCTCACCAATTCCCAACCCATGTAACACCCAGCTGAAGGTGGGTAAGTATAAATACTACTAATATGTAAATTCATGTCTGTGTATATCTGTATGTATATCTCTGTGTATACCATTTTTCGGACTATAAGGCGCACAAAAAATCCTTTCATTTTCTCATAAATCAAAGGTGCGCCTTATAGTCCAGTGTGCCTTATATAAAAATTCGGAAAACCCAGCGGAAAAACGCAATTCAGACCCATAGTAAATGAGCCCCATTGACTTAGTAATTTCTAATGAGACGCATGTACCTGGCCGAGTGGAACGCATGATGGCTTGTCACTTCCGGTCTGTTCACCAGAAGGGGGCGTATTGATGTTCGGCGTCTGTGCCCTGACAGAGCAGAGAATGACATGTAAGGGGGTGAGCGCACCTCGCTGATCATCCCCTGAGGAAGCCCGTTTGGGGGGTGAAACGCTCGGGGCATCCTGGATCTCCTTGTCACCCAGCTTCCACTCCTTTGGTAATGTGTTCATGCATTTGCCTAATTATGTACGATATTTTGGGTCATTGATATTTATCCCTCTATTTCTGGAATACTTTCAAGGTTGAGCACAGAAATATTTTATTATATCTGCCGGGTCCTGGGAGACTTCTGTTCTTGTCCCCTAAGGGGAGGGGGGGGGGGGGGTAATTGATTTTATTTGTTCTTGTTATTTAATAAAGAATTATTTGTTCACTATCCCATCTGCCTTTTCCTTGGTTTATCGATTTTCTTAAAGGGGCACTAACCAGCCTGCGGAGTATCCCGGACCACCTGCTGAGAGGCCCATTCTGTCCGTTGGGAACGTCCTGTCAATTACAGAAGTTGCCACCGTAAGCTCAACAGCGCCCCCAACAGCTGCAGGTCAGTCCGGGAATAACACTCATTCAACTCTCAGCAATGGAGAAGAATTTAAAGCTCCTGCAGTCATCAACTTGTACTCTACTGCGCCCCCAGCTACTGAAGGTCCGTCAGAGAAGTGCCACCGTTTATATACAGCAGCCGACAATTGTCCGCCTACCACTGGCTGCCTCCCACTGCCACATATATAATTGTACAGCGAATGGCTAAACAGGCGTCACCTGATCCAATACCTGGGGTCAGGGATATATTAGACACCGGATAGGGACAATATGCTCATAGATGGTCTTTTCCCACTGGATGGAACCAAAATCCAGATCCCAGATGTTCTTCTATCCCGGAATCCTGCTGGAAGGGAAATTCCCCAGAACCCGGAGATCACATGATAATTATGTAAGACCTCTCCATGTTTTGTGTTTGTGAGGACAATAAAGTCCACGTCCCTTGGTGTTTCCTGCCAAAATCATTACCAGTTACCAAGTCCCATATGAGACAATCCCTGAATATGGTCCCATGTATATGTGTGACCCGGCTGCATCCGTATAGTACGTGTCACTATAACTGGCTGCTGCGGTGACCATGTGTGATGTGATTTCATTGACATTTAATTTAATTCATCATCGATATACATAAATGCATTCAATTGGATAGAAAAAATATACGTGGATAGAAATAATTTCCCACAATTGTAGTCATAGAAATTAGATTGTTGTTCTTGGATACGACCACCGCTGCTGGAGCGATTGCACAAAGAATCAAATAGTTTTTGCATGTTGAATATCTCAATCTTTCTGTATGTCCCAAAGCCGTCCTGTGGTAATAAGTGCTAAATCCACGTGATCCGTCCAGCCCCAGTAGCTCATGTGTGAACACCACTGTCAGAGTGCGAGGGTGGTTGTATCCAAGGACAGCTATCTTGTTTCAAAAAGGACAGCTTGCCTACATTTATTGTCTAGGATCGCGGGCGCACCCGTGCCCCTCAGCGTCTCTCCGGAGCTCCGCTCATCTTACCTCCCCTGGCTCCAGCGATGTCCTCTCCTGCTCCCACGGCTCGGCGCACGTGTCCCCGTCTCCTAGGGCGCGCACGCGCCAGCTTGCTCAGATCTAAAGGGCCAGCGCGCTGGTAATTGGCTCTGCCCTGCTATAAGTTTATGCCTTTTCCTGTGACACTTGCCGGATCTTCATGTCTTCCCCATAAAGTGAAAGCTGTCCTGTGATTCCTGTGATTCCTGCTTCCATGTGATTCCTGTGATTCCTGTGATTCCTGCGTCCATGTGATTCCTGTGATTCCTGTGATTCCTGCGTCCATGTGATTCCTGTGATTCCTGTGATTCCTGCATCCATGTGATTCCTGTGTTCCTGTGATTCCTGCGTCCCTGTGAGTCCTGTGTCCCAGTCCGTTCCTGTGTGCCTGTCCGTTCCCGTGTGCCAGCTCCTGCGATTCCTGATGTGAGTCCTATTGTGCATTCCTGCGCTATTCTCCTGCCAATACTCCGGGTAGACTGTCTCCTGTGTTACCGCCTTGGCAGCCACCGGGGGTCAGAGGGCACATTACTGGGGGGGGGGCAGAGGGCTCATTAATGGGGGGCAGAGTGTACAATACTGGGGGGCAGAGTGCACATTACTGAGAGGTACAGTGCACCTTACTGGGGAGCAGAGAGAACATTACTGGGGGGCAGAGTGCACATTACTAAAAAGCAGAGTGCACATTACTGGGGGACAGAGTGCACATTACTGAGGGGCAGAGTGCACATTTCTGGGGGGGCAGAGTGCACATTACTGGGGGACAGAGTGCACATTACTGGGCGGGCAGAATGCACATTACTGGGCGGGCAGAGTGCACATTACTGGGCGGGCAGCGTGCACATTACTGGGCGGGCAGCGTGCACATTACTGGGCGGGCAGAATGCACATTACTGGGCGGGCAGAGTGCACATTACTGGGGGCAGAGTGCACATTACTGGGGGGCAGCGTGCACATAACTGGGGGGCAGCGTGCACATTACTGGGGGGCAGCGTGCACATTACTGGTGCGGGGGCAGAGTGAACATTACTGAGTGGCAGAGGGCACATTACTGAGCGGGCAGAGTACACATTACTGGGGGCAGAGTGCACATTACTGGGGGGCAGCGTGCACAAATCTGGGGGGCAGACTGCACATTACTGGGGGGCAGCGTGCACATTACTGGTGCGGGGGCAGAATGCACATTACTGGTGCGGGGGCAGAGTGCTAATTACTGGAAGGGCAGTGTGCACATTACTGGGGAGTAGAGTGAACATTACTGAGTGGCAGAGGGCACATTACTTGGGGGCAGAGTGCACATTACTGGGGGCAGAGTGCACATTACTGGGGGCAGATTGCACCTTTCTTAGAGGCAGAGGGAACATTACTGGAGAGCAGAGTGCACATTACTGGGCGGGCAAAGTGCACATTACTAGGGGGCAGAGGGCACATTACTGAGAGGCAGAGGGCACATTACTGTGGGACAGAGTGCACATTACAGAGGGGCAGAGGGCACATTACTGAGGGGTCAGAGGGCACATTACTGGGGGGCACAATGTACATTACTGAGGGGCACAATGCACATTACTGGGGAGCAGAGTGCACATTACTCTTGCGGGGGGCAGAGTTCACATTACTGGGAGACAGAGTGCACATTACTGGGGGGGCAGAGTGCACATTACTGGGGGGGCAGAGTGCACATTACTAAAGGGTAGAGGGCACATTACTGGATGTGCAGAGGGAACATTACTGGGGGGCAGAGTGCACATTACTGGGCGGGCAGAGTGCACATTACTGGGCGGGCAGAGTGCACATTACTGGGCGGGCAGAGTGCACATTACTGGACGGGTAGAATGCACATTACTGGGCGGGCAGAGTGCACATTACTGGGGGCAGAGTGCACATTACTGGGGGGCAGCGTGCACATAACTGGGGGGCAGCGTGCACATTACTGGGGGACAGTGTGCACATTACTGGTGCGGGGCAGAGTGCACACTACTGGTGCAGGGGCAGAGTGCACATTACTGGGGAGCAGAGTGAACATTACTGAGTGGCAGAGGGCACATTACTAGGCGGGCAGAGTGCACATTACTGGGGGCAGATTGCACATTTCTTAGAGGCTGAGGGAACATTACTGGGGAGCAGAGTGCACATTACTGGGCGGGCAAAGTGCACATTACTAGGGGGCAGAGTGCACATTACTGGGGGGCAGAGTGCACATTACTGGGGGGCAGAGTGTACATTACTGGGCGGGCAGAGTGCACATTACTAGGGGCAGAGGGCACATTACTAGGGGGCAGAGGGCACATTACTGAGAGGCAGAGGGCACATTACTGGGGGACAGAGTGCACATTACTGAGGGGAAGAGGGCACATTACTAGGGGGCAGAGTACACATTACTGAAGGGTCAGAGGGCACATTACTGGGGGGGGGAGAGGGCTTAATAATGGGGGGGCAAAGTGTACATTACTGGAGGACAGAGTGCACATTACTGGGGGGGCAGAGTGCACATTACTGGGGGGGGGCAGAGTGCATATTACTGGGGGGCAGATTGCACATTACTGGGGGTGCAGAGTGCACATTACTGGGGAACACAATGTACATTACTGGGGGGCACAATGTACATTACTGGGGGGCACAATGCACATTACTGGGGGCAGAGTGCATATTACTAAAGGGTAGAGGTTACATTAATGGGTGGGCAGAGCGCACATTACTGTGGAGCAGAGGGCACATTACTGGGGGGGGCAGAGGGCTCTTTAATGGGGGGCAGAGTGTACAATACTGGGGGGCAGAGTGCATATTACTGGGGGGCAGAGTGCACATTACTGGGTGGCAGAGTACACATTACTGCGGCGGGGGGCAGAGTTCACATTACTGGGGGACAGAGTGCACATTACTGGGGGGCAGAGTGCACAATACTGGGGGGCAGAGTGCACATTACTGGGCGGGCAGAGTGCACATTACTGAGGGGCAGAGTGCACATTACTGGGGGGGCAGAGTGCACATTACTGGGGGGGCAGATTGCACATTACTGGGGGGCAGAGTGCACATTACTGGGGGGTACAATGCACATTACTGGGTGCAGAGTGCATTTTACTAAAGGGTAGAGGGCACATTACTGGGTGGGCAGAGAACACATTACTGAGGGGCAGAGTGCACAGTACTGGGGGGCAGAGTCCACGTTACTGGGGGCAGAGAGCACATTATTGGGGACAGAGGGCACATTACTAGGGGGCAGAGTGCACATTACTGGGGGACAGAGTGCACATTACTGGGGGACAGAGTGCACATTACTTGGGGACAGACTGCACATTACTGGGGGCAGATTGCACATTACTGGAGGGCAGAGTGCACATTACTGGGGGGAGCAGAGTGCACATTACTGGGGGTGCAGAGTGCACATTACTGGGGGGCAGAGTGCACATTACTGGAGGGGCAGAGTGCACATTACTGGGGGGGAGCAGAGTGCACATTACTGGGGGGGCAGAGTGCACATTACTGGGGGGCAGAGTGCACATTACTGGGCGGGCAGAGTGCACATTACTGGGGGGAGCAGAGTGCACATTACTGGGGGGGGGCAGAGTGCACATTAATTGAGGGCAGCGTGCACATTACTGATAGGCAGAGGGAACATTACTGGGGGGCAGAGTGCACATAACTGGGTGGCAGAGTGCACATTACTGGGGCGGGGGGCAGAGTTCACATTACTGGGGGACAGAGTGCACATTACTGGGGGGCAGAGTGCACATTACTGGGGGGCAGAGTGCACATTACTGGGCGGGCAGAGTGCAAATTACTGGGGTGGAGAGTGCACAGTACTGGGGGGGGGGGGCAGAGTGCACATTACTGGGGGGGGGGCAGAGTGCACATTACTGGGGGGGCAGATTGCACATTACTGGGGGGCAGAGTGCACATTACTGGGGGGCGCAATGCACATTACTGGGGGGCACAATGCACATTACTGGGGGCAGAGTGCACAATACTGGGGCGGGAGGCACAGTTCACATTACTGGGGGACAGAGTGCACATTACTGGGGGGCAGAGTGCACATTACTGGGGGGCAGAGTGCACATTACTGGGCGGGCAGAGTGCACATTACTGGGGGGCAGAATGCACAGTACTGGGGGGGGCAGAGTGCACATTTCTGGGGAGGCAGAGTGCACATTACTGGGGGGCAGAGTGCACATAACTGGGTGGCAGAGTGCACATTACTGGGGCAGGGGGCAGAGTTCACATTACTGGGGGACAGAGTGCACATTACTGGGGGGCAGAGTGCACATTACTGGGGGGCAGAGTGCACATTACTGGGCGGGCAGAGTGCAAATTACTGGGGTGGAGAGTGCACAGTACTGGGGGGGGGGCAGAGTGCACATTACTGGGGGGGCAGATTGCACATTACTGGGGGGCAGAGTGCACATTACTGGGGGGCGCAATGCACATTACTGGGGGGCACAATGCACATTACTGGGGGCAGAGTGCACAATACTGGGGCGGGGGGCAGAGTTCACATTACTGGGGGACAGAGTGCACATTACTGGGGGGCAGAGTGCACATTACTGGGGGGCAGAGTGCACATTACTGGGCGGGCAGAGTGCACATTACTGGGGGGCAGAATGCACAGTACTGGGGGGGCAGAGTGCACATTACTGGGGGGGGCAGATTGCACATTACTGGGGGGCAGAGTGCACATTACTGGGTGGCGCAATGCACATTACTGGGGACACAATGCACATTACTGGGGGCAGAGTGCATATTACTAAAGGGTAAAGGGCACATTACTGGGTGGGCAGAGAACACTTTACTGAGGGGCAGAGTGCATATTACTGGGGGGCAGAGTCCACGTTACTGGGGGCAGAGAGCACATTACTGGGGACAGAGTGCACATTACTGGGGGGCAGAGTGCACATTACTGGGGGACAGAGTGCACATTACTGGGGGGCAGAGTGCACATTACTGGGGGACAGAGTGCACATTACTTGGGGACAGAGTGCACATTTCTGGGGGGGGGGGGGCATAGTGCACATTACTGGGGGTGCAGAGTGCACATTACTGGGGGGGCAGAGTGCACATTACTGGGGGGCAGAGTGCACATTACTGGGGGGCAGAGTGCACATTACTGGGCGGGCAGAGTGCACATTAATTGGGGGCAGCGTGCACATTACTGATAGGCAGAGGGAACATTACTGGGGGGCAGAGTGCACATAACTGGGTGGCAGAGTGCACATTACCGGGGCGGGGGGCAGAGTTCACATTACTGGGGGACAGAGTGCACATTACTGGGGGGCAGAGTGCACATTACTGGGGGGCAGAGTGCACATTACTGGGCGGGCAGAGTGCACATTACTGGGGTGGAGAGTGCACAGTACTGGGGGGGGGGGCAGAGTGCACATTACTTGGGGCGGGGCAGAGTGCACATTACTGAGGGGGCAGATTGCACATTACTGGGGGGCAGAGTGCACATTACTGGGGGGCGCAATGCACATTACTGGGGGGCACAATGCACATTACTGGGGGCAGAGTGCATATTACTAAAGGGTAGAGGGCACATTAATGGGTGGGCAGAGCGCACATTACTGTGGAGCAGAGTGCACATTACTGGGGGGCAGAGGGCACATTACTGCGATGCAGAGGGCACATTACTTGGGGACAGACTGCACATTACTGGGGGTCAGAGGGCACATTACTGGGGGGGCAGAGGGCTCATTAATGAGGGGCAGAGTGTACAATACTGGGGGGCAGAGTGCACATTACTGGGGGACAGAGTGCACATTACTGGGGGGTAGATTGCACATTACTGGGCGGGCAGAGTGCACATTTATTGGGGGCAGCGTGCACATTACTGATAGGCAGAGGGAACATTACTGGGGGGCAGAGTGCACATTACTGGGGAGCAGAGTGCACATTACTGGGGGGCAGAAGGCACATTACTGGGGGACAGAGTGCACATTACTGGGGGACAGAGTGCACATTACTGGGGGGCAGAATGCACATTACTGGGGGGCAGAGTGCACATTACTGGGGGGCAGAGTGCACATTACTGAGAGGCAGAGTGCACATTACTGGGGGGCAAATGGCACATTACATAAGGTAGAGTGCACATTACTTGGGGGGGGGGCAGAGTGCACATTACTGTGGGGGCAGAGTGCACATTACTGGAAGACAGTGAGCACATTACTGGGGGACAGAGTGCACATTACTGGGGGGCAGAATGCACATTACTGGGGGTCAGAGGGCACATTACTGGGGGGGCAGAGGGCTCATTAATGAGGGGCAGAGTGTACAATACTGGGGGGCAGAGTGCACATTACTGGGGGACAGAGTGCACATTACTGGGGGGTAGATTGCACATTACTGGGCGGGCAGAGTGCACATTTATTGGGGGCAGCGTGCACATTACTGATAGGCAGAGGGAACATTACTGGGGGGCAGAGTGCACATTACTGGGGAGCAGAGTGCACATTACTGGGGGGCAGAAGGCACATTACTGGGGGACAGAGTGCACATTACTGGGGGACAGAGTGCACATTACTGGGGGGCAGAATGCACATTACTGGGGGGCAGAGTGCACATTACTGGGGGGCAGAGTGCACATTACTGAGAGGCAGAGTGCACATTACTGGGGGGCAAATGGCACATTACATAAGGTAGAGTGCACATTACTTGGGGGGGGGCAGAGTGCACATTACTGTGGGGGGCAGAGTGCACATTACTGGAAGACAGTGAGCACATTACTGGGGGACAGAGTGCACATTACTGGGGGGCAGAATGCACATTACTGGGGGGCAGAGTGCACATTACTAAAGGGTAGAGGGCACATTACTGGGTGGGCAGAGTGCACATTACTGGGGAGCAGAGTAAACATTACTGAGGGGCAGAGGGCACATTACTTGGGGGCAGAGTGCACATTACTGGGGAGCAGAGTGCACATTACTGGGCGGGCAGAGTGCACATTACTGGGCGGGCAGAGTGCACATTACTGGGCGGGCAGAGTGCACATTACTGGGCGGGCAGAGTGCACATTACTGGGGGCAGAATGCACTTTACTGGGGGGGCATAGTGCACATTACTGGGGGGCAGAATTCTCCCTGGGACACCACCCATCGGGAGCCCAAGTCGCCATCCCCCAGGCAGCCCCCCCAAATTAAATAGATGAACCCTATCCACCAGGTATCTTTTTTTCCCCCACTCCACCAACTCCAGGGACCTGGCTCCTCCCTCACCGCTTCCCTTCAGCTGCCATGACATAACAGAACAACCCCCCCCCCCCCTGTTAATAAATATGGCGGTTAGGATTTTTCCTATGTCTAGAAAATGGCTGACTGCCCTGTCCTGTAATGGTCCCTTACGAAATGCCACCTGACACCTCCCGCTCTTACTCTGCTCTTCCCCTGACTACTGATCCCTCCCACCTGGCTGCGTCATGTCGGCCTCCCCTCACTTCGGCGATCTCCGCCATTCCCCTGTATCCCAGCACTTACTGCTGAATTCTCTCTTCACCATCTCTTCTGCCCATTCATGTAATGACCTCTGCTGTGTTACACTCCGGCTTCATGAGTGGTAGAAACCATCACAATGGCTCCACTTCTCCAGACCACGGGTGAGATCTCTCTAACATGTATCAGACTGTCCCGTACCTTCCAAATCTCCAAACATAATCTAATAACCCATCTGTTCAGAATCTACAACAATAACTGCTCTGCCCCCCACCTCGTATCTCCATCTCCCACATAGATTGTGGCTCCTCAGGGGCAGGGTCCTCTTGTCCCTAATTCACATCTCTAGAAATTTTGCCTTTTTTCTCATGTGAAATCCTTAGTGACTGCAGCACCGGGGTATTACTGCTGGTCTATAATATAATAATAATAGCAGGACGTCTCCCTGTGACTCTGAGACTCCTGTTAGACTGTGGTCAGATTTGTTCCAGTGTTTTTGGCTTCTTGATAGATTCTCCTTATGATGTGTAATGTTATGTAGTTGTAGTTTTTGGCGCATCGGGTTTTAGGGGGATCGGGATTTCAAAATAAAACTTTAAAAAGTCTCAGTTCTTACTTCCGGCTTTATACAGACTCCGACAAGTAGAGAAATTCAGGAATTCATTTGTTCTTTTATTTCTAAATGGGGTAAATGTTACAATGTAATTTCTCTGTTACTTTTGGAGGCAGAAAAGCCTCAGGAGACAAGTGATGCGGCTGGTGATGTGTCTGTGTGCACTCAGTCTGTGTCCTCACTCACATGGATTGTACTTGGAGATGAGGAGACGCACCAGACATCTATGTGCAGCCCCCGAGCAATGAGACAGGAATCAGCTGCTAATAATGTCACCTTACATTATCTTCTCCCTTACACAAGGTTTACCATGATAACAGCTCCAGGTCCAATCCCAAAGGCGCTGAGGGGTTCTGTGAGGATTGGACCTGGAGCTGCTTTCATGGTGAGGACATGTGAGGACATAGACTGAGTGCACACAGACTCATCACTTGTCTCCTGAGGCTTTTCTGCCTCCAAAAGTAACAGAGAAATTGTATTGTAACATTTACCCCATTTAGAAAGAAGAGAAAATGAATTCCTGAATTTCTCTACTTGTCGGAGTCTGTATAAAGCCGGATGTGAGAACTGAGACTTTTTAAAGTTTTATATTGAATTCCCGATCCCCCTAAAACCTGATGCGCCAAAAACTACAACTACATAACATTACACATCATAAGGAGAATCTATCAAGAAGCCAAAAACACTGGAACAAATCTGACCACAGTGTAACAGGAGTCTCACAGTCACAGGGAGACGTCCTGCTATTATCAGTATATTATAGACCAGCAGTAATACCCCGGTGCCGCAGTCACTAAGGATTTCACATACATCACATTAGGACAAGAACAAATGCAAAAACTACAGAAAGGTTTGGGAGGTCGGGGACAGTTGAATATCAGAAATTTGTCTGTGTCAACAGTATGAGGCCCTTTAAACATGACCCAACACCAGCACAAAAATGTCAAAAGCAACATCCGGTGTCATGTAAGAGGCCAAATAACTGTAACTATTAGTAATAAGACACATGCACGTTTATTGGTGTACAGTAAAAACACTAAAAAGCACAAGAGAGAAAGACGTGACTACTGATCCAGAGCACCAGAACATGCAGGAGGCTGGAAACTCACCCCCCCCTGAGGTCCAAATAGGGACCAATCCCAAATACATTGGCACCAGGTAGAGGTTGTAGTATAAGAAGGCAAATGGTTGAAATAAACCGCTCAATGCCCCCCCCCCCCCCATGTGTGTAGCCGGGGGGAGCCACGCCCCACGTGTATCGCCACTGCCACGTGGCTTTGTCAGGGATCAGTCTGATACATGTCACCAGTGGTCTGGAGAAGTGGAGCCATTGTGGTGGTTTCTACCATTCATGAAACAGGGGAATGGTGGAGATGGAAGAGGAGGAGGAGAATGATTGTTACTGCCACATATAACATCTGGGAAGGGTAAGATTAGTGATGGATTAGGACTTACATATAGTCTTACCTTGATGGGTTCATGATAAGACGGCTGCTACAAGATTGGGGTCACCACTGTGTGAACCCCCCCCCATTGACAACATGTGTGTGCAGCCGTGTTATTCAGCCTCCTGATGAAGGGTCCACTAGATGTGGTCGTGGAAACACGTCAGGAATATGTTTTCATCTAGATTTTCAGGGTGTTCTAGGGTTTTCTTCAATCCAGGGATAATCCAGGGTGCACGGCTCGTTATATCCCTGATCATGTGATGTCACACAGGTGCACAGCTCGTTATATCCCTGATCATGTGATGTCACACAGGTGCATGGCTCGTTATATCCCTGGTCATGTGATGTCACACAGGTGCACGGCTCGTTATATCCCTGGTCATGTGATGTCACACAGGTGCACGGCTCGTTATATCCCTGGTCATGTGATGTCACACAGGTGCACGGCTCGTTATATCCCTGATCATGTGATGTCACACAGGTGCACAGCTCGTTATATCCCTGATCATGTGATGTCACACAGGTGCATGGCTCGTTATATCCCTGGTCATGTGATGTCACACAGGTGCACGGCTCGTTATATCCCTGGTCATGTGATGTCACACAGGTGCACGGCTCGTTATATCCCTGGTCATGTGATGTCACACAGGTGCACAGCTCGTTATATCCCTGATCATGTGATGTCACACAGGTGCATGGCTCGTTATATCCCTGGTCATGTGATGTCACACAGGTGCACGGCTCGTTATATCCCTGGTCATGTGATGTCACACAGGTGCACGGCTCGTTATATCCCTGGTCATGTGATGTCACATAGGTGCACGGCTCGTTATATCCCTGGTCATGTGATGTCACACAGGTGCACGGCTCGTTATATCCCTGATCATGTGATGTCACACAGGTGCACAGCTCGTTATATCCCTTGTCATGTGATGTCACACAGGTGCACGGCTTGTTATATCCCTGGTCATGTGATGTCACACAGGTGCACGGCTCGTTATATCCCTGGTCATGTGATGTCACACAGGTGCACGGCTCGTTATATCCCTGATCATGTTATGTCACACAGGTGCACAGCTCGTTATATACCTGGTCATATGATGTCAAACAGGTGCATGGCTCATTATATCCCTGGTCATGTGATGTGATACAGGTGCATAGCTCCTAATATCCCTTCTCATGTGATGTCACACAGGTGCATGGCTGATTATATCCCTGGTCATGTGATGTCACACAAAACTGTGTATATTTCCTTTGCCTTTATTCTCTCCCCAGCCCCTTCTCATGATATAGAGTGGAGGTAAAGTATTCAGACCCCTTTACATTTTTCACTCTTTATTTTATTGCAGCCAAATGGTAAGATCTAAAAAGTTATTTTAGTTGCCCAGTAATGTGTACTCTGCTCCCCCAGTAATGTGTACTCTGCTCCCCCAGTAATGTGTACTCTGCTCCCCCAGTAATGTGCCCCCTCCCCCAGTAATGTGCACTCTGCTCCCCCAGTAATGTGCACTCTGCCCCCAGTAATGTGCACTCTGTTCCCCCCATAATGTTCACTCTGCTCCCCCAGTAATGTGTACTCTGCTCCCCAGTAACATGCACTCTCCCCCCAGTAATGTGCCCTCTGCCCCACAGTAATGTGCACTCTGCCCCCCCAGTAATGTGCACTCTGCCCCCCCAGTAATGTGCACTCTGCCCCCCAGTAATGTGCACTCTTCCCCCAGTAATGTGCACTCTGTTCCCCCCATAATGTTCACTCTGCTCCCCCAGTATTGTGTACTCTGCTCCCCAGTAACATGCACTCTCCCCCCAGTAATGTGCCCTCTGCCCCACAGTAATGTGCACTATGCCCCCCCCAGTAATGTGCACTCTGTCCCCCCGAGAAATGTGCACTCTGTCCCCCCAAGAAATGTGCTCTCTGCCCCCAGTAATGTGCACTCTGTAATGTGCACTCTGCCCCCCAGTAATGTGGACTCTGTTCCCCCCATAATGTTTACTCTGCTCCCCCAGTAATGTGCACTCTGCCCCCCAGTAACATGCACTCTCCCCCCAGTAATGTGCACTCTGCCCCCCCGAGAAATGTGCACTCTGCCCCCCAGCAATGTGCACTCTGCCCCCAGTAATGTGCACTCTGTACCCCAGTAATGGGCACTCTGTACCCCAGTAATGGGCACTCTGCCCACCCAGTAATGTGCACTCTGCCCCTCAGTAATGTGCACTCTGCCCCACAGTAATGTGGACTCTGCCCCCCGGGAAATGTGCACTCTGCCCCCCAGCAATGTGCACTCTGCACCCCAGCAATGTGCCCTCTGCCCCATTAATGTGCACTCTGTAACCCAGTAATGTGCACTCTGCCCCCCCAGTAATGTGCACTCTGCCCCCCCAGTAATGTGCCCTCTGCCCCCCCAGTAATGTGTACTCTGCTCCCCAGTAATGTGCACTCTGCCCCCCCCCAGTAATGTGCACTCTGTCCCCAGTAATGTACCCTCTGTCCCCAGTAATGTGCCCTCTGTCTCCAGTAATGTACACTCTGCCCCCAGTAATGTACACTCTGTCCCTAGTAGTGTGCCCAATGCCCCAAAGTAATGTGCCCTTTGCCCCCCAAGTTATGTGCCACTTCACAGCATTCAAATGCATTCTGCCCCCAGTAATGTGCCCTCTGCCCCCCATTATTGTGCACTCTGCCCCCCAATAATGCACAATCGGCCCCCAGTAATGTGTAGTCTGCTCCTAGTAGTATGTCCACTGCCCCCCAGTAATGTGCCGTATGCCCCCCAGAAATGTGCCCTCTTCCTCCCCAGTAATATGCACTCTGCCCCCCCCCAGGAATGTGCCCGCTGTCCCTCAGTAATACGCACTCTGCCCCCCTCAGTAATGTGCCCTCTGCCCCCAGTAATGTGCACTCTGTACCCAGTAATGTGTCCTCTGCTCCCAGTAATGTACACTCTGCCCCCAGTAATGTGCACTCTGCCTCCCTAGTAATGTGCACTCTGCCTCTCAGTATTGTGCCACTGCCCCCCAGTAATGTGCACTTTGCCCCCAGTAATGTGCCCTCTGTCCCCAATAATGTGCACTTTACCCCCCCCCCAATAATGTGCCATCTACCCCCCAGTAATGTGCCTTCTGCTCCCCAGTAATGTTCACTCTGCTCCCAAGTATTGTTCACTCTGTCCCCAGTAATGCGCCCTCTGCCCCCAGTAATGTGCACTCTGCCCCCCAGTAATTTGCACTCTGCTCCCAGTAATATGCACTCTGCCCCAAGTAATGTGCTCTCTGCCCCCAGTAATGTGCCCTCTGCCCCAAGTAATATGCTCTCTGTCCCCAGTAATGTGCACTCTGCCCCCAGTAACGTCGCCTCTGCCCCCCAGTAATGTACACTCTGCCCCCAGTAATGTGCACTCTTCCCCCCCCAGGAATGTGCCCTCTGCCCCCCAGTAATATGCACTCATTCCCCAGTAATGTGCCATCTGCCCCAGTACTATGCACTTTGCTCCCCTCAGTAATGTGCACTCTGCCCCCCAGTATTACGCGTTCTGCTCTCCAGTAATTATTACTTCCCCCCCCCCCCCCGAGTAATGTGCCCTCTGCCCCCAGTAATGTGCCCTCTGCCCCCCAGTAATGTGCCCTCTGCCCCCCAGTAATATGCCCTCTGCCCCCCAGTAATATGCCCTCTGCCCCCCAGTAATGTGCACGCTGCCCCCCAGTAATGTGCCCTTTGATCCCAGTAATGTGCCCTTTGATCCCAAGTAATATGCCCTCTTCCCCCCAGTAATGTGCACTCTGCCTCCCCAGTAATGTGCACTCTGCTCCCCAGGAATGTGCCCTCTGCCCCCAGTAATGTGCCCTCTGCCCCCAGTAATGTGCCCTCTACCCCCCCAGCAGTGTGTCCTCTGCCCCCCAGTAATGAGCCCCCTGCCCCCAGTAATGTGCACTCTGCTCCCCAGTAATTTACACTCTGCCCCCAGGAATGTGCACTCTGTCCCTAGTAGTGTGCCCACTGCCCCACAGTAATGTGCCCTCTGCCACCCAGTAATGTCCACTCTGCCCCCAGTAATGTGCACTGTGTCCCTAGTAGTGTGCCCACTGCCCCCAGTAATGTGCCCTCTGCCCCAGTAATGTGCCCTCTGCCCGCCCAGTGATGTGCCTTCTGCTCTTCCCCCAGTAATGTGCACTCTGCCCCCCAATAATACGCACTCTGCCACCCAGTAATTTGCCCACTGCCCACAGTAATGTGTCCTCTGTCTCCAGTAATACGCACTCTGCCGCCCTCAGTAATGTGCCCTATGCCCCAGTTATGTGCCGTCTGCCCCCAGTAATATGCTCTCTGCCCCAGTAATGTGCTCTATGTCATAATTAATGTGCCCTCTACCCCCCCCATTAATGTGCCCTCTTCCCACCCCAGTAATGTGCCCTATGCCCCCCAATAATGTTCCCTCTGCCCCCAGTAATGTACACTCTGTCCACAGTAATGTGCCTTCTGCCTCTCCAGTAATGTGCACTCTGCCCCCCCCAGGAATGTACACTCTGCCCCCGGTAATGTGCCCTCTGATCCCAGTAATGTGCATTATGTCCCAAGTAATATGCCCTCTGCCACCCAGTAATGTGCACTCTGCTCCCCAGTAAGGTGCCCTCTGTCACAGTAATGTGCATTCTATCCCTAGTAATGTGCACTCTGCCTCCCCAGTAATATGCACTCTGCTCCTCAGTATTGTGCCCTCTGTCCCCAGTAATGTGCCATCTGTCCCCAGTAATATGCCTTTTTCCCCCCAGTAATGTGCTCTCTACCCCCACCAGAATGTGCTCTCTACCCCCCCAGCAGTGTGCCCTCTGACCCCCAGTAATGTGCACTCTGCCCTACCAGGAATGTGCCCTCTGCCCCTCAGTAATACACACTCTGTCCACGTGAGTAATGTGCCCTCTGCCCCCCAGAAATACGCACTCTATCCCCGGTAATGTGCCTCTGTCCCCAGTAATATGCCCTCTACCCCCCAGTAATGTGCTCTCTGCCCCCAGTAATGTGCCTTCTGCCCCCAATAATGTGCCCTCTGATCCCAGTAATGTGCACTCTGTCCCAAGTAATATGCCCTCTGCCCCCCAGTAATGTGCACTCTGCCTCCCCAGTAATGTGCCCTCTGTCCACAGTAATGTGCACTCTATCCTAGTAATATGCCCTCTGCCCCCCAGTAATGTGCACTCTGCCTCCCCAGTAATGTGCCCTCTGTCCACAGTAATGTGCACTCTATCCTAGTAATGTGCCCTCTGCCTCCCAGTAATATGCACTCTGCTCCCCAGTAATGTGCCCTCTGTCCCTAGTAATGTGCCCTCTGCCTCTAGTAATGTGCCCTCTACCCCCCCCCCAGCAGTGTGCCCTCTGCCCCCCAGTAATGTGCACTCTGCTCCCCAGTAATGTGCACTCTGCTCCCCAGTAATGTGTACTCTGTCCCCAGTAATGTGCTCTCTTCCCTCAGTAATGTGCCCTCTTCCCCCAGTAATGTTCCCTCTGCCCCTAGTAATGTGCCCTCTGCCCCCAGTAATAGGCACTCTGCCACCCTCAGTAATGTGCCCTATGCCCCCCAGTTATGTGCCCTCTGCCCCCAGTAATGTGCTCTCTGCCTCCAGTAATGTGCTCTATGTCATAATTAATGTGCCCTCTACCCCCCCCCCCATTAATGTGCCCTCTTCCCCACCCAGTAATGTGCCCTATGCCCCCCAATAAGGTTCCCGCTGCCCCCAGTAATGTACACTCTGTCCACAGTAAAGTGCCTTCTGCCTCTCCAGTAATGTGCACTCTGCTCCGCAGTAATTTACACTCTGCCCCCAGGAATGTGCATTCTGTCCCTAGTAGTGTGCCCACTGCCCCACAGTAATGTGCCCTCTGCCACCCAGTAATGTACACTCTGCCCCCAGTAATGTGCACTGTGTCCCTAGTAGTGTGCCCACTGCCCCAAGTAATGTGCCCTCTGCCCCCAGTAATGTGCCCTCTGCCCGCCCAGTGATGTGCCCTCTGCTCCCCCCCCCAGTAATGTGCACTCTGCCCCCCAATAATACGCACTCTGCCACCCTTAGTAATTTGCCCTCTGCTCGCCAGTAAACGCACTCTGCTCCCCAGTAATGTGCACTCTGCTCTCCAGTAATGTGCCCTCTGTCCCCCAGTAATTTGCCCACTGCCCACAGTAATGTGCCCTCTGTCTCCAGTAATGTGCACTCTGTCCCCAGTAATGTGCCATCTGCCACCAGTAATGTGCACTCTGTTCTCCAGTAATTTGCCCTCTGTCCCCCAGTAATTTGCCCACTGCCCACAGTAATGTGCCCTCTGTCTCCAGTAATACGCACTCTGCCGCCCTCAGTAATGTGCCCTATGCCCCCCAGTTATGTGCCCTCTGCCCCCAGTAATATGCTCTCTGCCCCCAGTAATGTGCTATATGTCATAATTAATGTGCCCTCTACCCCCCCATTAATGTGCCCTCTTCCCCCCCAGTAATGTGCCCTATGCCCCCCAAAAATGTTCCCTCTGCCCCCAGTAATGTACACTCTGTCCACAGTAAAGTGCCTTCTGCCTCTCCAGTAATGTGCACTCTGCCCCCCCAGGAATGTACACTATGGGGGTCATTTACTAAGGGCCCGATTCGGGTTTTCCCGACGTGTTACCCGAATATTTCCGATTTGCGCCGATTGTACCTGAATTGCCCCGGGTTTTTGGCGCACGCGATCGGATTGTGGCGCATCAGCGCCGGCATGCGCGCGACGGAAATCGGGGGGCGTGGCCGAACAAAAACCCGACGTATTCGGAAAAACCGCCGCATTTAAAAAAAAAATTGTGTCGCGAAATTTACACTTACCTTCATCCTGGATAGGCCGGTGTATTTCGAGGCATTCCAGCGGACTTCAGCGCAACAGCGCCACCTGGTGGACGTCGGAGGAACTGCTTTGATGAATCCCGGCCGGACCCGAATCCAGCGCAGAGAACGCGCCGCTGGATCGCGAACGGACCGGGTAAGTAAATCTGCCCCTATGCCCCCGGTAATGTGCACTCTGATCCCAGTAATGTGCATTATGTCCCAAGTAATATGCCCTCTGCCCCTCTGCCACCCAGTAATGTGCACTCTGCCTCCCCAGTAAGGTGCCCTCTGTCCACAGTAATGTGCATTCTATCCCTAGTAATGTGCACTCTGCCTCCCCAGTAAGGTGCTCTCTGTCCACAGTAATGTCCATTCTATCCCTAGTAATGTGCCCTCTGCCTCCCCAGTAATATGCACTCTGCTCCTCAGTAATGTGCCCTCTGTCCCCAGTAATGTGCCCTTTTCCCCCCAGTAATTTGCTCTCTACCCCCCCCAGCAGTGTGCCCCCTGCCCCCCAGTAATGTGCACTCTTCCCCCACCAGGAATGTGCTCTCTACCCCCCCAGCAGTGTGCCCTCTGCCCCCCAGTAATGTGCACTGTGCCCTACCAGGAATGTGCCCTCTGCCCCTCAGTAATACACACTCTGTCCACGTCAGTAATGTGCCCTCTGCACCCCAGAAATACGCACTCTTTCCCCAGTAATGTGCCATCTGCCCCCAGTTCTATGCACTTTGCCCCCCTCAGTAATGTGCACTCTGCCCCCAGTATTACGTGTTCTGCTCTCCAGTAATGTTCACTTTGCCCCCCCCCTTCAGTAATGTGCCCTCTGCCCCCCAGTAATGTGCCCTCTGCCCCCAGGTAATGTGCCCTCTGTCCCAGTAATATGCCCTCTGCCCCGCAGTAATGTGCCCTCTGCCCCCAGTAATGTGCCCTCTGATCCCAGTAATGTGCACTCTGTCCCAAGTAATATGCCCTCTGCCCCCCAGTAAAGTGCACTCTGCCTCCCCAGTAATGTGCCCTCTGTCCACAGTAATATGCACTCTATCCCTAGTAATGTGCCCTCTGCCTCCCCAGTAATATGCACTCTGCTCCCCAGTAATGTGCCCTCTGTCCCTAGTAATGTGCCCTCTGCCCCCAGTTATGTGCCCTCTGCCCCCCCAGCAGTGTGCCCTCTGCCCCCCAGTAATGTGCACTCTGCTCCCCAGTAATGTGCACTCTGTCCCCAGTAATGTGCTCTCTTCCCCCAGTAATGTACACTCTGTCCCCAGTAATGTGCCTTCTGCCCCCCAAGTAATGTGCCCTCTTCCCCCAGTAATGTTCCCTCTGCCCCTAGTAATGTGCCCTCTGCCCCCAGTAATACGCACTCTGCCACCCTCAGTAATGTGCCCTATGCCCCCCAGTTATGTGCCCTCTGCCCCCAGTAATGTGCTCTCTGCCCCCAGTAATGTGCTCTATGTCATAATTAATGTGCCCTCTACCCCCCCATTAATGTGCCCTCTTCCCCACCCAGTAATGTGCCCTATGCCCCCCCAATAAGGTTCCCTCTGCCCCCAGTAATGTACACTCTGTCCACAGTAAAGTGCCTTCTGCCTCTCCAGTAATTGGCACTCTGCCCCCCCAGGAATGTACACTCTGCTCCCAGTAATGTGCCCACTGATCC
The DNA here is from genome assembly GCF_040894005.1 of Engystomops pustulosus. Classification (NCBI taxonomy): domain Eukaryota; kingdom Metazoa; phylum Chordata; class Amphibia; order Anura; family Leptodactylidae; genus Engystomops; species Engystomops pustulosus. The sequence continues at coordinate 252,930,236 of NC_092412.1, read as the reverse complement.
CAGTAATGTGCACTCTGTCCCAAGTAATATGCCCTCTGCCCACCAGTAATGTGCACTCTGCCTCCCAGTAAGATGCCCTCTGTCCACAGTAATGTGCACTCTATCCCTAGTAATGTGCCCTCTACCCCCCAGTAATGTGCAATCTGCCTCCCCAGTAATATGCACTCTGCACCCCAGTAATGTGCCCTCTGTCCCCAGTAATGTGCCCTCTGTCCCCAGTAATGTGCCCTTTTCCCCCAGTAGTGTGCCCTCTGCCCCCCAGTAATGTGAACTCTGCCCCCACCAGGAATGTGCCCTCTGCCCTTTAGTAATACACACTCTGCCCCCCTCAGTAATGTGCCCTCTGCCCCCCCACTCTTTCCCCAGTAATGTGCCATCTGCCCCCAGTACAATGCACTTTGCCCCCCTCAGTAATGTGCACTCTGCCCCCCAATATTACGCATTCTGCTCTCCAGTAATGTTCACTTTGCCCCCCCCCCTCAGTAATGTGCCCTCTGCCCACCAGTAATGTCAACTCTGCTCCCCAGTAATGTGCTCTCTTCCCCCAGTAATGTACACTCTGTCCCCAGTAATGTGCTCTCTTCCCCCAGTAATGTGCCTTATGCCCCCCAAGTAATGTGCCTTCTGCCCCCCAAGTAATGTGCCCTCTGCCCCCAGTAATGTGCCCTGCCCACTGCCCCTAGTAATGTGCCCTCTGCCCCCAGTAATACGCACTCTGCCGCCCTCAGTAATGTATCCTATGCCCCCCAGTTATGTGCCCTCTTCCCCCAGTAATGTGCTCTCTGCCCCCAGTAATGTGCTCTATGTCATAAATAATGTGCCCTCTACCCCCACATTAATGTGCCCTCTTCCCCCCCCCAGTAATGTGCCCTATGCCCCTTAATAATGTTCCCTTTGCCCCCAGTAATGTACACTCTGTCCACAGTAATGTGCCTTCTGCCTCTCCAGTAATGTGCACTCTGCCCCCCCAGGAATGTACACTCTGCTCCCAGTAATGTGCCCTCTGATCCCAGTAATGTGCACTCTGCCTCCCCAGTAATGTGCCCTCTGTCCACAGTAATGCGCACTCTATCCCTAGTAATGTGCCCTCTGCTCCCCAGTAATGTGCACTCTGCCTCCCCAGTAATATGCACTCTGCTCCCCAGTAATGTGCCCTCTGTCCCCAGTAATGTGCCCTCTGTCCCCAGTAATGTGCCCTCTGTCCCCAGTAATGTGCCCTCTGTCCCCAGTAATGTGCCCTCTACCCCCCCAGCAGTGTGCCCTCTACCCCCCCAGCAGTGTGCCCTCTGCCCCCCAGTAATGTGCACTCTGCCCCCCCCCAGGAATGTGCCCTCTGCCCCTCAGTAATACGCACTCTGCCCCCCTCAGTAATGTGCCCTCTGCACCCCAGTAATACGCACTCTTTCCCCAGTAATGTGCCATCTGCCCCCAGTACTATGCACTTTGCCCCCCTCAGTAATGTGCACTATGCCCCCCAGTAATGTACACTCTGCTCCCACTAATGTGCCCTCTTCCCCGAGTAATGTGCCATTTGCCCCAGTAATGTGCTCTCTGTCCCCATTAATGTGCCCTCTCTCCCCAGTAATGTGCCCTCTGCTCCCCAGTAATGTGCACTCTGACCCTAGTAATGTGCACTCTGCCCCCCAGTAATGTTCACCCTGCTCCCAGTAATGTGCCCTCTACCCCCAGGAATGTGCACTCTGCCCCCCCCCCTTAGTATTGTGTACTCTGCCCCTAAGTAATGTACCTTCTGCCCCCGCTAATGTGCCCTCTGTCCTCAATAATGTGCACTCTTCCCCGAGTAATGTGCCCTCTGCCCCCAGTAATGTGCACTCTTCTCCTTAGTAATGTGCATTCTGTCCCCAGAAATGTACCCTCTGTCTCCATTAATGTGCCCTCTCCCCCCCCCAGTAATGTGCCCTCTTCCCCGCAGTAATGTATACTCTGTCCCCACTAATGTGCACTCTGCCCCCACAGTAATGTGCCCTCTGCCCCCAATAATGTGCCCTCTGATCCCAGTAATGTGCACTCTGTCCCAAGTAATATGCCCTCTGCCCCCCAGTAATGTGCACTCTGCCTCCCCAGTAATGTGCCCTCTGTCCACAGTAATGTGCACTCTATCCCTAGTAATATGCCCTCTGCCCCCCAGTAATGTGCACTCTGCCTCCCCAGTAATGTGCCCTCTGTCCACAGTAATGTGCACTCTATCCCTAGTAATGTGCCCTCTGCCTCCCCAGTAATATTCACTCTGCTCCCCAGTAATGTGCCCTCTGTCCCTAGTAATGTGCCCTCTGCCTCCAGTAATGTGCCCTCTACCCCCCCCCCCCAGCAGTGTGCCCTCTGCCCCCCAGTAATGTGCACTCTGCTCCCCAGTAATGTGCACTCTGCTCCCCAGTAATGTGTACTCTGTCCCCAGTAATGTGCTCTCTTCCCTCAGTAATGTGCCCTCTTCCCCCAGTAATGTTCCCTCTGCCCCTAGTAATGTGCCCTCTGCCCCCAGTAATAGGCACTCTGCCACCCTCAGTAATGTGCCCTATGCCCCCCAGTTATGTGCCCTCTGCCCCCAGTAATGTGCTCTCTGCCTCCAGTAATGTGCTCTATGTCATAATTAATGTGCCCTCTACCCCCCCCCCCATTAATGTGCCCTCTTCCCCACCCAGTAATGTGCCCTATGCCCCCCAATAAGGTTCCCGCTGCCCCCAGTAATGTACACTCTGTCCACAGTAAAGTGCCTTCTGCCTCTCCAGTAATGTGCACTCTGCTCCGCAGTAATTTACACTCTGCCCCCAGGAATGTGCATTCTGTCCCTAGTAGTGTGCCCACTGCCCCACAGTAATGTGCCCTCTGCCACCCAGTAATGTACACTCTGCCCCCAGTAATGTGCACTGTGTCCCTAGTAGTGTGCCCACTGCCCCAAGTAATGTGCCCTCTGCCCCCAGTAATGTGCCCTCTGCCCGCCCAGTGATGTGCCCTCTGCTCCCCCCCCCAGTAATGTGCACTCTGCCCCCCAATAATACGCACTCTGCCACCCTTAGTAATTTGCCCTCTGCTCGCCAGTAAACGCACTCTGCTCCCCAGTAATGTGCACTCTGCTCTCCAGTAATGTGCCCTCTGTCCCCCAGTAATTTGCCCACTGCCCACAGTAATGTGCCCTCTGTCTCCAGTAATGTGCACTCTGTCCCCAGTAATGTGCCATCTGCCACCAGTAATGTGCACTCTGTTCTCCAGTAATTTGCCCTCTGTCCCCCAGTAATTTGCCCACTGCCCACAGTAATGTGCCCTCTGTCTCCAGTAATACGCACTCTGCCGCCCTCAGTAATGTGCCCTATGCCCCCCAGTTATGTGCCCTCTGCCCCCAGTAATATGCTCTCTGCCCCCAGTAATGTGCTATATGTCATAATTAATGTGCCCTCTACCCCCCCATTAATGTGCCCTCTTCCCCCCCAGTAATGTGCCCTATGCCCCCCAAAAATGTTCCCTCTGCCCCCAGTAATGTACACTCTGTCCACAGTAAAGTGCCTTCTGCCTCTCCAGTAATGTGCACTCTGCCCCCCCAGGAATGTACACTATGGGGGTCATTTACTAAGGGCCCGATTCGGGTTTTCCCGACGTGTTACCCGAATATTTCCGATTTGCGCCGATTGTACCTGAATTGCCCCGGGTTTTTGGCGCACGCGATCGGATTGTGGCGCATCAGCGCCGGCATGCGCGCGACGGAAATCGGGGGGCGTGGCCGAACAAAAACCCGACGTATTCGGAAAAACCGCCGCATTTAAAAAAAAAATTGTGTCGCGAAATTTACACTTACCTTCATCCTGGATAGGCCGGTGTATTTCGAGGCATTCCAGCGGACTTCAGCGCAACAGCGCCACCTGGTGGACGTCGGAGGAACTGCTTTGATGAATCCCGGCCGGACCCGAATCCAGCGCAGAGAACGCGCCGCTGGATCGCGAACGGACCGGGTAAGTAAATCTGCCCCTATGCCCCCGGTAATGTGCACTCTGATCCCAGTAATGTGCATTATGTCCCAAGTAATATGCCCTCTGCCACCCAGTAATGTGCACTCTGCCTCCCCAGTAAGGTGCCCTCTGTCCACAGTAATGTCCATTCTATCCCAAGTAATGTGCACTCTGCCTCCCCAGTAATATGCACTCTGCTCCTCAGTAATGTGCCCTCTGTCCCCAGTAATGTGCCCTTTTCCCCCCAGTAATTTGCTCTCTACCCCCCCCAGCAGTGTGCCCCCTGCCCCCCAGTAATGTGCACTCTTCCCCCACCAGGAATGTGCTCTCTACCCCCCCAGCAGTGTGCCCTCTGCCCCCCAGTAATGTGCACTGTGCCCTACCAGGAATGTGCCCTCTGCCCCTCAGTAATACACACTCTGTCCACGTCAGTAATGTGCCCTCTGCACCCCAGAAATACGCACTCTTTCCCCAGTAATGTGCCATCTGCCCCCAGTTCTATGCACTTTGCCCCCCTCAGTAATGTGCACTCTGCCCCCAGTATTACGTGTTCTGCTCTCCAGTAATGTTCACTTTGCCCCCCCCCTTCAGTAATGTGCCCTCTGCCCCCCAGTAATGTGCCCTCTGCCCCCAGGAAATGTGCCCTCTGTCCCCAGTAATATGCCCTCTGCCCCGCAGTAATGTGCCCTCTGCCCCCAGTAATGTGCCCTCTGATCCCAGTAATGTGCACTCTGTCCCAAGTAATATTCCCTCTGCCCCCCAGTAAAGTGCACTCTGCCTCCCCAGTAATGTGCCCTCTGTCCACAGTAATATGCACTCTATCCCTAGTAATGTGCCCTCTGCCTCCCCAGTAATATGCACTCTGCTCCCCAGTAATGTGCCCTCTGTCCCTAGTAATGTGCCCTCTGCCCCCAGTAATGTGCCCTCTGCCCCCCCCAGCAGTGTGCCCTCTGCCCCCCAGTAATGTGCACTCTGCTCCCCAGTAATGTGCACTCTGTCCCCAGTAATGTGCTCTCTTCCCCCAGTAATGTACACTCTGTCCCCAGTAATGTGCCTTCTGCCCCCCAAGTAATGTGCCCTCTTCCCCCAGTAATGTTCCCTCTGCCCCTAGTAATGTGCCCTTTGCCCCCAGTAATACGCACTCTGCCACCCTCAGTAATGTGCCCTATGCCCCCCAGTTATGTGCCCTCTGCCCCCAGTAATGTGCTCTCTGCCCCCAGTAATGTGCTCTATGTCATAATTAATGTGCCCTCTACCCCCCCATTAATGTGCCCTCTTCCCCACCCAGTAATGTGCCCTATGCCCCCCCAATAAGGTTCCCTCTGCCCCCAGTAATGTACACTCTGTCCACAGTAAAGTGCCTTCTGCCTCTCCAGTAATTGGCACTCTGCCCCCCCAGGAATGTACACTCTGCTCCCAGTAATGTGCCCACTGATCCCAGTAATGTGCACTCTGTCCCAAGTAATATGCCCTCTGCCCACCAGTAATGTGCACTCTGCCTCCCAGTAAGATGCCCTCTGTCCACAGTAATGTGCACTCTATCCCTAGTAATGTGCCCTCTACCCCCCAGTAATGTGCAATCTGCCTCCCCAGTAATATGCACTCTGCACCCCAGTAATGTGCCCTCTGTCCCCAGTAATGTGCCCTCTGTCCCCAGTAATGTGCCCTTTTCCCCCCAGTAGTGTGCCCTCTGCCCCCCAGTAATGTGAACTCTGCCCCCACCAGGAATGTGCCCTCTGCCCTTTAGTAATACACACTCTGCCCCCCTCAGTAATGTGCCCTCTGCCCCCCAGTAATATGCACTCTTTCCCCAGTAATGTGCCATCTGCCCCCAGTACAATGCACTTTGCCCCCCTCAGTAATGTGCACTCTGCCCCCCAATATTACGCATTCTGCTCTCCAGTAATGTTCACTTTGCCCCCCCCCCCCTCAGTAATGTGCCCTCTGCCCACCAGTAATGTAAACTCTGCTCCCCAGTAATGTGCTCTCTTCCCCCAGTAATGTACACACTGTCCCCAGTAATGTGCTCTCTTCCCCCAGTAATGTGCCTTATGCCCCCCAAGTAATGTGCCTTCTGCCCCCCAAGTAATGTGCCCTCTGCCCCCAGTAATGTGCCCTCTGCCCCTAGTAATGTGCCCTCTGCCCCCAGTAATACGCACTCTGCCGCCCTCAGTAATGTGCCCTATGCCCCCCAGTTATGTGCCCTCTTCCCCCAGTAATGTGCTCTCTGCCCCCAGTAATGTGCTCTATGTCATAAATAATGTGCCCTCTACCCCCACATTAATGTGCCCTCTTCCCCCCCCAGTAATGTGCCCTATGCCCCTTAATAATGTTCCCTTTGCCCCCAGTAATGTACACTCTGTCCACAGTAATGTGCCTTCTGCCTCTCCAGTAATGTGCACTCTGCCCCCCCAGGAATGTACACTCTGCTCCCAGTAATGTGCCCTCTGATCCCAGTAATGTGCACTCTGCCTCCCCAGTAATGTGCCCTCTGTCCACAGTAATGCGCACTCTATCCCTAGTAATGTGCCCTCTGCTCCCCAGTAATGTGCACTCTGCCTCCCCAGTAATATGCACTCTGCTCCCCAGTAATGTGCCCTCTGTCCCCAGTAATGTGCCCTCTGTCCCCAGTAATGTGCCCTCTGTCCCCAGTAATGTGCCCTCTGTCCCCAGTAATGTGCCCTCTGTCCCCAGTAATGTGCCCTCTACCCCCCCAGCAGTGTGCCCTCTACCCCCCCAGCAGTTTGCCCTCTGCCCCCCAGTAATGTGCACTCTGCCCCCCCCCAGTAATGTGCCCTCTGCCCCTCAGTAATACGCACTCTGCCCCCCTCAGTAATGTGCCCTCTGCCCCCCAGTAATACGCACTCTTTCCCCAGTAATGTGCCATCTGCCCCCAGTACTATGCACTTTGCCCCCCTCAGTAATGTGCACTATGCCCCCCAGTAATGTACACTCTGCTCCCACTAATGTGCCCTCTTCCCCGAGTAATGTGCCATTTGCCCCAGTAATGTGCTCTCTGTCCCCATTAATGTGCCCTCTCTCTCCCCAGTAATGTGCCCTCTGCTCCCCAGTAATGTGCACTCTGACCCTAGTAATGTGCACTCTGCCCCCCAGTAATGTTCACCCTGCTCCCAGTAATGTGCCCTCTACCCCCAGGAATGTGCACTCTGCCCCCCCCCCCCAGTATTGTGTACTCTGCCCCTAAGTAATGTACCTTCTGCCCCCGCTAATGTGCCCTCTGTCCTCAATAATGTGCACTCTTCCCCGAGTAATGTGCCCTCTGCCCCCAGTAATGTGCACTCTTCTCCTTAGTAATGTCCCCAGAAATGTACCCTCTGTCTCCATTAATGTGCCCTCTCCCCCCCCAGTAATGTGCCCTCTTCCCCGCAGTAATGTATACTCTGTCCCCACTAATGTGCACTCTGCCCCCACAGTAATGTGCCCTCTGCCCCCAGTAATGAGCACTCTGCTCCCAGTAATGTGCCCTTTGCCCCCAGTAATGTGCACTCTGCCCCCAGTAATGTGCCCTCTGTCCCCATTAATGTGCCCTCTCTCCCCCCAGTAATGTGCCCTCTGCCCCCCAGTAATGTGCACTCTGCTCCCCAGTAATGTGAACTCTGTCCCCAGTAATGTACCCTCTGTCCCCAGTAATGTACACTCTGTCCCCAGCAATGTACCCTCTGTCCCTAGTAATATGCCCTCTGCACCCAGTAATATGCCCTCTGCACCCATTAATGTGCCCTCTCCCCCCCCCAGTAATGTGCCCTCTTCCCCCCAGTAATGTACACTCTGTCCCCACTAATATGCACTCTGCCCCCCCAGTAATGTGCACTCTGCCCCCAAGTAATGTACACTCTGCTCCCAATAATGTGCCCTCTGCCCACAGTAATGTCCCCTTTGTCCCCAGTAATGTGCACTCTGCCCCCAGTAATGTGCCCTCTGTCCCCATTAATGTGCCCTCTCTCCCCCCAGTAATGTGCCCTCTGCCCTCCAGTAATGTGTACTCTGCCCCCCAGCAATATACACTCTGCTCCCAGTATTGTGCCCTCTTCCCCCAGTAATGTGCCCTTTGCCCCCCAGTAATGTACACTCTGCCCCCAGTAATGTGCACTCTGTCCCTAGTAGTGTGCCCACTGCCCCACAGTAATGTGCCCTCTGCCCCCCCAGTAATGTGCCCTTTGCCCCGCATTAATATGCACTCTGCCCCCCAGTAATGTGCCCTCTGCCCCCCATTATTGTGCCCTCTTCCCCCCATTAATGTGCACTCTGCCCCCCAGTAATGCACACTCGGGCCTCCTGTAATGCACACTCGGCCCCCAGTAATGTGTACTCTGCTCCTAGTTGTGTGCCCACTGCCACCTATTAATGTGCCCTATGCCCCCCAAGTAATACGCAATCTGCCCCCCTCAGTAATGTCCCCTCTGCCCCCCAGTAATTCGCACTCCGCTCCCCAGTAATGTGCACTCTGCTCTCCGGTAATGTGCCCTCTGTCTCGCAGTAATGTGCCCTCTGCCCCCCAGTAATGTGCCCTCTGTCCCCAACAATTTGCACTCTGCCCCTCAGTAATGTGCCCACTGCCCCCAGTAATGTGCCCTCTGTCCCCAACAATGTGCTCTCTGCCCCTCAGTAATGTGCCCACTGCCCCCAGTAATGTGCCCTCTGCCCCCACTAATGTGCCCTCTGTCCCCAGTAATGTGCACTCTGCCCCAGTACTGTGTCCCCTGCCCCCCCCCTAGTAATGTGCACTCTGCACCCCAGTAATGTGCACTCTGCACCCCAGTAATGTGCACTCTGCCCCCCAGTAATGTGCCCTCTGCCCCCCCAGTAATGTGCACTCTGGCCACCATTAATGTGCACTCTGCCCCCCCAACAATGCACACTCGGCCCCCAGTAATGTGTTCTCTGCTCCTAGTAGTGTGCCCACTGCCCCCCAGTAATGTGCCCTCCCTATGCCCCCCCCCTAGTAATGTGCACTCTGCTCTCCAGTAATGTGCCCTCTGCCCACAGTAATGTGCACTCTGTCCCCAGTAATGTGCCTTCTACCCCCAGTAATACGCACTCTGCCCCCCTCAGTAATGTGCCCTCTGCCCCCCAGTTATGTGCCCTCTTCCCCCAGTAATGTGCACTCTTTCCCCAGTAATGTGCACTCTGCCCCCCAGTAATGTGCACTCTGCCCCCCAGTAATGTGCACTCTGCCCCCCAGTAATGTGCACTCTGCCCCCCAGTAATGTGCACTCTTTCAACAGTAATGTGCACTCTGCCCCCCAGTAATGTTCACCCTTCTCCCAGTAATGTGCACTCTGCCCAGGGGATGTAGCAGCACCTGCACCCAACATTCCTCATCTTCCCCGAGCAGTGAAGCATTTTATATACATGTGACTTTGTCTTTATATGAAGTAATATAAGTTATATATGAAGCCGGACCCCTGCCCCCCCTCCTCCATGAATAATACTGGGACTATATTGGTTGTGTGCACCTTGGCAGGGGGGATACTGGCTCATAGGAATATACAATGTTACTTACTTGTACCCCTATAAATGGGTCTATTCCCCCCCTGTTATACCCGTGTTATCTGTCACCTGCTGCGGGTAAAGCCGCTGTATTGGCCGGGATCATCGCTCTGCTGGATGTACAGGATAACATCCAGGATTGGTGCCAGCTCCGATCCCGAGTTTTACCAGCCGTGTGTGTTTTTTTGGGGGGTGATCGATCCCCTACTTCTTACTGAGTTTGTGTTCTGCAGACCTGAACCTGCAATGTTCAGTACAAATCCAAACATTGCAGCTCATCACTATATATAACAGAGCTACACCTATAGATCTCTGCAGCCTCTTTATAGGACCAGACATATAATCGAGGACTTAGGTGTCTCTTTGGGCTGGAAAATGGGAAGATGGAAGAGCCGGAGATTATCTATAGATGTTTCTGCTTCTGCCCCAGTCTCCTGATCTATGTGATATAAACATGTTTTCTGTAACTGAGGAAACAAACTGTGTCCTGACAAATGTCATAAGATCTGTCAGGTGTCAGTATAACATAATATTTGTTTGTACTCGTAAAATGTCTCATAAAATATTTTGTAATTAAAAATATGAGACGCACAATACATCTAAGTAGATGACAAAAATAAACACCAGGATCCGGGATCGGGTGGACGCATCGGTGATGACTTATGGCCCCAGCCCCTAAGTGTCTCCTATATAAACCCTCATCCCTAGAAGTGATCTGTACTGAGGTGTCCTGTCCTCCTGGAGTCTCCACATTCTCTATCACAAGGTGGGAATTGTTACTTATTATTCTGATACTTTTATGTATTTTGCTCTTTAGTTGATGTCACTTCCATTAGGTTTATGTCCTTATGGTCGCAGGTTATACTTTATATTATCTGAGATAAAATCTATTTCCTTTTGCTCAGTTTCTTTCTGTCTATTTGTAAGTGACATCTGGAGACAGATGTCATTACATCAGGACAACTACTAGACGCCCTTATACCCTACAATAGCAGCGGATATTCTACTAACACAAGAGACATGAAGGGAGAGGACTGAGCCCTTTATATCCATCACCAGATCTGTACATCCCATGAGGGGGCAGATATTATACAAATGTTACCATATACAGACAGTACATACATTGCAGACACTAGTACAGATAATACAGACATTACATACACTGCAGGCACTAGTACAGATAATACAGACATTACATACACTGCAGACATTACATACACTGCAGACACTAGTACAGATAATACAGACATTACATACACTGCAGACACTACTACAGATAATACAGATATTACATACACTGCAGACACTGGTACAGATAATACAGACATTACATACACTGCAGACACTAGTACAGATAATACAGACATTACATACACTGCAGACACTAGTACAGATAATACAGACATTACATACACTGCAGACACTACTACAGATAATACAGATATTACATACACTGCAGACACTACTACAGATAATACAGATATTACATACACTGCAGACACTGGTACAGATAATACAGATATTACATACACTGCAGACACTACTACAGATAATACAGATATTACATACACTGCAGACACTGGTACAGATAATACAGACATTACATACACTGCAGACACTAGTACAGATAATACAGACATTACATACACTGCAGACACTAGTACAGATCATAAAGACATTACATACACTGCAGACACTAGTACAGATAATACAGACACTACATACACTGCAGACACTAGTACAGATAATAGATACATTACATACACTGCAGACACTAGTACAGATAATACAGACATTACACACACTGCAGACACTAGTACAGATAATACAGACACTACATACACTGCAGACACTAGTACAGATCATAAAGACATTACATACACTGCAGACACTAGTACAGATAATACACACACTACATACACTGCAGACACTAGTACAGATCATACAGACATTACAGACACTGCCGACACTAGTACAGATAATACACACACTACATACACTGCAGACACTAGTACAGATAATACAGACATTACATACACTGCAGACACTGGTACAGATAATACAGACATTACATACACTGCAGCCACTAGTACAGATAATACAGACATTACATACACTGCAGACACTAGTACAGATAATACAGACATTACATACACTGCAGACACTACTACAGATAATACAGATATTACATACACTGCAGACACTACTACAGATAATACAGATATTACATACACTGCAGACACTGGTACAGATAATACAGATATTACATACACTGCAGACACTACTACAGATAATACAGATATTACATACACTGCAGACACTAGTACAGATAATACAGACATTACATACACTGCAGACACTAGTACAGATAATACAGACATTACATACACTGCAGACACTAGTACAGATAATACAGACATTACATACACTGCAGACACTACTACAGATAATACAGATATTACATACACTGCAGACACTACTACAGATAATACAGATATTACATACACTGCAGACACTGGTACAGATAATACAGACATTACATACACTGCAGACACTAGTACAGATAATACAGACATTACATACACTGCAGACACTAGTACAGATCATAAAGACATTACATACACTGCAGACACTAGTACAGATAATACAGACACTACATACACTGCAGACACTAGTACAGATAATAGATACATTACATACACTGCAGACACTAGTACAGATAATACAGACATTACACACACTGCAGACACTAGTACAGATAATACAGACACTACATACACTGCAGACACTAGTACAGATCATAAAGACATTACATACACTGCAGACACTAGTACAGATAATACACACACTACATACACTGCAGACACTAGTACAGATCATACAGACATTACAGACACTGCCGACACTAGTACAGATAATACACACACTACATACACTGCAGACACTAGTACAGATAATACAGACATTACATACACTGCAGACACTGGTACAGATAATACAGACATTACATACACTGCAGCCACTAGTACAGATAATACAGACATTACATACACTGCAGACACTAGTACAGATAATACAGACATTACATATACTGCAGACACTGGTACAGATAATACAGACATTACATACACTGCAGCCACTAGTACAGATAATACAGACATTACATACACTGCAGACACTAGTACAGATAATACAGACATTACATATACTGCAGACACTAGAACAGATAATACAGACATTACATACACTGCAGACACTAGTACAGATAATACAGACATTACATACACTGCAGACACTAGTACAGATAATACAGACACTACATACACTGCAGACACTAGAACAGATAATACAGACATTACATACACTGCAGACACTAGTACATATAATACAGACATTACATACACTGCAGACACTAGTACAGATCATACAGACACTACATACACTACAGACACTAGTACAGATAATACAGACATTACATACACTGCAGACACTAGTACCGATAATACAGACATTACATACACTGCAGACACTAGTACAGATCATAAAGACATTACATACACTGCAGACACTAGTACATATAATACAGACATTACATACACTGCAGACACTAGTACAGATAATACAGACATTACAGACACTGCAGACACTAGAACAGATAATACAGACATTACATACACTGCAGACACTAGTACAGATAATACAGACATTACATACACTGCAGACACTGGTACAGATAATACAGACATTACATACACTGCAGACACTAGTACAGATAATACAGACACTACATACACTGCAGACACTAGTACAGATAATACAGACACTACATACACTGCAGGCACTAGTACAGATAATACAGACATTACATACACTGCAGACACTAGAACAGATAATACAGACATTACATACACTGCAGACACTAGTACCGATAATACAGACATTACATACACTGCAGACACTAGTACAGATCATAAAGACATTACAGACACTGCAGACACTAGAACAGATAATACAGACATTACACACACTGCAGACACTAGTACAGATAATACAGACACTACATACACTGCAGACACTAGTACAGATCATAAAGACATTACATACACTGCAGACACTAGTACAGATAATACACACACTACATACACTGCAGACACTAGTACAGATCATACAGACATTACAGACACTGCCGACACTAGTACAGATAATACACACACTACATACACTGCAGACACTAGTACAGATAATACAGACATTACATACACTGCAGACACTGGTACAGATAATACAGACATTACATACACTGCAGCCACTAGTACAGATAATACAGACATTACATACACTGCAGACACTAGTACAGATAATACAGACATTACATATACTGCAGACACTGGTACAGATAATACAGACATTACATACACTGCAGCCACTAGTACAGATAATACAGACATTACATACACTGCAGACACTAGTACAGATAATACAGACATTACATATACTGCAGACACTAGAACAGATAATACAGACATTACATACACTGCAGACACTAGTACAGATAATACAGACATTACATACACTGCAGACACTAGTACAGATAATACAGACACTACATACACTGCAGACACTAGAACAGATAATACAGACATTACATACACTGCAGACACTAGTACATATAATACAGACATTACATACACTGCAGACACTAGTACAGATAATACAGACACTACATACACTGCAGACACTAGTACAGATAATAGATACATTACATACACTGCAGACACTAGTACAGATAATACAGACATTACACACACTGCAGACACTAGTACAGATAATACAGACACTACATACACTGCAGACACTAGTACAGATCATAAAGACATTACATACACTGCAGACACTAGTACAGATAATACACACACTACATACACTGCAGACACTAGTACAGATCATACAGACATTACAGACACTGCCGACACTAGTACAGATAATACACACACTACATACACTGCAGACACTAGTACAGATAATACAGACATTACATACACTGCAGACACTGGTACAGATAATACAGACATTACATACACTGCAGCCACTAGTACAGATAATACAGACATTACATACACTGCAGACACTAGTACAGATAATACAGACATTACATATACTGCAGACACTGGTACAGATAATACAGACATTACATACACTGCAGCCACTAGTACAGATAATACAGACATTACATACACTGCAGACACTAGTACAGATAATACAGACATTACATATACTGCAGACACTAGAACAGATAATACAGACATTACATACACTGCAGACACTAGTACAGATAATACAGACATTACATACACTGCAGACACTAGTACAGATAATACAGACACTACATACACTGCAGACACTAGAACAGATAATACAGACATTACATACACTGCAGACACTAGTACATATAATACAGACATTACATACACTGCAGACACTAGTACAGATCATACAGACACTACATACACTACAGACACTAGTACAGATAATACAGACATTACATACACTGCAGACACTAGTACCGATAATACAGACATTACATACACTGCAGACACTAGTACAGATCATAAAGACATTACATACACTGCAGACACTAGTACATATAATACAGACATTACATACACTGCAGACACTAGTACAGATAATACAGACATTACAGACACTGCAGACACTAGAACAGATAATACAGACATTACATACACTGCAGACACTAGTACAGATAATACAGACATTACATACACTGCAGACACTGGTACAGATAATACAGACATTACATACACTGCAGACACTAGTACAGATAATACAGACACTACATACACTGCAGACACTAGTACAGATAATACAGACACTACATACACTGCAGGCACTAGTACAGATAATACAGACATTACATACACTGCAGACACTAGAACAGATAATACAGACATTACATACACTGCAGACACTAGTACCGATAATACAGACATTACATACACTGCAGACACTAGTACAGATCATAAAGACATTACAGACACTGCAGACACTAGAACAGATAATACAGACATTACATACACTGCAGACACTAGTACAGATAATACAGACATTACATACACTGCAGACACTAGTACAGATAATACAGACATTACATACACTGCAGACACTGGTACAGATAATACAGACATTACATACACTGCAGCCACTAGTACAGATAATACAGACATTACATACACTGCAGACACTAGTACAGATAATACAGACACTACATATACTGCAGGCACTAGTACAGATAATACAGACATTACATACACTGCAGACACTAGAACAGATAATACAGACATTACATACACTGCAGGCACTAGTACAGATAATACAGACATTACATACACTGCAGACACTAGAACAGATAATACAGACATTACATACACTGCAGACACTAGTACAGATAATACAGACATTACATACACTGCAGACACTAGTACAGATCATAAATACATTACAGACACTGCAGACACTAGAACAGATAATACAGACATTACATACACTGCAGACACTAGTACAGATAATACAGACATTACATACACTGCAGACACTAGTACAGATAATACAGACATTACATACACTGCAGACACTGGTACAGATAATACAGACATTACATACACTGCAGACACTAGTACAGATAATACAGACATTACATACACTGCAGACACTAGAACAGATAATACAGACATTACATACACTGCAGACACTAGTACAGATAATACAGACATTACATACACTGCAGACACTAGAACAGATAATACAGACATTACATACACTGCAGACACTAGTACCGATAATACAGACATTACATACACTGCAGACACTAGTACAGATCATAAAGACATTACAGACACTGCAGACACTAGAACAGATAATACAGACATTACACAAACTGCAGACACTAGTACATATAATACAGACATTACATACACTGCAGGCACTAGTACAGATAATACAGACATTACACAAACTGCAGACACTAGTACATATAATACAGACATTACATACACTGCAGACACTAGTACATATAATACAGACATTACATACACTGCAGACACTAGTACAGATAATACAGACATTACATACACTGCAGACACTAGTACAGACATTACATACACTGCAGACACTAGTACAGATAATACACACACTACATACACTGCAGACACTAGTACAGATCATATAGACATTACAGACACTGCCGACACTAGTACAGATAATACAGACATTACATGCACTGCAGACACTAGTACAGACATTACATACACTGCAGACACTAGTACAGATAATACACACACTACATACACTGCAGACACTAGTACAGATAATACAGACATTACATACACTGCAGACACTAGTACAGATAATACAGACATTACATACACTACAGACACTAGTACAGACATTACATACACTGCAGACACTAGTACAGATAATACAGACACTACATACACTGCAGACACTAGTACAGATCATACAGACACTACATACTCTGCAGACACTAGTACAGATAATACAGACATTATACACACTGCAGACACTAGTACAGATAATACAGACATTACATACACTGCAGACACTAGTACAGATAATACAGACATTACATACACTGCAGACACTAGCACAGATAATACAGACATTACATACACTGCAGACACTAGTACAGATAATACAGACATTACATACACTGCAGACACTAGTACAGATAATACAGACATTACATACACTGCAGACACTAGTACAGATAATAGAGACATTACATACACTGCAGGCACTATACAGATAATACAGACATTATACTCACTGCAGACACTAGTACAGATAATACAGACATTACATACACTGCAGACACTAGTACAGATAATACAGACATTATACACACTGCAGACACTAGTACAGATAATACAGACATTACATACACTGCAGACGCTAGTACAGATAATACAGACATTATATACACTGCAGACACTAGTACAGATCATACAGACATTACAGACACTGCCGAAACTAGTACAGATAATACAGACATTACATACACTGCAGACACTAGTACAGATAATACAGACATTACATACACTACAGACACTAGTACAGATAATACAGACATTACATACACTGCAGACACTGCTACAGATAATACAGACATTATACACACTGCAGACACTAGTACAGATCATACAGACATTACATACACTGCAGACACTAGAACAGATCATACAGACACTACATACACTGCAGACACTAGAAAAGATAATACAGACATTACACACACTGCAGACACTAGTACAGATAATACAGACATTACATACACTGCAGACACTAGAACAGATCATACAGACATTACATACACTGCAGACACTAGAACAGATAATACAGACATTACATACACTGCAGACACTGGTACAGATAATACAAACATTACACACACTGCAGACACTAGTACAGATAATACAGACATGAGATACTCTGCAGACACTAGTACAGATATCACAGACATTATAAACACTGCAGGCACTAGAACATATAATACAGACATAACATACACTGCAGACACTAGAACAGATCATACAGACATTACATACACTGCAGACACTAGTACAGATAATACAGACACTACATACACTGCAGACACTAGAACAGATAATACAGACATTACATACACTGCAGACACTAGAACAGATAATACAGACATTACATACACTGCAGACACTATTACAGATAATACAGACATTACATACACTGCAAACACTAGTACAGATAATACAGACATTACATACACTGCAGACACTGGTACAGATAATACAGACATTGCATACACTGCAGACGCTAGTACAGATAATACAAACATTACATACACTGCAGACACTAGTACAGATAATACGGACATTACATACACTGCAGGCACTAGTACAGATAATATAGACATTACATACACTGCAGACACTAGTACAGATAATACAGACATTACACACACTGCAGACACTAGTACAGATAATACAGACATTACATACACTGCAGACACTAGTACAGATAATACAGACATTACACACACTGCAGACACTAGTACAGATAATACAGACACTACATACACTGCAGACACTAGTACAGATAGTACAGACATTACACACACTGCAGACACTAGTACAGATAATACAGACATTACATACACTGCAGACACTAGTACAGATAATACACACATTACATACACTGCAGACACTAGTACAGATAATACAGACATTACACACACTGCAGACACTAGTACAGATAATACAGACATTACACACACTGCAGACACTAGTACAGATAATACAGACATTACATACACTGCAGGCACTAGTACAGATAATACAGACATTACATACACTGCAGACACTAGTACAGATAATAGAGACATTACATACACTGCAGGCACTATACAGATAATACAGACATTATACACACTGCAGACACTAGTACAGATAATACAGACATTACATACACTGCAGACACTAGTACAGATAATACAGACATTATACACACTGCAGACACTAGTACAGATAATACAGACATTACATACACTGCAGACACTAGTACAGATAATACAGACATTACATACACTGCAGACACTAGTACAGATAATAGAGACATTACATACACTGCAGGCACTATACAGATAATACAGACATTATACACACTGCAGACACTAGTACAGATAATACAGACATTACATACACTGCAGACACTAGTACAGATAATACAGACATTATACACACTGCAGACACTAGTACAGATAATACAGACATTACATACACTGCAGACGCTAGTACAGATAATAGAGACATTACATACACTGCAGACACTAGTACAGATCATACAGACATTACAGACACTGCCGACACTAGTACAGATAATACAGACATTACATACACTGCAGATACTAGAACAGATCATTCAGACACTACATACACTGCAGACACTAGATAAGATAATACAGACATTACACACACTGCAGACACTAGTACAGATAATACAGACATTACATACACTGCAGACACTAGAACAGATCATACAGACATTACATACACTGCAGACACTAGAACAGATAATACAGACATTACATACACTGCAGACACTGGTACAGATAATACAGACATTATACACACTGCAGACACTAGTACAGATAATACAAACATAACACACACTGCAGACACTAGTACAGATAATACAGACATGAGATACTCTGCAGACACTAGTACAGATATCACAGACATTATAAACACTGCAGGCACTAGAACATATAATACAGACATTACATACACTGCAGACAATAGTACAGATAATACAAACATTACACACACTGCAGACACTAGTACAGATAATACAGACATGAGATACTCTGCAGACACTAGTACAGATATCACAGACATTATAAACACTGCAGGCACTAGAACATATAATACAGACATTACATACACTGCAGACACTAGAACAGATCATACAGACATTACATACACTGCAGACACTAGTACAGATAATACAGACACTACATACACTGCAGACACTAGAACAGATAATACAGACATTACATACACTGCAGACACTAGAACAGATAATACAGACATTACATACACTGCAGACACTAGTACAGATAATACAGACATTACATACACTGCAAACACTAGTACAGATAATACAGACATTACATACACTGCAGACACTGGTACAGATAATACAGACATTACATACACTGCAGACACTAGTACAGATAATACAGACATTACATACACTGCAGACACTAGTACAGATAATACAGACATTACATACACTGCAGGCACTAGTACAGATAATATAGACATTACATACACTGCAGACACTAGTACAGATAATACAGACATTACATACACTGCAGGCACTAGTACAGATAATATAGACATTACATACACTGCAGACACTAGTACAGATAATACAGACATTACATACACTGCAGGCACTAGTACAGATAATACAGACATTACATACACTGCAGACACTAGTACAGATAATACAGACATTACACACACTGCAGACACTAGTACAGATAATACAGACACTACATACACTGCAGACACTAGTACAGATAGTACAGACATTACACACACTGCAGACACTAGTACAGATAATACAGACATTACATACACTGCAGACACTAGTACAGATAATACACACATTACATACACTGCAGACACTAGTACAGATAATACAGACATTACACACACTGCAGACACTAGTACAGATAATACAGACATTACACACACTGCAGACACTAGTACAGATAATACAGACATTACATACACTGCAGGCACTAGTACAGATAATACAGACATTACATACACTGCAGACACTAGTACATATAATACAGACATTACATACACTGCAGACACTAGTACAGATAATACAGACATTACATACACTGCAGACACTAGTACAGATAATACAGACATTACATACACTGCAGACACTAGTACAGATAATAGAGACATTACATACACTGCAGGCACTATACAGATAATACAGACATTATACACACTGCAGACACTAGTACAGATAATACAGACATTACATACACTGCAGACACTAGTACAGATAATACAGACATTATACACACTGCAGACACTAGTACAGATAATACAGACATTACATACACTGCAGACGCTAGTACAGATAATAGAGACATTACATACACTGCAGACACTAGTACAGATCATACAGACATTACAGACACTGCCGACACTAGTACAGATAATACAGACATTACATACACTGCAGACACTAGAACAGATCATTCAGACACTACATACACTGCAGACACTAGAAAAGATAATACAGACATTACACACACTGCAGACACTAGTACAGATAATACAGACATTACATACACTGCAGACACTAGAACAGATCATACAGACATTACATACACTGCAGACACTAGAACAGATAATACAGACATTACATACACTGCAGACACTGGTACAGATAATACAGACATTATACACACTGCAGACACTAGTACAGATAATACAAACATAACACACACTGCAGACACTAGTACAGATAATACAGACATGAGATACTCTGCAGACACTAGTACAGATATCACAGACATTATAAACACTGCAGGCACTAGAACATATAATACAGACATTACATACACTGCAGACAATAGTACAGATAATACAAACATTACACACACTGCAGACACTAGTACAGATAATACAGACATGAGATACTCTGCAGACACTAGTACAGATATCACAGACATTATAAACACTGCAGGCACTAGAACATATAATACAGACATTACATACACTGCAGACACTAGAACAGATCATACAGACATTACATACACTGCAGACACTAGTACAGATAATACAGACACTACATACACTGCAGACACTAGAACAGATAATACAGACATTACATACACTGCAGACACTAGAACAGATAATACAGACATTACATACACTGCAAACACTAGTACAGATAATACAGACATTACATACACTGCAGACACTGGTACAGATAATACAGACATTACATACACTGCAAACACTAGTACAGATAATACAGACATTACATACACTGCAGACACTGGTACAGATAATACAGACATTACATACACTGCAGACACTTGTACAGATAATACAGACATTACATACACTGCAGACACTAGTACAGATAATACAGACATTACATACACTGCAGGCACTAGTACAGATAATATAGACATTACATACACTGCAGACACTAGTACAGATAATACAGACATTACATACACTGCAGGCACTAGTACAGATAATATAGACATTACATACACTGCAGACACTAGTACAGATAATACAGACATTACATACACTGCAAACACTAGTACAGATAATACAGACATTACATACACTGCAGACACTGGTACAGATAATACAGACATTACATACACTGCAGACACTAGTACAGATAATACAGACATTACATACACTGCAGACACTAGTACAGATAATACAGACATTACATACACTGCAGGCACTAGTACAGATAATATAGACATTACATACACTGCAGACACTAGTACAGATAATACAGACATTACATACACTGCAGGCACTAGTACAGATAATATAGACATTACATACACTGCAGACACTAGTACAGATAATACAGACATTACATACACTGCAGACACTAGTACAGATAATATAGACATTACATACACTGCAGACACTAGTACAGATAATACAGACATTACACACACTGCAGACACTAGTACAGATAATACAGACATTACATACACTGCAGACACTAGTACAGATAATACAGACATTACACACACTGCAGACACTAGTACAGATAGTACAGACATTACACACACTGCAGACACTAGTACAGATAATACAGACATTACAAACACTGCAGACACTAGTACAGATAATACAGACATTACACACACTGCAGACACTAGTACAGATAATACAAACATTACATACACTGCAGATACTAGTACAGATAATACAGACATTACATACACTGCAGGCACTAGTACAGATAATATAGACATTACATACACTGCAGACACTAGAACAGATCATACAGACACTACATACACTGCAGACACTAGAAAAGATAATACAGACATTACACACACTGCAGACACTAGTACAGATAATACAGACATTACATACACTACAGACAGGAGCTGCAGACTCTATTTACAGTTCATCACCTTCTATTTACAAAACATTCTGCAAACTCCTGAGCTCAAAGCAAGAGAGAAGAGAACTTTGCAGAATGTTGCAGATACTACAAACAAGTGTCCCCCATGTAATTCTGCACAGTATCACAAGTGTGTCTGAGGGGGATACTGAGCAGAATTACAGGGGTGCAGCAGGAGACCAGCACTGGGGGATCCCCTCCAGGAGAAGCCCCTGCTGAGGAGGTCACTGGGTGCTGGGAGATGCAGAGAGGAGCTTGTAGCAGGACCACATGTAACTGCCTGAATCTAACACCAAACTAACATTGCTAAACTGTGTTAATGTAAAGTGATAATTCTGGCAAAACAGTGCGCCAGAATTTAGGCGCAACTACTACACTTAGGCGCACAAAAGTGATAAATGTGGCCCATAGATCACTAAATAATCAATTACAGGGATATTCCAGGACAGGCAGAGGGTAAAGACTCTAAATGAAATCTACCACCAGGATAAAGGAATGTAAACCCAGCACTGACCTACTTTTGTGCGCCCCCTCTGGTGGGATCTGCTTTTATTTTAGATTCTTATGTCCTTTTTTAAGAGAAAGAGGCTTTAGTAATTATGCAAATGAGCCTCAAGGGCTTTCATTCCTATAGATCCTGGAGCCC
The DNA here is from genome assembly GCF_040894005.1 of Engystomops pustulosus. Taxonomy (NCBI): domain Eukaryota; kingdom Metazoa; phylum Chordata; class Amphibia; order Anura; family Leptodactylidae; genus Engystomops; species Engystomops pustulosus. The sequence goes on along the minus strand of NC_092412.1, from coordinate 252,906,344 downwards.
CTCTTTTTTTTTTTTTTTTGTAAAAACAAGGGCATAAGGAGCTAAAAGAAGAGCAAATTCTGTCAAATGCGGCACACACCAGTATGTCAGTGCTTGGTTTACAATCCTTCATCCTGGTGGTAGATGTTCCTTTAAAGGAAACCTACCACCAGGGATCTACCTGACAAGGTAGATATGAAGGTAGGTTCCTTCTGTCAAGCTGATCCCCGTACTGTATGTGGCTAATATGAGAGTTTAGCCGAACTTAAGAAAAATCTTATATTCATGCAAATTATTGGGCGTGGCTCCTTGGGTGTGGAGTAGCTGCGCTGTGGAGTGGGAGTAGCTCCATGACCTGTAGCTGCGGCCAATCCCGTCTATCGGCTCCTCCCCCGCTGCTCTGATAATCTGCATAATAATAAGTTACGGTTTGGCTAAACTCTAATATTAGCTGCATACAGTATTGGGGGGGAGATCCATAGTAGGAACCTCCCATGGGACCTACCTTGTTTGGTAGATCCCTGACGGTATGTATCCTTTAACCCCTTCACGCACTATGTACTCCTGCTGCGTCCTGGTGCTGTGGGGAGTGTATGGTGAGGGCTCCCGGGCCGGGCTCTCCCTATACACAGCGGGGGCCGCCTGTCACTGCCGGGGTTGGGGAACAGAGAAATTCATGTTAGGTGACACAGGTCCCTGCACCAAAGTGTGGAAAGGTTATTGCACCGAGAGGGGGGTAAAAAACAGAAAGGAGCTGAGTCCTGTAAGGGGTTAATATTATTATTAATAATAAATATCTCTGGCAGATCAGACATGACTTTCCTGAAGAAATCCCTTTTCCTTGTACTTTTCCTTGGATTGGTCTCCCTTTCCATCGGTGAAGAAGAAGAGTAAGTGCTCATAGTATATAATGACACAAGTACTTAGAGGGATGTATATATATATATGTGTGTATGTATGTGTGTATATGTGTGTATGTATGTGTGTATATGTGTATGTATATATATAAGTGTGTGTATATGTGTGTATGTATGTGTGTATATGTGTATGTATATATATAAGTGTGTGTATATGTGTATGTATATATATAAGTTTGTGTATATGTATGTATGTGTGTATATGTGTATGTATATATATAAGTGTGTGTATATGTGTATGTATATATATAAGTGTGTGTATATGTATGTATGTGTGTATATGTGTATGTATATATATAAGTGTGTGTATATGTGTATGTATATATATAAGTGTGTGTATATGTATGTATGTGTGTATATGTGTATGTATATATATAAGTGTGTGTATATGTGTATGTATATATATAAGTGTGTGTATATGTGTGTATGTATGTGTGAATATGTGTATGTATATATATAAGTGTGTGTATATGTGTATGTATATATATAAGTGTGTGTATATGTATGTGTGTATATGTGTATGTATATATATAAGTGTGTGTATATGTGTATGTATATATATAAGTGTGTGTATATGTATGTATGTGTGTATATGTGTATGTATATATATAAGTGTGTGTATATGTGTATGTATATATATAAGTGTGTGTATATGTATGTGTGTATGTGTGTATATGTGTATGTATATATATAAGTGTGTGTATATGTATGTTTTTATGTATGTGTGTGTATATGTATGTGTGAGGAAATATATTAAGTAAAATGATAGATAAATAGAGAAAGATAGATACACATATGGATAAATCAATAGACACACATTCAGAAAGCTTTACATAAAGAAGATAGATGGATAGATAGATAGATAGATATGAGATAGATAGATAGATAGATAGATAGATAGATAGATAGGAGATAGGAGATAGATAGGAGATAGATAGATAGATAGATAGATAGATAGATAGATAGATAGGAGATAGATATGAGATAGATAGATAGATAGATAGGAGATAGATAGGAGATAGATAGATAGGAGATAGATAGATAGGAGATAGATAGATAGATAGATAGATAGATAGATAGATAGATAGATAGATAGATAGGAGATAGATAGATAGATAGATAGATAGATAGATATGAGATAGATATATAGGAGATATGAGATAGATAGATAGATAGGAGATAGATAGATAGATAGATCGATAGATAGATAGATAGATAGATATGAGATAGATAGATAGATAGATAGATAGATAGATATATAGGAGATATGAGATAGATAGATAGATAGATAGATAGATAGATAGATAGATAGATATGAGATAGATATGAGATAGATAGATAGATAGATAGATAGATAGATAGATATGAGATAGATAGATAGGAGATAGATAGATAGATAGATAGATAGATAGATAGGAGATAGATAGATAGATAGATAGGAGATAGATAGATAGATAGATAGATAGATAGATAGATAGATAGATAGATAGATAGATAGATAGGAGATAGATAGATAGGAGATAGATAGATAGATAGATAGGAGATAGATAGATAGATAGGAGATAGATAGATAGATAGATAGATAGATATGAGATAGATAGATAGATAGATAGATAGATAGATAGATAGATAGGAGATAGATATGAGATAGATAGATAGAAAGATATGAGATAGATAGATAGATATGAGATAGATAGATAGATAGATAGATAGATATGAGATAGATAGATAGATAGATAGATAGGAGATAGATAGGAGATAGATAGATATGAGATAGATAGATAGATATGAGATAGATATGTGATAGATAGATAATACTACACATGAGGAGGTTTCTATGAAGTTGATACTTCTCTGCTGTATCTGTTGTGACTCTGTCTCTGACTTGACGCCTCTTACCTGTTTGTATTGTTTCATCATTATGTCCGTGTTTTGCACTTTGGCGTAGGAAGGGGCTATCTTCTAGTTGTCCTGTACCAGCCAGTGTACACGAGGCAAACTGGTAGAGCCTTTGGTGGGGTCAGTGTCGGGGCTCATTGTCTTCTGTGTTCCTGTATCTGCTCCCTGCATTACAGAGACACAATTACTATAATGTATCATTACCTTTATGTCACCTTGTTACACAGGAAAAGAGAGGAAGAAGACGACGATGAAGAAGAATATGACGAGGAGAAGAGAGGAGATGAAAAATATGCAGAACGTGCCTTATCAGACATTGGGTGGAGCCAATAACTCTAAGCAAACACAAACCTAATGCATAAGGATTAGTTATGCCCTAAACATAATAAAGCAGATATAACTGACTCCATGTTCTGTCTTCTTTACATACAATTCATCTCCTGCATCCGATTCTGGAGGAAACTTGTAATATTTTACACTTTCATCCTGATCACATCATCAGGAATAATGACGGACGTCTGTTCTGTCTCTGAAAGGCGTCCGACTTACCCCATAGCCCAAAATAAGCAGCAGTGAGATAGAAAGGAAAACTTAAAGGTTTATTCTCGTCTGGGCAATCACATTTAATTTATATCATCTGCCACATATATGTATACATTTATTCAATTCCATGATTTTTTAATGAGATAATCTCCCATAAATGTAGCCAAATTTTCTCAAGATAGCTGTCTTTGGATATGACCACCTTCACACTCAGCAGTGACCACACATGAGCTATTGAGGCCTGGCAGATCAGCTGGATTCAGCGATAACAGGACGGCTGTGGGACATGCAGACACTGCCTGACATTTCATGTGCAAAAATGATTTGTCTCTTTGTGCAATCACTCCAGCAGTGGTCGTATCCAAGGACAACAATCTCATTTCTGAGGGACAATTTGACTACATTTAATATTAATACAGAAATAAGGAAATTACTGCGTCCAACAATATACATGGGACCATATTCAGGGATTGTCTCATATGGGACTTGGTAACTGGTGATAATTTTGGCAGGAAACACCAAGGGACATGGAATTTATTGTCCTCACAAACACAAAACATGGAGAGGTCTTACATAATTATCATGTGATCTCCTGGTCCTGGGGAATTTCCCTTCCGGCAGGATTCAGGGATAGAAGAACATCTGGGATCTGGATTTTGGTTCCATCCAGTGGGAAAAGACCATCTATGACCATATTGTCCCTATCCGGTGTCTAATATATCCCTGACCCCAGGTATTTGATCAGGTGATCGCCTTTTTTTTTTTTTATTATTTTTTTTTTATTTTATTTTATCAAAATACAAGGTATCAAACCAATACAAAAGAGTAAAAATACATCACATGTATCCATACAATACAACCACAACCACAAGCTTAATACATTGAAAATCTCATGGCCAGCCTGAATGGCTTAGCTCTCATGTGGCAATTTAATCGCCTACCAAATACAGTGCACGCATATAAGCCCCAAGGGCAGAATAACCAGCTTATTACGGATACTCTTGTGATCGATTTTTGACCAAAAAATTAAGTTGCGGTCTACATTAAATTCCCAAATCCATTAATACACCACCCCCCCCCACCCCCATCCCTTCCACCGAACCCCTCTTCTACCCCAACTCCCCCACAAGGGATGTCTCTCTTTACCATCCACCATTCCGTGCTCCCAACATCATTTTCTCCTCTCTACAGAACTTAGAATTTATCCAAGGCTCCCAGACTGATCTTATTTTTTCGATACCAGGTTCCCCACACATAGCTTTTGCAAACCCGTCTGCTAGAATAGTGTTATTAACAATTCTCTGCCACATTCCTATTGTAGGGGTATCTTTAGCCATCCATTTTCTGATTATACAAAATCTAGCTGCGAATAGTAGTTTCGTAACCGCGTATTGTTTATCTGTCTCGCAGCTACCCTCCTCCATTATACCCAAGACACATGTATGTAGTGAGTCCTGAATCATAACATCAAAAGTCCTCCCTATCACTGCCAGAACTTCCCCCCAGAATCTCCTGATCCTGGGGCAAAACCACAGCAGATGTATATCATCCGCCTTTTCTAGACAACATCTTTTACAACCATATACCCTGGGTCCAAATCCTGATAGCACTTTTGGTGTGTAATAGATACGATTTAAAATGAATAGTTGAGCTACCCGATGGGAAGGAATGGTGAGGACCTTTTTCACATCCCTAAACACCTTTTTCCAATCTGTTTCCTCAAACAAATCCACCTCTCCCGTCCATTTATTAATTATTCTCGTCGAGTTATTACTATTCTCTTTCACAGGCCATATTCTTATTATCTTGTTACTTTTAAATTTGATACCAACCGATCCCCGCAAAAAGTCGAGAAGTGGGTGTAGCTCCTTGTGTACCATCACTGGTTTATCCAGCGTATTCCACCAATTCCTAATCTGTACATAAGTATAGTACCCAGAGGAGCAGCTCACCCCAAATTCCGTCCGTAATTGCTGAAAGGATTTGAGGGCACCATTATCCACCAGTTGCTCAATGTACCTTATATTACATTCCACCCAGGGTTTAGCATATGTCTCTGGAACATTCCACTTCCTATTACCCCATATAGGGGAGATAGATAAAATTCCTGAGCTATTGGTTTGGGACTTTAGCTCTTTCCAGATTTCAAGCATGAGCTGTAGTGTGGGCCGGGAGGTATCTTTAGTTGGGGTTCTCCATATTTCTGTCTCGAGGATTTCTAGTACAGTATACCCAAAAGTCTTTAGTTGAGGACTACACACACTCGCCAGAGGGGACCTGTCCCAGACTGCCATATATTTAGCCTGAGATATGACAAAATACCTTCTTGGGTCCGGAATTCCAAATCCCCCCCTCTCATAGGGTTGCTGCAAGATCTCCATCTTAAGCCGAGGCTGTTTACCCCGCCAAACCAATTCAGCAAACAGGCTTTCGATTATTTTAAATATCTTTTGGGGAACCATAATTGGAGATGCCGCCAGGGCATATAACAACTTGGGGAGTATAAACATCTTAATTACAGCAACTCTGCCCAGCATGTTTAGTGGCAGCTTTTTCCATATTTGCACCTTCTTTCTTATTTCCGATATCAACGGTAGGATATTTTTTTCGACATATTCTAAGATATTATTTGAAATATTGATACCAAGATATTTTACAGCACTTCCCTTCATGATGGTTATAAGACCTCGGGGGGCAACTACATTTATTTCATCCAAGGGCAGCCAGGCCGACTTGTGCCAATTAATACAGAGGCCAGAGATCCTTCCAAATTCCCCAAAGACCTCGAATATCCTGGGCATCGCCTCTTGGTTACCTAAGTATAGTAAAACATCGTCAGCGTAGAGTGATATCTTCTCGTGAGCACCTCCCTGCTTGAATCCCACTATATCCTGATCTCGTCTTATTCTACACGCCAAAGGCTCCATGGCAATGGCGAACAGAAGAGGAGACAGAGGACACCCCTGTCGGGTCCCTCTACTCAGTTTAAAGGACCTTGAAACAGTTCCATTAATCAGGACTCTCGCTGACGGATCAGTATATAGGAGTCTCACCCAGGAGATAAATCTCTGCCCAAAACCCATCGTGTCCAACGTGTACCATAAAAATTTCCATTCCAGGGTATCAAAAGACCTTGAGGCGTCCAGTAACAGCAGGGATCGCTGCCCCGGATTAGACGGCACAATCTGCATGTTAAGGAAGAGTCTACGGAGGTTATCCAGCGTAGATCCGCCTGGCATAAAGCCATTTTGGTCTAAGTGTACCACCTCTCTTATCACCTTTTTTAATCTTTCAGCTAACACTTTTGCAAGTAATTTATTATCAACGTTAATAAGCGAGATAGGCCGGTAGGCGTCCACCTTACGGGGATCCTTATCCGGCTTAGGTATTAATATAATTAATGCCTCTTTCAATGAGGCTGGCAAGTACCCGTTAGCAAGTGAGAAGTTCCAGGTCTCAATCAGATGCCCTATTAGCTCTTCCCTGTGCATGCTATAGAATTCGTAAGTTATGCCATCCAACCCGGGGAGCTACCCCCAGCCGCCCGGCCCAATGCCTGTAAAACCTCTTCTACCACAATATCTTTATCGAGCGCATCCTTCACTGTCTCTGATAGCTGCGGAATATGTCCTTCTCCCAAAAATACCATTATTTCCTCTGGTGAGGGTGAATTACAAGAGGTATAAAGTTCCTCATAATAACTTGTAAAGGTTTCCAAGATCACTTCCGGTTTAACCGTGTACCCACCTCCTTGTGTTTCAATGCAATAAATGTGTGCTTTTCCCTATTATCTCTAATTAGATTAGCCAACATCTTCCCAGAGGCATTTGCCTGCAAGCCTTTTTTTCTGGCCTGGACGGCAGTTTTCCTATCTGCCTGATTTTTTAGCAACTCAGTATAACATAGGCTGGATTCCTCCCAGACCTGTCTATTTGCTTCTGTAGGATCTCTGAGAAATGTCTCTTCCCTTTCCTTAATTCTAACTTCTAATTCCTGCAATCCCCTATTCAACTGCTTCTTATACCAACATAATTGTGCTTTATATTCCCCCCTAACAACTGCTTTAAGTGTGTCCCACACTATATCCTTTCCCGCCGAGTCCTTATTACTTAAAAGAAAAACTTCCAACCTATTTATAAACCTATCCTGCCTTCCTAATACGGCTAACCATATGGGTGAAATTCTAATTACATTTGATGTGTTATATACTCCCAACTTCAGGGAGATTATCAAAAGTGTGTGATCCGACACTCCCCTAAGGCCCAAAGTGATTTTATCAACTAATTTTAAGGCCTTACTATTAGTTAAGGCCATATCTAGCCGAGAAAACGCCTGATGTGACGCCGAGTAACACGTGAATTCCCTTTTTGCCGGATTCAGAATACGCCAAGTGTCGTGCCATTTAAAATCATTAACTAATTTAAAAAGTGAGGTGTTTTTATGGGAAGAAACCTTACCGTGTTTTATTTGTAGAGTGTCAACCTGAGGGTCCATGACCGTATTAAGGTCACCTATCAATAATATGTGAGGGTTCTCTATAGTGGAACAGAAGGTGTAAAACTGTATAATCACCTCCGAAGAGAAGGGCGGTGGTAGATACATATTTGCAATTGCCCACATCTTCCCTTCCATCATTCCTGCTAGAAATATAAACCTACCTTCAGGGTCTATTTTGACCCTTTCCTCCGTAAAACAATACCTACGATGTATTAAAATGGACACCCCCCTAGAGTAAGAGGACCCATATGAATGGAATGTTTTCCCTATCCAGGGTTTTTTCAGCACGTCACTTTTTTCCCTCACTAAGTGTGTCTCCTGGAGAGCAATCAAATCAGGTCGATGCCTATTAATTAGGTCGAATACTGCTACTCTCTTGGTTGGGGACCCCAGTCCTCTAACATTCCAGGACAATACTTTCATATACCTGTATTCTTAAGATCCTTAACTACCATTGGTGAGAAGGTTTTTACTAATTCCCCCAGTCATCCCAAGATTAATCGGGATTAGCGTCACTAAGGCAAAGGGTCGCCACCAACCAAACAACTGAGCCCACGAAGGGGAGGCGAGAGAGACTGAAGAAAAAAAAAAAAAAAAGGGAAAAAAAGAAAAAGAGAAATGAAACGACCCCCCCCCCCATGTCCCCCTCCCCCCTGCCATATGGTCAGTCCCTTGGCCCAGAGGAGATACCCTCTAAGTCGCAGTCCCAACCTCTCACCTAAGCATTCCCCCACCCCGCACCCCCCCAAAGCCGCGCCCCTGTATGCCCGAGCAACTTCCCAGCTAACATATTTAATGTACAGAGCTGTTCAACCATTCCAATACATCATTAGGGTCATCAAAAAACAACGTTTTCTCTTTCCATATCACCCGCAACCGGGCCGGAAATAGCATAGAATACTGAATTTCCTTCAAACGCAACTTATTTTTGACTTAAAAAAAACACTTCCTTTTCTTTTGAGTGTCCACAGCATAATCTGGAAAGACCTTGATTAAGCGACCTTCATATTCTACTTTCCCAATTTGTCTCATTTTCCTTAAGATCAAGTCCCTGTCCTTAGACATGACTAGTTTTATCAACATTGTACGAGGTGTCCCACCCGGGATAGGAGGTCTGCTAGGGACCCTATGGGCTCTCTCTATAAATGAGGGAAGAGATGGAAAGTCTTCTCCGAGAGTTCCCACCAGCCACTCCTGCATGAATTTAATTGGGTTCTCCCCTTCTACCCGTTCGGGAAAACCTATACACCTCAAATTTGACCTGCGTGATCTATTCTCAAGATCCACGATTTTCTTCCTCTGGTCTTCGAGCAGTCCTTTGACCGCTTTCATCTCCCCCTGCAGTTTAACCACTCCATCTTCCAACCCTGACGTTCTTGTCTCAACCACGTCTAGCCGTTCTCCCTGTTTATGGATACTGGAGCTTAATAGTCCCATTCTTTAAATTGGCCAACCTCCACAGATAAAGTTTTAATAGCAATGTTATACTGCATAACAGCTTCAAAAATCTCAGTCAAAGTGGGTACAATTCCCCCCTTGATCACAGGATGTTGCGGCCCTTCTATTCCATCTACCTTCTCTCTCGCTCCCCCTTCAGTAGTTAACTCCTGATCTTCCAAACTTTGATCTACTGTATGAGGATCAGGGGGGCTCCCACCCGGTGACAAGCCCTCCATCTCAACGGAGGATTCCATCTGGGAAGGTTCCCCCGAATAGTCCCGCCCTTCAGGCCTCGTTTCTAACCCAGATGTTTTTGGGGAGCTACATATTTATCTAGCTTCTTTCTAGCATTGTCACGTACCTTTTCCACAATTTTTTTTATTGTTAGGTGTTTTACTTGGTGAGGGGGTGGGTGTCACACTTAGCCCCTTTTTTTTTTGTTCCTGGCCTAGTCATCTTAGACGTTATTCCCCCAAAATCCAGTCTCAAAAAACTGGACTTGAGCGGAAAGGCCCTGTTGGGTCAATATTCAATTAACAACTGTTAGTATAACGTTGATAGGAGGTTTTTCCCCCCAAAGGCCTATACAGGCTTAAACCACAGAACACATGTAAAACATCCAAACGTTTCAATAGTAAACAGTGTCAAATTCGTGGTGATCAGCAGTGTCAATTTTTGTACCAAAAAAAAAAAAAAAAGGGTCCGTTCTTGTGAAAGAGGCACTCCTGTAGAGGGGGCTTACACCCTACCAAGTAGTCCCTACTTCACGCAACCAAAGGCACCCACAAGTCGCTCTATAGTATCTTCTACAAGGCCGCTTGACCCATCCTGAGGAGGGACTGTACTGACTTTATTCAGGGAAGTATCAGGATACTGAAAGCCAGCAGAAAGGATAGTCTGTCCCAAAAGAACCACGGTAGTAAGCCGTTAATTGAGCATCAAGTCCCAAACCTTTGCTTGGGGATGTTAGTGTTGTACACAAACAATGATTTAGGCGGATATTGCTAATCCACGTACACTGTAGCAAGGGATTACAGGTCAAACCTGGTCTCTATATAGATTTCTATGTGGGTACATAACCAAAATTGAGGGGAGGTACCGTATATACTCGAGTATAAGCCGACCCGAGTATAAGCAGACCCGAGTATTAGCCGACCCGAGTATAAGCCGACCCGAGTATAAGCCGAGGCCCCTAATTTTACCACAAAATACTGGGAAAACCTATTGACTCGAGTATAAGCCGAGGGTGGGAAATGCATTGGTCACAGCCTCCCCAGTATATAGCCAGCCAGCCCCTGCCCCAGTGTATATAGCCAGCCAGCCCCTGCCCCAGTGTATATAGCCTGCCAGCCCCTGCCCCAGTGTATATAGCCTGCCAGCCCCTGCCCCAGTGTATATAGCCTGCCAGCCCCTGCCCCAGTGTATATAGCCTGCCAGCCCCTGCCCCAGTGTATATAGCCTGACAGCCCCTGCCCCAGTGTATATAGCCTGCCAGCCCCTGCCGGACAGATCGCACAGAAGATATACAGGGGTCGCCGGAAAGGTGAGTTTAGATATATTTATTTTTTTGACTCGAGTATAAGCCGAATTTGGGGTTTTCAGCACATTTTTTGTGCTGAAAAACTAGGCTTATACTCGAGTATATAAGGTATATTCTTTTTTAGTGCAGAAGTCCAGCAGAGTGTTGACAACCGACAGGTCAAGGTGACTGACTGACACAGGCCACGGAAAGTTAGCAGTTAGTAAAGCATCTAGTCCCGAGTCCGTGCATGCAGGTGTTAGTAGTACATTCAAACTGTAGTGGGCAAAGGCTGCTAGACCATATATACTTTTATACAACCTATTTTTCAACCCTTAGAACCGGGGGGGGTTGAGAAAGCCAACATAGACAGCAAATGACATCGTAAATAGTAAAAAATTGAAAATTTTATTGAATACAAAATATAACATACTGGTTAAAAATGAGCCCCACTACAAAAGGGGGGACACAAGCAAGAGTTGCATCACAGGCAACAGGGATGTCAGCGGTGGGCGGCGCGTGCGCATAATAAATTAATATATTAATAATATATTATGCGCACGTCCGCCGCAAAGCGCACGCGCCGCCCACCGCTGACATCCCGCGATGGTTGGTCACGTGACCTCTAAACTCATTCTGCGACTGTATGACGTCGGTAAAGCGCCCGATCACATGATCAATACTCTGATCCACTATTGGCTCTTGGATTCTTTTTAACTTGGCTCATTGCCCTGTTGATCACACCCCCAGACGAAGGCTGTTCCTCAGCCGAAACGCGCGTCGGGGTTGCTGCTATCTCGACGATTTCAATATGGGTAAGCTTGATACAGTAGTATGTATGCCTTAATTACAGGTTAGGTGACTTATCACCTTTCATGCTTCCCAACGTCACTATTGCATATTTGTATAAGGCCACGGATGCCCATACATGTTTTTCACATATGGATGTATTGATCTGTTGCCTGTGATGCAACTCTTGCTTGTGTCCCCCCTTTTGTAGTGGGGCTCATTTTTAACCAGTACGTTATATTTTGTATTCAATAAAATTTACAATTTTTTACTATTTACGATGTCATTTGCTGTCTATGTTGGTTTTCTCACCCCCCGGTTCTGAGGGTTGAAAAATAGGTTGTATTTATGCGCTCCAACAAGCTTCATGGAGTATAATTACGATAGGGAAGTATGACCAGTATATTGTGATTGATGTATTACACTATTATAACTCCTTTTCTTTCCCTATTTGTGTATGTTCAATTTTGGTTCACATATATACTTTTAGTAAAGCATCAAGTACCGAGTCCATGCAAAGCAGATGTTAGTAGAAAAAGCTGCCGGTCCAAGTACCCTGTGCCTATATATTCAAAGTCAGTCAGCAGCGTGTCAAGGGACTTACGACACCATGATTTATAAGCCTCACTGAACAATCAATTAGATTATCATACGACCTGCTCATGAGCTCCGGTAGACAGCCGAAGCCGAAGCCGAACAAAATCCCATGAAGGGCCGGAGAGTCCAATGCAGCGGAGTTTAAAGACCCACCGACCACCTATCACGGACGTCAGCGGCCCTCTCCTCACGCCGCACGAGCAACTGCGGTTTCCTCGTTTCAGGAAGATATCCAATGGAGTATACCACCAGCTTATCACTTGTACCGGATGAGGCCGTTAGATCTTCACCTGTCGTCAGTATTACTTACAGAAGCAGACATCGCAGGTAACGTATGCCTCGTGGCTTCACAGGCAGCGGGAGACCCTCAGCATCGCGTGGCAGCCGACAATCGGGAGGTAAGTGAGAAGCATCTCCCCGCAGACAGGCATCACCCGCGGCGCGACTCCGTGGAGCGTGGGGCGGCGGGCCGACGTGACATCACATCCGCTCACATGCTCCTCCCTGCCAGGTGATCGCCTTTTTAACCATTCGCCTATTGTGAGCGGCTGTATATAAGCGCCGGCTCTTTAACCCTTTGACGCTCCCTCCATGTTATATAACAGGCTGTAAGTTGGATCCTGCAGCACATACATGGACATGGAGATCTCCTGCACTGACAGCGTCTTCTACATGACCTCATCCCTCAGGACTTGCTGAGATCAGGAGAGAAGGGACCACAGGACGTCCCCAGGATGTTCACACCATGAGGAACAAATTACGGGGCTCATAGGAAAGATTGTTATAAAAATGTCCCTGCTGAAGTTCCGTTATTCTTCTGGCTGTCGGATGGTTTGTCTGTCAGGGAAGGAGAATGATGGGAGCGTCCAGCGCGGCAGGGACTGCGCACACACTGACACCGGCAGCAAACGTTCCAAACTATTATGCAAATGATATTTATCTCTGATTTTTCCTAAATGGTCGCTACAAATGACAGTCAGGATAATAAACGTCAACAAAGAACTGAAAATACTCATTTACAGCATTAAGGGGTCACATCCACTGACATCACAAGGTATTTCACTCCAAATCACCCTGACAGGACAAGTTACATGTAACACAGGACCTTCTGTGATATCACCTGCACATTTCATTGAACTTGTGAGCTTTTGGAGAGTTTCTACTTGAAATTATTGGCATGATGTCAGAATCATCTCCCAGAGCTGCTGTTTTGATGTGAACAGCCTCCCCCCTCATAGATCTTTTGCTTGATGATCCTCCAAAGATTCTCTATAGGTTTGAGGTCAGGGGAAGATGGTGGCCACACAATGAGATTCCCTCCTGTTATGGTATCTGCCGCATGAGATGGTACATTGTCCTGCATGAGATGGAGCATTGTCCTGCATGAGATGGAGCATTGTCCTGCATGAGATGGAGCATTGTCCTGCATGAGATGGTGCATTGTCCTGCATGAGATGGAGCATTGTCCTGCATGAGATGGAGCATTGTCCTGCATGAGATGGTGCATTGTCCTGCATGAGATGGAGCATTGTCCTGCAGGAGGTGAAGCATTGTCCTGCATGAGGTGGGGCATTGTCCTGCATGAGATGGAGCATTGTCCTGCATGAGATGGTGCATTGTCCTGCATGAGATGGAGCATTGTCCTGCATGAGATGGAGCATTGTCCTGCATGAGATGGTGCATTGTCCTGCATGAGGCGGTGCATTGTCCTGCATGAGGCGGTGCATTGTCCTGCATGAGATGGAGCATTGTCCTGCATGAGATGGAGCATTGTCCTGCATGAGATGGAGCATTGTCCTGCATGAGATGGTGCATTGTCCTGCATGAGATGGTGCATTGTCCTGCATGAGATGGAGCATTGTCCTGCATGAGATGGAGCATTGTCCTGCATGAGATGGAGCATTGTCCTGCATGAGATGGAGCATTGTCCTGCATGAGATGGAACACTGTCCTGCATGAGATGGAGCATTGTCCTGCATGAGATGGAGCACTGTCCTGCATGAGATGGAGCATTGTCCTGCATGAGATGGAGTATTGTCCTGCATGAGATGGGGCATTGTCCTGCATGAGGTGGTGCATTGTCCTGCATGAGGTGGTGCATTGTCCTGCATGAGATGGAGCACTGTCCTGCATGAGATGGAGTATTGTCCTGCATGAGATGGGGCATTGTCCTGCATGAGGTGGTGCATTGTCCTGCATCAGATGGTGCATTGTTCTACATGAGATGGAGCATTGTCCTGCATGAGATAAAGCATTGTCCTGCATGAGATGGAGCATTGTCCTGCATGAGATGGAGCATTGACCTGCATGAGATGGAGCACTGTCCTGCATGAGATGGGGCATTGTCCTGCATGAGGTGGTGCATTGTCCTGCATCAGATGGTGCATTGTCCTGCATGAGATGGAGCATTGTCCTGCATGAGATAAAGCATTGTCCTGCATGAGATGGAGCATTGTCCTGTATGAGATGGTGCATTGTCCTGCATGAGATGAAGCATTGTCCTGCATGAGATGGTATATTGTCCTGCAGGAGATGGAGCACTGTCCAGCATGAGATGGAGCATTGTCCTGCGTGAGGTGGTACATTGTCCTGCATGAGGTGGTACATTGTCCTGCATGAGATGGAGCATTGTCCTGCATGAGATGGAGCACTGTCCTGCATGAGATGGGGCATTGTCCTGCATGAGGTGGTGCATTGTCCTGCATCAGATCGTGCATTGTCCTGCATGAGATGGAGCATTGTCCTGCATGAGATGGAGCATTGTCCTGCATGAGATGGAGCATTGTCCTGCATGAGATGGAGTATTGTCCTGCATGAGATGGGGCATTGTCCTGCATGAGGTGGTGCATTGTCCTGCATGAGGTGGTGCATTGTCCTGCATGAGATGGAGCACTGTCCTGCATGAGATGGAGTATTGTCCTGCATGAGATGGGGCATTGTCCTGCATGAGGTGGTGCATTGTCCTGCATCAGATGGTGCATTGTTCTACATGAGATGGAGCATTGTCCTGCATGAGATAAAGCATTGTACTGCATGAGATGGAGCATTGTCCTGCATGAGATGGAGCATTGTCCTGCATGAGATGGAGCACTGTCCTGCATGAGATGGGGCATTGTCCTGCATGAGGTGGTGCATTGTCCTGCATCAGATGGTGCATTGTCCTGCATGAGATGGAGCATTGTCCTGCATGAGATAAAGCATTGTCCTGCATGAGATGGAGCATTGTCCTGTATGAGATGGTGCATTGTCCTGCATGAGATGAAGCATTGTCCTGCATGAGATGGTATATTGTCCTGCAGGAGATGGAGCACTGTCCAGCATGAGATGGAGCATTGTCCTGCGTGAGGTGGTACATTGTCCTGCATGAGGTGGTACATTGTCCTGCATGAGATGGAGCATTGTCCTGCATGAGATGGAGCACTGTCCTGCATGAGATGGGGCATTGTCCTGCATGAGGTGGTGCATTGTCCTGCATCAGATCGTGCATTGTCCTGCATGAGATGGAGCATTGTCCTGCATGAGATGGAGCATTGTCCTGCATGAGATGGAGCATTGTCCTGTATGAGATGGAGCATTGTCCTGCATGAGATGGAGCATTGTCCTGCATGAGATGGAGCATTGTCCTGCATGAGATGGTGCATTGTCCTGTATGAGATGGTATATTGTCTTGCATGAGATGGAGCACTGTCCTGCATGAGATGGTATATTGTCTTGCATGAGATGGGGCATTGTCCTGCATGAGGCGGTGCATTGTCCTGCATGAGGCGGTGCATTGTCCTGCATGAGATTGAGCATTGTCCTGCATGAGATGGAGCATTGTCCTGCATGAGATTGAGCATTGTCCTGCATGAGATGGTGCATTGTCCTGCATGAGGCGGTGCATTGTCCTGCATGAGATGAAGCATTGTCCTGCATGAGATGGTGCATTGTCCTGCATGAGATGGAGCAGTGTCCTGCATGAGGTGGTGCAATGTCCTGCATGAGATTGAGCATTGTCCTGCATGAGATGAAGCATTGTCCTGCATGAGATGAAGCATTGTCCTGCATGAGATGAAGCATTGTCCTGCATGAGATGGAGCATTGTCCTGCATGAGATGGAGCATTGTCCTGCATGAGATGGAGCATTGTCCTGCAGGAGATGAAGCATTGTCCTGCATGAGATTGAGCATTGTCCTGCATGAGATTGAGCATTGTCCTGCATGAGATGAAGCATTGTCCTGCATGAGATTCAGCATTGTCCTGCATGAGATGAAGCATTGTCCTGCATGAGATTGAGCACTGTCCTGCATGAGATGGAGCATTGTCCTGCATAAGATGGAGCATTGTCCTGTATGAGATGGTGCATTGTCCTGCATGAGATGGTGCATTGTCCTGCATGAGATGGAGCATTATTCTGCATGAGGTGGGGCATTGTCCTGCATGAGGTGTTGCATTGTCCTGCATGAGATGGTGCATTGTCCTGCATGAGATAGAGCATTGTCCTGCATGAGATGGGGCATTGTCCTGCAGGAGGTGGTGCATTGTTCTGCAAGAGGTGGGGCATTGTCCTGCATGAGATGGTGCATTGTCCTGCAGGAGGTGGTGCATTGTTCTGCATGAGGTGGTGCATTGTCCTGCATGAGGTGGTGCATTGTCCTGCATGAGATGGAGCATTGTCCTACATGAGATGGTGCATTGTCCTGCATGAGATGGAGCATTGTCCTGCATGAGATGGAGCATTGTCCTGCATGAGATGGAGCATTGTCCTGCATGAGATGGGGCATTGTCCTGCATGAGGTGGTGCATTGTTCTGCATGAGGTGGGGCATTGTCCTGCATGAGGTGGAGCATTGTCCTGCATGAGATGGGGCATTGTCCTGCATGAGATGGAGCATTGTCCTGTATGAGATGGTGCATGGTCATCCATGAGATGGAGCACTGTCCTGCATGAGATGGAGCATTGTCCTGCATGAGATGGGGCATTGTCCTGCATGAGGTGGTGCATTGTTCTGCATGAGGTGGGGCATTGTCCTGCATGAGGTGGTGCATTGTCCTGCATGAGATGGAGCATTGTCCTGCATGAGATGGGGCATTGTCCTGCATGAGGTGGTGCATTGTCCTGCATGAGATGGAGCATTGTCCTGCATGAGATGGAGCACTGTCCTACATGAGATGGAGCATTGTCCTGCATGAGATGGAGCATTGTCCTGCATTAGAAGGTGCATTGTCCTGCATGAGATGATTTGCTCCTGAAGGAACAATTCTTCTTTTTGTATCAGTGAAAAAAGCGGTCAGTCACAAACTCTATATACTTTGCCAAGGTAATTTTGACACCTTCAGGGGCCTACCAGCAGCTCCCCCACCCCCCATGATTCCAGCCCAAAACATGACTCTGCCACCTTCTTGCCTTGTTTGGATATGGTGACCATCCATCAACCATCCACTACTCCATCCACTAATCCATCCATCTGGACCATTCAGGGTTGCACTCATCATTTAACAAGACTGTTTGAAAATTAGTTAATCTAAGCGATGATCTTAGTCAATATGGCGGCTTCCACGTGCTGCCGGCCTTTTAACGCCATCTGCAGTGTTAACACCCATGATTTGTGCTAGCATAGATCAGGGGTGTTACCAGTGGGTGAGCCCCCTCCATGCACCTGCAGCCGAAGTGTAACGTACCAGTCTGTCACACATCGGTAAGGGGCAAATTGATTTTACATGCCGCAATTGTACATAATAATATTGCTCTGCGGGAAGTTACTTCCTCCAGATCGCAGAACTATAACATCCAGCTGCTGGCACCAGCGCAACAACAGAGTAGGGGTCACATCAGACACTTTCCTGTAACCCCCACAATTGGGAACAAGAAGTTTAGAAATTAAAAATTAGAAAAAGTAAAAGTCTATGTAGGTGCAAAATAGGAATGTGCACCAAACTTTGCACAATCGCTCCCTGTGACTCAGGGAACGTCATAGACTCGGTTTTAGACTGAAGTTTTCATCCCCTCTTTACAAAAAAAATAAACTTATTAATCACTACCTACATGAGCCATTGTCGGCCGCTGCTGTGATAGGAAGCAGCCAATCACAGCTCACCTTCTAGCAACCAATCACAGTTCAGTTTCTTATTTGCTACATCTGAGCTCTAAGTTTTGATTGTGCAGCATCCCCCACCAGGGCCTAGCCTTTTCTTGGGGCCTGGAGACAGCCGGGGCCCAGAATACCGGAGTGGATGGTGGTTGCGGCCTAGGCATGCTGTGGTCACGGTGCTTGGTATGGGGACCGGAGGGCTGTCCCACAGCCTGGCAGCTCTCCAGCAGGTGATGTGTGCAAGAAATGATGAGGGAGAGGCTGATGTACTGGTTCTCCCTGGGGCAACCCCTGAGAGTCTGTAGTATGTGTTCCTGGGTGATGGATGGGGAGCCCTTGATGGTAATACAGCCGTATCCAGAGATCAGACGGAGGCAACGTTGTGCAAATCAACTTACAGTTCTTTATTCGAACAACAGCAGGCTAGAGATGAGCGAGCACTAAAATGCTCGGGTACTCGTTATTCGAGACGAACTTTTCCCGATGCTCGAGTGCTCGTCTCGAATAACGAATCCCATTGAAGTCAATGGGAGACTCGAGCAGTTTTCAAGGGGGACCAAGGATCTGCACAGGGAAGCTTGGCCAAACACCTGGGAACCTCAGAAAAGGATGGAAACACCACGGAAATGGACAGGAAACAGCAGGGGCAGCATGCATGGATGCCTCTGAGGCTGCTTAATCGCACCATTATGCCAAAATTATGGGCAACAGCATGGCCATGACAGAGTGACCGAATGAGGCTAGATAGCATCTAAACCATACAATAATTGACCCTGACACTATAGGGGACGGCATGCAGAGGCAGCGGCAGCAGTGGCAGGCTAGAGAGTGTCATGGCGACATACCCTAAATCAGTGATGGCGAACCTTTAAGAGACCGAGTGCCCAAACTGCAAACCAAAGCTGACGTTTCTATCGCAAGGTGCCAACACAGCAATTTAGCCCAAAAGCGCCACAATACCACTATACAAGAGACAAATAACACTTTGACATCATGAGGCCACCATTACAACCACATAAATAGCATAATTCTGGTTATAAAGACCACTATAGAAAGGCCAACATTACCAATAATAACACTATACTAGAAGCTAATATAGTGATGAATACTGTATTACTGCCTGCGGCTGTAGCTCCGTGTATGGCTGTGTACTGCGGCTGTAGCTCCATGTATGGCTGTGTACTGCGGCTGTAGCTCCATGTATGGCTGTGTACTGCGGCTGTAGCTCCATGTATGGCTGTGTACTGCGGCTGTAGCTCCATGTATGGCTGTGTACTGCGGCTGTAGCTCCATGTATGGCTGTGTACTGCGGCTGTAGCTCCATGTATGGCTGTGTACTGTGGCTGTAGCTCCGTGTATGGCTGTGTACAGCGGCTGTAGCTCCGTGTATGGCTGTGTACTGCGGCTGTAGCTCCGTGTATGGCTGTGTACTGCGGCTGTAGCTCCGTGTATGGCTGTGTACTGCGGCTGTAGCTCCGTGTATGGCTGTGTACTGCGGCTGTAGCTCCGTGTATGGCTGTGTACTGCGGCTGTAGCTCCGTGTATGGCTGTGTACTGCGGCTGTAGCTCCGTGTATGGCTGTGTACTGCGGCTGTAGCTCCATGTATGGCTGTGTACTGCGGCTGTAGCTCCATGTATGGCTGTGTACTGCGGCTGTAGCCCCGTGTATGGCTGTGTACTGCGGCTGTTGCTCTTTAAGTAAAAGTTTTATTTTCTCTGAAAATATCTTACACAACACAGGAGAAATGCTGCAGCATTGTGAGTTTAGAGGAAATACCCAGTCCCTCCAGTAGCCAGTATAGAGACAGGGACTCACCCCCACCCCACTATAGAGACAGGGCCCCCCACCTCAGTATAGACACAGGGCCTCACCCCCCACCCCAGGATAGAAATAGGGCCTCATCCCCCACCCCAGGATAGAAATAGGGCCTCATCCCCCACTCCAGGATAGAAATAGGGCCTCATCACCCACACAAGGATAGAAATAGGGCCTCACCTCCCACCCCAGGATAGAAATAGGGTCTCCCCCCCCAGGATAGAAATAGGGTCTCCCCCCCCCCCCCCACCACCACCCCAGTATAGACAGACACACACAGAGGGGCTTACCAGGTGCAGCAGCCGAAACGCGCCATCTCAAGTGCAGGCGAGGATGCGGTGACGTCACCGCCGGAGCACAGGAGCCAGGCATCGGGCGCCGGGACCCTGCGACCCCGCAGGCAGCGGGACGCCGGGGCCGCGCGGACGTCTGCGCGCCGCTAACAAGCAGGAAGCGGAATGCCGGGGCCGCGCATGAATCGGAGCGCCGGGGCCGCGCAGACAGTGGAGTGCCGGGCCGCGCAGGCATCAGAGCGCGCAGGTATGGCCGGGCTGCGCAGGTATCGCAGCGTGTCGGGCCCACTTTCATGAGACTGGGGAGATGGTACGCGTGCCTGCAGAGAGGGCTCTGCGTGCCCTCTCTGGCACGCGTGCCATAGGTTCGCCATCACTGCCCTAAATGGACTCAGGTTTCACCAAAGGAGGTGAGCAAGAAGCGCTAAAATGATTTCCTATGTGAACAAAAGGTTGACGGTATATTTAGTCGATAACACAGCATGGTGGCGACATAGTGACCAAGTTCCATAACGTATCTGGTGAAACACCCGAAAAATGAGCCTGACACAGCTCGTTTGATAAAGGGACGACATGTGGAGGCAGCCATGGAGACGACTTCCATGATTAAGAGTGACAGTATGGTGCATCCATATTGCGCTGCTATGATTGCAACTTCAGGTCTCCAGCATGGCGGCGACAGATGGGCCGAGTTCCACAATGGATCTGGTGAAACACCTGAAAATTCTGCCAGACACAGCTCGTTTGATAAGGGGATGATGTGCTGCATATCCTCTCGTGCTCCAGCGTCTGGGGTATAGAGAGTTGAAAGTTGCGCATGGAGACATTGGTGGACGCTGTGGAGGATCGTGGAGGCAAAATGGACAGGAAACAGCAGGGGCAGCATGCATGGATGCCTCTGAGGCTGCCTAATCTTGGCATGGAGCTGGCGGTCCACTGCCAGGCGAGCTTTCGCCTGTCCAAGCCCCTGTCTTTCGGCTCCTCCCCACCCAAAATGGGCCTGGGGGCCAGAAGCGTTTACTTTGAAATAATTATAATTTTCAAAGCAGGCCGGGTCGTTTGAATATTTCACCTAGGAATAATGGAATAGCATAGTGGTTCTATTTTTAATTGTTTTTTAGGAAATGGTTCCATGATTAATAGCGACAGTATGGGGCATCCATATTGCGCTGCTATGATTGCAACTTCAGGTCTCCAGCATGGCGGCGACAGATGCGCCGAGTTCCACTATGTATCTGGTGAAACACCTGAAAATTCTGCCTGACACAGCTCGTTTGATAAGGGGACGATGTATGGAGGCAGTTAACTAGTAGTAGATTAAAGGTGCTGCAGTTAAAACTATGTTAGTTGGATCTTGGGATGGAGCTGGTGCTCCGCTGCCAGGCGAGCTTTCGCCAATCCAAGCCCCTGTCTCTCGGCTCCTCCCCAAACAGCACTTCTAAGAACCTTTTGTATAAGATCAAGTGTAGTAGTGTTCTTATAATTTTGGGTTATGGCGGGTGAGGGGAATGTAAACAGATGCGCAGGAAGCACTGAAATAATATCGGTAAATTATAAAAGTTTGCCAGTATATTTTGTGGATTACACAGCAGGGTGGTGACAAAGTTAACAAGTTTGATGTGGAAGCCATGAAAACAACCCAAAATTCTGCCTGACACAGCTCGTTTGATAAGGGGACCATGTATGGAGGCAGCTATATGGACGACTTTTGGAGGCAGCTATGGCGATGACGTGTGGAGGTAGCAATGGAGACAACGTGTGGAGGCAGCTAAAAAGACGACATGTGGAGGCTGCTATGGAGACAATTTAATTTGGATAGTGCCTGTATGTGGCAGTCCAAAAAAGTTTTCAAACCAGAGGAGCAGGTAGGTGGTCCTCCAGAAAAATTAAATAGATTGAGTGCCTGTATGTGGCAGTCCCAAAAATTGCTTAAAACAGAGGACCGGGTAGGTGGCCCTCCAGAAAAATTAAATACATAGAGTACTATAGCTAGAGCCAGTTGGCCCTGGCAAAAAATAGCCAGTTTCCTCTGCTTTAGTGTACAAAGAGGAGGAGATGGAGGACAATGAGGAGGAGGATTGCATACATTATTCAGGTTGAGCTTCTTTCACCTGGTGGAGAATGGAAATCCTGAAAAATCCAGGCTTTATTCATCTTGATAAGCGTCAGCCTGTCAGCGCTGTCAGCGCTGTCAGTCGACAGGCGTGTACGCTTGTCGGTGATGATGCCACCAGCTGCACTGAAAACCCGCTCGGACAAGACGCTAGCGGCAGGGCAGGCAAGAACCTCCAAGGCGTACAGCGCCAGTTCGTGCCACATGTCCAGTTTTGAAACCCAGTAGTTGTAGGGAGCTGTGTGATCATTTAGGACGATGGTATGGTCAGCTACGTACTCCCTCACCATCTTTCTGTAAAGATCAGCCCTACTCTGCCGAGACTGGGGACAGGTGACAGTGTCTTGCTGGGGTGACATAAAGCTGGCAAAAGCCTTGTAAAGCGTACCCTTGCCAGTGCTGGACAAGCTGCCTGCTCGCCTACTCTCCCTCGCTACTTGTCCCGCAGAACTACGCACTCTGCCGCTAGCGCTGTCAGAAGGGAAATACTGTTTCAGCTTGTGCACCAGGGCCTGCTGGTATTCATGCATTCTCACACTCCTTTCCTCTCCAGGGATGAGAGTGGAAAGATTTTGCTTGTACCGTGGGTCCAGGAGAGTGAATACCCAGTAACCGGTGCTGGAATAAATTCTTTGAACGCGAGGGTCACGGGATAGGAAGGCTAGCATGAAATCTGCCATATGCGCCAGAATACCAACGCGCAAGAATTCACTCCCCTCACTGGCCTGACTCTCCATTTCCTCCTCCTCAATCTCCTCTTCTTCTGCCCATACACGCTGAACAGTGAAGGACTGTACAATGGTCCCCTCTTCTGTCTCGCCAACATTCTCCTCTTCCTCCTCATCCTCCTCCACCTCCTCCCATATGCACTGAGAAACAGACCTGAGGGTGCTTTGGCTATCAACAAGGGAATCTTCCGACTTCATGCTGACCAGAGAGTTTTTCAACAGGCCAAGCAGCGGGATGGTGAGGCTGATGATGGCGGCATCGCCACTGACCATCTGTGTTGACTCCTCAAAGTTACTCAGCACCTGACAGATATCAGACATCCACGTCCACTCCTCATTGTAGACTTGAGGAAGCTGACTGACCTGACTACCAGTTCTGGTGGAAGTTGACATCTGGCAGTCTACAATCGCTGTGCGCTGCTGGTAAACTCTGGATAACATGGTTAATGTTGAATTCCACCTCATGGGCACGTCGCACAACAGTCGGTGAGCGGGCAGTTGGAGGCGGCGCTGCGCTGCCCTGAGAGTGGCAGCATCTGTGCTGGACTTCCTGAAATGCGCACATATGCGGCGCACCTTCGTGAGCAAATCAGACAGATTGGGGTATGTCTTGAGGAAACGCTGAACTATGAGATTTAACACATGGGCCAGGCATGGCACATGTGTCAGTCTGTCGAGTTGCAGAGCCGCCACCAGGTTACGGCCGTTGTCACACACAACCATGCCTGGCTTCAGGTTCAGCGGTGCCAGCCACAGATCAGTCTGCGCCGTGATGCCCTGTAATAGCTCTTGGGCGGTGTGCCTTTTATCGCCTAGGCTCAGCAGTTTGAGCACCGCCTTCTGTCGCATAGCGACGGCACTGCTGCTGTGCCTAGAGCTACCGACTGATGGCGCCATGCCCACGGATGGTAATTCAGAGGAGGAGGTGGAGGAGGGGTGGGAGGAGGAGGAGGCATAGTAGGCCTTTGAGACCTGGACCGAGGTAGGCCCTGCAATCCTCGGCGTCGGCAGTATATGAGCAGCCCCAGGGTCAGACTCGGTCCCAGCCTCCACCAAGTAAACCCAATGTGCCGTCAGCGATATATAGTGGCCCTGCCCGGCAGCACTCGTCCACGTGTCCGTGGTCAGGTGGACCTTGTCAGAAACGGCGTTGCTCAGGGCACGGATGATGTTGTCTGACACGTGCTTGTGCAGGGCTGGGACGGCACATCGGGAAAAGTAGTGGCGGCTGGGGACCGAATACCGAGGGGCGGCCGCCGCCATGAGGTTTCGAAAGGCCTCGGTCTCTACCAGCCTATAGGGCAGCATCTCCAGGCTAAGCAGTTTGGAGATGTGGATGTTGAGGGCTTGGGCGTGTGGGTGGGTTGCACTATACTTCCTTTTGCGCTCCAGCGTGTGGGGTATGGAGAGCTGAACGCTGGTGGATGGTGTGGAGGATCGTGGAGGCGAAGATGGGGTTTTCGCACGGGAGGTGTTTGGGCCGGGGTCCTGGGCAGGGGGCTGACTAGCAGATGACACAGGGGAAGGAGCAGTGGTGTGCCCGGCCGGAGGTGAATGGGCTTGGTGCCATTGAGTGGGGTGTTTAGTATTCATATGCCTGCGCATACTGGTGGTAGTTAAGCTAGTAGTCCTCCCCTTTTCAAAGCAGTCCGTCGGTCATCCAGTGTTTCTTTAAAGAACCTCCAGACTTCTGAAAATCTAGCCCTCGCCACGGGAGCTTGACTACGGGAAACATTTGGCACTGATGCACCAGCTCTGGCCCTGCCTCTCCGTCTGGCCCCACCACTGCCTCTTCCAACCTTTTCTGCTATAGGACTCGCCTCCGTCTCAGAAGCACTGTGTTCACCCGGCCTATCAACCCAGCTTGGGTCTGTCACCTCATCATCCTCCGATCCCTCAGTCTGCTCCCCCCTCGGACTTCCTGCCATGACAACAACTTCACCACTGTCAACCGTGTCTCCTCATCGTCCGACACCTCTTTACACACTTCTTCCTCTACGTCAATAATGTCATCATCACCCACAGACTACAACCGGTGGAAAACCTGGGCATCAGAAAAGAGCTCAGCAGCAACCGGACAAGTGGTTTGTGACTGTGGGAAGGGTCCAGAAAACAGTTCCTGAGAGTATGCCGGTTCAAATGCCAAATTTTGCTGGGAGGGGGCAGACTGGGGGGGAAGGAGGCTGAGGTGCAGGAGCTGGAGGAGTGCTGATTTCGGTGACATGGGTGGACTGCGTGGAAGACTGACTGGTGGACAAATGGCTAGAAGCATTGTCCGCAATCCACGACATCACCTCTTCGCACTGTTCTGGCCTCAACAGTGCTCTACCACGAGTCCCAGTAACTTGAGACATGATAAACCTAGGGAGTGTAGCTCTGCGGCGTTCCCCTGCTCCCTCATCAGCAGGTGGTGTCTCACCCCGCCCAGGACCACGGCCTCTGACCCCTGCAGTAGTTGGACGCCCACGTCCACGCCCTCGTCCTCTACCCCTAGCCCCCGTGTTAAACATTTTCCAAATTAAAGTGTAAACTTCAATTTTTTTTTTATTTTTTTTTTTGAACAAAACGATGCTATCCTATTGCTATGGCAAGTTTCTAACCTACACTGACAGCACACAACTGGATTTTGTTCTGTGCCTGATGACTTTGAGTTATAAAAAGAAATAAACGTAAAAAAATATAAATCAGCAGACTCTGCCTAATTCAAATCAAACCCCTAATAAATATTCCCACTTCGGTGTTTGAGGTGGATATGTGTGTCACTAAGAGCTAAACACAACGGTCGCAAGTCCCCCTGCAAATTCCTCACAATATGGTACTAGCTGCACTACTAGTGCCAGCAAGCCCAGCCACAAGCAAACAAAAAAAGGGAAAATATAACGCTATTGTAGGCCTAAGAAGGGCTGTTGGGTTCTTGTAGAATCACTCCTGCCTAACACTATTCTAATAGAACACCCTAACGCTTTCCCTGACCAGCAGCAGCTCTCTCCCTAGCGGCATCCAGACACAGAATGATCCGAGCAGCGCGGGCAGGGGCTAGTCTATTCCAGGGTCACCTGATCTGGCCAGCCAACCACTGCTATCGACGTGTAAGGGTACCACGTCATGATGGGTGGAGTGCAGAGTCTCCTGGCTTGTGATTGGCTCTGTTTCTGGCCGCCAAAAATCACAATGGCGGGAGATGCCATTTTCTCAAGCTGGCGAAATACTCGTTCGAGCAACGAGCAGTTTCGAGTACGCTAATGCTCGAATGAGCATCAAGCTCGGACGAGTGTGTTCGCTCATCTCTACAGGCAACGAGCCAAACAATCTTGTACAGAGGCTGGATTGTTAGATAGTCCGGATTACTGGGAGTGATCATGGAGAGTGGACCTCAGGAGTTTGTTCACCAGCCTGGTTGCAGATGCAGGCTGGGATGTAGCTGTGTCCAATGCTGGAAGCTGCAGCTTTAATCCTAGGAGGTAGCTCTGTGTGAGACACTGAAGGTGTATCTCACACTGTCTCTGGTAACTCATTGTGACAGATTTACTTAACCGGTCCTGTCGTGATCCAGCGGCGCGTTCTCTGACAAGGATTCGGGTCTTCCGGCGATTCACTAAGGTAGTGCGCTCGATATCCACCAGGTGTCGCTGCTGCACTGAAGTCCGTCTAAGTTCGCAGGAGTTCACGATCCTATCCTGGGTGCAGGTAAGCGCGTGTCAAGCGACAATTTTTTTTTTAAATTCCGCGGTTTTGCCGAATCCGTCGGGTTTTCTGAAGGCCACGTCCCCGATTTCCGTTGCGTGAAAGCCAGTGCTGATGCGCCACAATCCGAACGTCTGCGCCAAAATCCCAGGGCAATTCAGGGAAAAACGGCGCAAATCGTAAAAATATGGGAAACCTGAGGAAAATGCGTGAATCCGACCCTTAGTAAATGACCCCCATTGTTTCTTGTACAAGATGTGCTCTCTAGTAGAGCTGGGTTCCGAGAGGTGTGCTCCTGTCTCAGGAGCTGGGGTATAAGAGCTCCTCATGAAGTGAGAGCTCAGCACTAGGAGGACTTGTCACTTCCTGTCCAGGGGTTTTGTTACACTCTGGTCAGGTGGTCTCACTCTCCAATCACACCCCAGTTACAAAGGTGGAACATCATTGGATAATAACAGTAAATTAGATTAACCCTTGCCTATCCAGGCAGTATCTACCTCTGCCTAATTACCTCTATCTAACTATATGACCCTGAAGTGAGTTGTACAGGCTCACCGGCTGGAGATACACAGACAAAGGGGCTTATTCGCAACTACTCCTCTGCCTATGCATCGGCAGGGGTGTTGCAATTAGCTACTACAGACAAAGTCCCACATTTATTAAAGCCCCTGTACAATTTTTTTGTCTGAATTTGAATTTTCTTTTTAAGGCAAACAGTTCAATTGGATTAATAAAAATGTATTAAACAGAAAATAAATTATACATTTATATTGACACTAGCTGTAGCTCCCGGCATTTCCAGGGATAGTACATAACTGCTTGTGGTAAGCAAAAAATATTTTGTTTGTATCTTTCTATCTGGCCGTGTCCGTCTCTGGCCGTGTCCGTCTCTGGCCGTGTCCGAATTTCTCAGACTATCTCTGTCTCTCACTTTGTCTGTTTCTGACCGTGTCTGTCTCTGGCCGTGTCTGTCTCTGACCGTGTCTGTCTCTGACTGTCTCTGAATTTCTCAGACTATCTCTGTCTCTCACCGTGTCTGTTTCTGACCGTGTCTGTCTCTGGCCGTGTCTGTCTCTGACCGTGTCTGTCTCTGACTGTCTCTGAATTTCTCAGACTATCTCTGTCGCTCACTGTGTCTGTCTCTGACCATGTCTATCTCAGACTCTCTGTCTCTGATTGTCTCTGACTTTCTCAGACTGTCTCTCACTGTCTTTTTTTTTATTTCGAAACATTTTTATTGAGGATTTTTTCACTTACAGGTACATGTACATTTACATATTATACAGCTTGTGTGCATATTTTCTTAACTGAACATTCACTTTTCTGTCGACATGTTACAATTGTACCCAGGGGAAAAAAGGATTTTCAAGAGCCACTCCAGCCTCCAGCCGTACTGCTTGCAAAGGAGTCAATGCAAGTTAGCAGAGTACGTCTCTCGTCAAAAGGAAACTCCAGACGTCTCGAGACATACTCGGGTCCCGGAATGTAGGCTGCACGCATTCTTATCTCCAGGCCACGCGCTCCCGCAGCTAGGGTGCGCGCGCTCCAAATTTTCAGGACTTAAAGGGCCAGCGTCCCCCTGATTGAAGTTCCCTGAGCCCTTATAATACGGCACCTCCCTTCTTTCCTCAGCGGATCTTCCGGTGATTGCCCATTAGCGCTTCCAGATGCCTCCGTGTTCCTGTGTGTCTCCAGCGTTCCCAGGCGCCTCCGTGTTCCTGTCTCCAGGGTTACCAGTGTAC
Source organism: Engystomops pustulosus (assembly GCF_040894005.1). Taxonomy (NCBI): domain Eukaryota; kingdom Metazoa; phylum Chordata; class Amphibia; order Anura; family Leptodactylidae; genus Engystomops; species Engystomops pustulosus. The sequence continues at coordinate 252,877,718 of NC_092412.1, read as the reverse complement.
CTCTGTGTGCTCCTGCTATCCTGTGTCTTCAGTCTGCCTCTTCCAGGGTTCCAGTCCAGCGGTGTCTCCAGTCCGTTCCTGCGTTACCAGTGTTCCTCTGTGTTCCTGCTGTCATCCCGGGCCCGGACTGTTTCCTGCATATCCTGTACCTTGGCTGCCACAGCAGGCCTCATACCATCTCCTGTGGTGGTCCAGAGGGTCCACAGACACCTCCCTCCAGACTCTTCCTATAGAGGCTTTCCTCCGGGGTACTCCCAAGTACCGTCTCTCATCTGTGTGAGGGTTACAGATATATTTTAGAGAGATCTCAACAGTGGTGAGGAAAAGAGGAAATATCTATAGCAGGTGAGAGAAGTAGAAACAATGGGGGTCATTTACTAAGGGCCCCAATCGCTATTTTTCGTCGGGTTTCCTGAAAATTACCGTTTTGCTTCAAATTGCTCCGGGTTTTGGTGCACGCGATCGGATTGTGGTGCATCGGCGCTGGCATGCATGCAACGGAAAACCCCACGGATTCGGGAAAACCGCGGAATTAAAAAAAAAAGTGTCACTTCACACGTGCTTACCTTATAGCAGAGGTCATTACATGAATGGGCAGAAGAGATGGTTCAGAGAGAATTCAGCATTAAGTGGTGGGATACAGGGGAATGGCGGAGATGTAAGAACAGGAGAATAATGATTGTTACTGCCACATATAACATCTGGGAAGGGTAAGATTACTAATGATTATTATTTGCATAGTATAGTGTCTTTTTGTTCACATCTGGTTTGATTCTGGTATAATTCAGATGTGCACTTATGATCTGCACTTAACAGAATGTGCTATAATATCAAGGTCTAGTAAAACCACTAGTCTTATATTTATGCACCCGAGACAAATTAGCGACTACTACCCAATGTGAACAAATGAGAAGAGACAAAAAGGAAGAAGAGAGTCTCTAGAAATATTTTTTTTTTATTCTTCCATATACTGTGATGTGTAAGGGAAGTGTTTTGCAGGGAGAGCTGAAAGTTTCGAGAGCATTTGTAGAATCTACAAGCTTTTGCAGGTGATAAATCTTCCCCATAGTATGATAGTTACATATTCCATATAACAGTATGTAAACGTAAGGCTTAGATACTCAGGGATGAGATCGGTATCTGGTGTACGGTGTATTTCTACTGCACGAGTGTCACTTGTATAATGGTAAGAGGGAAGAATAGCATGAAAAGTGATTAAGTAAAGGAAGGGGACGGGAAATAAGCACAGTTTTAAGCAAACCTGATAATCCTGACCCAAGTAATCTTACGTTTTGGGTGATTAAAAAGATAGAAGCTCACCTGGGGGGGTGAAGAACTTATTACTTAGTTAAGTAGGAGAGAGGGACAGTGGACATACAAATTGGGTCCCTTGTACCAGGAGGATTGAATAGAGATTTTGAGTGATTTATAATATTAATAATAATGTGAAGTCACTTATTGAGGGAAGATATATGTGCACATGGGCATATAATGTATATATATTACAGGCGGTCCCCGGGTTACATACAAGATCGGTTCTTTAGGTAAGTTCTTATGTTGAATTTGTATGTAAGTCGGAACCGTATACTTTATTATTGTAACACCAGCCAGAATTTTTTTTGGTCTCTGTGACAATTGGATTTTAAAAATGTTGGATTGTCATAAGAACCAGGATTAATAATAAATCTTAATTACAGACGCCTGTGATAACTGTTACAGCTGATTATTGTAGCCTAGGACTAAAGTACAGGAAATTACCAATATCCAGAGGTCCGTTTGTAACTAGGGGACGTATGTAAGTCGGGTGTTCTTAAGTCGGGGACCGTCTGTATATTCTATTTAGGATTTAAGGTATGGTAACACTTCGGGGAATAATAGTTATGATTAGTAACTTCCTTTATGCTAGTTTTTCTGACTTGAGGAAAACTTTTTTATGGACTTTTATGGAGTTGTGTCTTGCACTTACATGCACCAGTATGAAGAAGGTGAACTCGGGTGGACCTGAGCGGGGAAGCGACACATGCAGGATATCGGGCGCACAATCTTAGTGAATCACAGCACAGGGCATTATACATGGACAATGCACTTTTGGGAACTCCTTCGGACAGGGTAAGTAAATAAAGACGCTGTGGATGTGTCAGCACATGAGTACAAATATCTCCCCACACGCTCTGTGTGCTTGACCTCATAACATGAACATATAATATATGGAGCAATAGGATCGGTCATTCATAGAGGTGAGGTGCCACGAGTTTTCACTGGATGATGATGTTAATAATTAGGATTGGTCCAGGGAGAACACGTGACCATTTAAATGGTATAGAGCAGTGGTGGCGAACCTTTCAGCGGCCGAGTGCACAAACTACAAACCCAAATCCCCTCCATTTATCGCGAGGTGCCAACCAAAATTAGAGCAGTATCTTATTGCTCCCTGTTCTTCAACAACGTTCAATATTTCTGGCCTCCCGAGAACACCAACATAGTAGAAAGGAGGAGGGAAAATTTGCATCATTGTAGCTTATTTCTAGTGTCCCTCTGTACACAAAGAATCATGGGGCCAGCAGGAAGTCCTTCAGAGATTATTAGGCCCTGTCTACACATTCTCCCTCTTCCTACAGTCCCGTGTAGCCAAGAAAGTCTCTTTAAAATATCACTGATAACAGCATCTTTGCTTGGAACTACAGGAAAATTCTTTGAGTCCTGTCTAGTGTGCTGGGGTGATGGCCCGGGTGCCCACAGAATGAGCTTGGAGTGCCGCCTCTGGCACCTGTGCCATAGGTTCGCCACCACTGGTATAAGGGAATACTCTGATGTATTGAAGAATACATTGATTGGCTGTTGGATTAGAGCATTAGTGATTGGTTTAGAGATGTATCCCGCCATTAGAAGCTATTAGATGAGAATTTTGGAAGGCAGGACAATGGAGGATTGTTTAGCCATACCACGTGGGGACCTGATACTATAGTGGGAAATTCAAAGTAACTAGAAATATAAGGTTAGGATGAGGATATATTTCTATGCTAAAATGTATTAATGAAGTAAATAATGAAATAGAATCCTCTGTTAGATAGGAAGAAGAAGGAAATTTCTGATGTTTGTTGGTGTATAAATTGAGAAGGAGGACAGACGTCGGTTATGCCCGGGAAGTAGCTGTGAAGCAAAATCCAGGGTCGGGCAGTGATGACCGGAGTCGTCGTGGATTTTATATGCACATTTTTATCATGTTATATGTGATTAGACTACAATAAACCTTTAGTGTAAACCTTCTACACTACGGGGCTTACTTACAAAGGGTCCCGGGGATCTCACTTTTGTCGGCTTTTAGGAATTTGCGGCGCTGGGACAGGTGTTTAGAAGGGGATAGTGTCACACGCAATTGGATTTTGGCGCAATCGCATTGATTTCATGGGACACAAATCGCCCGTTGGACGATCCGACGGATTCGGGCTGACCGCGGGATTTAACTTAAAATTGTGTCCCAAGACATGCACTTACATACACCAGTACGAAGAAGGTGAACTCGGGTGGACCTGAGCGGGGAAGCGACACATTCAGGATATCGGGCGCACCATCTTAGTGAATCGCGGCACAGGGCATTGTCGTCGGACAATGCACTTTTGGGAACTCCTCCGGACAGGGTAAGTAAATGTGCCCCTATGTTTATATATTTCCTCTGTATAGCAAGTATGAAAAGAGCTGTGGTGGATGCTTGAAGAGGGTTTCAACAGCGGTTTCAGTCTGAATTGTGTCTTATTCTCACAGAAGATTCTAAGTCGTGATGATACAACATTGAAACTTTTGAACATTTAATGAATTGACGAGATCTCAGGAAACAAAGTTGCTTTATTTCTGGATTTTAATGTTAGATGATTTGTGGAACCATCCAGGACTGTTCGAGTAGCTCTGATATCTAGGAAGGTGCAGCACTAAAAGTACTTATAGATGTTATAGGAGGGAAAGCTTTGGGACAAATCTGCTTTCAATGCATTAATATCACTGGTCAAAAAAGCGAGGCTAAGAGCAGAGCCGGATCATCATTGGCACTCTTGGGGGGACATTAATCATAGGGGGTCTCAAGTTCGCCTATTTTTGCGCCTGGTTTGCTCTTCTTTTTGGCTCCTGATCTATGATGGATCTGGTTCTGCCTTAGTGAATGCACTTTGGAATTGTCGCATGTCCGATTCATTTGCGCCTAAATTAGCGCCAAATTTGTCTCTAATTGTAAGATCTCACTTGTGAGCAATAATGAAAGGAGACTGAGAAAATGTGACCGAACGTTCAGGGCTTCATCTCTGCACAAAAACTATCATTGTGATGTAACTGCAGGGACTAAAAGTGACAGAGATGTAAAAAAAAAAAAAAATTCTTGCTGAAATGAGTCTTTTCCTTTGTTATTATAATGTACAGGAAATGGCGACTGATAATATTCTCAGATCTGTACAATAAGACAATAATCACTCCCAGAGATGATCCTATAGACAATGATGAAGTCGTTACTGGAGAAATTTTACATTATAAAACTGCTCCGAAGTATTTTCCATGTTGCATTGAGGGAAGTTTTCATTTGGGACCCTAAAATGTATGTTTTTAGTAATGAAAAGTGAAGTTTTTTGGAAGTGCAGCTGCTCAGAGTAGGTACATTTTTGCGCCTTTTTTTCCACCTTTTTAGCTGCAAATTTGTGATAGATCCCGTGCAAACATCTGACAACTCACTGGGGCAGATTTACTTACTCGGCCCATTCGCGATCCAGCGGCGCGTTCTCTGAACAGGATTCGGGTCCGGACGGGATTTATGAAGGTAGTTCCTCCGCCGTCCACCAGGTGGCGCTGCTGCGCTGAAATGCATCTGATCGCGCCGGAATACACCGAGCCGGACCAGGTGAAGGTAAGCGCTTCCCAAGCGACACATTTTCGGTTATTAAATGCGGCGGTTTTTCCGAATACTGGGTTTTCGTTCGGCCACGCCCCCCCGATTTCGATCGCATGCATGCCGGCGCCGATGCGCCACAATCCGATCGCGTGCGCCAAAATCCTGGGGCAATTCAGGTACAATTGGCGCAAATCGGAAATATTCAGGTAACACGTCGGGAAAACGCGAATCGGGCCCTTAGTAAATGACCCCCACTATGTCAGATAAGGCGCAGGGACTCAAAACCACTAAGTGCCGAACTTTGCCGTGCGCCAAATTAACGAGATGCGCCAGATTTTTGCGCTAAAAGAAGCTCAAAAGAGTCTAACAGGCTATGATTAATGTCCCCCTTGGAGCATTAGCGGATTACGTTGCAGGGGCCTCCGGCCTGGCACTCCAAAATCGCTAATGATCAGGCTGGATATGAGAGATAAATACAGTGGAAGAGAAAAAGATTAATAAATAGATAGAGAAAAAGTGAGATATATAAATGGTCAGATTATAGGAGACAGATATATACTGTAGACAGGAGGTAGATGATAAGCATCTTCACCCAGGAATTCAACCAAGGGCTATTAACCCTTTCACCGCCAGGCATTTCTGAATATTTTGTCACATTATTGGCCAGAGCAGTTTTTACAATTTTGACGTTTGAAAATAAAATCTAAATTACAGCAAAAAGAATTAAAGTAAACTCAACAAACCACATATTTTCTAAAAGCAGACACTTGCCTTCATGCAATTTTGATTAAAACTGAAACATTTTATAAAAAAAATACTTAAAATTGACTTTGATGGCAAAAAATTTGCTCCAAACTGAAAATATTTACCTTCACATCTCCTAAATGTAATAGCTGGACAAGTGTGGAGGTCACAAATGTCTCATATTGATCTGTTCACATAAATAAATCGACATGATATCACAAAAGCTGTAATAACTAGATATCTGCTTTTCAGCTAGAAATTTTAAGACAACCACAATATAAATATATAATAAATATAGCAATAAAACAGAAAAAAAAGTACCGTATATACTCGAGTATAATATAGTCCCAGTATTTAGCCTGCCAGCCCCTGCCCCAGTATACAGCCTGCCAGCCCCCTGCCCCAGTATACAGCCTGCCAGCCCCCTGCCCCCAGTATAAAGCCTGCCAGCCCCCTGCCCCCAGTATACAGCCTGCCAGCCCCCTGCCCCCAGTATACAGCCTGCCAGCCCCTGCCCTAGTATACAGCCTGCCAGCCCCCTGCCCCCAGTATACAGCCTGCCAGCCCCTGCCCCAGTATACAGCCTGCCAGCCCCCTGCCCCAGTATACAGCCTGCCAGCCCCCTGCCCCCAGTATAAAGCCTGCCAGCCCCCTGCCCCCAGTATACAGCCTGCCAGCCCCCTGCCCCCAGTATACAGCCTGCCAGCCCCTGCCCTAGTATACAGCCTGCCAACCCCCTGCCCCCAGTATAAAGCCTGCCAGCCCCTGCCCCAGTATACAGCCTGCCAGCCCCCTGCCCCCAGTATACAGCCTGCCAGCCCCTGCCCAAGTATACAGCCTGCCAGCCCCTGCCCTAGTATACAGCCTGCCAGCCCCCTGCCCCCAGTATACAGCCTGCCAGCCCCTGCCCTAGTATACAGCCTGCAAGCCCCCTGCCCCCAGTATACAGCCTGCCAGCCCCAGTATACAGCCTGCCAGCCCCCTGCCCTAGTATACAGCCTGCAAGCCCCCTGCCCCAGTATACAGCCTGCCAGCATCCCCTGCCCCAGTATACAGCCTGCCAGCCCCCTGCCCCCAGTATACAGCCTGCCAGTTCCAGTATACAGCCTGCCAGCCCCCTGCCCTAGTATATAGCCTGCCAGCCCCTGCCCCAGTATACAGCCTGCCAGCCCCTGCCCTAGTATACAGCCTGCAAGCCCCCTGCCCCCAGTATACAGCCTGCCAACCCCAGTATACAGCCTGCCAGCCCCCTGCCCTAGTATACAGCCTGCAAGCCCCCTGCCCCAGTATACAGCCTGCCAGCATCCCCTGCCCCAGTATACAGCCTGCAAGCCCCCTGCCCTAGTATACAGCCTGCAAGCCCCCTGCCCCAGTATACAGCCTGCCAGCATCCCCAGCCCCAGTATACAGCCTGCCAGCCCCCTGCCCTAGTATATAGCCAGCATCCCCTGCCCCAGTATACAGCCTGCCAGCATCCCCAGCCCCAGTATACAGCCTGCCAGCCCCCTGCCCTAGTATATAGCCAGCATCCCCTGCCCCAGTATACAGCCTGCAAGCCCCCTGCCCCCAGTATACAGCCTGCCAGCCCCCTGCCCTAGTATATAGCCAGCATCCCCTGCCCCAGTATACAGCCTGCCAGCCCCCTGCCCCCAGTATACAGCCTGCCAGCCCCAGTATACAGCCTGCCAGCATCCCCTGCCCCAGTATACAGCCTGCCAGCCCCTTGCCCCCAGTAAAAAGCCTGCCAGCCCCTGCCCCAGTATACAGCCTGCCAGCCCCTGCCCCAGTATACAGCCTGCCAGCATCCCCTGCCCCAGTATACAGCCTGCCAGCATCCCCTGCCCCAGTATACAGCCTGCCAGCCCCCTGCCCCAGTATACAGCCTGCCAGCATCCCCTGCCCCAGTATACAGCCTGCCAGCCCCCTGCCCCAGTATACAGCCTGCCAGCATCCCCTGCCCCAGTATACAGCCTGCCACAGTATACAGCCTGCCAGCCCCAGTATACAGACTGCCAGCCCCTGCCCCAGTATACAGCCTGCCAGCCCCCTGCCCCAGTATACAGCCTGCCAGCCTCCTGCCCCAGTATACAGCCTGCCAGCCCCCTGCCCCAGTATACAGCCTGCCAGCATCCCCTGCCCCAGTATACAGCCTGCCACAGTATACAGCCTGCCAGCCCCAGTATACAGACTGCCAGCCCTTGCCCCAGTATACAGGCTGCCAGCATCCACTGCCCCAGTATACAGCCTGCCACAGTATAAAGCCTGCCAGCCTCCTGCCCCAGTATACAGCCTGCCACAGTATAAAGCCTGCCAGCCTCCTGCCCCAGTATACAGCCTGCCAGCCTCCTGCCCCAGTATACAGCCTGCCAGCCTCCTGCCCCAGTATACAGCCTGCCAGCCTCCTGCCCCAGTATACAGCCTGCCAGACTCCTGCCCCAGTATACAGGCTGCCAGCATCCCCTGCCCCAGTATACAGCCTGCCAGCCCCCTGCCCCCAGTATACAGCCTGCCAGCCCCAGTATACAGCCTGCCAGCCCCCTGCCCTAGTATACAGCCTGCAAGCCCCCTGCCCCAGTATACAGCCTGCCAGCATCCCCTGCCCCAGTATACAGCCTGCAAGCCCCCTGCCCTAGTATACAGCCTGCCAGCCTCCTGCCGCAGTATACAGCCTGCCAGCCCCCTGCCCTAGTATACAGCCTGCCAACCCCTGCCCCAGTATACGGCCTGCCAGCCCCTGCCCCAGTATACAGCCTGCCAACCCCCTGCCCCCAGTATACAGCCTGCCAGCATCCCCTGCCCCAGTATACAGCCTGCCACAGTATACAGCCTGCCAGCCCCAGTATACAGACTGCCAGCCCCTGCCCCAGTATACAGCCTGCCAGCCCCCTGCCCCCAGTATACAGCCTGCCAGCCCCAGGATACACCCTGCCAGCCCCCTGCCCTAGTATACAGCCTGCCAGCATCCCCTGCCCCAGTATACAGCCTGCCACAGTATACAGCATGCCAGCCCCAGTATACAGACTTCCAGCCCCTGCCCCAGTATACAGCCTGCCAGCCCCCTGCCCCCAGTATACAGCCTGCCAGCCCCAGGATACACCCTGTCAGCCCCCTGCCCTAGTATACAGCCTGCAAGCATCCCCTGCCCCAGTATACAGCCTGCCAGCATCCCCTGCCCCAGTATACAGCCTGCCAGCCCCCTGCCCCAGTATACAGCCTGCCAGCATCCCCTGCCCCAGTATACAGCCTGCCAGCCCCCTGCCCCAGTATACAGCCTGCCAGCATCCCCTGCCCCAGTATACAGCCTGCCACAGTATACAGCCTGCCAGCCCCAGTATACAGACTGCCAGCCCCTGCCCCAGTATACAGCCTGCCAGCCCCCTGCCCCAGTATACAGCCTGCCAGACTCCTGCCCCAGTATACAGCCTGCCAGACTCCTGCCCCAGTATACAGGCTGCCAGCATCCCCTGCCCCAGTATACAGCCTGCCACAGTATAAAGCCTGCCAGCCTCCTGCCCCAGTATACAGCCTGCCAGCCTCCTGCCCCAGTATACAGCCTGCCAGCCTCCTGCCCCAGTATACAGCCTGCCAGCCTCCTTCCCCAGTATACAGCCTGCCAGACTCCTGCCCCAGTATACAGGCTGCCAGCATCCCCTGCCCCAGTATACAGCCTGCCAGCCCCCTGCCCCCAGTATACAGCCTGCCAGCCCCAGTATACAGCCTGCCAGCCCCCTGCCCTAGTATACAGCCTGCAAGCCCCCTGCCCCAGTATACAGCCTGCCAGCATCCCCTGCCCCAGTATACAGCCTGCCAGCCCCCTGCCCCAGTATACAGCCTGCCAGCATCCCCTGCCCCAGTATACAGCCTGCCACAGTATACAGCCTGCCAGCCCCAGTATACAGACTGCCAGTCCCTGCCCCAGTATACAGCCTGCCAGCCCCCTGCCCCAGTATACAGCCTGCCAGACTCCTGCCCCAGTATACAGCCTGCCAGACTCCTGCCCCAGTATACAGGCTGCCAGCATCCCCTGCCCCAGTATACAGCCTGCCACAGTATAAAGCCTGCCAGCCTCCTGCCCCAGTATACAGCCTGCCACAGTATAAAGCCTGCCAGCCTCCTGCCCCAGTATACAGCCTGCCAGCCTCCTGCCCCAGTATACAGCCTGCCAGCCTCCTGCCCCAGTATACAGCCTGCCAGCCTCCTTCCCCAGTATACAGCCTGCCAGACTCCTGCCCCAGTATACAGGCTGCCAGCATCCCCTGCCCCAGTATACAGCCTGCCAGCCCCCTGCCCCCAGTATACAGCCTGCCAGCCCCAGTATACAGCCTGCCAGCCCCCTGCCCTAGTATACAGCCTGCAAGCCCCCTGCCCCAGTATACAGCCTGCCAGCATCCCCTGCCCCAGTATACAGCCTGCAAGCCCCCTGCCCTAGTATACAGCCTGCCAGCCTCCTGCCGCAGTATACAGCCTGCCAGCCCCCTGCCCCAGTATACAGCCTGCCAGCATCCCCAGCCCCAGTATACAGCCTGCCAGCCCCCTGCCCTAGTATATAGCCAGCATCCCCTGCCCCAGTATACAGCCTGCCAGCATCCCCAGCCCCAGTATACAGCCTGCCAGCCCCCTGCCCTAGTATATAGCCAGCATCCCCTGCCCCAGTATACAGCCTGCAAGCCCCCTGCCCCCAGTATACAGCCTGCCAGCCCCCTGCCCTAGTATATAGCCAGCATCCCCTGCCCCAGTATACAGCCTGCCAGCCCCCTGCCCCCAGTATACAGCCTGCCAGCCCCAGTATACAGCCTGCCAGCATCCCCTGCCCCAGTATACAGCCTGCCAGCCCCTTGCCCCCAGTAAAAAGCCTGCCAGCCCCTGCCCCAGTATACAGCCTGCCAGCCCCTGCCCCAGTATACAGCCTGCCAGCATCCCCTGCCCCAGTATACAGCCTGCCAGCATCCCCTGCCCCAGTATACAGCCTGCCAGCCCCCTGCCCCAGTATACAGCCTGCCAGCATCCCCTGCCCCAGTATACAGCCTGCCAGCCCCCTGCCCCAGTATACAGCCTGCCAGCATCCCCTGCCCCAGTATACAGCCTGCCACAGTATACAGCCTGCCAGCCCCAGTATACAGACTGCCAGCCCCTGCCCCAGTATACAGCCTGCCAGCCCCCTGCCCCAGTATACAGCCTGCCAGCCTCCTGCCCCAGTATACAGCCTGCCAGCCCCCTGCCCCAGTATACAGCCTGCCAGCATCCCCTGCCCCAGTATACAGCCTGCCACAGTATACAGCCTGCCAGCCCCAGTATACAGACTGCCAGCCCTTGCCCCAGTATACAGGCTGCCAGCATCCACTGCCCCAGTATACAGCCTGCCACAGTATAAAGCCTGCCAGCCTCCTGCCCCAGTATACAGCCTGCCACAGTATAAAGCCTGCCAGCCTCCTGCCCCAGTATACAGCCTGCCAGCCTCCTGCCCCAGTATACAGCCTGCCAGCCTCCTGCCCCAGTATACAGCCTGCCAGCCTCCTGCCCCAGTATACAGCCTGCCAGACTCCTGCCCCAGTATACAGGCTGCCAGCATCCCCTGCCCCAGTATACAGCCTGCCAGCCCCCTGCCCCCAGTATACAGCCTGCCAGCCCCAGTATACAGCCTGCCAGCCCCCTGCCCTAGTATACAGCCTGCAAGCCCCCTGCCCCAGTATACAGCCTGCCAGCATCCCCTGCCCCAGTATACAGCCTGCAAGCCCCCTGCCCTAGTATACAGCCTGCCAGCCTCCTGCCGCAGTATACAGCCTGCCAGCCCCCTGCCCTAGTATACAGCCTGCCAACCCCTGCCCCAGTATACGGCCTGCCAGCCCCTGCCCCAGTATACAGCCTGCCAACCCCCTGCCCCCAGTATACAGCCTGCCAGCATCCCCTGCCCCAGTATACAGCCTGCCACAGTATACAGCCTGCCAGCCCCAGTATACAGACTGCCAGCCCCTGCCCCAGTATACAGCCTGCCAGCCCCCTGCCCCCAGTATACAGCCTGCCAGCCCCAGGATACACCCTGCCAGCCCCCTGCCCTAGTATACAGCCTGCCAGCATCCCCTGCCCCAGTATACAGCCTGCCACAGTATACAGCATGCCAGCCCCAGTATACAGACTTCCAGCCCCTGCCCCAGTATACAGCCTGCCAGCCCCCTGCCCCCAGTATACAGCCTGCCAGCCCCAGGATACACCCTGTCAGCCCCCTGCCCTAGTATACAGCCTGCAAGCATCCCCTGCCCCAGTATACAGCCTGCCAGCATCCCCTGCCCCAGTATACAGCCTGCCAGCCCCCTGCCCCAGTATACAGCCTGCCAGCATCCCCTGCCCCAGTATACAGCCTGCCAGCCCCCTGCCCCAGTATACAGCCTGCCAGCATCCCCTGCCCCAGTATACAGCCTGCCACAGTATACAGCCTGCCAGCCCCAGTATACAGACTGCCAGCCCCTGCCCCAGTATACAGCCTGCCAGCCCCCTGCCCCAGTATACAGCCTGCCAGACTCCTGCCCCAGTATACAGCCTGCCAGACTCCTGCCCCAGTATACAGGCTGCCAGCATCCCCTGCCCCAGTATACAGCCTGCCACAGTATAAAGCCTGCCAGCCTCCTGCCCCAGTATACAGCCTGCCAGCCTCCTGCCCCAGTATACAGCCTGCCAGCCTCCTGCCCCAGTATACAGCCTGCCAGCCTCCTTCCCCAGTATACAGCCTGCCAGACTCCTGCCCCAGTATACAGGCTGCCAGCATCCCCTGCCCCAGTATACAGCCTGCCAGCCCCCTGCCCCCAGTATACAGCCTGCCAGCCCCAGTATACAGCCTGCCAGCCCCCTGCCCTAGTATACAGCCTGCAAGCCCCCTGCCCCAGTATACAGCCTGCCAGCATCCCCTGCCCCAGTATACAGCCTGCCAGCCCCCTGCCCCAGTATACAGCCTGCCAGCATCCCCTGCCCCAGTATACAGCCTGCCACAGTATACAGCCTGCCAGCCCCAGTATACAGACTGCCAGTCCCTGCCCCAGTATACAGCCTGCCAGCCCCCTGCCCCAGTATACAGCCTGCCAGACTCCTGCCCCAGTATACAGCCTGCCAGACTCCTGCCCCAGTATACAGGCTGCCAGCATCCCCTGCCCCAGTATACAGCCTGCCACAGTATAAAGCCTGCCAGCCTCCTGCCCCAGTATACAGCCTGCCACAGTATAAAGCCTGCCAGCCTCCTGCCCCAGTATACAGCCTGCCAGCCTCCTGCCCCAGTATACAGCCTGCCAGCCTCCTGCCCCAGTATACAGCCTGCCAGCCTCCTTCCCCAGTATACAGCCTGCCAGACTCCTGCCCCAGTATACAGGCTGCCAGCATCCCCTGCCCCAGTATACAGCCTGCCAGCCCCCTGCCCCCAGTATACAGCCTGCCAGCCCCAGTATACAGCCTGCCAGCCCCCTGCCCTAGTATACAGCCTGCAAGCCCCCTGCCCCAGTATACAGCCTGCCAGCATCCCCTGCCCCAGTATACAGCCTGCAAGCCCCCTGCCCTAGTATACAGCCTGCCAGCCTCCTGCCGCAGTATACAGCCTGCCAGCCCCCTGCCCTAGTATACAGCCTGCCAACCCCTGCCCCAGTATACAGCCTGCCAGCCCCTGCCCCAGTATACAGCCTGCCAGCCCCCTGCCCCCAGTATACAGCCTGCCAGCATCCCCTGCCCCAGTATATAGCCTGCCACAGTATACAGCCTGCCAGCCCCAGTATACAGCCTGCCAGCCCCTGCCCCAGTATACAGCCTGCCAGCCCCCTGCCCCCAGTATACAGCCTGCCAGCCCCAGGATACACCCTGCCAGCCCCCTGCCCCAGTATACAGCCTGCCAGCATCCCCTGCCCCAGTATACAGCCTGCCAGCCCCAGTATACAGCCTGCCAGCCCCCTGCCCTAGTATACAGCCTGCAAGCCCCCTGCCCCAGTATACAGCCTGCCAGCCCCAGTATACAGCCTGCCAGCCCCCTGCCCTAGTATACAGCCTGCAAGCCCCCTGCCCCAGTATACAGCCTGCCAGCATCCCCTGCCCCAGTATACAGCCTGCCAGCCCCCTGCCCCCAGTATACAGCCTGCCAGCATCCCCTGCCCCAGTATATAGCCTGCCACAGTATACAGCCTGCCAGCCCCAGTATACAGCCTGCCAGCCCCTGCCCCAGTATACAGCCTGCCAGCCCCCTGCCCCCAGTATACAGCCTGCCAGCCCCAGGATACACCCTGCCAGCCCCCTGCCCCAGTATACAGCCTGCCAGCCCCCTGCCCCCAGTATACAGCCTGCCAGCCCCCTGCCCCCAGTATACAGCCTGCTAGCCCCAGGATACACCCTGCCAGCCCCCTGCCCTAGTATACAGCCTGCAAGCATCCCCTGCCCCAGTATACAGCCTGCCAGCATCCCCTGCCCCAGTATACAGCCTGCCAGCCCCCTGCCCCAGTATACAGCCTGCCAGCATCCCCTGCCCCAGTATACAGCCTGCCAGCCCCCTGCCCCAGTATACAGCCTGCCAGCATCCCCTGCCCCAGTATACAGCCTGCCAGCCCCCTGCCCCAGTATAAAGCCTGCCAGACCCCTGCCCCAGTATACAGCCTGCCAGCCCCTGTCCCAGTATACAGCCTGCCAGCCCCTGCCCCAGTATACAGCCTGCCAGCATCCCCTGCCCCAGTAAATAGCCTGCCAGCATCCCCTGCCCCAGTATACAGCCTGCCAGCCCCCTGCCCCAGTATACAGCCTGCCACAGTATACAGCCTGCCAGCCCCAGTATACAGACTGCCAGCATCTCCTTCCCCAGTATACAGCCTGCCAGCCCCCTGCCCCAGTATACAGCCTGCCAGCATCCCCTGCCCCAGTATACAGCCTGCCAGCCTCCTGCCCCAGTATACAGCCTGCCAGCCTCCTGCCCCAGTATACAGCCTGCCAGACTCCTGCCCCAGTATACAGCCTGCCACAGTATAAAGCCTGCCAGCCTCCTTCCCCAGTATACAGCCTGCCACAGTATAAAGCCTGCCAGCCTCCTGCCCCAGTATACAGCCTGCCAGCCTCCTGTCCCAGTATACAGCCTGCCAGCCTCCTGCCCCAGTATACAGCCTGCCAGCCTCCTGCCCCAGTATACAGCCTGCCAGACTCCTGCCCCAGTATACAGGCTGTCAGCATCCCCTTCCCCAGTAAACAGCCTGCCACAGTATACAGCCTGCCAGCCTCCTGCTCCAGTATACAGCCTGCCAGCCTCCTGCCCCAGTATACAGCCTGCCAGCATCCCCTGCCCCAGTAAACAGCCTGCCAGCCTCCTGCCCCAGTATACAGCCTGCCAGCATCCCCTGCCCCAGTAAATAGCCACTCCCCCGTGGTAGAGATAGTTGATTAAAAATATAAATAAATCTAAACTCACTTTTCCGGCGGCCCCCTCAGGTCTTCTGCGCGATCCGCCCGGTAGCAGCAGCGGCAGCAGCTCCGTGCGGCGCACAGCTCCGATGTCAACAGACATCAAGCTCTGGTGACCGCTGACATCAACACTGTGCGCCGGCTGCCGGCACACAATAACATGTGACATCGCACAGATACCGTTGTATCAACGGGTCAGGCTGGTGCTGTTGGTGTCATGGATCCATCCTGCCTTGTATCAGCGGCTCAGGCTGGTGGTGGTGGTGTCATGGATCCATCCTGCCTTGTATCAGCGGTTCAGGCTGGTGGTGCTGGTGTCATGGATCCATCCTGCCTTGTATCAGCGGGTCAGGCTGGTGGTGGTGGTGTCATGGATCCATCCTGCCTTGTATCAGCGGCTCAGGCTGGTGGTGGTGGTGTCATGGATCCATCCTGCCTTGTATCAGCGGTTCAGGCTGGTGGTGGTGGTGTCATGGTGTGGGGAATATTTTCTTGGCACTCTTTGGGCCCCTTGGTACAACGCCACAGCCTACCTGAGTATTGTTGCTGCCCATGTCCATCCCTTTATGAGCACAATGTACCCTGTAACATCTGATGGCTACTTTCAGCAGGATAATGCGCCATGTCATAAAGCTGGAAGCATCTCACACTGGTTTCTTGAACATGACAATGAGGTCACTGGACACAAATGGCCTCCACAGTCACCAGATCTCAATCCAATAGAGCATCTTTGGGATGTGGTGGAACGGGAGATTCGCATCATGGATGTGCAGCCGACAAATCTGCGGCAACTGTGTGATGCCATCATGTCACTATGGAGCAAAATCTCTGAGGAGCTTCCAGCACCTTGTTGTATCTATGCCACGAAGAATTGAGGCAGTTCTGAAGGCAAAAGGGGGTCCAACCCGTTACTAGCATGGTGTACCTAAAAGCGGCCGGTGAGTGTAAATTTCCTCCAAAATATGTACAAATCCAGATACTTCCCTAAAACAGTAAATTGTGAGGAGATCATACAGAGCCCACATGTGGATATTCACCAAAATATGCTGCAAAGGGAACGTTAAATCCACAGGGGAAGCCAAACTATTTTTGCTGAAAATTGCACTGCACATCACCCAGATCTACAGTATCATTGTATGTTCCTTACATAATGGTAACCCGAATAATAACTATACATCCATAAACCAAGCTAATGAGATAATAAAAGTCACTTTTAGATGTGCGCCAATGTATTAGCTGCACAATAACAGAACATCATAACATAGAAGTAAATAATGGAGGACAGTGTGAAACAAAAACTTTCATACCAACAGGCAAATCGTGGATGAGTTTTTTGACTGGGTCCTCATCAATTCAATTATTTTTCACAAAAAAGGCCTCACAAAGACCCATTGGTCAAAAGATTGGGAAGAAATGTGTGTTCCCCATTAAAACTAATGGGGGTCATTTACTAAGGGCATGATTTGTGTTTTCCCGACACGTTACCCGAATATTTCCGATTTGCGCCGATTTTCCCTGTATTGCCCCGGGATTTTGGCGCACGCGATTGGATTTTGGCGCGTCGGCGCTGGCATACTCGCAACGGAAATGGGGGGCGTGCCCGAACTAAAACCTGACGGATTCTGAATAACCGCCGCATTTAAAATACAAAAATTGTCGCGGAGCTTGCACTTACCTTCACCAGGAATAGGCCGCTGTACTTGAGTGCATTTCAGCGGACTTCAGTGCAGCAGCGCCACCTGGTGGCAACGGAGGAACTACCTTAGTGAATCCCGGCCGGACCCGAGTCCACCACAGAGAACGCGCCGCTGGATCGCGAATGGGCCGGGTAAGTAAATCTGCCCCAATGTCTTTATTTGAATTCTTTAAAAGTTATACTCCAATGACAATCACAAACAATATTAAAAATCTACAGACAATAGGGTTCATATCTATTAGTGTAGTAATGAGAAAAATTGTGGCTACAATGTTGTGTGTTAAAAGAAACCTACCACTTTAAAATGACCCTTCTGACCCACAAATACCTTAAGCTAGCTCAGGATGAGCTGATGCCGGACCATATTTTCAATTAAACCAGAAACCGCTGTATTTGTACAAAAAAGATTTTCTTGTGGTAGTAAAATCTCCCTTCGGCGCTTCTGTGAGCGTCATACAGCGCGCACCCCGGACCCTGCTCCGCGATCATGCTCGTGTCAGCGCCGCTCCCGTCGCTAATTTTGCTGTGCCCGAGAGCCGATGACGTCACCGAGCTCTCGGGCACACTAGCACATGTGCACCACCTCCTCCCGGCACGTCGCGGCCGGATTCCATCGCGCATGCGCGAAGTCCCGAAGCCTTGTAGTATCGCGAGGCTTCGGAGAGAAGACCGTTTTAAGAGAGAAGAATGTTTTAATGTGCCTGTGTAAATATATATTTATATTTACACAGGCACATTAAAACATTGGTGTCAGGGGGCTTGAAGTGCATTAAAACTTTAATTTTCATTGGTGGCAGTGGATCATTGGTTCGTTCACCCCCACGGTCTTCTCTCCGAAGCCTCGCGATACTACGAGGCTTCGGGACTTCGCGCATGCGCAATGGGATCCGGCCGCGACGTGCCGGGAGGAGGTGGTGCGCATGCGCTAGTGTGCCTGAGAGCTCGGTGACGTCATCGGCTCTCGGGCACAGCAAAATTAGCGACGGGAGCGGCGCTGACACGAGCTTGATCGCGGAGCAGGGTCCGGGGTGCGCGCCGTATGACGCTTACAGAAGCGCCGAAGGGAGATTTTACTACCACAAGAAAATCGTTTTTGTACAAATACAGCGGTTTCTGGTTTAATTGAAAATATGGTCCGGCATCAGCTCATCCTGAGCTAGCTTAAGGTATTTGTGGGTCAGAAGGGTCATTTTAAAGTGGTAGGTTTCTTTTAAGCTTTAGTGGCATATGGCCACTGTATTCGTATGTGAGAAAGCGTGGGGGAGATTTTTTCCCTTAGTTGTGGCTGAGATTGTTGTACTATTTCTTATGCCTTTAGAGTACCCTTCATCATAGTTGAGTGGAATGCTAGTAGTGATGTTTTCGTAGAGGGATATTCATAGCTCTGTATTTAGATAGAAAGAGGAGAGAGGGTCTGCTATTTGGTGTATTGTCAGGCACTAGATGTCACTAGTGAGCAATAGTTCTTCTTGCTCTCAATTTTCAAATGCTACTTTGTTGCAGCGTTGTTGATTGATGCTAGTGTCTATTTGTAACTAGCTATCAAATTGTGTCCGCTAAATAAAAACTGACTAGACACTAAAGCCCCCCCCGACATGTTTCGCCACATCCTTAGCCCCGGCACCCCTAAGGACGCCACGGACACTCAGGATCGGAGCTGGCACCAATGGCGGATGTTATCCTGTACACCCAGCAGAGCGATGATCCCGGCCAATACATCGGCTTTACCCGCAGCAGGTGACAGATAACACGGGTATAACAGGGGGGAATAGACCCATTTATAGGGGTACAAGTAAGTAACATTGTATATTCCTATGAGCCAGTATCCCCCCTGCCAAGGTGCACACAACCAATATAGTCCCAGTATTATTCCAGGGAAAAGGGGAGGGGCCAGGGGTCCGGCTTCATATATAACTTATATCACTTCATATAAAGACAAAGTCACATGTATATAAAATGCTTCACTGCAGGAATGTAAATCCCCTGTGAGATACAAGTCACTACAGGAGCCGCCACTAGTTATTGTGCTCTGTCCCTTATTGTGTGGGACTAATAGGAGGGATGATACTATACTGTATGAGGAGGGACACATTTATTAGCGGCTCTTATATGATGTAGGACACTTAGATTCAGGGAATGGATCTTTATTTGTTTGTTGTTACTAATATTCTTTGTACTTTCAACAAAAAAGGAAACAATGGGGGTCATTTACTAAGGGCCCGAAATATAAATAAATCTAAACTCACCTTTCCGGCGGCCCCCTCAGGTCTTCTGCGCGATCAGCCCGGTAGCAGCAGCGGCAGCAGCTCCGTGCGGCGCACAGCTCCGATGTCAACAGACATCAAGCTCTGGTGACCGCTGACATCAACACTGTGCGCCGGCTGCCGGCACACAATAACATGTGACATCGCACAGATACCGTTGTATCAGCGGGTCAGGCTGGTGGTGGTGGTGTCATGGTGTGGGGAATCTTTTCTTGGCACTCTTTGGGCCCCTTGGTACAACGCCACAGCCTACCTGAGTATTGTTGCTGCCCATGTCCATCCCTTTATGAGCACAATGTACCCTGTAACATCTGATGGCTACTTTCAGCAGGATTATGCGCCATGTCATAAAGCTGGAATCATCTCAGACTGGTTTCTTGAACATGACAATGAGGTCACTGGACTCAGATGGCCTCCACAGTCACCAGATCTCAATCCAATAGAGCATCTTTGGGATGTGGTGGAACGGGAGATTCGCATCATGGATGTGCAGCCGACAAATCTGCGGCAACTGTGTGATGCCATCATGTCACTATGGAGCAAAATCTCTGAGGAGCTTCCAGCACCTTGTTGTATCTATGCCACGAAGAATTGAGGCAGTCCTGAAGGCAAAAGGGATCCAACCCGTTACTAGCATGGTGTACCTAAAAGCGGCCGGTGAGTGTAAATTTCCTCCAAAATATGTACAAATCCAGATACTTCCCTAAAACAGTAAATTGTGAGGAGATCATACAGAGCCCACATGTGGATATTCACCAAAATATGCTGCAAAGGGAACGTTAAATCCACAGGGGAAGCCAAACTATTTTTGCTGAAAATTGCACTGCACATCACCCAGATCTACAGTATCATTGTATGTTCCTTACATAATGGTAACCCGAATAATAACTATACATCCATAAACCAAGCTAATGAGATAATAAAAGTCACTTTTAGCTGTGCGCCAATGTATTAGCTGCACAATAACAGAACATCATAACATAGAAGTAAAGAATGGAGGACAGTGTGAAACAAAAACTTTCATACCAACAGGCAAATCGTGGATGAGTTTTTTGACTGGGTCCTCATCAATTCAATTATTTTTCACAAAAAAGGCCTGGAGATGGCCTCACAAAGACCCATTGGTCAAAAGATTTGTGTTTTCCCGACACGTTACCCGAATATTTCTGATTTGCGCCGATTTTCCCTGTATTGCCCCGGGATTTTGGCGCACGCGATCGGATTTTGGCGCGTCGGCGCTGGCATACTCGCAACGGAAATGGGGGGCGTGCCCGAACTAAAACCTGATGGATTCTGAAAAACCGCCGCATTTAAAATACAAAAATTGTTGCGGAGCTTGCACTTACCTTCACCAGGAATAGGCCGCTGTACTTGAGTGCATTTCAGCGGACTTCAGTGCAGCAGCGCCACCTGGTGGCAACGGAGGAACTACCTTAGTGAATCCCGGCCGGACCCGAGTCCACCGCAGAGAACGCGCCGCTGGATCGCGAATGGGCCGGGTAAGTAAATCTGCCCCAATGTCTTTATTTGAATTCTTTAAAAGTTATACTCCAATGACAATCACAAACAATATTAAAAATCTACAGACAATAGGGTTCATATCTATTAGTGTAGTAATGAGAAAAATTGTGGCTACAATGTTGTGTGTTAAGCTTTAGTGGCATATGGCCACTGTATTCGTATGTGAGAAAGCGTGGGGGAGATTTTTTCCCTTAGTTGTGGCTGAGATTGTTGTACTATTTCTTATGCCTTTAGAGTACCCTTCATCATAGTTGAGTGGAATGCTAGTAGTGATGTTTTCGTAGAGGGATATTCATAGCTCTGTATTTAGATAGAAAGAGGAGAGAGGGTCTGCTATTTGGTGTATTGTCAGGCACTAGATGTCACTAGTGAGCAATAGTTCTTCTTGCTCTCAATTTTCAAATGCTACTTTGTTGCAGCGTTGTTGATTGATGCTAGTGTCTATTTGTAACTAGCTATCAAATTGTGTCCGCTAAATAAAAACTGACTAGACACTAAAGCCCCCCCCGACATGTTTCGCCACATCCTTAGCCCCGGCACCCCTAAGGACGCCACGGACACTCAGGATCGGAGCTGGCACCAATGGCGGATGTTATCCTTTACATCCAGCAGAGCGATGATCCCGACCAATACAGCGGCTTTACCCGCAGCAGGTGACAGATAACACGGGTATAACAGGGGGGGAATAGACCCATTTATAGGGGTACAAGTAAGTAACATTGTATATTCCTATGAGCCAGTATCCTCCCTGCCAAGGTGCACACAACCAATATAGTCCCAGTATTATTCCAGGGAAAAGGGGGGAGGGACAGGGGTCCGGCTTCATATATAACTTATATCACTTCATATAAAGACAAAGTCACATGTATATAAAATGCTTCACTGCTCGGGGAAGATGAGGAATGTAAATCCCCTGTGAGATACAAGTCACTACAGGAGCCGCCACTAGTTATTGTGCTCTGTCCCTTATTGTGTGGGACTAATAGGAGGGATGATACTATACTGTATGAGGAGGGACACATTTATTAGCTGCTCTTATATGATGTAGGACACTTAGATTCTGGGAATGGATCTTTATTTGTATGTTGTTACTAATATTCTTTGTACTTTCAACAAAAAAGGAAACAATGGGGGTCATTTACTAAGGGCCCGATTCACGTTTTCCTGACGTGTTACCTGAATATTTCCGATTTGCGCCGATTGTACCTGAATTGCCCCAGCATTTTGGCACACGCGATCGGATTGTGGCGCATCGGCGCTGGCATGCATGCAACGGAAATCGGGGGACGTGGCCGAATGAAAACCCGACGTATTCGGAAAAACCGCCCCATTTAATAACCGAAAATGTGTCGCTTGGGAAGCGCTTACCTTCACCTGGTCCGGCTCGGTGTATTCCGGTGCGATCAGATGCATTTCAACGCAGCAGCAGCGCCACCTGGTGGACGGCGGAGGAACTGCCATCATAAATCCCGTCCGGACCCGAATCCTGTTCAGAGAACGCGCCGCTGGATCGCGAACGGACCGGGTAAGTAAATCTGCCCCAATGTTGCAATTTAAAAACAGACAAATTCCATCCCCCGCTGATGATGAACACAAGGAGCCACATCTGTTATTGGAGCTTGCACCAGTTTTCTGTTGGACGTTGCATTAAAAAAAAAACATGCAAACTGCTTGTATGTGTATGTAATAAGTGTCATTATTACATTAGGGTGTTCTATTAGCTTACTGTTAGGCAAGAGTGAGTCTACAAGAACCCAACAGCCCTTGTTAGGGCTACAATAGCGTTATATTTTATTTTATTTTTTTTTGCTTGTGGCTGGGCTTGTACCATATTGTGAGGAATTTGCAGAGAGACTTGGGAACGTTATATTTAGCTCTTAGTGACACACAAATCCATCTCAAACACCTAAGTGGGACAATTTATTAGGGGTTTGATTGAATTAGGCAGAGTCTGACGATTTTTTTTTTTCAAAACTTAAAGTGACTTAAAATCCAGTTGTTGTGTGCTGTTAGAAACTAGGCATACAAGAACCCAACTGACTTTCTAAGGCCTACAATAGCGTTTTATATATATATATATATATATATATATATATATATATATATATATATATACTCGAGTATAAGCCGACCCAAATATAAGCCGAGGCCCCTAATTTTACCACAAAAACCTGGTAAAACCTATATTTTTTACTCAAGTATAAGCCGAGTTTGGGTTTTCAGCACATTTTTTTCGTGCTGAAAAACTAGGCTTATACTCGAGTATATATGGTATATATATATGGTATATATATATATATATATACACTCACCGGCCACTTTATTAGGTACACCTGTCCAACTGCTCGTTAACACTTAATTTCTAATCAGCCAATCACATGGCAGCAACTCAGTGCATTTAGGCATGTAGACATGGTCAAGACAATCTCCTGCAGTTCAAACCGAGCATCAGTATGGGGAAGAAAGGTGATTTGAGGCCTTTGAACGTGGCATGGTTGTTGGTGCCAGAAGGGCTGGTCTGAGTATTTCAGAAACTGCTGATCTACTGGGATTTTCACGCACAACCATCTCTAGGGTTTACAGAGAAGGGTCCGTAAAAGGAAAAACATCCAGTGAGCGGAAGTTCTGTGGGCGGAAATGCCTTGTTGATGCCAGAGGTCAGAGGAGAATGGGCAGACTGGTTCCAGCTGATAGAAAGGCAACAGTGACTCAAATCGCCACCCGTTACAACCAAGGTAGGCAGAAGAGCATCTCTGAATGCACAGTACGTCGAACTTTGAGGCAGATGGGCTACAGCAGCAGAAGACCACACCGGGTGCCACTCCTTTCAGCTAAGAACAGGAAACTGAGGCTACAATTTGCACAAGCTCATCAAAATTGGACAGTAGAAGATTGGAAAAATGTTGCCTGGTCTGATGAGTCTCGATTTCTGCTGCGACATTCGGATGGTAGGGTCAGAATTTGGCGTCAACAACATGAAAGCATGGATCCATCCTGCCTTGTATCAACGGTTCAGGCTGGTGGTGGTGGTGTCATGGTGTGGGGAATATTTTCTTGGCACTCTTTGGGCCCCTTAGTACCAATTGAGCATTGTTGCAACGCCACAGCCTACCTGAGTATTGTTGCAGACCATGTCCATCCCTTTATGACCACAATGTACCCAACATCTGATGGCTACTTTCAGCAGGATAATGCGCCATGTCATAAAGCTGGAATCATCTCAGACTGGTTTCTTGAACATGACAATGACATGACAATGGTGTACCTAATAAAGTGGCCGGTGAGTGTATATATGGTATATATATATATATATATATATATATATATATATATATATATATTGTTGATTTGCTTGTGGCTGGCCTTGCTGGCACTAGTAGTACAGCTAGTACCATATTGTGAGGAATTTGCAGAGAGACTTGGGAACGTTATATTTAGCTCTTAGTGGCACACATATCAAACACCTAAGTGGGACAATTTATTAGGGGTTTGATTGAATTAGGCACAGTCTGCTAAATTTTTTTTTAACTTTTATTTTTTTTTATAACTCAAAGTCATCAGGCACAGCACAAAATCCAGTTGTGTGCTGTCAGTGTAGGTTAGAAACTAGCCATAGCAATAGGATAGCATTGTTTTGTAAAAAAAAAAAAACACACAAAACAACACAAATAAAACAAAAAAAAAACAAAAAAATCCAAAAAAATTTACAGTTTACACTTTAATTTTGAAAATGTTAAACCCGAGGGCTAGGGGTAGAGGACGAGGGTGTGGACATGGGCGTACAACTACTGCAGGGGTCAGAGGCCGTGGTCCTGGGCGGGGTGAGACACCACCTGCTGATGAGGGAGTAGGGGAACGCCGCAGAGCTACACTCCCTAGGTTCATGTCTGAAGTTACTGGGACTCGTGGTAGAGCACTGTTGAGGCCAGAACAGTGCGAACAGGTGATGTCGTGGATTGCGGACAATGCTTCGAGCAATTTGTCCACCAGTCAGTCTTCCACGCAGTCCACCCTTGTCACCGAAATCGCCACTCCTCCAGCTCCTGCACCTCAGCCTCCTCCCCCCCAGTCTGCCCCCTCCCAGGAAAATTTGGCATTTGAACCGGCATACTCTGAGGACCCTTCCCACAGTCACAAACCACTTGTCCGGTTGCTGCTGAGCTCTTTTCCGATGGAAATCATTTCAGCGCTTCTTGCTCACCTCCTTTGGTTCCTCTCTGCCACCCATTGGTTTGAAGCCTGAGTCCATTTAGGGTATGTCGCCATGACACTCTCTAGCCTGCCGCTGCTGCCGCTGCCTCTGCATGCCGTCCCCTATAGTGTCAGGGTCAATTATTGGATGTTTTAGATGCTATCTAGCCTCATTCTGTCACTCTGTCATGGCCATGCTGTTGCCCATAATTTTGGCATAATGGTGTGATTAAGCAGCCTCAGAGGCATCCATGCATGCTGCCCCTGCTGTTTCCTGTCCATTTCCGTGGTGTTTCCATCCTTTTCTGAGGTTCCCAGGTGTTTGGCCAAGCTTCCCTGTGCAGAGCCTTGGTCCCCTTGAAAAATGCTCGAGTCTCCCATTGACTTCAATGGGGCTCGTTATTCGAGACGAGCACTCGAGCATCGGGAAAAGTTCGTCTCGAATAACGAGCACCAGAGCATTTTAGTGCTCGCTCTAGTCATTATGCCCGACGTGCAAAGAAATTTTGCACATAAAGGGACTTTCCGATGCATAGTCAGACCCTGCTTTTCCAGTTCAGGCAGCCAAAACTTTTGTCTTTTTTTTTTATGTTTTGTTGCAAATGTCTCAATTCAACATGGACACAAGCCAAGAGAGGGGTTATATACAGGAGAGGATACAAGCCATGTGAGGGGTTATATACAGGAGAGGATACAAGACATGTGAGGGGTTACATACAGGAGAGGATACAAGCCATGTGAGGGGGTTATATACAGGAGAGGATACAAGCCATGTGAGGGGTTATATACAGGAGAGGATACAAGCCATGTGAGGGGGTTATATACAGGAGAGGATACAAGCCATGTGAGGGGTTATATACAGGAGAGGATACAAGCCATGTGAGGGGGTTATATACAGGAGAGGATACAAGCCATATGAGGGGGTTATATACAGGAGAGGATGCAAGCCATGTGAGGGGTTATATACAGGAGAGGATACAAGACATGTGAGGGGTTACATACAGGAGAGGATACAAGCCATGTGAGGGGGTTATATACAGGAGAGGATACAAGCCATGTGAGGGGTTATATACAGGAGAGGATACAAGCCATGTGAGGGGGTTATATACAGGAGAGGATACAAGCCATGTGAGGGGTTATATACAGGAGAGGATACAAGCCATGTGAGGAGTTATATACAGGAGAGGATACAAGCCATGTGAGGGGTTATATACAGGAGAGGGCACAAGCCATATGAAGGGGTTTTATACAGGAGAGGATACAAGCCATGCAAGGGAGTTATATACAGGAGAGGATACAATCCATGTGAGGGGTTTTATATAGGAGAGGACACAAGCCATGTGAGGGGTTATATACAGGAGAGGATACAAGCCATGTGAGGGGTTATATACAGGAGAGGATACAAGCCATGTGAGGGGTTATATACAGGAGAGTACACAAGCCATGTGACGGGTTATATACAGGAGAGGATACAAGTCATGTGAGGGTTTATATACAGGAGAGGACACAAGCCATGTGAGGGGTTATATACAGGAGAGGATACAAGCCATGTGAGGGGTTACATACAAGAGCTATCTACAGCCATGTGAGGGGTTATATACAGGAGAGGATACAAGCCATGTGAGGGGTTATTTATAGGCGAGGACACAAGCCATGTGAGGGGTTATAGATACAATTGATGTATGTAGACTCAGGGGTGACACCTAGTGTCCCAAAGTAAAGCAGCAACTATCTACATCATCTTAGACAGGGGATATCTTCTATGCCTAGAGGAGATTCTACCATTACCAAAGAAAGGGGGGATCCTCTAAACCTAGAGGAGGTTCTGCCATCACCATAGACAGGGGGCATCCTCTACACCTAGAGGAGAGGAGGTTCTACCATCACCATAGACAGGGGGCATCCTCTACACCTAGAGCAGAGGAGGTTCTACCATCACTATAGACAGAGGGCATCCTCTACACCTAGAGGAGAGGAGGTTCTACCATCACCATAGACAGGGGGCATCCTCTACGCCTAGAGCAGAGAAGGTTCTACCATCACCATAGACAGGGGACATCCTCTACACCTAGAGAAGAGGAGGTTCTACCATCACCATAGACAGGGGGCATCCTCTACACCTAGAGGAGAGGAGGTTCTACCATCGCCATAGACAGGGGGCATACTCTACACCTAGAGGGGAGGAGGTTCTACCATCACCATAGACAGGGATCATCATCTACACCTAGAGGAGAGATGGTTCTATCATCACCATAGACAGGGGGCATCCTCTACACCTAGAGGGGAGGCGGTTCTACCATCACCATAGACAGGGGGCATCCTCTACACCTAGAGCAGAGGAGGTTCTACCATTACAATAGACAGGGGGCGTCCTCTACACCGAGAGGAGAGGAGGTTCTACCATCACCATAGACAGGGGGCATCCTCTACACCTAGAGGAGAGGAGGTTCTACCATCACCATAGACAGGGGGCATCCTCAACACGTAGAGGAGAGGAGGTTCTACCATCACCATAGACAGGGGGCATCCTCTACAACTAGAGGAGAGAAGGTTCTACCATCACCATAGACAGGGAACATCTGCTACACCTAGAGGAGAGGAGGTTCTACCATCACCGTAGACAGGGGGCATCCTCTACACCTAGAGGAGAGGAGGTTATACCATCACCATAAACAGGGGGCATCCTCTACACCTAGAGGAGAGGAGGTTCTACCATCACCATAGACAGGGGGCATCCTCTACACCTAGAGGAGAGGAGGTTCTACCATCACCATAGACAGGGGGTGTCCTCTACACCTAGAGGAGAGGAGGTTCTACCATTACAATTGACATGGGACATCCTCTACACCTAGAGGAGAGGCAATTCTATCATCACCATAAAAAGGGGGCATCCTCCACACCTAGAGGAGAGGAGGTTCTACCATCACCATAGACAGGGGACATCCTCTACACCTAGAGGAGAAGAGGTTCTACCATCACCATAGACAGGGGGCATCCTCTACACCTAGAGGAGAGGAGGTTCTATCATCACCATAGACAGGGGACATCCTCTACACCTAAAGGAGAGGAGGTTCTACCATCTCCATAGACAGGGGGCATCCTCTACACCTAGAGGAGAGGAGGTTCTATCATCACCATAGTCCGGGGGCATCCTCTACACCTAGAGGAGAGGAGGTTCTACCATCACCATAGACAGGACATATCATCTACACCTAGAGGAGAGGAGGCTCTACCATCAGCATAGACAGGGGGCATCCTCCACACCTAGAGGAGAGGAGGTTCTACCATCACCATAGACAGGACATATCATCTACACCTAGAGGAGAGGAGGCTCTACCATCAGCATAGACAGGGGGCATCCTCTACACCTAGAGGAGAGGAGGTTCTACCATCACCATAGACAGGGGGCATCCTCTACACCTAGAGGAGAGGAGGTTCTACCATCACCATAGACAGGGGGCATCATCTACACCTAGAGGAGAGGAGGTTCTACCATCACCATAGACAGGGGACATCCTCTACACCTAGAGGAGAGGAGGTTCTACCATCACCATAGACAGGGGACATCCTCTACACCTAGAGGAGAGGAGGTTCTACCATCACCGTAGACAGGGGGCATCCTCTACACCTAGAGGAGAGGAGGTTCTACCATCACCATAGACAGAGGGCATCCTCTACACCTAGAAGAGAGGAGGCTCTACCACTGCAATAGACAGGGGGCATCCTCTACACCTAGAGCAGAGGAGGTTCTACCATTACAATAGACAGGGGGCGTCCTCTACACCGAGAGGAGAGGAGGTTCTACCATCACCATAGACAGGGGGCATCCTCTACACCTAGAGGGGAGGAGGTTATACCATCACCATAGACAGGGGGCATCCTCTACACCTAGAGGAGAGGAGGTTCTACCATCGCCATAGACAGGGGGCATTCTCTACACCTAGAGGAGAGGAGGTTCTACCATCCCCATAGACAGGGGGCATCCTCTACACCTAGAGGAGAGGAGGTTCTACCATCACCATAGACAGGGGGTGTCCTCTACACCTAGAGGAGAGGTGGTTCTACCATTACAATAGACAGGGGACATCCTCTACACCTAGAGGAGAGGCAATTCTATCATCACCATAAAAAGGGGGCATCCTCCACACCTAGAGGAGAGGAGGTTCTACCATCACCATAGACAGTGGACATTCTCTACACCTAGAGGAGAGGAGGTTCTACCATCACCATAGACAGGGGGCATCCTCTACACCTAGAGGAGAGGAGGTTCTATCATCACCATAGACAGGGGGCATCCTCTACACCTAGAGGAGAGGAGGTTCTACCAGCACCATAGACAGGACATACCATCTACACCTAGAGGAGAGGAGGCTCTACCATCAGCATAGACAGGGGGCATCCTCTACACCTAGAGGAGAGGAGGTTCTACCATCACCATAGACAGGGGGCATCCTCTACACCTAGAGGAGAGGAGGTTCTACCATCACCATAGACAGGGGGCATCCTCTACACCTAGAGGAGAGGAGGTTCTACCATCACCATAGAGAGGGGCCATCCTCTACACCTAGAGGAGAGGAGGTTCTACCATCACCATAGACAGAGGGCATCCTCTACACCTAGAGGAGAGGAAGTTCTACCATCACCATAGACAGAGGGCATCCTCTACACCTAGAGAAGAGGAGGTTCTACCATCACCATAGACAGGGGACATCCTCTACACCTAGAGGAGAGGAGGTTCTACCATCACCATAGACAGGGGGCATCCTCTACACCTAGAGGGGAGGAGGTTCTACCATCACCATAGACAGGGGCCATCTTCTACACCTAGAGGAGAGGAGGTTCTACCATCACCATAGACAGGGAGCATCATCTACACCTAGAGGAGAGGAGGTTCTACTATCACCATAGACAGGGGGCATCCTCTACACCTAGAGGAGAGGAGGTTCTACCATCACCATAGACAGGGGCCATCCTCTACACCTAGAGGAGAGGAGGTTCTACCATCACCATAGACAGAGGGCATCCTCTACACCTAGAGGAGAGGAGCTTCTACCATCACCATAGACAGAGGGCATCCTCTACACCTAGAGCAGAGGAGGTTCTACCATCACCATAGACAGGGGCATCCTCTACACCTAGAGGAGAAGAGGTTCTACCATCACCATAGACAGGGGGCATCCTCTACACC
The DNA here is from genome assembly GCF_040894005.1 of Engystomops pustulosus. Taxonomy (NCBI): domain Eukaryota; kingdom Metazoa; phylum Chordata; class Amphibia; order Anura; family Leptodactylidae; genus Engystomops; species Engystomops pustulosus. The sequence continues at coordinate 252,847,836 of NC_092412.1, read as the reverse complement.
TAGAGGGGAGGAGGTTCTACCATCACCATAGACAGGGGGCATCCTCTACACCTAGAGAAGAGGCAGGTCTACCATCACCATAGACAGGGGGCATCCTCTACACCTAGAGGAGAGGAGGTTCTACCATCACCATAGACAGGGTTATCCTCTACACCTAGAGGAGAGGAGGTTCTACCATCACCATAGACAGGGGAATCCTCTACACCTAGAGGAGAGGAGGTTCTACCATTACCATAGACAGGGGGCATCCTCTACACCTAGAGGAGAGGAGGTTCTACCATCACCATAGACAGGGGGCATCCTCTACACCTAGAGGAGAGGAGGTTCTACCATCACCATATACAGGGGGCATCCTATACACCTAGAGGAGAGGAGGTTCTATCATCACCATAGACAGGGGTCATCCTCTACACCTAGAGGAGTGGAGGTTCTACCATCACCATAGACAGGGGGCATCCTCTACACCTAGAGGAGAGGATGATCTACCATCACCATAGACAGGGGGCATCCTCTACACCTAGAGCAGAGGAGGTTCTACCATCACTATAGACAGGGGGCATCCTCTACACCTAGAGGAGAGGAGGTTCTACCATCACCATAGACAGGGGACATAATCTACACCTAGAGGAGAGATTGTTCTACCATCACCATAGACAGGGGGCATCCTCTACACCTAGAGGAGAGAAGGTTCTACCATCACCATAGACAGGGGACATCCTCTACACCTAGAGGAGAGGAGGTTCTACCATCACCATAGACAGGGGGCATCCTCTACACCTAGAGGAGAGGAGGTTCTACCATCACCATAGACAGGGGGCATCCTCTACACCTAGAGGAGAGAAGGTTCTACCATCACCATAGACAGGGGGCACCCTCTACACCTAGAGGAGAGGAGGTTCTACCATCACCATAGACAGGGGACATCCTCTACACCTAGAGGAGAAGGGGTTCTACCATCACCATAGACAGGGGGCATCCTCTACACCTAGAGGGGAGGAGGCTCTACCATCACCATAGACAGGGGACATCCTCTACACCTAGAGAAGAGGGGGTTCTATCATCACCATAGACAGGGGGCATCCTCTACACCTAGAGGAGAGGCGATTCTACCATCACCATAGACAGGGGACATCCTCTACACCTAGAGGAGAGGAGGTTCTACCATCGCCATAGACAGTGGGCATCCTCTACACCTAGAGGAGAGGAGGTTCTACCATCACCATAGAGAGGGGCCATCCTCTACACCTAGAGGAGAGGAGGTTCTACCATCATCATAGACAGGGGACATCCTCTACACCTAGAGAAGGTTCTACCATCACCATAGACAAGGAGCAAAGTTTGGGCATTGGGAGTTTGCTTCACCTGTGTTGCTTATAGCTGGGCTTTAGCATCAACCCCTCAACTCTAGAGTAAACACCCAGGTTCTTCATATTTCAGAACCACAACAAGTTGCTAGCAGAATTTATATCGATGTGGCCAAGTGCAAATTTTAAAGGGTTCACTCTTTACTACTCCACACTGATTGGGTCATAGAGGCTGTCTGTCAGCCTGTGAACCATTTCCAGTTTTAGCCATGTGATTGGGCATTTTGCCTCACCTATTTGACTTTCAGCTGGGCTCTAAGCCTCATTATAACATTGTATCCACCATCTTCTGAGATTAGTCCACCTGGAAGGAGAAAAGTTTTGGCTTTGCCTCAGCGCCAGGAAAAGTTCAGATGTGTACCAAATCGACAAACCAAAAAATTAGATTCACTCATCTCCAATTAGAGCCCTTCCTATACTGTATATAATAGAGATACTGTTCAATGTCATTGCGCTAGAATATGGTACGAGTATCTCTGCGGTAGAAGATACTACAGAAATCTAGATGGAGTTATCCTCGTTGTGCTAGAAGATGCTCTGGGTCTCCAGACACAGCTATTCTCACTGCGGCACAAGACGCTATCAGGGAAATTTCCCTGCAAACAATATAAGACAATACAATAAAATACAACTTTATTGATCCCCTGGGGGGAAATTATTTTGTACATAGTGTTCCGGTAATTGTTACACAGTTAGACACAGGATTAATGATACAAATACATAAATACTCTGAGAGGCGCGTTCTTTGGGCTGGGGAAAATACTTAACATAATAACATCAAATAAAATAAACATTTGAAAATAAAATATATTGAAGCAAATAAAGTAAAATAATCATCTTATATGTGTAAGTGGTCCAGGGGAAGGATGAGAAGTTTGAGGTGGACCTGGTGGTGTAGGGTGAGAGGTGCAGGAGGAGGTCGCCGACACTCTAACCCCTCACTTAGACACTGGTACAGGCAAGTCTCATGGGATTCAGGTCAGGTTCATCTTAATGAGTGTAAAGATGTCCACATTGGCTGAGGATTGGCGGATCCTCTTGTGGAGATGACACCCACTGAGTTGCTTAAAACATGCTCCGTCAGGACAGAATCTCCAAGCCCTAAAGGGCCAAGCTCTGGCCATGTGTCCAATTTACCAAGCGAGAAATTGAACAGGGAGGACCCATTGTTCAGTGGCAGTAGACATGTTGAAGCTGCTCCGTCACAAAATAGAAATATAGTCAATGTGCAACAACACGGTCTGAATATAAAAATGCAGTTAAAAATGCACCATCTAAATATAGAAATGTAGTTACTGCACTATTACAGCATGTGTATGTAGAAAATCAGATACTACACTATTACACTGTCTGCTTATACAAATGCAGTTACTGTTGTATTACATGGTTTGTGTATTAGATGCTTTATGTATAGAAATGCAGTTACTTTGCTATTCTGAATATAGGACGAGGCAAGGAGTGATGGCTGTAAATCCTGGGTGATGGAAGTTCTTCCTGCGCAGACACCACTCCATTCACCCAGTGGGCAGTTACAGAGAGTCACTTCCCGTTCTTACTTGTCCATGAGTCAGTGGTGATGTGCACCTCACAACTAACGGCATTGCGCAGTGGGCACCTTTCCACAATCTGTGGGTGCAGGGCAGGGATGGCTGCCGGGTAAAGGAGTGGTGGCTGGGAATGACATACTATGGGACAGCCACTGCCATAACATTATTAAAGCTCTTCATTGTCACCCGCTTGGATGGTAGAGATTCATAGGCCAGAAATTTGGAATTCAAGAGTTTGTGGGTGAGATGCAGCAAACTTCTGATTTCTCATCACAATTTGGGGAACTGGAAGACAAATACTTGCCTGGGGTGGTGTGGACCGGGTTGATGATGGTGGTGGTAGTGTCACTCCCTCCCATTGCGGAGAGACAGGTAACCTTGTCATTCACGAGGCTGAGACATCCAAAGCAGCAGAGGAGCCTCAGGTGTCTTCAGGCTTGTTTGTTGTCTCCTCTTCTGTAGATCATGTGGTGTTTGCAGGTGTCTGGTCATACACGAGGTGCTCACATTATTTACCCGTTACCATTGCTTTAGGGTTTGGCGGCGCAGAGTGCAAGTGACACGTGTTCTGTCTTCTGCATATTGGGTGTACAAGCACCGGGCCTTGGGGTCACTCTGGGCCAGACTTCGTGTAATGAGTCCTTGGGTGCGATGGGCAGTAGCTGTGGCTTAGTGGCTATGGTGGACCACTGCATCTTTTCTCCCTTACACCGCTTATGCCAACTACCTGGGGCTTCCTGACCACCACATCTTTGGCATAAAGATGGTCTTACTGTTTTCACCAGAGGAGGCATAGGCTGGAGACAAGATGTTGGAACTTGAGTAACTCTGACACATGGCTCAACTTTCTTTGGCGTCTCCGTTCTGACAGCGTTATTGTCACCTACAAGAATACAACACAAACCCTGCTGCCTGGCTGCACTATAGGAATTTGTAGCGGAACAGATGTAAAATGTGCTCTACCTGCAGCAACACCTCCATCACCACCAGCAGCACAATATCCACATCCATGTCCCTTATTTATAGCCTTCTTAATTGTAAAATACCACAGTTCTTTAAAATGTACTGTCGGTCCATGTATACAGATACAGTTACAGTCATCACACTATAGGTCAGGATGTGAATATAGATGCAATCAGTATTCTCCCTATTAGATGGGGCATATTCAGATGTAGTTACAGTCACAAGCTCTGCACTAAAGAATCTATAGTCCAGCAAGAGCCTCTCCTTACCTCTACATTTTGTCTATAATGATACTAGTACCTGTGACCCAACATTATAACCTTATATAGCACTGTGCATACAACAGTCACATGACCACTACTGGTATCAGCCCTCAGTGATGGAGCCATGATGCCAGCAGTAGGTGGTGAATGGTGTAGTCACTGGATGGTGGAGCAGTCACATGACCACTACTGGTATCAGCCTTCAGTGATGGGGGCCATGATGCCAGCAGTAGGTGGTGACCGGTGTAGTCACTGGATTTTGAAACAGTCACATGACCACTACTGGTATCAGCCCACAATGATGGGAGCCATGATGCCAGCAGTAGGTGGTGACCGGTGTAGTCACTGGATGGTGGAGCAGTCACATGACCACTACTGGTATCAGTCCTCAGTGATGGGAGCCATGATGCCAGCAGTAGGTGGTGACCGGTGTAGTCACTGGATGTTGGAGCAGTAATATAAACACTACTGGTATCAGCCCTCAGTGATGGGGCTCATGTTGCCAGCAGTAGGTGGTTACCGGTGTAGTCACTGGATGGAGGAGCAGTCACATGACCACTACTGGTATCAGCCCTCAGTGATGGGAGCCATGATGCCAGCAGTAGGTGGTGACCGGTGTAGTATCTTGATGGTGGAGCAGTCACATGACCACTACTGGTATCAGCCCTCAGTGATGGGAGCCATGATGCCAGCAGTAGGTGGTGACCGGTGTAGTCACTTGATGGTGGAGCAGTCACATGACCACTACTGGTATCAGCCCTCAGTGATGGGAGCCATGATGCCAGCAGTAGGTGGTGACCGGTGTAGTCACTGGATGGTGGAGCAGTCACATGACCACTACTAGTATCTGCCCTCAGTGGAGGAGCAATGATGCCAGCAGTAGGCAGAGACTGGTGTAGTCACTGTATGGTGGAGTAGTCACATGACCACTACTGGTATCAGCCCTCAGTGATGGAAACTATGATGGTAGCAGTACGGGGTGACCGATGTAGTCACTGGATGGTGGAGCAGTCACATGACCACTACTGGCATCAGCTCTCAGTGATGGGAGCCATGATGCCAGCAGTAGGTGGTGACCGGTGTAGTCACTGGATGGTGGAGCAGTCACATGACCACTACGGGTATCAGCCCTCAGTGATGAAAACCATGATGGTAGCAGTACGGGGTGACTGGTGTAGTCACTGGATGGTGGAGCAGTCACATGACCACTACGGGTATCAGTCCTCAGCGATAGGAGTCATTATACCAGCAGTAGATGGTGACCGGTGTAGTCACTGGATGGTAGAGCAGTTAAATAACCTTTACTGGTATCAGCCCTTTGTAATCGGATTCATGATGCCAGCAGTAGGTGGTGACCAGTGTGGTCACTGGATGGTGGAGCAGTAACATAACCACTACTAGTATCATCCCTCAGTGATAGGAGCCATGATGCCAGCAATAGGTGGTGACAGGTGTGGTCCCTGGATGGTGGAGTAGTCCCATGAACAATAATTGTTTCAGATCTCATTAATAGGAGCCATGATGCCAGCAGTAGGTCGTGATCGATGTAGTCATTTTATGGTTGAGCAGTCACATGACCACTACTGGTATCAGCCCTCAGTGATGGGGTCCATGATAACAGCAGTAGGTGGTGATCGGTGTAGTCACTGTATGGTGGAGGAGTAACAAAACCACTGCTGGTATCAGCGCTCAGTGATGGGAGCCATAATGCCAGCAGTAGGTGGTGAGCGGTGTAGTCACTGGATGGTGGAGCAGTAGCATGACCTCTACTTGTATCAGCCCTCTATGATGGGATCCATGATGCCAGCAATAGGTGTTCACCGATATAGTCACTTTACAGTGTAGTATTCACGTGACCTGTGTAGTCACTGGATGGTGGAGCAGTCTCATGACCACTACTGGTATCAGCCCTAAGTGTTGGGAGCCATAATGCCAGCAGTAGGTGGTGACTGGTGTAATCACTGGATGGTAGAGCAGTCACATGACCCTTACTGGTATCAGCCATCAGTGCTGGGAGCCGTGTTGCCAGCAGTAGGCTGTGTGAGGACATTACTTACTGGGGGGCTGTGTGGGGACATTACTTACTGGGGGGGCTGTGTGGGCACATTACTTACAGGGGGGGCTGTGAAGGCACATTACTTACTGGGGCCTGTGTGAGGACATTACTTGGGGGCTGTTTGGGCACATTACTTACTGGGGGCTGTGTAGTCACTTTACGGTGGAGCAGTCACATGACCACTACTGGTATCAGCCCTCAGTGATGGGGGCCATGACGCTAGCATTAGGTGTTGACCAGGGTGGTCACTGGACAGAGGAGCAGTGACATGGCCTCTACTTGTATCAGCCCTCAGTGATAGGAGCCATGATGCCAGCAGTAGGTGGTGACAAATGTAGTCAATGGATGGTAGAACAGCCACATGACCACTACTGGTATCAGTCCGCAGTGATGGGAGCCATGACGCTATCAGTAGATGGTATTCGGCGTAGTCACTTTTTGGTGAAGCAGTCACATGACCACTACTGGTATGAGCCCTCAGTGATGGGAGCCATGATACCGGCAGTAGGTGGTGACCGGTGTAGTCACTGGATGGTGGAGCAGTCACATGACCACTACTAGTACCAGCCCTCAGTGATGGGAGCCATGATGCCTGCAGTAGGCGGTGACCGGTAGTCACTGGATGGTGGAGCAGTCACATGACCACTACTGGTATCATGTCTTGGTGATGTGGGCTACCATGCAAGCAGTAGGTGTAAAAAGATGTAGTCACTTTATGGTTGAGCAGTTATTTAACCACTACTGGTATCAGCCCTCAGTGATGAGAGGCACGATGCCGGTCACTGGAATTTAGAGCAGTAACATGACCACTACTAGTATCAGCCCTCAGTGATGGGAGCCATGATGCCAGCAGTAGGTGGTGACCTGTATGGTCACTGGATTTTTGAGCAGTAATAAGACCACTACTGTTACTAGCCCTCAGTGATGGGAGCCATGATGCCAGCAGTAGGTTGTGACCGGTGTGGTCCGTGGATGGTGGAGCAGTAACATGACCACTACTGGGTTTAGCCCTAAGTGATGGGAGCCATGATTCCAGATTTAGGAGGTGAGCGGTGTGGTCCCTGGATGAGGGAGTCATCACATGACCACTACTGGTATCAGCCCTCAGTGATAGGAGCCATAATGCCAGCAGTAGGTGGTGACCGTTGTAGTCACTAGATGGTGGAGAAGTCACTTGATCACTACTGGTATCAGCCCTCAGTGATGGGAACCATGATGCCAGCAGTAGGTGGTGACCGGTGTAGTCACTGGTTGGTGGAGCAGTCACATGAGCACTAATGATATCAGCCCTCAGTGATGGGAGCCATGATACCAGCAGAAGGTGCTGACCGGTGTAGTCACTGGATGGTGGAGCAGTCACATGACCACTACTGGTATCAGCCCTCAGTGAAGGAAGCCATGATGCCAGCAGTAGGTGGTGACCGGTGTAGTCACTGGATGGTGGAGCAGTCTCATGACCACTACTGGTATCAGCCCTCAGTGATGGGCGCAATCGTGCCAGCCGTAGGTGGTGACCGGTGTAGTCACTGGATGGTGGAGCAGTCAGATGACCACTACTGGTATCAGCCCTCAGTGATGGGAGCCATGATGCCAGCAGTAGGTGGTGACCGGTGTAGTCACTGGATGGAGGAGCAGTCACATGACCACTACTGGTATCAGCCCTCAGTGATGGGAGCCATGATGCCAGGAGTAGGCGGTGACCGGTGTAGTCACTGGATGGTGGAGCAGTCACATGACCACTACTGGTTTTAGCCTTCAGTGTTGGGAGCCATGATGCCAGCAGTAGGTGCTGACCGCTGTAGTCACTGGATGGTGGAGCAGTCACATGACCACTACTGGTATCAGCCCTCAGTGATGGGAGCCATGATGCCAGCAGTAGGTGGAGACCGGTGTAGTCACTGGATGGTGGAGCAGTCTCATGACCACTACTGGTATCAGCCCTCAGTGATGGGAGCCATGATGCCAGCAGTAGGTGATGACCGATGTAGTCACTTTACGGTGGAGCAGTCACATGACCACTACTGGTATCAGCCCTCAGTGATGGGAGCCATGATGGCAGCAGTAGGTGGTGACCGGTGTAGTCACCAGATGGTGGAGCAGTCACATGACCACTACTGGTATCAGCCCTCAGTGATGGGAGCCATGATGCCAGCAGTAGGTGATGACCGGTGTAGTCACTGGATGGTGGAGCAGTCACATGACCACTACTGGTATCAGCCCTCAGTGTTGGGAGCCATGATGCCAGCAGTAGGTGGTGACTGATGTAATCACTGGATGGAGGAGCAGTCACAGGACCCTTACTGGTATCAGCCATCAGTGCTGGAAGGCATGTTGCCAGCAGTAGGCTGTGTGAGGACATTTCTTACTAGGGGGCTGTGTGAGGACATTTATGGGGTCTGTGTGGGCACATTACTTACTGGGGGCTGTGTTTGGGCACATTACTTGCTGGGGGGTTTTGTGTGGGAACATTACTTACTGGGGGGCTGTGTGGGCACATTACTGGAGGGCTGTGTGGGCCCATTGCTTACTGTGGGGCTGTGTGGGCACATTACTTACTGGGGGGCTGTGTGGGCACAATACTTACTGGGGCGCTGTGTGGGCACATTACTTACTGGGGGCTGTGTGGGCACATTACTTACTGGGGGGCCGTGTGGGGGACATTACTTAATGGGGGGCTGTGTGTGGGGACAATTCTTACTGGGGGCTGTGTGAGCACATTACTTTCTGGGGGCTGTGTGAGGACATTACTTACTGGGGGCTGTGTGAGGACATTACTTACTGGGGGCTGTGTGAGGACATTACTTAGTGGGGGGGCTGTGTGTGAGGACATTACTGGGGGGCTGTGTGTGGGTACATTACTTACTGGGGGCTGTGTGAGCACATTACTTACTGGGGGCTGTGTGAGGACATTACTTACTGGGGGCTGTGCGAGGACATTACTTCGTGGGGGGGGGCTGTGTGTGAGGACATTACTGGGGGGCTGTGTGGGCACATTACTTACTGGGGGGGCTGTGTGGGCACATTACTTACTGGGGGACTGTGTGGGCACATTTCTTACTTAGAGCTGTGTGAGGACATTACTTACTGGGGGGCTGTGTGTGAGGACATTACTTACTGGGGGGCTGTGTGAGGCACATTACTTACTGGGAGGCTGTGTGGGTACATTACTTACTGGGGGGCAGTGTGGGTACATTACTTACTGGGGGGCTGTGTTTGAGCACATTACTTACTGGGGGCTGTGTGATCACATTACTTATTGTGGGCTGTTTGGGTACATTACTTTCTGGGGGCGGTGTGAGGACATTACTTACTGGGGGCTGTGTGTGAGGACATTACTTACTGTGGGACTGTGTGAGTACATTACTTATTGGGTGGCCGTGTGGGGCACATTTCTTACTGGGGGACTGTGTGGGCACATTACTTACTGGGGGGCCGTGTGGGTACATTACTTACTGGGGGCAGTGTGGGCACATTACTTACTGGGGGCTGTGTGATCACATTACTTACTGGGGGCTGTGTGATCACATTACTTACGGGGGGCTGTGTGGGCACATTACTTACTGGGGGACTGTGTGGGCACATTACTTACTGGGGGGCTGTGTGGGTACATTACTTACTGGGGGCAGTGTGGGCACATTACTTACTGGGGGGCTGTGTTTGAACACATTACTTACTGGGGGCTGTGTGGGCACATTACTTACTGGGGGCTGTGTGTGAGGCACATTACTTACTGGGGGTCTGTGTGGGTACAGTGTGTATACAGGGGGAGAGGGTGGCAGTGTGTATACAGGGGGTGAGGGTGGCAGTGTGTATACAGGGAGAGGGGGTGGCAGTGTGTATACAGGGGGAGAGGGTGGCAGGTTTGGAGAATTCAAGGTTTAATCACCAGAGCTGTCAATCTGTGGAATAGCCAAGCTCAGGCGCTGGTCACAGCAGGGACAGCAGAGAGCTTCAAGAAGGGTCTAGATGCCTTTTTACACCTAAATAACATTGATGGTTATGTTATATAGAGTTGTTTCCCCTAAAATACCTTCCTCATCCAATCCCTTCCCTTCCTTGGTTGAACTTGATGGATAAGTGTCTTTTTTCAACCGTAGAAACTATGAAACTATGTGGCCCCTTGTGTCATCATCAGCGGGAGATGGAATTTGTCTGTTTTCAAACTGCAACATTGTTTCCTTTTTTGTTGAAAGTACAAAGAATATTAGTAACAACAAACAAATAAAGATCCAACATATAAGAGCAGCTAATAAATGTGTCCCTCCTCATACAGTATAGTATCATCCCTCCTATTAGTCCCACACAATAAGGGACAGAGCACAATAACTAGTGGCGGCTCCTGTAGTGACTTGTATCTCACAGGGGATTTACATTCCTCATCTTCCCCGAGCAGTGAAGCATTTTATATACATGTGACTTTGTCTTTATATGAAGTAATATAAGTTATATATGAAGCCGGACCCCTGTCCCCTCCCCCCTTTTCCCTGGAATAATACTGGGACTATATTGGTTGTGTGCACCTTGGCAGGGGGGATACTGGCTCATAGGAATATACAATGTTACTTACTTGTACCCCTATAAATGGGTCTATTCCCTCCTCTGTTATACCCGTGTTATCTGTCACCTGCTGCGGGTAAAGCCGCTGTATTGGCCGGGATCATCGCTCTGCTGGATGTACAGGATAACATACGCCACTGGTGCCAGCTCCGATCCCGAGTGTTACCGGCCATGGGGGGGGGGGGGGGGGTTGAACTGGTCCCAAACTTCTGACTGATGTCTGCAGATCTGAATCTGCAATGTTTGGTACGAACCCGAACACAGGTCACTATCACTATATATAACCGAGCTACACCTATAGATCTCTGCAGCCTCTTTATAGGATCAGACACATAATCCAGGACTGAGCTGCATTTTTGGGATGGAAGAGGAAGATGGAAGTACATGAGATTATCTATAGATCTTTCTGCTTCTGCCCCAGTCTCCTGATCTATGTGATATAAACATGTTTTCTGTAACTGAGGAGACAAACTGTGTCCTGACAAATGTCATAAGATCTGTCAGGTGTCAGTATAACATAATATTTGTATGTTCTCAGTCTGGGAAAATATTATGGAACTATAAGTCATGAGACGCACAATACATCTAAGCGCATGAGAACAATAAACACCAAGATCCGGGATCGGGTGGACTCATCGGTGATGACTTATGGTCCCAGCCCCTAAGTGTCTCCTATATAAACCCTCATCCCTAGAAGTGATCTATACTGAGGTGTCCTGTCCTCCTGGAGTCTCCACATTCTCTATCACAAGGTGGGAATTGTTACTTATTATTCTGATACTTTTATGTATTTTGCTCGTTAGTTGATGTCACTTCCATTAGGTTTATGTCCTTATGGTCACAGGTAATGATGAGTGGACCTCATGTTTCTATTTGGGTTCTGACCGCACAACTCAGACATATAGGAGGATTGGCGGCAGAAAAGCCAATATGACATATTGATGCCCCTAGCAACTAGTCATGGCTGTGATTGGCCAGGGGTGTCTCGAACCCTGAACCCAAAGAGAAACATTGTTTCAGCTCTTCTCCAGATTTTGCTTTATTTAAGATAATTATATAATTTCTAGAGATGAGCGAGTATACTCGTCCGAGCTTGATGCTCGTTCGAGTATTAAGGTACTCGAAACGGCTCGTTGCTCGGACGAGTATTTCCCCTGCTCGAGATCGAGCATTTAATTAAAAAAACACAGTGAAGAACAATGAAGAATAGAATAAAAACAGTGAACACAGGATCATTTAAGTGAAAAAGACAGTGAAGAACACAGTGAAGAATAGATTACAGATGTTCGGCACATCTGCTTACTTGTCGGAAGATACGCGCGGAGCGGCAGCAGGGAGACATCAAGCAGCAGGGATACATCAAGCAGCAGGGAGACATCAAGCAGCACGGGGGAGACATCAAGCAGCAGGGAGACATCAAGCAGCACGGGGGAGACATCAAGCAGCACGGGGAGACATCGGGCAGCGGGGAGACATCGGGGAGACATCGGGCAGCACGGGGGTGACATCGGGCAGCACGGGGGAGACATCGGGCAGCACGGGGGAGACATCGGGCAGCACGGGGAGACATCGGGCAGCACGGGGGAGACATCGGGCAGCACGGGGAGACATCGGGCAGCACGGGGGAGACATCGGGCAGCACGGGGAGACATCGGGCAGCACGGGGGAGACATCGGGCAGCACAGGGAGACTTCAGTGGAAGAAGAGGAGCGGATCCCGGGACAGCGTATCACCCCGACAAGTAAGCAGATGTGCCGAACATCTGCAATCTATTCTTCACTGTGTTTTTCACTGCGTTTTTCACTTAAATGATCCTGTGTTCACTGTTTTTATTCTATTCTTCACTGTTCTTCACATCTGTTAACTTGTCGGGAGATAATATACGCGCGGAACAGTGAAGAATAGATTGTAGATGTTTCCATACATCTGCTAACTTATCAGAAGACATTCTATTTCAATTAAATAACACATTTTATTCCCGAACCATGGTCCCTTTGAAAAATGCTCGGGTCTCCCATTGACTTCAATGGGGCTCGTTATTCGAGACGAGCACTCGAGCATCTGGAAAAGTTCGTCTCGAATAACGAGCACCCGAGCATTTTAGTGCTCGCTCATCTCTAATAATTTCCTTTTGCTCAGTTTCTTTCTGTCTATTTATAAGTAAAGATAAAGGAAAGGAAGGAAGAAAGTAAATGTTGTGTATAAAATCTCTTGTGGAGACAGATATCATTACATCAGGACAACTACTAGACGCCCTTATACCCTACAATAGCAGCGGATATTCTACTAACACAAGAGACATGAAGGGAAAGGACTGAGCCCTTTATATCCATCACCAGATCTGTACATCCCATGGGTAGTTCTATGAGGGGGCAGATATTATACAGATGTTATTATACATATAGATCACTAAATAATCAATTACAGGGATATTCCAGGACAGGCAGAGGGTAAGGACTCTAAATGAAATCTAAGATGAAGGATTGTAGACCCAGCACACTGACATACTGGTGCGCGTCCCCTCTGGCAGGATCTGCTCTTCTTTAAGCTTCTTTTGCCCTTGTTTTTAAGGAAAAAAGGCCTCCAGGTCCCTTAAACACCTTTAAAGTCATTTGCATAATTATGAAAACCCGGTGGTAGATTTCCTAATTATGAATAATAATACATTTCTGCATTAATATTTCTGACAGATCAGACATGACTTTCCTGAAGAAATCCCTTTTCCTTGTACTTTTCCTTGGATTGGTCTCCCTTTCCATCGGTGAAGAAGAAGAGTAAGTGCTCATAGTATATAATGACACAAGTCATGAAATGGATGTTCCCATTGTTAGGATAATCTAATATATAAAGCTGAGTGTATGTGTGTATATGTATGTGTGTGTATGTCTGTATATGTGTGTATATGTATGTATGTATATGTCTGTATATGTATGTGTGTGTATGTCTGTATATGTGTGTGTATGTCTGTATATGTATGCATGTCTGTATATGTGTGTATATGTATGTGTGTGTATGTCTGTATATGTGTGTATATGTATATATGTTTATGTCTGTATATGTATGTATGTATTTGTATGTTTGTGTATATGTGTATATGTATGTATGTGTATGTCTGTATATGTATGTATGTATATGTGTGTATATGTATGTATGTATTTGTATGTTTGTGTATATGTGTATATGTATGTATGTATTTGTATGTTTGTGTATATGTGTATATGTATGTATGTGTATTTCTGTATATGTATGTATGTATATGTGTGTATATGTATGTATGTATTTGTATGTTTGTGTATATGTGTATATGTATGTATGTGTATGTCTGTATATGTATGTATGTATATGTCTGTATATGTATGTATGTATTTGTATGTTTGTGTATATGTGTATATGTATGTATGTGTATGTGTGTATATGTATGTATGTATATGTGTGTATATGTATGTATGTATTTGTATGTTTGTGTATATGTGTATATGTATGTATGTATTTGTATGTTTGTGTATATGTGTGTATATGTATGTGTGTGTATGTCTGTATATGTATGTATATGTCTGTATATGTATGTATGTATTTGTATGTTTGTGTATATGTGTATATGTATGTATGTGTATGTGTAAACTCACTCAGAAAGATGATATCGAAATGGAATAAGCCATCAGCGCCCCAAATTCTATCATACCCAGGGGGAAAGTTTATTTCCAAGAGGCGACGCTTCAGTGACCTTCACCTTTCTCAAGCCAAGTACAAATGTACATCAATCCATCACCAACTTTTACCCTTCATGTCTCCACAAGAACTCACCCCTATGGGTGGAGATATAAAGGGACCCCAAAAATTACTGAATTTACTGTCTCCATATTTCTAAATAGACGTCTTATAGCAAATACCTGGTAATAGACAAGTCCTATGGACGCCGCTTGTACATGTTGTAGGGAGGAGGCGTCCAGGCTGCGTCCATGTTGTAGGAAGGAGGCGTCCAGGCTGCGTCCATGTTGTAGGAAGGAGGCGTCCAGGCTGCGTCCATGTTGTAGGGAGGAGGCGTCCAGGCTGCGTCCATGTTGTAGGGAGGAGGCGTCCAGGCTGCGTCCATGTTGTAGGGAGGAGGCGTCCAGGCTGCGTCCATGTTGTAGGGAGGAGGCGTCCAGACTGCGTCCATGTTGTAGGGAGGCTGCTGCAGCGTAACAGTGTCTCATCTTATACTCCACATCTTATGCTGCACATTCGGCCCGGAAAACTTCCCTGACGTTTCTTACCCCAAAGTCCGTTCTGTATGTTCTGCCTTAAAGGGCCCAAATCTGCCTGGTCCAGTCCATCCTTAATATTTCTGGTTCTTCTATAGGAGATTAGGGGGGATTATTAAATTCTGCTTTGTCAGTGAAGTATCTATTCAATATGGACCAATGAGTTTTGATATTACCCATGATGCACTTTGTATATATATTTGTAAGGAAACATTTGTACTTTGCTTGAGAAAGGTGAAGGTCACCGAAACATCTTAGAAATAAACTTTCACCTTGGACTTTGACTGAATTTGGAGCTGCCGGCTATTTCCACATTGATACCAATGGAGGTTTTTGAGGCAGAACCTGTGCCCCGTCCATTATTAGGATATATAACACTGTGCTGCCTCAGACTTTCCAGGAGATAGACGGACACACATACAGATAGATAGACATAGACCACAGGGGTAAGAAGAGGAGGCTGCTGGGGGGTTTAGGGGTCTGTAGTGGTAGAAGCTATGACCTGTAGTCTATGTTATACATATATTCCACCAGAATCCTACACAATGGGGCAGTTTCTATGAAGTTTGTACTGCGCTGCTCTATCTGTTGTGACCCGGCTTTGTCGACTCCTCTGTTTCTATTGTTCCATCCTTATTTTTGTGTTTTGCACTGTGATGTAGGGAGGGGCTGTCTTCTAGTTGTCCTGTACCACCTAGTGTAAATGAGGAAACAGGTAGGGCCTTTGGTGGGGTCAGTGTCAGGGCTCATTGTCTTCTGTGTTCCTGTATCTGCTCCCTGCATTACAGAGACACAATTACTATAATGTATCATTAACTTTATGTCATCTTGTTACACAGGAAAAGAGAGGAAGAAGACGAGGATGAAGAAGAATATGACGAGGAGAAGAGAGCGGATAGCGCTTATTGGGATAAAGTTGGAAAATTGGCGACTCTGGGGATGGGGAAATAACTCCAGAATGATTAATGATCCCCTAAAGGATTAATGATCCCCTAACATAATAAAGCAGATATAACTGACTCCATGTTCTGTCTTCTTTCCATACAATTCATCTCCTGCATCCGATTCTGGAGGAAACTTGTAATATTTTACACTTTCATCCTGATAACAACATCAGGAATAATGATAGACGTCTATTCTGTCTCTGAAAGGCGTCTGACTTACCCCATAGACCAAAATAAGCAGCAGTGAGATAGAAATCAAATCTTCAACTTTCATATTAATACAGAAAAAGGAAATTACTGCGTCCAACAATTACACAGAATAAGAGAAACCAATAACAGCGGCTGCTGCGTCTCTAGTGACAGAGAAATGACATGTGACAATGTGACTGCGATCAGACAAATCTCTGAGAAATGGCATCACACATGGTCACCGCAGCAGCCAGTTATAGTGACACGTACTATACGGATGCAGCCGGGTCACACATATACATGGGACCATATTCAGGGATTGTCTAATATGGGACTTGGTTCTGGATTCATTGCTTTGATACCATGACTAGTCACAACTAGGTTTTTTTGTTTTTTGTTATACCCATCCCCCACCCAAATCCGAGGAAGCAGAAAAAAACTGAGAGAAAAAAAAATACATCAAAGGTTTCATGTTCAAAAACCACATGTTTTTTTGGGGGGACTATTCTGACCAAAGACTATGATCTTTAGGGATTAAAGGGGTTTTCCCACAAAGGAAAGTTAGGCCCTATCCAGGAGATTGAGCCTAACTTGCTGATCAGTGTGGTCTCAGTGCTGCGACCCCTGCAGATCGCGAAAACCAGGGGTCAGTCGGACTAATGGTGCAGTCGGCCGCACATGACCGTCCTGCTCCATTAATCTCCATTATTCTCCGGCAGACCCCTCGTTTTCTCAGCAATGAGACCCCCACTGATCTATCCCGTGCATAGGGCATAACTTTCCTTAGTGGTACAACCCCTTTAATCAGCATTTCCTAACGATTTTCTAATATGCCTAATAAAGAGACCAAGTTTTTCCACTCCAATAAACGTGGTTTTTACGTCTTATCCCATTTCCTATAATAATTCCTATAAGCTATAATTAATCTTGCAGTAAATAACAAGGTAAACAGCATGACTTATTTATTAGTTTCTAACCTACTTGGTAAATAACCTAACATCATCACTTCTATGTTAACCGGTTCCCGGCCGCCCGCCGTGTATTCGTGGTGCCCGTCGGGTCCTGATGCATGGAGAGGGCTCACGGGCTGAGCCCTCTCAATAGCCGGTAAGTCTTTGCTGGTGTTCGCCTCCGGCAAAGCTGCCGGCGGCTTCAAAAAGATGCGCGGATCATCGCTCCCCGTGATGTCATTGAGGAGCGGCGATCCTTTGCCATGACAGCCTCAGGTCTTCCAAAGACCCGAGACTGTCTCATTTTAAACCTTTCATTGCAATGTGCTATCACATCCCACGGGATAGGTCCTAACTTGCTCATCGGTGGGGGTCTCATTAATGAGACCTCCACTGATTACGAACATTAGGGGTCCGATGGGGTCCCACGTACCTCAGTTGAAACCGTCGTCGCTCTGAGCGAGTAATGGAGCAGAGGGCCGCACATTACTGTTTTGCTCTATCCGTCTCTATGGAGCAGGCGGAGATCGGTGAGTGCGGCGCTCCGCAATTTCCATTGGCTCCATTGAGATGTGTGAAGCAGAACGGCCATGTGCAACCATTACTCTCTCAGAGCGATGAGGGTTTCAACCGAGGTATGTGGGACCCCATGGGACCCCCCATTCCTCCGGGTCCTCCAAAACATACTAGTAGGTTATTTAGATTGTGAGCCCCATGGGGAAAGAGACCAATTTGACATGCATTGTGCAGCGCTGCGTAATCTCAAGCTTCCCTCATTGTAATCGACCCTAGTGGTATAAAGATCTGAGAAATACCTAACAAACACCCTAAAATCTCATCTGGTTCCCTTTGTAGTATACCATTCTCATAATTAATCTCCACTCTATCTGTTATTTTGTTTCACCATATAAGCTTATATTTTACCAGGTGTCCCTCCATGTTTAGAATATTTTGCTCTTTAAAATAGCTCTTGTTAAGTACTTTTCCTCTGCAAATATTCCTTCCTTCTCATTTCTCTATCCTCAACTGCCCATGTGTTCCTATATTTGGTCTCTAATTTGTCCATTTTATCTAATATTTGTTAATCTTTTCGTATGTATCCTCTCATCTTGCATCAAGTAAAAAATAAAAAGAAGAAGAAAATCTTCACAAACCCTCCCCCAACACTTTGAAAGTCTGGTGATACCCTCACCATTGTTATCACTGTCTCGAGCAACTTATCATCCTGTCAACTATTAGCGTCTAACTGCTGCCTGCACATACTAGCTAAATTGTTTTCAACCGGTCCAATCCATCTTTTGGAGAGGAAAAAAAACCCATCCGCTCATTATGAACAACCCTCAATTTTGAGAAAGACAACTGAGCTTGCCTAAGTAATTTTTTTAGCTCAAAAAATGTTTCTCTGCTCTTTTAGGTTTCCGATAAGTAGTCAGATACAAAAATGATTCTAGAACCTTCTACTGCAATTTGATCTCTGGTTCTCAAAGCCCTCAAAATATTGGTGCTCATTTACTAAGTTTCCGAATCGGGCATTTTCGTCGGGCTTCCCGGCGATTTCCGATTTGCACCGAATTGCCCCAGGATTTTGGCGCACGCGAACGGATTTTGGCGCATCTGCCCTAGCTTTCACGTGACAGAAATCGGGGGCCTGGCCGTCGGACAACTCGACGGATTTGGAAAAACCACAGAATTTAAAAAAGAATTTGTGTTGCAAGATCAAGCACTTACAAGCACCGAAGAAGGTGAACTCCCGCGGACCTCGGTGCAGCAGCGACACCTGGTGGATATCGGGCACACGGACCTTAGTGAATCCCGGCAGACCCGAATCAGCATTGGACAATGCGCCGAGGGATTGCGACTGGACCAGGTAAGTAAATCTGCCCCATTGTCTTTACCCTTGAAACAATGTAGTTTTGCTATGGTTGTCCTTGGGCGTGTTCCAGGTGGGTTCCTCAGTGGTGGAATTCTATATGCTCTCTTAACACACAATACTGGTGCGCCCGGGTCCCCCGGAATTAACCTTTTTCTTCCTGGTGCATGTAAGTGCATGATCTTGCGACACAAATCTTTTTTTAAATTCCGCGTTTTTTCCGAATCCGTCGGGTTGTCCGACGGCTATGTCCCCTGATTTCTGTCGCGTGAAAGCCGGCACCGATGCGCCACAATCCGATTGTGTGCGCAAAAATCCCGGGGCAATTCGGCGCAAAACGGAAATATTCAGGAAACCCGACTAAAGTGCGGCGTTCGGACCCTTAGTAAATGAGCCCCATTTTGTTCTTCAATTTCATATTTTGATTCTTTTCCTCTACTGAACCCATCCTATTCTCTTCTTCTGTCAGCTGTTCCCTAAATTTATTTCTGTCCTAAACAAAGCAACATCAGATTCTATATGCTCTAGCGCCTTGGACATCTTGGTTGTAATCGTCACTCCCCATTACATCACTGGGGCACAACGATCAGTTGCCATGACAGCCTTGGGTCTTTTCCCCAGGAATTGTTATTTCTGAATATCTGTTCCGATGTGCCTGTGGTACTCTGTAACAGAATAAGTGCAAAATCTCAATATACTAAATCCCAATAAATATCGCCCAATTTCCAAAGGCCACTTTTTTGCCAATTTGCGACACATACATTTTTTAAAAAAAAGAGCAATCAAAAGGTCGTTAATTTCCCAAAATAGTAGCAATAAAAACTTCATCTCATCCCACAAAAAAATGTTCCTAAGGCTAAATTCACACTGCCGTATGGAGGTCGTATATACGGCCGACGTATATGCGGCCGATATACGTCCCACATAGACGGCAATGGGCGCACGGTGCCCTACGGGAGCGGTACGGTGCAGCACACGTGTGGCACCGTACCGCTCCGTACCCGGTAAAAAAATAGGACCTGTCATATCTTTACCCGTAGTACGCGCCGTGCTCCATAACTTCCTATGGAGAGGGGCGGGGGTGAGCTGCGCTCACCTCCTCCTCCCCTCCCTGTGCACTGCCGTTGCCCGCTACGGTACGGTACGGCCGGGCAACGGCAGTGTGAATATAGCCTCACACAGATTTATAAACTGAAATATAAAAAAGTTATTGGTCTCAGAATATGGCAAAATGAAGAATATTTTTTACAAAAGATTTACATTTTTAATCTACTAAAACATAACAAAAACCTAGATAAATTTGGTATCTTCGTGACCGAAACAAAGAATGAACAGGATATATCATTTGGAGCACTCATTGACCGCATTTACCAGTATATATACAGGAGAGTATAGAAGCCATTTGAAGGGGTTATATACAGGAGAGGACACAAGCCATGTGAAGGATTATATACAGGAGAGGACAGAAGCCATGTGAAAGGTTATATACAGGAGAGGACAAAAGCCATGTGAGGGGTTATATACAGGAGAGGATAGAAGCCATGTGAGGGGTTATATCCAGGAGAGGACACAAGTAGAGATGAGCGAGCACTAAAATGCTCGGGTACTCGTTATTCGAGACGAACTTTTCCCGATGCTCGAGTGCTCGTCTCGAATAACGAACCCCATTGAAGTCAATGGGAGACTCGAGCATTTTTCAAGGGGACCAAGGCTCTGCACAGGGAAGCTTGGCCAAACACCTGGGAACCTCAGAAAAGGATGGAAACACCACGGAAATGGACAGGAAACAGCAGGGGCAGCATGCATGGATGCCTCTGAGGCTGCCAAAATTATGGGCAACAGCATGGCCATGACAGAGTGACAGAATGAAGCTAGATAGCATCTAAAACATGCAATAATTGACCCTGACACTTTAGGGGACGGCATGCAGAGGCAGCGGCAGCAGGCTAGAGAGTGGCATGGCGACATACCCTAAATGGACTCAGGCTTCAAACCAATGGGTGGCAGAGAGGAACCAAAGGAGGTGAGCAAGAAGCGCTCAAATAATATCGGTACATGATAAAAGTTTGCCAGTATATTTTGTGGATTACACAGCAGGGTGGCGACAAAGTTAACATGGAAGCCATGAAAACAACCCAAAATTCTGCCTGACACAGCTCGTTTGATAAGGGGACCATGTATGGAGGCAGTGAACTAGCAGTAGATTAAAGGTGCTGCAGTTAAAACTATGTTAGTTGGATCTTGGCATGGAGCTGGCGCTCCGCTGCCAGGCGAGCTTTCGCCAATCCAAGCCCCTGTCTCTAGGCTACTCCCCAAACAGCACTTCTAAGAACCTTTTGTATAAGATCAAGTGTAGTAGCGTTCTTATAAGTTTAGGATATGCCGGGTGAGGGGAATGTAAACAGATGCGCAAGAAGCGCTGAAATAATATCGGTAAATGATAAAAGTTTGCAAGTATATTTTGTGGATTACACAGCAGGGTGGCGACAAAGTTAACAAGTTTGATGTGGAATGCCCTGTAATAGCTCTTGGGCGGTGTGCCTTTTATCGCCTAGGCTCAGCAGTTTGAGCACCGCCTGCTGTCGCTTAGCGACGGCACTGCTGCTGTGCCTAGAGCTACCGACTGATGGCGCCATGCCCACGGATGGTAATTCGGAGGAGGTGGAGGAGGGTTGGGAGGAGGTATAGTAGGCCTTTAAGACCTGGACCGAGGTAGGCCCCGCAATTCTCTGCGTCGGCAGTATATGACCAGCCCCAGGGTCAGACTCTGTCCCAGCCTGCACCAAGTTAAGTGTAGTAGCGTTCTTATAAGTTTGGGATATGGCGGGTGAGGGGAATGTAAACAGATGCGCAAGAAGCGGCTGATGCGCATGGAGCTGGCGCTCCGCTGCCAGGCGAGCTTTCGCCAATCCAAGCCCCTGTCTCTAGGCTACTCCCCAAACAGCACTTCTAAGAACCTTTTGTATAAGATCAAGTGTAGTAGCGTTCTTATAAGTTTAGGATATGCCGGGTGAGGGGAATGTAAACAGATGCGCAAGAAGCGCTGAAATAATATCGGTAAATGATAAAAGTTTGCAAGTATATTTTGTGGATTACACAGCAGGGTGGCGACAAAGTTAACAAGTTTGATGTGGAATGCCCTGTAATAGCTCTTGGGCGGTGTGCCTTTTATCGCCTAGGCTCAGCAGTTTGAGCACCGCCTGCTGTCGCTTAGCGACGGCACTGCTGCTGTGCCTAGAGCTACCGACTGATGGCGCCATGCCCACGGATGGTAATTCGGAGGAGGAGGTGGAGGAGGGTTGGGAGGAGGTATAGTAGGCCTTTGAGACCTGGACCGAGGTAGGCCCCGCAATTCTCTGCGTCGGCAGTATATGACCAGCCCCAGGGTCAGACTCTGTCCCAGCCTGCACCAAGTTAAGTGTAGTAGCGTTCTTATAAGTTTGGGATATGGCGGGTGAGGGGAATGTAAACAGATGCGCAAGAAGCGGCTGATGCGCATGGAGCTGGCGCTCCGCTGCCAGGCGAGCTTTCGCCAATCCAAGCCCCTGTCTCTAGGCTACTCCCCAAACAGCACTTCTAAGAACCTTTTGTATAAGATCAAGTGTAGTAGCGTTCTTATAAGTTTAGGATATGCCGGGTGAGGGGAATGTAAACAGATGCGCAAGAAGCGCTGAAATAATATTGGTAAATGATAAAAGTTTGCCAGTATATTTTGTGGATAACACAGCAGGGTGGCGACAAAGTTAACAACTTTGATGTGGAATCCATGAAAACAACCCAAATTTCTGCCTGACACACCTCGTTTGATAAAGGGACGATGTATGGAGGCAGCTATATGGACGACTTTTGGAGGTAGCAATGGAGACAACGTGTGGAGGCTGCTATGGAGACAATTTAATTTGGATAGTGCCTATATGTGGCAGTCCCAAAAATTTTTCAAACCAGAGGAGCAGGTAGGTGGCCCTCCAGTAAAATGGAATAGATTTAGTGCCTGTATGTGGCAGTCCAAAAAAAATTTCAAACCAGAGGAGCAGGTAGGTGGCCCTCCAGAAAAATTGAATAGATTGAGTGCCTGTATGTGGCACTCCCAAAAATTGTTTAAAACAGAGGACCGGGTAGGTGGCCCTCCAGAAAAATTGAATAGATTGAGTGCCTGTATGTGGCACTCCCAAAAATTGTTTAAAACAGAGGACCGGGTAGGTGGCCCTCCAGAAAAATTAAATGCATAAAGTACTATAGCTAGAGCCAGTGGGCCCTGTCAAAAAATAGCCAGTTTCCTCTGCTTTACTGTACAAAGAGGAGGAGAAGGAGGAAAATGAGGAGGAGGAGGATTGGATCAATTATTCAGGTTGAGCTTCCTTCACCTGGTGGAGATTGGAAATTATGAGAAATCCAGGCTTTATTCATCTTAATAAGCGTCAGCCTGTCAGCGCTGTCAGTCGACAGGCGTGTACGCTTATCGGTGATGATGCCACCAGCTGCACTGAAAACCCGCTCGGACAAGACGCTAGCGGCAGGGCAGGCAAGAACCTCCAAGGCGTACAGCGCCAGTTCGTGCCACATGTCCAGCTTTGAAACCCAGTAGTTGTAGGGAGCTGTGTGATCATTTAGGACGATGGTATGGTCAGCTACGTACTCCCTCACCATCTTTCTGTAAAGATCAGCCCTACTCTGCCGAGACTGGGGACAGGTGACAGTGTCTTGCTGGGGTGACATAAAGCTGGCAAAAGCCTTGTAAAGCCAGTGCTGGACAAGCTGCCTGCTCGCCTGCTCTCCCTCGCTACTTGTCCCGCAGAACTACGCACTCTGCCGCTAGCGCTGTCAGAAGGGAAATACTGTTTCAGCTTGTGCACCAGGGCCTGCTGGTATTCATGCATTCTCACACTCCTTTCCTCTCCAGGGATGAGAGTGGAAAGATTTTGCTTGTACCGTGGGTCCAGGAGAGTGAACACCCAGTAATCGGTGCTGGAATAAATTCTTTGAACGCGAGGGTCACGGGATAGGCAGCCTAGCATGAAATCTGCCATATGCGCCAGAGTACCAACGCGTAAGAATTCACTCCCCTCACTGGCCTGACTGTCCATTTCCTCCTCCTCCAACTCCTCCAACTCCTCTTCTTCTGCCCATACACGCTGAACAGTGAAGGACTCAACAATGGTCCCCTCTTGTGTCTCGCCAACATTCTCCTCCTCTTCCTCCTCATCCTCCTCCACCTCCACCTCCTCCGATATGCGCTGAGAAACAGACCTGAGGGTGCTTTGGCTATCAACAAGGGAATCTTCTTCCCCCGTCTCTTGTGACGAGCGCAAAGCTTCCGACTTCATGCTGATCAGAGAGTTTTTCAACAGGCCAAGCAGCGGGATGGTGAGGCTGATGATGGCGGCATCGCCACTGACCATCTGTGTTGACTCCTCAAAGTTACTCAGCACCTGACAGATATCAGACATCCACGTCCACTCCTCATTGTAGACTTGAGGAAGCTGACTGACCTGACTACCAGTTCTGGTGGAAGTTGACATCTGGCAGTCTACAATCGCTCGGCGCTGCTGGTAAACTCTGGATAACATGGTCAGTGTTGAATTCCACCTCGTGGGCACGTCGCACAACAGTCGGTGAGCGGGCAGTTGGAGGCGGCGCTGCGCTGCCCTGAGAGTGGCAGCATCTGTGCTGGACTTCCTGAAATGCGCACAGATGCGGCGCACCTTCGTGAGCAAATCTGACAGATTGGGGTATGTCTTGAGGAAACGCTGAACTATCAGATTTAACACATGGGCCAGGCATGGCACATGTGTCAGTCTGCCGAGTTGCAGAGCCGCCACCAGGTTACGGCCGTTGTCACACACAACCATGCCTGGCTTCAGGTTCAGCGGTGCCAGCCACAGATCAGTCTGCGCCGTGATGCCCTGTAATAGCTCTTGGGCGGTGTGCCTTTTATCGCCTAGGCTCAGCAGTTTGAGCACCGCCTGCTGTCGCTTAGCGACGGCACTGCTGCTGTGCCTAGAGCTACCGACTGATGGCGCCGTGCCCACGGATGGTAGTTCGGAGGAGGAGGTGGAGGAGGGGTGGGAGGAGGAGGAGGCATAGTAGGCCTGAAACACCTGGACCGAGGTAGGCCCCGCAATCCTCGGCGTCGGCAGTATATGACCAGCCGCAGGGTCAGACTCGCTCCCAGCCTCCACCAAGTTAACCCAATGTGCCGTCAGCGATATATAGTGGCCCTGCCCGGCAGCACTCGTCCACGTGTCCGTGGTCAGGTGGACCTTGTCAGAAACGGCGTTGGTCAGGGCACGGATGATGTTGTCTGACACGTGCTGGTGCAGGGCTGGGACGGCACATCGGGAAAAGTAGTGGCGGCTGGGGACCGAATACCAAGGGGCGGCCGCCGCCATGAGATTGCGAAAGGCCTCGGTCTCTACTAGCCTATAGGGCAGCATCTCCAGGCTAAGCAATCTGGAGATGTGCACATTAAGGGCTTGGGCGTGCGGGTGGGTTGCACTATATTTGCGTTTCCGCTCCAGCGTCTGGGGTATGGAGAGCTGAACGCTGGTGGATGCTGTGGAGGATCGTGGAGGCGACGATGGGGTTTTTGTGGCAGGGTCCTGGGCAGGGGGCTGACTATCAGCTGACACAGGGGAAGGAGCAGTGGTGTGCACGGCCGGAGGTGAACGGGCTTGTTGCCACTGAGTGGGGTGTTTAGCATTCATATGCCTGCGCATACTGGTGGTAGTTAAGCTCGTAGTGGTGGAACCCCTGCTGAGCCTGGTTTGGCAAATGTTGCACACCACAGTCCGTCGGTCATCCGGTTTTTCCTTAAAGAACCTCCAGACTTCTGAAGATCTAGCCCTCGCCGCAAGAGCCCTCGCCACGGGAGCTTCACTAGTTGACACATTTGGCGCTGATGCACCAGCTCTGGCCCTGCCTCTCCGTCTGGCCCCACCACTGCCTCTTCCAACCTGTTCTGGTCGAGGACTCTCCTCCGTCTCAGAAGCACTGTGTTCACCCGGCCTCTCAACCCAGCTTGGGTCTGTCACTTCATCATCCTCCGATCCCTCAGTCTGCTCCCCCCTCGGACTTCCTGCCCTGACAACAACTTCCCCACTGTCTGACAACCGTGTCTCCTCATCGTCGGACACCTCTTTACACACTTCCACTACGTCAACAAGGTCATCATCACCCACAGACTGTGACTGGTGGAAAACCTGGGCATCGGAAAATTGCTCAGCAGCAACCGGACAAGTGGTTTGTGACTGTGGGAAGGGTCCAGAAAACAGTTCCTCAGAGTATGCCGGTTCAAATGCCAAATTTTCCTGGGAGGGGGCAGACTGGGGGGGAGGAGGCTGAGGTGCAGGAGCTGGAGGAGTGCCGATTTCGGTGACATGGGTGGACTGCTTGGAAGACTGACTGGTGGACAAATTGCTCGAAGCATTGTCAGCAATCCACGACATCATCTGTTCGCACTGTTCTGGCCTCAACAGTGCTCTACCACGAGTCCCAGTAACTTCAGACATGAACCTAGGGAGTGTAGCTCTGCGGCGTTCCCCTGCTCCCTCATAAGCAGATGGTGTCTCACCCCGGCCAGGACCACGGCCTCTGACCCCTGCAGTAGTTGGACGCCCACGTCCCCGCCCTCGTCCTCTACCCCTAGCCCTCGGGTTAAACATTTTTAAAATGAGAGTTATAGCTTTAATTTTTTTTTTACTTTTTTTTGTGTTTTTTTTTTTTTTTTGTGTTTTTGAGTTTTTAAAACCAAACGATGCTATCCTATTGCTATGGCTATTTTCTAGCCAAGTATGAAAGCACACTACTATGCCAGATGAGATGACGCTGAGTTATTAAACAAAATAAACGTAAAATAAAAAAGGACAAATGGCAGACTGTGCCTAATTGAAATCCAACCCCTACTAAATTTTCCCACTTCGGTCTTTGCAATGGATATGTGCGTCACTAAGCGCAAAACACAGCGGTCGCAAGTCTCACTACAAATTGCTCACAATTGGCTAGTAGATGCACTGCAGCAAGTACAGCCACCAGCAGATCAACCAGAAATCAAATATATAACGCTACTGTAGGCGTAAGCCGTTTGGATTCTCCTATGGCTATTTTCTAGCCAAGTATGAAAGCACACTACTATGCCAGATGAGATGACACTGAGTTATTAAACAAAATAAACGTAAAATAAAAAAGGAAAAATGGCAGACTGTGCCTAATTGAAATACAACCCCTACTAAATTTTCCCACTTTGGTGTTTGAGGTGGATATGTGTGCCACTAAGAGCTAAACACAACGGTAGCAAGTCCCCCTGCTAATTCCTCACAAAATGGTACTAGATGCAAATAAAAAAAAAAAAAGTAGAACGTTATTGTAGCCCTAAGAAGGGCTGTTGGGTTCTTGGAGAATCACTCCTGCCTAACACTATTCTAATAGAACAGCCTAACGCTTTCCCTGACCAGCAGCAGCTCTCTCCCTAGCGGCATCCAGACACAGAATGATCCGAGCAGCGCGGGCAGCGGCTAGTCTATCCCAGGGTCACCTGATCTGGCCAGCCAACCACTGCTATCGACGTGTAAGGGTACCACGTCATGCTGGGTGGAGTGCAGAGTCTCCTGGCTTGTGATTGGCTCTGTTTCTGGCCGCCAAAAAGCAAAACGGCGGGAGCTGCCATTTTCTCGAGCGGGCAAAGTATTCGTCCGAGCAACGAGCAGTTTCGAGTACGTTAATGCTCGAACGAGCATCAAGCTCGGACGAGCATGTTCGCTCATCTCTAGACACAAGCCATGTGAGGTGGTTATATACAGGAGAGGACACAAGCCATGTGAGGGGTTATATACAGGAGAGGATAGAAGCCATGTGAGGGGTTATATACAGGAGAGGACACAAGCCATGTGAGAGGGTTATATACAGGAGAAGAAACAAGCCATGTGAGGGGTTATATACAGGAGAGGATACAAGCCAAGTGGGGGGTTATATACAGGAGAGGATACAAGCCATGTGAGGGGTTATATACAGGAGAGGATAGAAGCCATGTGAGGGGTTATATACAGGAGAGGACACAAGCCATGTGAGAGGGTTATATACAGGAGAAGAAACAAGCCATGTGAGGGGTTATATACAGGAGAGGATACAAGCCAAGTGGGGGGTTATATGCAGGAGAGGATACAAGCCATGTGAGGGGTTAAATACAGGAAAGGATACAAGCCATGTGAGGGGTTATATACAGGAGAGGATGCAAGCCATTTGATGGGTTATATACAGGAGAGGACACAAGCCATATGAGGGTTTAAATACAGGAAAGGATACAAGCCATGTGAGGGGTTATATACAGGAGAGGATGCAAGTCATGTCAGGGGTTATATACAGGAGAGGATAAATGATGTGAGGGGTTATACATAGGAGATGATACAAACCATTTGAGAGGTTGTATACAGGGGAGGATACAAGCAAAGAGGGGGGTTACATACAGGAGAGGATACAAGCCATGTGAGGGGTTATATACAGGAGAGGATATAAGCCATGTCAGGGGTTATATACAGGAGAGGATAAATGATGTGAGGGGTTATACATAAGAGATGATACAAGCAATTTGAGAGGTTGTATAAAGGGGAGGATACAAGCAAAGTGGGGGGTTACATACAGGAGAGGATACAAGCCATGTGAGGGGTTATATACAAGAGAGGACACAAGCCATGTGAGGGAGTAAATACAGGAGAGGATACCAGCCATGGGAGGGGGTTATATACAGGAGAGGATACAAGCCATGTGAGAGGGTTATATACAGGAGAGGATACAAGCCATGTGAGGGGTTATATACAAGAGAGGATACAAGCCGTGTGAGGGGGTTATATACAAGAGAGGACAAAAGCCATGTGAGGGGTTATATACAGGAGAGCGTACAAGTCATGTGAGAGGTTACATACAGTAGAGGGTACAAGCCATGTGAGGGGTTATATACAGGAGAGAACACAAGCCATGTAAGGAGTTATATACAGGAGAGGATTCAAGCCATGTGAGGGGTTATATACTGAAAAGGACACAAGCCATGTAAGAGGATATATACAGGAGAGGATACAAGCCAAGTGAGGGGGTTATATACAGGAGAGGACACAAGCCATGTGAGGGGTTATACACAGGAGAAGACACAAGCTATGTGAGGAGTTATATACAGGAGAGCGTACAAGCCATGTGAGGGGTTATATACAGAAGAGGATACAAGCCATATGAGAGGTTATATACAGGAGAGAATACAAGCCATGTAAGGGGTTATATACAGGAGAGGATACAAGCCATGTCAGTTGTTATATACAAGAGAGGATACAAATGATGTGAGGGGTTATACACAGGAGATGATACAAGCCATGTGACAGGTTGTATACAGGAAAGGATACAAGCCAAGAGGGGGGTTATATACAGGAGAGGATACAAGCCATGTGATGGGTTATATACAGGAGAGGATACAAGCCATGGGAGGGGGTTATATACAGGAGAGGACACAAGCCAAGTGAGCGGTTATATACAGGAGAGGACACAAGCCATGTGAGGGGTTATACGCAGGAGAGGACACAAGCCATGTGATGGGTTATATACAGGAGAGCTTACAAGCCATGTGAGAGGTTACATACAGGAAAGGGTACAAGCCATGTGAGGGATTATATACAGGAGAGGACACAAGCCATGTGAGCGGTTATATACAGTAGAGGACACAAGCCATGTGAGGAGTTATATACAGCAGAGGACATAAGCCATGTGAGGGGGATATATGCAGGAGAGGATACAAGCCATATGAGAGGTTATATACAGGAGAGGATACAAGCCATATGAGAGGTTATATACAGGAGAGGATACAAGCCATGTTAGTTGTTATATACAAGAGAGGATACAAATGATGTGAGGGGTTATACACAGGAGATGATACAAGCCATGTGACAGGTTGTATACAGGAAACGATACAAGCCAAGAGGGGGGTTATATACAGGAGAGGATACAAGCCATGTGAGGGGTTATATACAGGAGAGGATATAAGCCATGCGAGGGGGTTATATACAAGAGAGGATACAAGCCATGTGAGGGGTAAAAAACAGGAGAGGATACCAGCCATTGGAGGGGGTTATATACAGGAGAGGACACAAGCCAAGTGAGCGGTTATATACATGTGAGGACACAAGCCATGTGAGGGGTTATACGCAGGAGAGGACACAAGCCATGTGAGGGGTTATATACAGGAGAGCGTACAAGCCATGTGAGAGGTTACATACAGGAGAGGGTAAAAGCCATGTGAGGGGTTATATACAGGAGAGGACACAAGCCATGTGAGGGGTTATATACAGGAGAGGACACAAGCCATGTGAGGAGTTATATACAGCAGAGGACATAAGCCATGTGATTGGGATATATGCAGGAGAGGATACAAGCCATGTGAGGAGTTATATACAGGAGAGGACAGAAGCCATGTGAGGAGTTATATACAGAAGAGGGCAGAAGCCATGTCAGGGGTTTTATAAAGGAGAGGACTAGAGATGAGCGAGCACTAAAATGCTCGGGTGCTCGTTGTTCGAGACAAACTTTTCCCGATGCTCGAGTGCTCGTCTCGAATAACGAGCCCCATTGAAGTCAATGGGAGACTCGAGCATTTTTCAAGGGGACCAAGGCTCTGCACAGGGAAGCTTGGCCAAACACCTGGGAACCTCAGAATAGGATGGAAACACCACGGAAAGGACGGGAAACAGCAGGGGCAGCATGCATGGATGCCTCTGAGGCTGCTTAATCATACCATTATGCCAAAATTATGGGCAACAGCATGGCCATGACAGAGTGACCGAATGAGGCTAGATAGCATCTAAAACATGCAATAATTGACCCTGACACTATAGGGGACGGCATACAGAGGCAGCGGCAGCAGCTGCAGGCTAGAGAGTGGCATGGCGACATACCCCAAATGGACTCAGGCTTCAAACCAATTTTAAAAATTCCTTTTGGCGATTATAACGTGTAGCACTGTATGTATCAGTATTTTGTCTGGTTAAGGCGGCAGAGAGGAACCAAAGGAGGTGAGCAAGAAGCGCTGAAATGATTTCCTCTGTGAACAAAAGGTTGACGGATTATTTAGTCGATAACAGAGCATGGTGGCGACATAGTGACCAAGTTCCATAACGTATCTGGTAAAACACCCGAAAAATGAGCCTGACACAGCTCGTTTGATAAGGGGACGACATGTGGAGGCAGCCATGGAGACGACTTCCATGATTAAGAGCGATGCCTCTGAGGCTGCCTAATCTTGGGATGGAGCTGGCGGTCCGCTGCCAGGCGAGCTTTCGCCTGTCCAAGCCCCTGTCTCTGGGCTCCTCCCCACCCTGGGGGTCAGAAGCGTTTACTTTGAAATAATTATAATTTTCAAAGCAGGCGGGGGCGTTTGAATATTTCACCTAGGAATAATGGAATAGGATAGTGGTTCTATTTTTAATAGTTTTTTTTCGGAAATGGTTCCATGATTAAGATCGACAGTATGGGGCATTCATATTGCGCTGCTATGATTGCAACTTCAGGTCTCCAGCATGGCGGCGACAGATGGGCTGAGTTCCACTATGTATCCGGTGAAACACCTGAAAATTCTGCCTGACACAGCTCGTTTGATAAGGGGATGATGTGCTGCATATCCTCTCGTGCTCCAGCGTCTGCGGTATAGAGAGTTGAAAGTTGCGCATGCAGACATTGGTGGACGCTGTGGAGGATCGTGGAGGCAAAATGGACAGGAAAAAGCAGGGGCAGCATGCATGGATGCCTCTGAGGCTGCCTAATCTTGGGATGGAGCTGGCGGTCCACTGCCAGGCGAGCTTTCGCCTGTCCAAGCCCCTGTCTCTCGGCTCCTCCCCACCCAAAATGGGCCTGGGGGCCAGAAGCGTTTACTTTGAAAAAGTTATAATTTTAAAAGCGTTTGAATATTTCACCTAGGAATAATGGAATAGCATAGTGGTTCTATTTTTAATTGTTTTTTCGGAAATGGTTCCATGATTAAGAGCGACAGTATGGGGCATCCATATTGCGCTGCTATGATTGCAACTTCAGGTCTCCAGCATGGCGGCGACAGATGGGCCGAGTTCCACTATGTATTTGGTGAAACACCTGAAAATTCTGCCTGACACAGCTCGTTTGATAAGGGGACGATGTATGGAGGCAGTGAAGTAGTAGTAGATTAAAGGTGCTGCCGTTAAAACTATGTTAGTTGGATCTTGGGATGGAGCTGGCGTTCCGCTGCCAGGCGAGCTTTCGCCTGTCCAAGCCCCTGTCTCTCGGCTCCTCCCCAAACAGCACTTCTAAGAACCTTTTGTATAAGATCAAGTGTAGTAGTGTTCTTATAAGTTTGGGTTATGGCGGGTGAGGGGAATGTAAACAGATGCGCAAGAAGCGCTGAAATAATATTGGTAAATGATAAAAGTTTGCCAGTATATTTTGTGGATAACACAGCAGGGTGGCGACAAAGTTAACAAGTTTGACGTGGAAGCCATGAAAACAACCCAAAATTCTGCCTGACACAGCTCGTTTGATAAGGGGACGATGTATGGAGGCAGTGAACTAGTAGTAGATTAAAGGTGCTGCAGTTAAAACTATGTTAGTTGGATCTTGGGATGGAGCTGGTGCTCCGCTGCCAGGTGAGCTTTCGCCTATCCAAGCCCCTGTCTCTCGGCTACTCCCCAAACAGCACTTCTAAGAACCTTTTGTATAAGATCAAGTGTAGTAGTGTTCTTATAAGTTTGGGTTATGGTGGCTGAGGGGAATGTAAACAGATGCACAAGAAGCGCTGAAATAATATCGGTAAAAGATAAAAGTTTGCCAGTATATTTTGTGGATAACATAGCAGGGTGGCGACAAAGTTAACAAGTTTGATGTGGAAGCCATGAAAACAACCCAAAATTCTGCCTGACACAGCTCGTTTGCTAAGGGAACGATGTATGGAGGTAGCTAAATGGACGACTTTTGGAGGCAGCTATGGCGATGACGTGTGGAGGAAGCAATGGAGACAACGTGTGGAGCCAGCTAAAAAGACGACGTGTGGAGGCTGCTATGGAGACAATTTAATTTGGATAGTGCCTGTATGTGGCAGTCCAAAAAAGTTTTCAAACCAGAGGAGCAGGTAGGTGGCCCTCCAGAAAAATTAAATACATAGAGTACTATAGCTAGAGCCAGTTGGCCCTGGCAAAAAATAGCCAGTTTCCTCTGCTTTAGTGTACAAAGAGGAGGAGAAGGAGGAAAATGAGGAGGAGGAGTGCATAAATTATTCAGGTTGAGCTTCCTTCACCTGGTGGAGAATGGAAATCCTGAGAAATCCAGGCTTTATTCATCTTGATAAGCTTCAGCCTGTCAGCGCAGTCAGTCGACAGGCGTGTACGCTTATCGGTGTTGTTGCCACCAGCTGCACTGAAAACCCGCTCGGACAACACGCTAGTGGCAGGGCAGGCAAGAAACTCCAAGGCGTACAGCGCCAGTTCGTGCCGCATGTCCAGCTTTGAAACCCAGTAGTTGTAGGGAGCTGTGTGATCATTTAGGACGATGGTATGGTCAGCTGCGTACTCCCTCACCATCTTTCTGTAAAGGTCAGCCCTACTCTGCCGAGACTGGGGACAGGTGACAGTGTCTTGCTGGGGTGACATAAAACTGGCAAAGGCCTTGTAAAGCGTACCCCTGCCAGTGTTGGACAAGCTGCCTGCTCGCTTACTCTCCCTCGCTACCTGTCCCGCAGAAGTACGCCCTCTGCTGCTAGCGCTGTCAGAAGGGAAATACTGTTTCAGCTTGTGCACCAGGGCCTGCTGGTATTCATGCATTCTCACACTCCTTTCCTCTCCAGGGATGAGAGTGGAAAGATTTTGCTTGTACCGTGGGTCCAGGAGAGTGAATACCCAGTAATCGGTGCTGGAATAAATTCTTTGAACGCGAAGGTCACGGGATAGGCAGCCTAGCATGATATCTGCCATATGCGCCAGAGTCCCAACGCGCAAGAATTCACTCCCCTCACTGGCCTGACTGTCCATTTCCTCCTCCTCCAACTCCTCCAACTCCTCTTCTTCTGCCCATACACGCTGAACAGTGAAGGACTGAACAATGCTCCCCTCTTCTGTCTCGACAACATTCTCCTCCTCTCCTCCTCATCCTCCTCCACCTCCTCCAATATGCGCTGAGAAACAGACCTGAGGGTGCTTTGGCTATCAACAAGGGAATCATCTTCCCCCGTCTCTTGTGACGAGCGCAAAGCTTCCGACTTCATGCTGACCAGAGAGTTTTTCAACAGGCCAAGCAGCGGGATGGTGAGGCTGATGATGGCGGCATCGCCACTGACCATCTGTGTTGACTCCTCAAAGTTACTCAGCACCTGACAGATATCAGACATCCACGTCCACTCCTCATTGTAGACTTGAGGAAGCTGACTGACCTGACTACCAGTTCTGGTGGAAGTTGACATCTGGCAGTCTACAATCGCTCTGCGCTGCTGGTAAACTCTGGATAACATGGTTAATGTTGAATTCCACCTTGTGGGCATGTCACACAACAGTCGGTGAGCGGGCAGTTGGAGGCGGCGCTGCCCTGAGAGTGGCAGCATCTGTGCTGGACTTCCTGAAATGCGCACAGATGCGGCGTTCCTTCGTGAGGAAATCAGACAGATTGGGGTATGTCTTGAGGAACCACTGAACTATGAGATTTAACACATGGGCCAGGCATGGCACATGTGTCAGTCTGCCGAGTTGCAGAGCCGCCACCAGGTTACGGCCGTTGTCACACACAACCATGCCTGGCTTCAGGTTCAGCAGTGCCAGCCACAGATCAGTCTGCGCCGTGATGCCCTGTAATAGCTCTTGGGCGGTGTGCCTTTTATCGCCTAGGCTCAGCAGTTTGAGCACCGCCTGCTATCGCTTAGCGATGGCACTGCTGCTGTGCCTAGAGCTTCCGACTGATGGCGGCATGCCCATGGATGGTAATTCGGAGGAGAAGGTGGAGGAGGGGTGGGAGTAGGAGGAGGCATAGTAGGCCTTTGAGACCTGGAACGAGGTAGGCCCCGCAATCCTCGGCTTCAGCAGTATATGACCAGCCCCAGGGTCAGACTCAGTCCCAGCCTCCACCAAGTTAACCCAATGTGCCGTCTGCGATATATAGTGGCCCTGCCCAGCAGCACTCGTCCACGTGTCCGTGGTCAGGTGGACCTTGTCAGAAACGGCGTTGGTCAGGGCACGGATGATGTTGTCTGACACATGCTTTTGCAGGGCTGGGACG
The DNA here is from genome assembly GCF_040894005.1 of Engystomops pustulosus. NCBI lineage: Eukaryota > Metazoa > Chordata > Amphibia > Anura > Leptodactylidae > Engystomops > Engystomops pustulosus. Next base: position 252,812,638 of record NC_092412.1, on the reverse strand, counting down.
GCACATCGGGAAAAGTAGTGGCGGCTGGGGAGCGAATACCGAGGGGCGGCCGCCGCCATGAGGTTTCGAAAGGCCTCGGTCTCTACCAGCCTATAGGGCAGCATCTCTAGGCTAAGCAGTTTGCAGATATGGACGTTGAGGGCTTGGGCGTGTGGGTGGGTTGCACTATACTTACTTTTGCGCTCTAGCGTTTGGGGTATGGAGAGCTAAACGCTGGTGGATGCTGTGGAGGATCGTGGAGGCGAAGATGGGGTTTTCGCACGGGAGGTGTTTGGGTCGGGGTCCTGGGCAGGGGGCTGACTAGCAGATGACACAGGGGAAGGAGCAGTGATGTGCCTGGCCGAAGGTGAACGGGCTTGGTGCCATTGAGTGGGGTGTTTAGCATTCATATGCCTGCGCATACTGGTGGTAGTTAAAGGGGTATTCTCGTCTGGGCACTCACATTCAGTTTAATTAATCTTCCATATATAAACATTTCTTCAATTGGATGTTATTAAAAAAAATGTTTCTGTGTGAAGACTGCGAACGGTGGAAAACCTGGGCATCGGAAAATAGCTCATCAGCAACCGGACAAGTGGTTTGTGACTCTGGGAAGGGTCCAGAAAACAGTTCCTCAGAGTATGCCGGTTCAAATGCCAAATTTTGCTGGGAGGGGGCAGACTGGGGGGAAGGAGGCTGAGGTGGAGGAGCTGGAGGAGTGCTGATTTCGGTGACATGGGTGGACTGCGTGGAAGACTGACTGGTGGACAAATGGCTAGAAGCATTGTCCGCAAACCACGACATCACCTCTCCGCACTGTTCTGGCCTCAACAGTGCTCTACCACGAGTCCCAGCAACTTAAGACATGATGAACCTAGGGAGTGTAGCTCTGCGGCGTTCCCCTGCTCCCTCATCAGCAGGTGGTGTCTCACCCCGCCCAGGACCATGGCCTCTGACCCCTGCAGTAGTTGGACGCCTACGTCCTCTACCCCTAGCCCTTGGGTTAAACATTTTCAAAATTAAAGTGTAAACTGTAATTTTTTATTTATTTTTTTTTAAACAAAACGATGCTATTCTATTGCTATGGCTAGTTTCTAACCTACACTGACAGCACACAACTGGATTTTGTGCTGTGCCTGATGACTTTGAGTTATAAAAGTAAATAAACGCAAAAAAAAATAAATCAGCAGACTCTGCCTAATTCAAATCAAACCCCTAATAAATTGTCCCATTTCTGTGTTTGAGGTGGATATGTGTGTTACTAAGAGCTAAACAAAACGGTCGCAAGTCTCCCTGCAAATTCCTCACAATATGGTACTAGCTGCACTACTAGTGCCAGCAAGCCCAGCCACAAGCAAACAAAAAAAAAGTAAAATATAACGCTATTGTAGGCCTAAGTAAGCCGTTGGGGTTCTGCTATGGCTATTTTTTAGCCTACACTGAAAGCACACTGCTTTGCCAGATTACTTCGAGTTACTTACTAGCTGCACTACTAGTGCCAGCAAGCCCAGCCACAAGCAAATTAAAAAAAATATATATAACGTTATTGTAGCCCTAAGAAGGGCTGTTGGGTTCTTGTAGAATCACTCCTGCCTAACACTATTCTAGTAGAACACTGTTAAAGATATTACACTGGACTCAGACGCCATCTTACATATTGTCGGACATTTTAAAGATTCAGCATTATTTCACATAACTTTGTGTAGAGATAACTAAGTTTGGGTGTTTCCCTCTTGTAACAAAGACTTAGTGCTCACTATCACCACCTAGTGGAAGGTATCCAGGTGGACATCTGGACATTTGGTTTATGTGAAGTTTCAGTATTTGCATGTAGCCAATAGTATTAGACTCCTTTGTGTACTTACATCCAATAGTGTTACATTTCCTGGGTGAGAACACCCAATTATAGTTGCTGCTTTCCTAATTACACGCCTTATGTAAAGTGCCTTATGGTTTTCTATAAATGTGTCAGTCCCACAATAAAGTAGCAGTCTTGTTGCTAACTTCCTGCAAGGACAGGTCTTGTCTTTTCTTCAAGTTAGTCAAATTCCAGCGCTGGACACAGACTCATTTAATTTGAAAGTCACCTTACAATGATTAGGAGTTTGAGCCCCAGATATAAATCTATAAGAATTGGCGTCCCTGGGTGGGCATAATTTTATGGGCATCTAACCATCGAGGTGACCTCCGCAAGAGTCCAGACGGCCAGTGACCAGAACTGACAATGAGCGCTCGTCGGGGTAAGTCAAGTCTATTTTTGTCTACCTTGACTGTAGTTCTGTTTCACTGGCTGAAAGGGACTGGGTAAGGTCATCTCTTTGTGTGATATTATGTACTTTGCCTTACATGTCCATATATAATAGTATGTTCACGATGATTTCGGCAAAGGATCACTTGTACGTTGACCGACAGAGACTGGACGTGACAATGTATGTTGTAGAAAAAGGTCTGCAGTGCCCTCTTGTGGATTGTTGAGATAGTTCAGAAAGTTTGTGATGGTGTTGAGATTTTGTTCATGTAAGCGCGGATAGAATCTGGAAGTTTGCAGAGACAAATTCTGGCCAAATTTACGTATTGTTCCTTCGGGATTGATGCGGCCCCGTGATGCGGAAAGGACAGTAGAGGCAGGAAGAACACTGACGGGAATTTTACAGTTGAGAGTTAACTCCTTGATTTCTGAAATATTGTGTGAAGGTCTCTAATTTGTACTTACTGATAGTTAGCGGGGTAGTCTGGAGCTGTATGTACGGAGGATATCTATAGCCCTTGAACAAAATCAGGTATTCCACAGATTCCACAAAATGGATAGTGAGCAAAGTAAGACTGTAGCTGGACACTGCAGACCTAAAAAGGCAACTGACATAGTGTAACACAGGAAAGGTAAAGAGTGGGTAAAAGGAAGTTATGAGGTATTGAAGTTTTTGGGTATGTTAGATAATTCCCTGAGTGTGCAGAGGTAGGAGACAGCACTTGATGAAAATGGTGGCTGGCTCAAAGACAAAAAGTGGCACACCCAGGCAGAAGGTTGTTTTGATGTAAGTAGAGAGTTAATGACAAAGGAAAGTGGATGGGGTTGATTACTGGAGACTTAGACCAGTGACTACGGACGAACCAGGGCAGAGGGACAGGAATCCTAGAGAGTGCTCATTAAAAAAAAAAAAAAAAAATCTTTTGGAATGCAGAAGAGCACCCTCTTAGACTCCACCCCCGTATCTGGGGGGTTAGAGAAGATGACACGCCCTACCATCTTTTAGTGGTGGCCATCTTAAGACAGTATATTCTTTTCAAGTCCCTGAAAGTTAATTGCCTATAACTCTATACTGTAGGCTGGTTCTAGGATAGCAGCAGCTTCACCCTTGAGGCGTCCTGGCGGATGTTTGAAATAAATGCCGGCAGGTGAATATCTTCACCAATTTCAAACGTTTGCTAAGGGTCTTGAGTGGGCAACGCTGTTTGTTTATTTTATTTTAAAACTTATTTGATCTTGACAATTGCAGAAAAATTACTAGAAAAAGTGTTGCAATGTCTCTGGTACCTGCTTTCTGGAGTTGAAAGAGTTAATCAGGGGGAGATCTCTGTGCAGCTGGGCTTTGATTTGTCTTATCTATGTCTGTGAGAAGTGGCCTTGAAGCACACAAAAAGCATCTGTGTTGAGTGGGGGAGACAGAGCTGACAATCTAAAAGACTTAAAGGAATTTGCTTGTGATAAGAATACAAAGAGACACACTCTAGGAAACCTAGACGGCCCCAACAGGGCGGGACAAGGGGGGTGGTAATGGACAAGGATGTCAGCAAGAACAGTCCCCCTCTTCTGAAAGCCCCACCAAATAGAGTTAGTGCATTTCATTGTAGAACTCTTCCCTGTTGGCAAATGTTTTCCTCTCTGTGCCCCTACATGAGGATTACCAGTACCTATTTGCCTTTACCAGTGTAGTATTTCAGTATATCTGATGCAGATTCCTACAAGGGGGGTAAAACTCCCCCAGCCAGTACTCCATACTACACAGCCCTATAGGGAGTAGACTGGCAGACTAGCCCTTTACTGGATGTTCTCCTTTCAGTATGCGGAGGACCTACTGTTGTTTGCCAGGATGCATTTATTGACCTTATGTGTTTTCTGTTCCAGAAGGGTTGTAAAGTTTCCTGAGACAAACTCCAGTACTGCCAGGAGAAGGTGGTCTTCCTAGGCCACTGCTTCTCAGCCACAGGCAGATACCTGACAGAGGAAAGAAAGCTGGCAGTCCAGAATGTACCCCTGCCCTGAGGCCCTAAGCCTCTTCACATGTTTCTAGGACTGGCCAGCTCCTGCAGCCTGGGATAAGGTCTGCCTCCAGCCTGATGTTGCCCCTTGATAATTGAATTGCCTCTTCTCCATTTGCCCTTAGTCAAGAGGCAATTGATGCATTCTATAGCCTTAAGGTGCAAATCCTGTGTGCCCCGGCCCTAGGCACATTCCACTGAATCAAACTTTTGTTTTATTTTGCATTGAGTATCTAGGCCACGCCACAGGTGTCTAGTCCAGGAACGTGGTGGCCTTACCAGTGGCCCACTATTAGGCCCGGTTAGACTCATTCGTGAGGGGAGCCCCTCATGTGTCAGTAGCTGCAGCAGCAAGGCCAGTGAGTTGATCCCAGACCCTAGATCACTCAGTTACAGTGCAAACGCCATATACCTTGCACGGTGTCCTCACCCAAGTACAGCCCAAGCATCTGAGCAAAGGCCAGACAGCTCAGACTCCAGTGTGCACTCCTGATTCCCCAGGATACACTGATAAGGTGCACAGCTCTGAATCCTTTATTCTGTCGCCAGTCTTCCAGGATTCAGAGAGGGGGGAGAGAAGGGTGATTAACCCAGATGTTGAGTTTTTTCTCATAGATGGCTCCAGGTCTGTAGGAGAAGACAGACGGTTCTACACTGGATATACAGTGGTCAGTGGCACACATGAGGTAGTACAAGCAGAACCACTCCCTCCACACAGGTCAGTGCAGGAGGTGAAGTGATGGCACTCAGGGAAGTTCTACAGCTGGAGGAAGGTAAAAGGGCGAACATCTATACTCAAGGTATAGGTCTGGGGTCTAAACACGACTATGAACCCATATTGAAGGCTTGAGATTTCCTCACCTCTGCAGGGACCCCCTTCTAAGCATGGCACGCTGGTTATAGAGCTCATGGATGCTCTCTTACTTCCATAAGAGGTGGGGATAGTAAAACTAAAAGCACACACAATTTGGTGACTCCACAAGCCAAGGGCAAGTATGTGGCTGACGGGATGGTGAAGGCAGCTGCACAGATGGAGCCCGGAGACTGTCCTGAAGTCTCAGCGGTGAGTTCTGAGCTAAAAGTTTGATCCACAGGTGTTCCAGTCCCTGGTGGCCCGAGAGTCATCAGAAGTGAAGGGAGTGTGGAGGAAAGCTGGAGCCCAGATGCCGATGGGACCTGGATGCTGGGAGAGAGGATGTGCCTGCCCAGAGCCCTGCACCCGACAGTAAGTCAAGTAGCCTACGGACACATACAAATCCAAAATGGCCATGCTAGTGCTCATAAACCATAAGTGGTTTGCCCCGGGCATTACTACCCCCGTCACTAGACTAGTGAAAGCCTGTATAGTCTGTGCCCGCCACAACCCGGGTAAGGTGGTAAAGACCCCACGGAAGGTGACACCCAAGCCGCTGTATCCCTTCCAAAGACTGCAGATGGATTTTATCCAGCTACCAAAAGTGGTATGTAGGAGTACGTGCTTGTGTGCATTGATCTCTTTCCAGGGTGGCCAGAAGCTTCTCCCATGACCAAGGCTACTGCCAGAGCTGCAGCCAAGAAGTTGGTGAGTGAGATTTTTCTGCAGGTTTGGACTTCCGGAGACCATAGAGTCCAGTCGCAGAACCCACTTCACTGGACAGGTAACGACCTAAAGCCTTGTCCCTCCTGGGTGTAGAAGAGGCCCTGCACACCCCTTCCAGAATTAGTTGTGGGTTTGAGAGACTAAATGGCACTCTTAAGTTAGAGATCCATGAGGCCATGGAAGCAGGGAAACCATGGTGCGAGTGCTTTCCTGCTGCCCACTATTCAGTTGGGACCACCCCCAACAGAAAGATGGGATTGTCCCCCTTTGAAGTATTTTTTGGCTATGCACCCAGACTAGGCCTCTACTTCCCATAGACCCTATAGCTGATGGCAGGAAACCAGGTGGAACATGCCGCACAGTTGAGCTAGGCCTTGGAAAAGGTCTGCAAAAGTGTTTCTGATTACTTTTTCAGATCCAGACAGAGACCTCAGGACGCATAACCTGAAGCCTGGAGACTACATGGTGGTAAAGAGACGCACCAGAGAGACAGTCTGGAGCCTCGCTATGACGGTCCTTTCCAAGTTCTGCTGACCAGTGCCACGTCTGTGCAGCTATAGGGAAGTCAGCACGCTTCCCACACTTACTATTGCAAACTTATTCTTCTTGCTAGCTGGTTTCTTCTGAGTGACTGTATACTCAGGGACACCCCAACCATGACTATCACTGTATCTATAGGGCTGACCAGGATGCCCCCAGGGTAGGAGACTTTACCTACGGTTGGTGCAACAAGACAATGACCTTCTATAACATTGACAGCACAGGTAACCCTGTATTAGCAGTGTCTGATGTGTATTGGATTTGTGGGGATAGGAGAGTCAGGTCAGGCCTAGAGGCTGGGAAGGTGAGTGTACGGTGATAATACTTGTGTATTCCTTCCTCGTCATCCCCAGGGATAAGTTTGATCAGACACATAAAGTAAAGGTAGAGAATCCCAAAGGATTCTGGAGGTCTGAGGGAAGCACCTAGATGACAACGTTTATATAGATACAGTGGGAGCACCAAGGGGGGTCCCAGATGAGTACAAGGCAATAAGATATGGGCAGGTCTAGAGTCCATTATTCCCCAGAGAGCTATGAGCAAAAATGTTGGTTGGGTTAACTGGTGTTATTGTAATCAACAGAGATTTATGAATTATATCCGATATGCTTCCCAGAACCGCATGGCTTTGGACATGATCCTTGCTGAGAAGGGAGGAGTCTGTAAGATGGTGGGAGTGGCTTGTCGCGTATACATCCCAGATGACATCGCCCCCTATGGATCCATTACCCATGCACTTGAAGAGATTGAAGGACTATCCAGGGAACTCGAGAGAAACTCTGGGGTGGACACTTTGTCCTTCACTTTGTGGTTGGGGGATTGGAAGGGTTTGCTTTAAGTGGGGGTGATATTGGGGATTGTGATTTTGCTCTCGTCACTTATTGCGTGTTGTGTGGTCCCCCTCATCAAGTCCACCATGTCCCAGATGGCCGTCCAGGTGGTAAGAACCATGACAGGAGAAGTCCCAGTGTGGAGGATACCGTCTTGTTGAAGAACTGTAACACCCGAGTGACTGGCCTCCAGGGGATCTGGTGAAGAGTTAATAAGTCCAGCAGGTAAGGGCTTAGCCTACCTGTGGGTACCTGGAGTTTGAGGAGGTCACTCTGGACAACAGTTACAGGCCATGCAAAGCTCAAAAGGGGGGAATTGTTAAAGATATTACACTGGACTCAGACGCCATCTTACATATTGTCGGACATTTTAAAGATTCAGCATTATTTCACATAACTTTGTGTAGTGATAACTAAGTTTGGGTGTTTCCCTCTTGTAACAAAGACTTAGTGCTCACTAGCACCACCTAGTGGAAGGTATCCAGGTGGACATCTGGACATTTGGTTTATGTGAAGTTTCAGTATTTGCATGTAGCCAATAGTATTAGACTCCTTTGTGTACTTACATCCAATAGTGTTACATTTCCTGGGTGAGAACACCCAATTATAGTTGCTGCTTTCCTAATTACACGCCTTATGTAAAGTGCCTTATGGTTTTCTATAAATGTGTCAGTCCCACAATAAAGTAGCAGTCTTGTTGCTAACTTCCTGCAAGGACAGGTCTTGTCTTTTATTCAAGTTAGTCAAATTCCAGCGATGGACACAGACTCATTTAATTTGAAAGTCACCTAACAATGATTAGGGATTTGAGCCCCAGATATAAATCTATAAGAAACACCCTAACGCTTTCCCTGACCAGCAGCAGCTCTCTCCCTAACGGCATCCAGACAGAGAATGATGCAAGCAGCGCGGGCAGGGGCTAGTCTATTCCAGGGTCACCTTATCAGGCCAGCCAACCACTGCTATCGACGTGTAAGGGTACCACGTCATGCTGGGTGGAGTGCAGAGTCTCCTGGCTTGTGATTGGCTCTGTTTCTGGCCGCCAAAAATCACAATGGCGGGAAATGCCATTTTCTCGAGCTGGCGAAATACTCGTCCGAGCAACGAGCAGTTTCAAGTACGCTAATGCTCAAACGAGCATCAAGCTCGGACGAGTGTGTTCGCTCATCTCTACACAAGAAATGTGAGGGGTTATATACAGGAAAGGACACAAGCCATGTGAGGGGTTATATGCAGGAGAGAAAACAAGCCATGTGAGGAGTCATATACAGGAGAGGACACAAGCCATGTGGGGGGTTATATACAGGAGAGGATACAAGCCATGTGAGAGATTATATACAGAAGAGGACACAAACCATATGAGGGGTTATATACAGGAGAGGATACAAGCCATGTGAGAGGTTGTATACAGGAGAGGATACAAGCCAAGTGGGGGTTATATACAAGAGAGGATACAAGCCATAAGAGGGGGTTATATACAGGAGAGGATACAAGCCATGTATGAGGTTATATACAGGAGAGGATTCAAGCCAAGTGAGGGGGTTATATACAGGAGAGGGTACAAGCCATGTTTAGGGTTATATACTGGAAAGGATACAAGCCATGTGAGGGGTTATATACAGGACAGGATACCAGCCATGTGAGGAGTTATATACAGGAGAGGACACAAGCCATGTGAGGGGTTATACAAAGGAGAGGACACAAGCCATGTCAGGGGTTATGTACAGGAGAGCGTACAAGCCATGTGAGGGGTTATATGCAGGAGAGAATACAAGCCATTTGAGGGGTTATATAAAGGAGAGGACACAAGCCATATAAGGGGTTATATACAGGAGAGGATACAAGCCATGTAAGGAGTTATATACAGGAGAGGATACAAATGATGTGAGCGGTTATACACAGGAGATTATACAAGCCATGTGAGAGGATGTATACAGGAGAGGATAAAAGCCAAGTGGGGGGTTATATACAGGAGAGGATACAAGCCATGTGAGGGGTTAAATACAGGAGAGGATACAAGCCATGTGAGGGGTTGCATACAGGAGACGATACAAGCCATGTGAGGGGTTATATACAGGAGAGGATACAAGCCATGTGAGGAGGTTATATACAGGAGAGGATGCACGTCATGTGAGGGGTTATATACAGGAGAGGGTACAAGCCATGTGAGGGGGCTATATGCATGAGAGGACACAAGCCATGTAAGGAGTTAAATATAGGAGAGGATACACGCCATTTGAGGGGGTTATATACATGAGATGATACAAGCCATGTGAGGGGATACATACAGGAGAGGATACAAACCATGTGAGGGGGTTATATACCGGACGGGATATAAGCCATGTGAGGGGTTATATACAGGAGAGGATACAAATCTTGTGAGGGGTTGCATACAGGAGACGATACAGGCCATGTGAGGAGGTTATATACAGGAGAGGATGCAAGCTATATGAGGGGGTTATATATAGGAGAGGAAACAAGCCACGTGAGGAGTTTATATACAGGAGAGGACACAAGCCATGAGAGGGGTTATATACAGGAGAGGATACAAGCCCTGTGAGGGGTTATATACGGGAGAGGACACAAGCCATATGAGGGGTTATATACAGGAGAGGATACAAGCCATGTGAGGGTTATATACAGGAGAGGACACAAGCCATGTCAGAGATTATATACAGGAGAGGAAGCAAGCCATGAGAGGGGTTTTAAACAGGAAAGGATACAAATCATGTGACGGGTTATATACAGGACATGATACAAGCCATGTGAGGGGGTATAAACAGAAGAGGATACAAGCCATGTAAGGTAATTATATACCGGAGAGGATAGAAGCCATTTGAGGGGAGTTAAATACAGGAGAGGACACAAGCTATGTGAGGAGTTATTTATCGGAGAGGATACAAGCCAAGTGAGGGGATATATACAGGAGAGGATACAAGCCATGTGAGGGGTTATATACAGGAAAGGATACTAGCCATGTGAGGGGGTTATATACAGGGGAGGATACAAGCCATGTGATGGGTTGTATACAGGAGAGGACACAAGCCTTGTGAGGGTTTATTTACTGGAGGGGATACAAGCCATGTGTGGGTTTATATACAGGAAAGGATACTAGCCATGTGAGGAGGTTATATACAGGGGAGAATACAAGCCATGTAAGGGGTTATACACAGTAGAGGATACAAGCCATGTGAGAGGTTGTATACAGAATAGGATACAAGCCAAGTGGGGGTTATATACAGGAGAGCATCCAAGCCATGTTAGGGGTTATATACAGGAGAGGACACAAGCCAAGTGAGGGGTTATATATAGGAGAGGATGCAAGCCATGTGTGAGGTTATATACAGGAGAGGATACAAGCCAGGTGAGGAGTTATATACAGGAGAGGATTCAAACCATGTGAGAGGTTATATACAGGAGAGGACGCAAGCCATGAGAGTAATTATAAACTGGAGAGGACACAAGCCACGCAAGGGGTTATATAAAGGAGAGCATACAAGCCATGTGAGGGAATTATATACAGGAGAGGATACAAGCCATGTGAGAGGTTGTATACAGGAGAGGATACAAGCCATGTGAGGGGTTATATACAGGAGAGGACACAAGCCATATGAGGTGTTATATACACGAGAGGATACAAGCCATGTGAAAGGTTATGTACAGGAGAGGAAACAAGCCATGTGAAAGGTTATATACAGGAGAGGAAACAAGCCATGTGAGGGGTTATATACAGGAGAGCATACAAGCCATGTGAGGTAATTATATACAGGAGAGGACACAAGCAACGTGAGGGGTTATATAAAGGAGAGGATACAAGCCATGTAAGGGAATTATATGCAGGAGAAGATACAAGCCATGTGAGAGGTTGTATACAGGAGAGGATACAAGCCATGTGAGGGGTTATATACAGGGGAGGACACAAGCCATATGAGGGGTTATATACAGGAGAGGATACAAGCCATGTGAGGGATTATATACAGGCGAGGATACAAGCCATGTGAGAAGTTATATACAGGAGAGGAAACAAGCCATGTGAGGGGTCATATACAGGAGAGGATATAAATCATGTGACGGGTTATATACAGGAGATGATACAAGCCATGTGAGGGGTTATATACAGGAGAGGATACAAGCCATGTGAGGTAATTATATACAGGAGAGGACACAAGCCACGTGAGGGGTTATATAAAGGAGAGGATACAAGCCATGTAAGGGAATTATATGCAGGAGAAGATACAAGCCATATGAGAGGTTGTATACAGGAGAGGATACAAGCCATGTGAGGGGTAATATACAGGAGAGGACACAAGCAACATGAGGGGTTATATACAGGAGAGGATACAAGCCATGTGAGGGGTTATATACAGGCGAGGATACAAGCCATGTGAGAAGTTATATACAGGAGAGGACACAAGCCATGTGAGGGGTTATATACAGGAGAGGATATAAATCATGTAACGGGTTATATACAGGAGATGATACAAGCCATGTGAGGGGTTATATACAGGAGAGGATACAAGCCATGTGAGGGGTTATATACAGTAGAGGATACAAGCCATGTGAGGGGTCATATACAGGAGAGGATACAAGCCATGTGAGAGGTTATATACAGTAGAGGATACAAGCCAAGTGAGGGGTTATATACAGGAGAGGATACAAGCCATGTGAGGGGTTATATACAGGAGAGGATACAAGCCATGTGAGGGGTTATATACAGGCAAGGATACAAGCCATGTGAGGGGTTATATACAGGAAAGGATACTAGCCAGGTGAGGTGGTTATATACAGGTTAGGATACAAGCCATTTGAGGGGTTATATACAGGAGAGGACACAAGCCATGTGAGGTGATTATATACAGGAGAGGATACAAGCCATTTGAGGGGAGTTATATAGAGGAGAGGACACAAGCCATGTGAGGGGTTATTTACCGGAGAGGATACAAGCCAAGTGAGGGGTGTTATACAGGAGAGCATCCAAGCCATGTAAGGGGTTATATACAGGAGAGGACACAAGCCATGTGAGGGGTTATATATAGGAGAGGATACAAGCCATGAGAGGGGTTATATACAGGAGAGGATACAAGCAAAGTGGGGGTTATATACAGGAGAGGATACAAGCCATGTGAGGGGTTATATACAGTAGAGGATACAAGCCATGTGAGGGGTTATATACAGGAGAGGATACAAGCCATGTGAGAGGTTATATACAGTAGAGGATACAAGCCATGTGAGGGGTTATATACAGGAGAGGATACAAGTAGAGATGAGCGAACATACTCGTCCGAGCTTGATGCTCGATCGAGCATTAGCGTACTCGTAACTGCTCGTTGCTCGAGAAAATGGCAGCTCCCGCCGTTTTGCTTTTTGGCGGCCAGAAACAGAGCCAATCACAAGCCAGGAGACTCTGCACTCCACCCAGCATGACGTGGTACCCTTACACGTCGATAGCAGTGGTTGGCTGGCCAGATCAGGTGACCCTGGGATAGACTAGCCGCTGCCCGCGCTGCTCGGATCATTCTCTGTCTGGATGCCGCTAGGGAGAGAGCTGCTGCTGGTCAGGGAAAGCGTTAGGGTGTTCTATTAGCTTACTGTTAGGCAGGAGTGATTCTACAACAGCCCTTCTTAGGGCTACAATAACGTTATCCTTTTTTTTTTTATTTGCTTGTGGCTGGGCTTGCTGGCACTAGTAGTGCAGCTAGTACCATATTGTGAGGAATTAGCAGGGGGACTTGCTACCGTTGTGTTTAGCTCTTAGTGACACACATATCCACCTCAAACACCAAAGTGGGAAAATTTATTAGGGGTTTGATTTCAATTAGGCACAGTCTGCCAGTTTCTTTTTATTTTACGTTTATTTTTTTCATAACTCAGTGTCATCTCATCTTGCATAGTAGTGTGCTTTAATACTTGGCTAGAAAATAGCCATAGGAGAATCCAAACGGCTTACTTACGCCTACAGTAGCGTTATATATATTTGATTTCTGGTTGATCTGCTGGTGGCTGTAGTTGTTGCAGTGCATCTACTAGCAAATTGTGAGCAATTTGGAGTGAGACTTGCGACCACTGTGTTTTGGCTTAGTGACGCACATATCCATCGCAAAGACCGAAGTGGGAAAATTTATTAGGGCCCGGGGTTGGATTTCAATTAGGCACAGTCTGCCATTTCCTTTTTTATTTTACGTTTATTTTTTTCATAACTCAGCGTCATCTCATCTGGCATAGTAGTGTGCTTTAATACTTGGCTAGAAAATAGCCATAGGAGAATCCAAACGGCTTACTTACGCCTACAGTAGCGTTATATATATTTGATTTCTGGTTGATCTGCTGGTGGCTGTAGTTGCTGCAGTGCATCTACTAGCAAATTGTGAGCAATTTGGAGTGAGACTTGCGACCACTGTGTTTTGCGCTTAGTGACGCACATATCCATCGCAAAGACCGAAGTGGGAAAATTTATTAGGGCCCGGGGTTGTATTTCAATTAGGCACAGTCTGCCATTTCCTTTTTTATTTTACGTTTATTTTTTTCATAACTCAGCGTCATCTCATCTGGCATAGTAGTGTGCTTTAATACTTGGCTAGAAAATAGCCATAGGAGAATCCAAACGGCTTACTTACGCCTACAGTAGCGTTATATATATTTGATTTCTGGTTGATCTGCTGGTGGCTGTAGTTGCTGCAGTGCATCTACTAGCAAATTGTGAGCAATTTGGAGTGAGACTTGCGACCACTGTGTTTTGCGCTTAGTGACGCACATATCCATCGCAAAGACCGAAGTGGGAAAATTTATTAGGGCCCGGGGTTGGATTTCAATTAGGCACAGTCTGCCATTTCCTTTTTTATTTTACGTTTATTTTTTTAATAACTCAGTGTCATCTCATCTGGCATAGCAGTGTGCTTTCATACTTGGCTAGAAAATAGCCATAGCAATAGGATAGCATCGTTTGGTTTTAAAAACTAAAAAACACACAAAAAAAAAAAAAACACAAAAAAAGTAAAAAAAAAAAATTAAAGTTATAACTCTCATTTTCAAAATGTTTAACCCGAGGGCTAGGGGTAGAGGACGAGGGCGGGGACGTGGGCGTCCAACTACTGCAGGGGTCAGAGGCCGTGGTCCTGGGCGGGGTGAGACACCACCTGCTTATGAGGGAGCAGGGGAACGCCGCAGAGCTACACTCCCTAGGTTCATGTCTGAAGTTACTGGGACTCGTGGTAGAGCACTGTTGAGGCCAGAACAGTGCGAACAGGTGATGTCGTGGATTGCCGACAATGCTTCGAGCAATTTGTCCACCAGTCAGTCTTCCACGCAGTCCACCCATGTCACCGAAATCGGCACTCCTCCAGCTCCTGCACCTCAGCCTCCTCCCCCCCAGTCTGCCCCCTCCCAGCAAAATTTGCCATTTGAACCGGCATACTCTGAGGAACTGTTTTCTGGACCCTTCCCACAGTCACAAACCACTTGTCCGGTTGCTGATGAGCAATTTTCCGATGCCCAGGTTTTCCACCAGTCGCAGTCTGTGGGTCATGATGACCTTGTTGACGTAGTGGAAGAAGTGTGTAAAGAGGTGTCGGACGATGAGGAGACACGGTTGTCAGACAGTGGGGAAGTTGTTGTCAGGGCAGGAAGTCCGAGGGGGGAGCAGACTGAGGGATCGGAGGATGATGAGGTGACAGACCCAAGCTGGGTTGAGAGGCCGGGTGAACACAGTGCTTCTGAGACGGAGGAGAGTTCTCGACCAGAACAGGTTGGAAGAGGCAGTGGTGGGGCCAGACGGAGAGGCAGGGCCAGAGCTGGTGCATCAGCGCCAAATGTGTCAACTAGTGAAGCTCCCGTGGCGAGGGCTCCTGCGGCGAGGGCTAGATTTTCAGAAGTCTGGAGGTTCTTTAAGGAAACACCGGATGACCGACGGACTGTGGTGTGCCACATTTGCCAAACCAGGATCAGCAGGGGTTCCACCACTAATAGCTTAACTACCACCAGTATGCGCAGGCATATGAATGCTAAACACCCCACTCAGTGGCAACAAGCGCGTTCACCTCCGGCCGTGCACACCACTGCTCCTTCCCCTGTGTCAGCTGATAGTCAGCCCCCTGCCCAGGACCCTGCCACAAAAACCCCATCGTCGCCTCCACGATCCTCCACAGCATCCACCAGCGTTCAGCTCTCCATACCCCAGACGCTGGAGCGGAAACGCAAATATAGTGCAACCCACCCGCACGCCCAAGCCCTTAATGTGCACATCTCCAGATTGCTAAGCCTGGAGATGCTGCCCTATAGGCTAGTAGAGACCGAGGCCTTTCGCAGCCTCATGGCGGCGGCCGTCCCTCGGTATTCGGTCCCCAGCCGCCACTACTTTTCCCGATGTGCCGTCCCAGCCCTGCACCAGCACGTGTCAGACAACATAATCCGTGCCCTGACCAACGCCGTTTCTGACAAGGTCCACCTGACCACGGACACGTGGACGAGTGCTGCCGGGCAGGGCCACTATATATCGCTGACAGCACATTGGGTTAACTTGGTGGAGGCTGGGACCGAGTCTGACCCTGCGGCTGGTCATATACTGCCGACGCCGAGGATTGCGGGGCCTACCTCGGTCCAGGTGTTTCAGGCCTACTATGCCTCCTCCTCCACCCACCCCTCCTCCACCTCCTCCTCCGAACGACCATCCGTGGGCATGGCGCCATCAGTCGGTAGCTCTAGGCACAGCAGCAGTGCCGTCGCTAAGCGACAGCAGGCGGTGCTCAAACTGCTGAGCCTAGGCGATAAAAGGCACACCGCCCAAGAACTATTACAGGGCATCACGGCGCAGACTGATCTGTGGCTGGCACCGCTGAACCTGAAGCCAGGCATGGTTGTGTGTGACAACGGCCGTAACCTGGTGGCGGCTCTGCAACTCGGCAGACTGACACATGTGCCATGCCTGGCCCATGTGTTAAATCTGATAGTTCAGCGTTTCCTCAAGACATACCCCAATCTGTCTGATTTGCTCACGAAGGTGCGCCGCATCTGTGCGCATTTCAGGAAGTCCAGCACAGATGCTGCCACTCTCAGGGCAGCGCAGCGTCGCATCCAACTGCCCGCTCACCGACTGTTGTGCGACGTGCCGACGAAGTGGAATTCAACACTGACCATGTTATCCAGAGTTTACCAGCAGCGCCGAGCGATTGTAGACTGCCAGATGTCAACTTCCACCAGAACTGGTAGTCAGGTCAGTCAGCTTCCTCAAGTCTACAATGAGGAGTGGACGTGGATGTCTGATATCTGTCAGGTGCTGAGTAACTTTGAGGAGTCAACACAGATGGTCAGTGGCGATGCCGCCATCATCAGCCTCACCATCCCGCTGCTTGGCCTGTTGAAAAACTCTCTGGTCAGCATGAAGTCGGAAGCTTTGCGCTCCTCACAAGAGACGGGGGAAGAAGATTCCCTTGTTGATAGCCAAAGCACCCTTAGGTCTGTTTCTCAGCGCATATCGGAGGAGATGGAGGTGCAGGAGGATGAGGAGGAAGAGGAGGAGAATGTTGGCGAGACACAAGAGGGGACCATTGTTGAGTCCTCCACTGTTCAGCGTGTATGGGCAGAAGAAGAGGAGTTGGAGGAGTTGGAGGAGGAGGAAATGGACAGTCAGGCCAGTGAGGGGAGTGAATTCTTACGCGTTGGTACTCTGGCGCATATGGCAGATTTCATGCTAGGCTGCCTATCCCGTGACCCTCGCATTCAAAGAATTTATTCCAGCACCGATTACTGGTTGTTCACTCTCCTGGACCCACGGTACAAGCAAAATCTTTCCACTCTCATCCCTGCAGAGGAAAGGAGTGTGAGAATGCATGAATACCAGCAGGCACTGGTGCACAAGCTGAAACAGTATTTCCCTTCTGACAGCGCTAGCGGCAGAGTGCGTAGTTCTGCGGGACAAGTAGCGAGGGAGAGTAGGCGAGCAGGCAGCTTGTCCAGCACTGGCAAGGGTACGCTTTACAAGGCTTTTGCCAGCTTTATGTCACCCCAGCAAGACACTGTCACCTGTCCCCAGTCTCGGCAGAGTAGGGCTGATCTTTACAGAAAGATGGTGAGGGAGTACGTAGCTGACCATACCATCGTCCTAAATGATCACACAGCTCCCTACAACTACTGGGTTTCAAAGCTGGACATGTGGCACGAACTGGCGCTGTACGCCTTGGAGGTTCTTGCCTGCCCTGCCGCTAGCGTCTTGTCCGAGCGGGTTTTCAGTGCAGCTGGTGGCATCATCACCGATAAGCGTACACGCCTGTCGACTGACAGCGCTGACAGGCTGACGCTTATCAAGATGAATAAAGCCTGGATTTCTCCTAATTTCCAATCTCCACCAGGTGAAGGAAGCTCAACCTGAATAATTTATCCACTCCTCCTCCTCCTCATTTTCCTCCTTCTCCTCCTCTTTGTACAGTAAAGCAGAGGAAACTGGCTATTTTTTGACAGGGCCCACTGGCTCTAGCTAAAGTACTTTATGCATTTAATTTTTATGGAGGGCCACTGACCCGGTCCACTGTTTTAAACAATTTTTGGGAGTGCCACATACAGGCACTCAATCTATTCAATTTTTCTGGAGGGCCACCTACCTGCTCCTCTGGTTTGAAAACTTTTTTGGACTGCCACATACAGGCACTCAATCTATTCAATTTTTCTGGAGGGCCACCTACCTGCTCCTCTGGTTTGAAAACTTTTTTGGACTGCCACATACAGGCACTCAATCTATTCAATTTTTCTGGAGGGCCACCTACCTGCTCCTCTGGTTTGAAAACTTTTTTGGACTGCCACATACAGGCACTCAATCTATTCCATTTTTCTGGAGGGCCACCTACCTGCTCCTCTGGTTTGAAAACTTTTTTGGACTGCCACATACAGGCACTCAATCTATTCCATTTTTCTGGAGGGCCACCTACCTGCTCCTCTGGTTTGAAAACTTTTTTGGACTGCCACATACAGGCACTATCCAAATTGAATTGTCTCCATAGCAGCCTCCACACCTTGTCTCCATTGCTACCTCCAAAAGTCGTCCATATAGCTGCCTCCATACATCGTCCCTTTATCAAACGAGATGTGTCAGGCCGAAATTTGGGTTGTTTTCATGGATTCCACATCAAAGTTGTTAACTTTGTCGCCACCCTGCTGTGTTATCCACAAAATACACTGGCAAACTTTTACCATTTACGGATATTATTTCAGCGCTTCTTGCGCATCTGTTTACATTCCCCTCACCCGCCATATCCTAAACTTATAAGAACGCTACTACACTTGATCTTATACAAAAGGTTCTTAGAAGTGCTGTTTGGGGAGTAGCCTAGAGACAGGGGCTTGGATTGGCGAAAGCTCGCCTGGCAGCGGAGCGCCAGCTCCATGCCAAGAACCAACTAACATAGTTTTAACTGCAGCACCTTTAATCTACTACTAGTTCACTGCCTCCATACATGGTCCCCTTATCAAACGTGCTGTGTCAGGCAGAATTTTGGGTTGTTTTCATGGCTTCCACAACAAACTTGTTAACTTTGTCGCCACCCTGCTGTGTAATCCTCAAAATATACTGGCAAACTTTTACCATTTACGGATATTATTTCAGCGCTTCTTGCGCATCTGTTTACATTCCCCTCACCCGCCATATCCTAAACTTATAAGAACGCTACTACACTTGATCTTATACAAAAGGTTCTTAGAAGTGCTGTTTGGGGAGTAGCCTAGAGACAGGGGCTTGGATTGGCGAAAGCTCGCCTGGCAGCGGAGCGCCAGCTCCATGCCAAGAATCAACTAACATAGTTTTAACTGCAGCACCTTTAATCTACTACTAGTTCACTGCCTCCATACATGGCCGCCTTATCAAACGTGCTGTGTCAGGCAGAATTTTGGGTTGTTTTCATGGCTTCCACAACAAACTTGTTAACTTTGTCGCCACCCTGCTGTGTAATCCTCAAAATATACTGGCAAACTTTTACCATTTACGGATATTATTTCAGCGCTTCTTGCGCATCTGTTTACATTCCCCTCACCCGCCATATTCCAAACTTATAAGAACGCTACTACACTTAACTTGGTGCAGGCTGGGACCGAGTCTGACCCTGGGGCTGGTCATATACTGCCGACGCAGAGGATTGCGGGGCCTACCTCGGTCCAGGTGTTTCAGGCCTACTATGCCTCCTCCTCCTCCCATCCCTCCTCCACCTCCTCCTCCTCCGAATTACCATCCGTGGGCATGGCGCCATCAGTCGGTAGCTCTAGGCACAGCAGCAGTGCCGTCGCTAAGCGACAGCAGGCGGTGCTCAAACTGCTGAGCCTAGGTGATAAAAGGCACACCGCCCAAGAGCTATTACAGGGCATTCCACATCAAACTTGTTAACTTTGTCGCCACCGTGCTGTGTAAGCCACAAAATATACTGGAAAACTTTTCTCATTTACGGATATTATTTCGGCGCTTCTTGCGCAGATGTTTACATTCCCCTCACCCGCCATATTCCAAACTTATAAGAACGCTACTACACTTGATCTTATACAAAAGGTTCTTAGAAGTGCTGTTTGGGGAGTAGCCTAGAGACAGGGGCTTGGATTGGCGAAAGCTCGCCTGGCAGCGGAGCGCCAGCTCCATGCCAAGATCCAACTAACATAGTTTTAACTGCAGCACCTTTAATCTACTACTAGTTCACTGCCTCCATACATGGTCCCCTTATCAAACGAGCTGTGTCAGGCAGAATTTTGGATTGTTTTCATGGCTTCCATGTTAACTTTGTCGCCACCCTGCTGTGTAATCCACAAAATATACTGGCAAACTTTTATCATGTACCGATATTATTTGAGCGCTTCTTGCTCACCTCCTTTGGTTCCTCTCTGCCACCCATTGGTTTGAAGCCTGAGTCCATTTAGGGTATGTCGCCATGCCACTCTCTAGCCTGCCGCTGCTGCCGCTGCCTCTGCATGCCGTCTTCTATAGTGTCAGGGTCAATTATTGGATGTTTTAGATGCTATCTAGCCTCATTCGGTCACTCTGTCATGGCCATGCTGTTGCCCATAATTTTGGCATAATGGTGCGATTAGGCAGCCTCAGAGGCATCCATGCATGCTGCCCCTGCTGTTTCCTGTCCATTTCCGTGGTGTTTCCATCCTTTTCTGAGGTTCCCAGGTGTTTGGCCAAGCTTCCCTGTGCAGAGCCTTGGTCCCCTTGAAAAATGCTCGAGTCTCCCATTGACTTCAATGGGGCTCGTTACTCGAAACGAGCACTCGAGCATCGGGAAAAGTTCGTCTCGAATAACGAGTACCCGAGCATTTTAGTGCTCGCTCATCTCTATTACTTATTTTTCTGATACTTTTATGTATTTTGCTCGTTAGTTGATGTCACTTCCATTAGGTTTATGTCCTTATGGTCACAGGTAATGATGAGTGGACCTCATGTTTCTATTTGGGTTCTGACCGCACAACCCAGACATATAAGCCAGAAAAGCCAATATGACATATTGATGCCCCTAGCAACTAGTCATGGCTGTGATTGGTCAGGGGTGTCTCGAACCCTGAACCCAAAGAGAAACATTGTTTCAGCTCTTCTCCAGATTTTGCTTTATTTAAGATAATTATATAATTTCTAGAGATGAGCGAGTATACTCGTCGGAGCTTGATGCTCGTTCGAGTATTAAGGTACTCGATACGGCTCGTTGCTCGGACGAGTATTTCCCCTGCTCGAGATCGAGCATTTAATAAATAAAACACAGTGAAGAACAATGAAGAATAGAATAAAAACAGTGAACACAGGATCATTTAAGTGAAAAAGACAGTGAAGAACACAGTGAAGAATAGATTACAGATGTTCGGCACATCTGCTTACTTGTCGGAAGATACGCGCGGAGCGGCAGCAGGGAGACATCAAGCAGCAGGGATACATCAAGCAGCAGGGATACATCAAGCAGCACGGGGAGACATCGGGCAGCACGGGGGAGACATCGGGGAGACATCGGGCAGCACGGGGGTGACATCGGGCAGCACGGGGGAGACATCGGGCAGCACGGGGAAGACATCGGGCAGCACGGGGAGACATCGGGCAGTACGGGGGAGACATCGGGCAGCGCGGGGGAGACATCGGGCAGCACGGGGGAGACATCGGGCAGCACGGGGGAGACATCGGGCAGCGCGGGGGAGACATCGGGCAGCGCGGGGGAGACATCGGGCAGCGCGTGGGAGACATCGGGCAGCGCGGGGGAGACATCGGGCAGCACGGGGAGACATCGGGCAGCACGGGGGAGACATCGGGCAGCACGGGGAGACATCGGGCAGCGCGGGGGAGACATCGGGCAGCGCGGGGGAGACATCGGGCAGCTCGGGGGAGACATCGGGCAGCACGGGGAGACATCGGGCAGCACGGGGGAGACATCGGGCAGCACGGGGGAGACATCGGGCAGCACGGGGAGACATCGGGCAGCACGGGGAGACTTCAGTGGAAGAAGAGGAGCGGATCCCGGGACAGCGTATCACCCCGACAAGTAAGCAGATGTGCCGAACATCTGTAATCTATTCTTCACTGTGTTTTTCACTGCGTTTTTCACTTAAATGATCCCGTGTTCACTGTTTTTATTCTATTCTTCACTGTTCTTCACATCTGATAACTTGTCGGGAGATAATATACGCACGGAACAGTGAAGAATAGATTGTAGATGTTTGCATACATCTGATAACTTATCAGAAGACATTCTTTTTCAATTAAATAACACATTTTATTCCTGAACCATGGTCCCTTTGAAAAATGCTCGGGTCTCCCATTGACTTCAATGGGGCTCGTTATTCGAGACGAGCACTCGAGCATCTGGAAAAGTTCGTCTCGAATAACGAGCACTCAAGCATTTTAGTGCTCGCTCATCTCTAATAATTTCCTTTTGCTCAGTTTCTTTCTGTCTATTTGTAAGTAAAGATAAAGGAAAGGAAAGAAGAAAGTAAATGTTGTGTATAAAATCTCTTGTGGAGACAGATGTCATTACATCAGGACAACTACTAGACGCCCTTATACCCTACAATAGCAGCGGATATTCTACTAACACAAGAGACATGAAGGGAAAGGACTGAGCCCTTTATATCCATCACCACATCTGTACATCCCATGGGTAGTTGTATGAGGGGGCAGATATTATACTGATACAATTATACATATAGATCACTAAATAATCAATTACAGGGATATTCCAGGACAGGCAGAGGGTAAGGACTCTAAATGAAATCTAAGATGAAGGATTGTAGACCCAGCACTGACATACTGGTGTGCGTCCCCTCTGGTGGGATCTGCTCTTCTTTAAGCTTCTTTTGCCCTTGTTTTTAAGGAAAAAAGGCCTCCAGGTCCCTTAAACACCTTTAAAGTCATTTGCATAATTATGAAAACCCGGTGGTAGATTTCCTAATTATTAATAATAATAAATTTCTGCATTAATATTTCTGACAGATCAGACATGACTTTCCTGAAGAAATCCCTTTTCCTTGTGCTTTTCCTTGGATTGGTCTCCCTTTCCATCGGTGAAGAAGAAGAGTAAGTGCTCATAGTATATAATGACACAAGTCATGAAATGGATGTTCCCATTGTTGGGATAATCTAATATATAAAGCTGAGTGTATGTGTGTATATGTATGTGTATATATGTATGTGTGTGTATGTCTGTATATGTATGTGTGTGTATGTGTGTATATGTATGTGTGTGTATGTGTGTATATGTATGTGTGTGTATGTGTGTATATGTATGTGTGTATATGTATGTGTGTATATGTATGTGTGTATGTATGAGTGTGTATGTCTGTATATGTCTGTATATGTATGTATGTATATGTATGTGTGTATATGTATGTGTGTGTATGTCTGTATATGTGTGTATATGTATGTATGTATATGTCTGTATATGTGTGTATATGTATGTATGTATATGTCTGTATATGTGTGTATATGTATGTGTGTGTATGTCTGTATATGTATGTATGTATGTATATGTCTGTATATGTATGCATGTCTGTATATGTCTGTATATGTATGTATGTATTTGTATGTTTGTGTATATGTGTATATGTATGTTTGTGTATGTGTAAACTCACTCAGAAAGATGATATCAAAATGGAATAAGCCATCAGCGCCCCAAATTCTATCATACCCAGGGGGAAAGTTTATTTCCAAGAGGCGACGCTTCAGTGACCTTCACCTTTCTCAAGCCAAGTACAAATGTACATCAATCCGTCACCAACTTTTACCCTTCATGTCTCCACAAGAACTCACCCCTATGGGTGGAGATATAAAGGGACCCCAAAAATTACTGAATTTACTGTCTCCATATTTCTAAATAGACGTCTTATAGCAAATACATGGTAATAGACAAGTCCTATGGACGCCGCTTGTACATGTTGTAGGGAGGAGGCGTCCAGGCTGCGTCCATGTTGTAGGGAGGAGGCGTCCAGGCTGCGTCCATGTTGTAGGGAGGAGGCGTCCAGGCTGCGTCCATGTTGCAGGGAGGAGGCGTCCAGGCTGCGTCCATGTTGTAGGGAGGAGGCGTCCAGGCTGCGTCCATGTTGTAGGGAGGAGGCGTCCAGGCTGCGTCCATGTTGTAGGGAGGCTGCTGCAGCGTAACAGTGTCTCATCTTATACTCCTTGCCCTCATGTCAGATTTCGTCTCCCTTGATCATGTATGAACAATTGCTGCACGGAAAACTTCCCCGACGTTTCTTACCCCAAAGTCCGTTCTGTATGTTCTGCCTTAAAGGGCCCAAATCTGCCTTCTCCAGTCCATCCTTAATATTCCTGGTTCTTCTATAGGAGATTAGGGGGGATTATTAAATTCTGCTTTGTCAGTGAAGTATCTATTCAATATGGACCAATGAGTTTTGATATTACCCACGATGCACTTTGTATATATATTTGTAAGGAAACATTTGTACTTTGCTGAGAAAGGTGAAGGTCACCGAAAGGTGAAGGTCACCGAAACATCTTAGAAATAAACTTTCACCTTGGACTGTGACTGAATTTGGAGCTGCCGGCTATTTCCACATTGATACCAATGGAGGTTTGTGTGGCAGAACCTGTGCCCCGTCCATTATTAGGATATATAACACTGCGCTGCCTCAGACTTTCCAGGAGATAGACGGACACACATACAGATAGATAGACATAGACCACAGGGGTAAGAAGAGGAGGCTGCTGGGGGGTTTAGGGGTCTGTAGTGGTAGAAGCTATGACCTGTCTCCCACAATTGTAGTCTATGTTATACATATATTCCACCAGAATCCTACACAATGGGGCAGTTTCTATGAAGTTTGTACTGCGCTGCTCTATCTGTTGTGACCCGGCTTTGTCGACTCCTCTGTCTCTATTGTTCCATCCTTATTTTTGTGTTTTGCACTGTGATGTAGGGAGGGGCTGTCTTCTAGTTGTCCTGTACCACCTAGTGTAAATGAGGAAACAGGTAGGGCCTTTGGTGGGGTCAGTGTCAGGGCTCATTGTCTTCTGTTCCTGTATCTGCTCCCTGCATTACAGAGACACAATTACTATAATGTATCATTAACTTTATGTCATCTTGTTACACAGGAAAAGAGAGGAAGAAGAAGAGGATGAAGAAGAATATGACGAGGAGAAGAGAGCGGATAGCGCTTATTGGGATAAAGTTGGAAAATTGGCGTCTCTGGGGTTCGGGGGGAAATAACTCCATGAAGCAGAAGGATTAATGATCCCCTAACATAATAAAGCAGATATAACTGACCCCATGTTCTGTCTTCTTTACAGACAATTCATCTCCTGCATCCGATTCTGGAGGAAACTTGTAATATTTTACACTTTCATCCTGATAACAACATCAGGAATAATGATGGACGACTATTCTGTCTATGAAAGGCGTCCGACTTACCCCATAGCCCAAAATAAGCAGCAGTGAGATAGAAAGGAAAACTTCACCTTTAATAATATTCCAGATACAAAGGAAATTTCTGCGTCCAACAATTACACCGAATAAGAGAAACCAATAACAGCGGCTGCTGTGTCTCTAGTGACAGAGAAATGACATGTGACAATGGGGGCAGATTTACTTACCCGGTCCATTCGCGATCCAGTGGTGCGTTCTCTGAGGTGGATTCGGGTCTACCGGTGATTCACTAAGGCAGTTCCTCCGCCGTCCACCAGGTGTCGCTGCTGCGCTGAAGAGCATCGGAACGCCCTGGAGTACACCGAGCCATCCTGGATGAAGGTAAGCGCGTGTCCCGCGACACTTTTTTAAAAAAAATGTGGCGGTTTTTCCGAATCCGTCGGGTTCCGTCACGTGCATGCCGGTGCCGATGCGCCGCAATGCGATCGCGTGCGCCAAAAACCCGGGGCAATACAGGGAAAATTGCCGCAAATCGGAAATATTCGGGTAACACGTTGGGAAAACGCGAATCGGGCCCTTAGTAAATGACCCCCAATGTGACTGTTATGAGACAGGAGTCACCGGGTTGTACAAATCTCTGAGGCATCACACATGGTCACCGCAGCAGCCAGTTATAGTGACACGTACTATACGGATGCAGCCGGGTCACACATATACATGGGACCATATTCAGGGATTGTCTCATATGGGGCTTGGTAACTGGTGATGATTTTGGCAGGAAACACCAAGGGACGTGGACTTTATTGTCCTCACAAGCACAAAACATGGAAAGGTCTTACATAATTATCATGTGATCTCCGGGTTCTGGGGAATTTCCCTTCCAGCAGGATTCAGGGATAGAAGAGCATCTGGGATCTGGATTTTGGTTCCATCCAGTGGGAAAAGACCATCTATGACCATATTGTCCCTATCCGGTGTCTAATATATCCCTGACCCCAGGTATTTGATCAGGTGACGCCTGTTTAACCATTCGCCTACCGCTGTACGATTATATATGTGGCAGTGGGAGGCGGCCAATTGTGAGTGGCTGTATATAAGCGCCGGCTCTTTAACCCCTTGACGCTCCCTCCATGTTATATAACGGGCTGTAAGGCAGATCATGGACATGGAGATCTCCCTGCACTGACAGCGTCTTCTACATGACCTCATCCCTCAGGACTTGCTGAGATCATGAGAGAAGGAACCAGAGGACGTCCCCAGGATGTTCACACCATGAGGAACAAATTATGGGGCTCACAGGAAAGATTGTTATAAAAAGTGCTGAAGCTTCGTTATTCTTCTGGCTGTCGGATGGTTTGTCTGTCAGGGAAGGAGAATGATGGGAGCGTCCAGCGCTGCAGGGACTGCACACACACTGACACCGACACAGAGGGAAATAACACACAGATATATAACATCCATCACCTGCACATAGTTATCTCACTATAGGCAGGAGATCTCAATATAGGGAATTCAAATTGTGTTTTTTTTAAACTCAAATCAGACAAAAACTCCTTTCCCACCCCCCAAACTGACAGTAATTACAGCCTGTGTACAACAAATATAACCAATAGTCCATATGACAATACACCTCCGCTAATAGTACATTAATATATGCAATATATTACATATACAGCGATAAAGGACTGCAACGAACATGAACTGAGTGTCCAGCAGTGTCCAGCCATGGACCCCATATTCTTCCGAACTTGGCATTTGCTTTTATCTTACCATAAACAGATTTGTCACAATGAATGATATTATTAATTTTAGTGATATACATCTCTATTGTGGGTGCTCTGGGTTGTATCCAATACATGGCCAACAGTTTCCTGGCCCGATATAACATTCTACGAAAGCGGGATGGTCTTGCTGCGGCGGGGAACCACCAGGTCGTTCCACGCAGGGAAGGCGTAACTATAGGTGGGCAGGACATTGGGCTGGCAGGACCTCGGGTTGGCAGGACCGCGGGATGGCAGGACCACCACAGGAACACGGGACCGCCACAGGAACACGGGACCGCAACAGGAACACAGAACCACCAAGGAACACAGAACCACCAAGGAACACAGGAATGCCACAGGAACACGGAGGCGTCTGGAAACTCTCAGGAAACACAGAGGGTGTTCTCTTCAGTGTAAGGACTTGAAGAGAGTGAAGAAAGGTGCCAGATTATAAGGGCACGCTGGATTAGCCGGCACCAATTAAAGGGACCCTGGCACTTTAAATCACAGAGTATCGCTGCGCGCGTGCCCCATAGACTGGGGACGCACGCGGCCTAGTCCAGGACTGAAGCCAGTAAGAGGAAGATCTCTACCAGGAGTGGGGAGAGGTGAGTGCCGGTCCGTACACGTCACAGAGCAGAGCACGGGTGCACCCGTGATCCGCGATATGGATCGCGGGGGGCACCCGTGACAGGACCCCCCTTTAGGGCCCCTCTTCGCTTCTTCTTCAGCCTGCTCTTCTTCTTTCTCCACCTCCTCCAATTCTTCTTGGTGACGGGACACCAGAGGAGGAGAGCAGGAACTGTGAAGACAGGACAAACCATGTGGGTACTTGCACCTGGTATGGAACAAGCCAAGGACATCTTGAGGACGTCTTGAACGTCTTTTGGCTAGAGGCTGGAGTAGCCCTTGGGAAACCGCAGGCTGGGACGACTCTTGGGAAGCCGCTGGAGCAGCAGTGGGAAGCTGCGGAGGCCGGGGCGCCGCTGGAGCAGCACTGGGAAGCTGCGGAGCCGCTGGAGCAGCACTGGGAAGCTGTGGAGGCTGAAGCGGCTCTTGGCACACCGGAGGCTGAGGCGGCTCTTGGCACACCGGACGTTGATGCGGCTCTTGGCGCACTGGAGGCTGAGGTGGCTCTTGGCACACCGGAGGCTGAGGCGGCTCTTGGCACACCGGAGGTTGAGGTGGCTCTTAGCACACCCGAGGCTGAGGCGGCTCTTGGCACACCGGAGGCTGAGGCGGCTCTTGGCACACCGGAGGTTGAGGTGGCTCTTAGCACACCGGAGGCTGAGGTGGCTCTTGGCACACCGGAGGATGAGGCGGCTCTCGGCAAACCGGACAGAGCACAATAAATAGTGGCGGCTCCTGTAGTGACTTGTATCTCACAGGTGATTGAGATTCCTCATCTTCCCCAAATCATTATATGTACAGGTCTGTTTGTCAAAATATTATATAAATTAATAAAAGTTATGTTTTAAGCCTGACACTTGTGTTTGGAATTAGGAATATGGGTCCCGAATACTGATGAATCTGCTGATCACCAGTCATGTATCATGTCCTGGAGGAGAAGACCTTGTCCTGACACAAAGGGGCTGATTATCTTACCCGGTCTTGTCGCGATCCAGCGGCGCATTCTCTGTGGAGGATTCGGGTGTTCCGGCGATTCACTAAGGTAGTGCGCCTGATGTCCACCAGGTGTCGCTGTTGCGATGAAGTCCGCCGGAGTTCACTGAAGTTCACCGTCCTACCCTGGGTGCAGGTAAGCGCGTTTCAAGCGACACATTTTTTTAAATACAACGTTTTTTTCATCAGGTTTTCTTATGGCCACGCCCCCCGATTTCCGTTGCGTGCATGCCGGCGCCGATGTGCCACAATACGATCGCGTGCTCCAAAAACCCGGGGAAATTCAGGGAAAATTGGCGCAAATCGGTAATATTCGGGTAACCCGATGGAAAAGCCCTTAGTAAATGACCCCCAAAGACTTTCATTGGCTTCTGAATTATTATAAAAAGGTCGGAAAAAGACTCAGAACCATCTCGTTCAAGATATAAGATTAAAAAAATTTACAACTTGGATGAATGACTGTAAACCAAGCACTGACATACTGGTGTCTGCCCCCTCTGGTGGGATCTGCTCTGCTTTAACCCTTTAGTGACCAAGCTCATTTGTGCCCTGATGACCAAGGCTTATTTTTTCGAAACCAGCGCACGTCACGGTTATAGTTTTAGAGGCTTTTACTTATCCAAGTGTTTTTGAGTTTTTCCATGACATTTTGTGCTTCAAGTTAGTGGGAAATTTTGGTTTTGAACTTATTTTGAATTTATTTATTTGCTAACTTCGAACTTTAAAATGTTCTGTTTTTCGAACTGATCGTTTTACTACCCAAATTATTTACTAACTAACATGTCTCATCTCTCAGCTTTGTGTTGGAGACATTTTATAATGGTCCTTTTGTTTTATTACGACACTAGAAAGATCACAAATAGAGATGGGCGAGTATAACCGTCCGAGCTTGATGCTCGTTCGAGTATTAGGGGACTCGAAACGGCTCGTTGCTCGGACGAGTATTTCCCCTGCTCGAGATCGAGCATTTAATTAAAAAAACACAGTGAAAAAAAAGTGAAGAATAGAATAAAAACAGTGACCACAGGATCATTTAAGTGAAGAACACAGTGAAGAATAGATTACAGATGTTCGGCACATCTGCTTACTCGTCGGAAGATACGCGCGAAACGGTGCAAACAAAATAGTATGTGAAGAACAATATGTGTGAAGAACACATTGAAGAACACGGTGAGCAGGACAGAGACATCGGGGAACAGGACAGAGACAACGGGGAGCAGGACAGAGACACACCGGGGAACAGCACAGAGACACCGGGGAGCAGGACAGAGACATCGGGGAACAGGACAGAGACAACGGGGAGCAGGACAGAGACACACCGGGGAACAGCACAGAGACATCGGGGAGCAGGACAGAGACATCGGGGAACAGGACAGAGACATCGGGGAGCAGCACAGAGACGTAAGGGAGGACAGAGACATCGGGAAACAGAACATAGACATCGGGGAGGAAGACAGAGAAATCAGGGAACAGGACAGAGACATCGGGGAGGGCAGAGACATCGGGGAGCAGGACAGAGACATCGGGGAACAGGACAGAGACATTGGGGGACAGCACAGAGACATCGGGGAGCAGCACAGAGACATCGGGGAGCAGGACAGAGACATCGGGGAACAGGACAGAGACATCGGGGAGCAGCACAGAGACATCGGGGAACAGGACAGAGACATTGGGGGACAGCACAGAGACATCGGGGAGCAGCACAGAGACATCGGGGAGCAGGACAGATACATCGGGGAACAGGACAGAGACATCGGGGAGCAGCACAGAGACATCGGGGAGCAGGACAGAGACATCGGGGAACAGGACAGAGACATCGGGGAGCAGGACAGAGACATCGGGGAGCAGGACAGAGACATCGGGGAACAGGACAGAGACATCGGGGAGCAGCACAGAGACATCGGGGAGCAGCACAGAGACATCGGGTAACAGGACAGAGACATCGGGGAACAGGACAGAGACATCGGGGAGCAGGACAGAGACATCGGGGAGCAGGACAGAGACATCGGGGAGCAGGACAGAGAAATCAGGGAAAAGGACAGAGACATTGGGGGACAGCACAGAGACACCGGGGAGCAGGACAGAGACATCGGGGAACAGCACAGAGACATCGGTGAGCAGGACAGAGACATCTAGGAGCAGCACAGAGACATCGGGGAGCAGCACAGAGACATCGGGGAGCAGCACAAAGACATCAGGGAGCAAGACAGAGACATCGGGGAGCAGCACAGAGACATCGGGGAGCGGGACAGAGACATCGGGGAGCAGCACAGAGAAATCGGGGAGCGGGACAGAGACATCGGGGAGCAGGACAGAGACATCGGGGAACAGGACACAGACATTGGGGGACAGCACAGAGACATCGGGGAGCAGCACAGAAGCATCGGGGAGCAGCAGAGAGACATTGGGGAGCAGCACAGAGACATCGGGGAGCAGCACAGAGAAATTGGTGAGCAGCACAGAGACATCGGGGAGCAGCACAGAGACATCGGGGAGCAGCACCGAGAAATCGGGGAGCAGGACAGAGACATCGGGGAGCAGGACAGAGACATCAGGGAGCAGCACAGAGACATCGGGGAGCAGCACAGAGACATCGGGAAACAGCACAGAGACATAAGGGAGGACAGAGACATCGAGAAACAGAACATAGACATCGGGGAGGAAGGTAGAGAAATCAGGGAACAGGACAGAGACATCGGGGAGGGCAGAGACATCGGGGAGGGCAGAGACATCGGGGAGCAGCACAGGGAGATCAGGGAACAGGACAGAGACATAGGGAAGGGCAGAGAAATCGGGAAGGGCAGAGAGATCGGGGAGACTTCAGTGGAAGAAGAGGAGCGGATCCCGGGACAGCACATCCAGGAGATCAGCACCAAGGACAGAGACATCGGGGAGACTCCAGACCCTGCAATCAGGTAAATCCGCTGTGTGTGAATGGGGGTCTCACAGGAGAAGATCCCGAGGTCTCAGACACTTGCTGAAAGCTCAGAGAGAAAGTTGCAGATAAGAGATGACAGGACAAGTTATAAGCGGGGTTCACCAGGAGAGGGGGGAAGGGCATAGAGGGTGAGGTATGGAAACATCTGCAATGTGTTCATTTATATTGTTCTTCACATACAATTTTGTTCGCACCGTTCCGCGCATATCTCCCGACAAGTAAGAAAATGTGCCGAACATCTGTAATCTATTCTTCACTGTGTTTTTCACTGTGTTTTTCACTTAAATGATCCTGTGGTCGCTGTTTTTATTCTATTCTTCACTGTTCTTCACATCTGTTAACTTGTCGGGAGATAATATACGCGCGGAACAGTGAAGAATAGATTGCAGATGTTTCCATACATCTGATCACTTATCAGAAGACATTCTTTTTCAATTAAATAACGCATTTTATTCCTGAACCATGGTCCCTTTGAAAAATGCTCGAGTCTCCCATTGACTTCAATGGGGCTCGTTATTCGAGACGAGCACTCGAGCATCTGGAAAAGTTCGTCTCGAATAACGAGCACTCGAGCATTTTAGTGCTCGCTCATCTCTAATCACAAATCCAGCAAAATTCTCTCTCTCACATTTTCAAGAAAATTTTAGAATAAATATTTAATTTCTATAGCAGTTTTGGAAGTTCGGATATTTTGACGATAGTGCGGTCCATGGACCCTTAGTAAATGAGCCCCACTGTCACTAAAACACGTGATCACGAGTGGAGTTTTTGGATTGTGTTTCCAAACGTAACCAAAATGCCAGGTGTGAACGTGGCCTCAGGGACCACAAACCCTTATCCCAGAGAATTTGAAAATTTTTTATCATGTGGTATCGGGGGCATATTAACCCCTTATGTATTGGGGGCCTATTAACCTCTTATGTATTGGGGGCATTTTAACCCCTTTGCCACTGATGGGCTTTTTCCATTTTACTTCCTGTTTATCGCTCCCCACTTGCAAAAATCAATAACTTTTTTATTCTTCCGTGTACAGAGCTGGGTGAGGGCTTGTTTTCATGCGTAACAAATTGAACTTCCTAGTGACGGTATTTTATATGCCATCCCTTGTACTGGGAAGTGGAAATATAATTCGAAATGCGGTAATGTTGAAAAAAACGCATTTGCGCCATTTTCTTCTGGGCTTTGTTTTTACGTCTTTCACTGTACACTCCAAATAGTATCTCTAATATATTCTTTGGTTCAGTACCATCGCAGGGATAACAAATTTACCTTATATACTTGTGTATAAGCCGAGTTTTTCAGCACAAAAAAATGTGCAGAAATCCCTCAACTCGGTTTATACACGAGTCAATAGGCACTAAATAAAAAAAAAAAACATTATATACTCACCCTCCGGTGGCCCCGATGTCCGCGCTGCTCCCCCGATGTGCGCGCGGGTCCTCTTCTGTCTTCTATC
This sequence comes from Engystomops pustulosus, assembly GCF_040894005.1. Taxonomy (NCBI): domain Eukaryota; kingdom Metazoa; phylum Chordata; class Amphibia; order Anura; family Leptodactylidae; genus Engystomops; species Engystomops pustulosus. Next base: position 252,779,851 of record NC_092412.1, on the reverse strand, counting down.
TTCTGTCTTCTGCAGGGCGCCGCCATGTTCTTCTCCCGGCCGTCGCATAGTGTGATGTCAGCAACGGCCACGTCATACTATGCGCCTGCAGGCCGGGAAGAATATGGCGGCGCCCTGCGGAAGACAGAAGACAAAAGAAGTTAGAAGAAAGAAGAGAAGCAGCGCGGACAACGGGGGAGCAGCGTGGACATCGGGGGAGCAGTATTTTAGTTTTTTTTTTTCTTTTGTGATGGGCTGGCTGTATACTAGTGGGGGCAGGCTGTATACTACACGGCGCAGGCTGGGCTGGCTGTATACTAGTGGAAGCAGGCTGTATACTACACGGCGCAGGCTGGGCTGGCTGTATACTAGTGGGGGCAGGCTGTGTACTACTGGGGGCAGGCTGGGCTGGCTGTATACTACTGGGGGCAGGCTGGGCTAGCTGTTTAGTACAGGGGGCTGGCTGTATACTACAGGGGGCTGGCTGTATACTACTGGGGCCAGGCTGGGCTGGCTGTATACTACTGGGGGCAGGCTGGGTTGGCTGTATACTACTAGGGGCAGGCTGGGCTGGCTGTATACTACTGGGGGCAGGCTGGGTTGGCTGTATACTACTGGGGGCCGGCTGGGCTGGCTGTATACAACTGGGGACAGGCTGGGGCTGGATGTATACTACTGGGGGCAGGCTGGGCTGGCTGTATACTACTGGGGGCAGGTTGGGCTGGCTGTATACTACTGGGGGCAGGCTGGGCTTTTTGTATACTACAGGGGACAGGCTGGGCTTTTTGAATACTACAGGGGACAGACTGGCTGTATACTACTGGGGGCAGGCTGGGCTGAATACTACTGGGGGCAGGCTGGACTGGGCTGTATACTACTGGGGGCAGGCTGGGCTGGATGTATACTACTGGGGGCAGGCTGGGCTGAATACTACTGGGGGCAGGCTGGGCAGTGCTGTATACTACTGGGGGCAGGCTGGGCTGGTTGTATACTACTGGGGGCAGGCTGGGCTGGCTCTATACTACTGGGGGCAGGCTGGACTGGATGTATACTATTGGGGGCAGGCTGGGCTAGCTGTATACTACAGGGGACAGGCTGGGCTGTGCTGTATACTACAGGGAACATGCTGGGCTGTGCTGTATACTACAGGGGACAGGCTGGGCTGGCTGTATACTACAGGGGACAGACTGGGCTGTATACTACTGGGGGCAGGCTGGGGTGGGCTGTATACTACTGGGGGCAGGCTGGGCTGTGCTGTATACTACAGGGGACAGGCTGGGCTGGCTGTATACTACAGGGGACAGACTGGGCTGTATACTACTGGGGGCAGGCTAGGGTGGGCTGTATACTACTGGGGGCAGGCTGGGCTGGGCTGTATACTACTGGGGGCAGGCTGGGCTGGCTGTATACTACAGGGGACAGACTGGGCTGTATACTACTGGGGGCAGGCTGGGGTGGGCTGTATACTACTGGGGGCAGGCTGGGCTGGGCTGTATACTACTGGGGGCAGGCTGGGCTGGCTGTATACTACTGGAGACAGGCTGGGCTGGCTGTATACTTCACGGGGCAGGCTGGACTGGCTGTATTCTACTGGGGGCAGGCTGGGCCGGCTGTAGACTACTGGGGGCAGGCTGGGTTGGCTGTATACTACTGGGGGCAGGCTGGGCTGGCTGTATACAACTGGGGACAGGCTGGGGCTGGCTGTATGCTACTGGGGGCAGGCTGGGCTGGATGTATACGACTGGGGGCAGGCTGGGCTGGATGTATACGACTGGGGGCAGGCTGGGCTGGCTGTATACTACAGGGGACAGGCTGGGCTGTGCTGTATACTACAGGGAACAGGCTGGGCTGTGTTGTATACTACAGGGGACAGGCTGGGCTGGCTGTATACTACAGGGGACAGACTGGGCTGTATACTACTGGGGGCAGGCTGGGCTGGGGTGTATACTACTGGGGGCAGGCTGGGCTGTATACTACTGGGGGCAGGCTGGGCTGGCTGTATACTACTGGAGACAGGCTGGGCTGGCTGTATACTTCACGGGGCAGGCTGGGCTGGCTGTATACTACTGGGGGCAGGCTGGGTTAGCTGTATACTACTGGGGGCAGGCTGGGCTGGCTGTATACTACTGGGGGCAGGCTGGGCTGGCTGTATACTACTGGGGGCAGGCTGGGCTGGCTGTATACTACTGGGGGCAGGCTGGGTTAGCTGTATACTACTGGGGGCAGGCTGGGCAGTGCTGTATACTACTGGGGGCAGGCTGGGCTGGCTGTATACTACTGGGGGCAGGCTGGGCTGGCTGTATACTACTGGGGGCAGGCTAGTCTGGATGTATGCTCCTGGGGGCAGGCTGGGCTGGCTGTATACTACTGGGGGCAGGCTGGCTATATACTACTGGAGACTTGCTGGCAATATACTGGGAGGCTGTGATCAATGCATTTCCCACCCTCGCCTTGTACTCGAGTCAATAGGTTTTCCCAGTTTTTGGTGCTAAAATTGGGGGTCTCGGCTTATACTCGGGTCGGCTTATACTCGAGTATATACGGTATATAGGTTTTATAAGGTGCTAATAGGTTTTATCAAAAATTAAAACTTTTGGTATCCCCCAAAAATTATTACTTTCACCATATTCTGACTCCAATAACTTTTTTAATTCTTAGGAGTACAGAGTAGGCTAAGGTGTCATTTTTTTTTCGAAACATCGAAAAACCAGGAGGAGCGTGAGGGAGTACCTTCCCTCTGAAGGTATGGATTTGTGATTAGAGATGAGCGAGCACTAAAACGCTCGAGTGCTCGTTATTCGAGACGATCTTTTCCTGATGCTCGAGTGCTCGTCTCGAATAACGAGTCCCATTGAAGTCAATGGGAGACTCGAGCATTTTTCAAAGGGACCATGGTTCGGGAATAAAATGTGTTATTTAATTGAAAAAGAATAAAATTGATTGATCTTCCGCCTCTACGTTCATCCACTCCACATTTAGGAAAAAAAATAGATGCAGTACCTTTCCAACCAGAGATTTTTGGTACTCACGGGGACAGTCCTTAGTTCATACCCAATGTCCTCAGCGTTGCATGCCTAGGGCATGAAAAATCCTCATACAGGATACGGTAGCTTGGCACGGCGTCCCTCCTGGGGATTCTCAAGGTAGCTGGTAGCTTCTGTGCTACTCCAAATTGTTCCCACCCGGGAACTTGTTCCTCCACTACTCGTTCCACTTTCTTCGTTCCTTCTTCTAATTACTATTCGATTTGGGAAGAGAAAGGAAAAGAACGATGGTGCAGTACTTTTTTGATCGTTAAAATTGCTTTAATGGTAATACTCACAAGAGTAAAGATTAAAAAGGCCTTATGGATAAGAACAAACACGCTCGGTATACCGCCCGACTCCGAGTTTCGCCTGATATGGCTTCTTCCGGGGGCCATATCAGTAGCACAGAAGCTACCAGCTACCTTGAGAATCCCCAGGAGGGACGCCGTGCCAAGCTACCGTATCCTGTATGAGGATTTTTCATGCCCTAGGCATGCAACGCTGAGGACATTGGGTATGAATTAAGGACTGTCCCCGTGAGTACCAAAAATCTCTGGTTGGAAAGGTACTGCATCTATTTTTTTTCCTAAATGTGGAGTGGATGAACGTAGAGGCGGAGGATCAATCAATTTTGTACTAACATTTACTGGTTATTTTTTTGGATCTTTTTAACCTGTATCCTCCTTGCGCCGTTTTTTCCATTCTCTTTGCGAGTAAGGGTAAACTGAATATCGTTCTTCTAAATTGAAAAAGAATGTCTTCTGATAAGTGATCAGATGTATGCAATCTATTCTTCACTGTTCCGCGCGTATATTATCTCCCGACAAGTTAGCAGATGTGAAGAACAGTGAAGAATAGAATAAAAACAGTGAACACAGTGACCACAGGATCATTTAAGAGAAAAACACAGTGAAGAATAGATTACAGAAGTTCGGCACATTTTCTTACTTGTCGGAAGATACGCGCAGAACGGTGCAAACAAAATTGTATGTGAAGAACAACATATATGTGTGAAGAACACATTGCAGATGTTTCCATACCTCACCCTCTATGCCCTTCCCCCCTCTCCTGGTGAACCCTGCTTATAACTTGTCCTGTCATCTCTTATTTGCAACTTTCTCTCTGAGCTTTCAGCAAGTGTCTGAGACCTCGGGATCTTCTCCTGTGAGACCCCCATTCACACACAGCGGATTTACCTGATTGCAGGGTCTGGAGTCTCCCCGATGTCTCCGCTCCTCTTCTTCCACTGAAGTCTCCCTGATCACTCTGCCCTTCCTGATTTCTCTGCCCTTCCCTATGTCTCTGTCCTGTTCCCCGATCTCCCTGTGCTGCTCCCCGATGTCTCTGCCCTCCCCGATGTCTCTGTCCTGTTCCCTGATTTCTCTGTCTTCCTCCCCGATGTCTCTGTCCTCCCTTACGTCTCTGTGCTGCTCCTCGATGTCTCTGTGCTTTCCCCCAATGTCTGTGTCCTGTTTCTTCACACATATATATTGTTCTTCACTAGAGATGAGCGAGTATACTGCTCGGTGGAGTATTAGCATACTCGGACCGGCACGTTACTCGGACGAGTATTTCCCCTGCTCGCGATCGAACATTAAATTAAGTGTAGAACAGTGTTTTTATTGTTTAATAAAATATTACAGATGTTTCCTGATGTTTTGCTTGTAAGAACACATTGAAATAACACTATTCTTCACTTTCCAGGTGTTCGCGCGTGTCTCCCGCTAGGTTCGGAGATGTTCGGAACATCTGGAATGTGAAGAATATTGTTCTTTCAATGTGTTCTGCACTTAAATGCTCCTGTAGTCACTGTTTTTAATGTTTTAATTCTTTTCTTCACATTGCAGGTGTGCGTGCGTGTCTTCCGATAGGTTCGGAGATGTGCGCGCACATCTGCAAAGTGAAGAATAGTGTTATTTCAATGTGTTCTAACAAGCAAAACATCAGGAAACATCTGGAATATTTAATTAAGCGCTGTTCTTTTACTGTTCTGTTTTAGCAAAAAAATGCTCGGGTCTCTCATTGACTTCAATGGGGCTCGTTATTCGAGACGAGCACTCGAGCATCTGGAAAAGTTTGCCTCGAAAAACGAGCACACGAGCATTTTAGTGCTCGCTCACCTCTATTCTTCACAAACATAATCAGCCCCTTTGTGTCAGGACAAGGTCTTCTCCTCCAGGACATGATACATAACTGGTGATCAGCAGATTCATCAGTATTCGGGACCCAAATTCCTAATTCCAAACACAAATGTCAGGCTTAAAACATAACTTTTATTAATTTATATAATATTTTGACAAACAGGCCTGCACATATAATGATTTGGGGAAGATGAGGAATCTCAATCACCTGTGAGATACAAGTCACTAAAGGAGCCACCCCTATTTATTGTGCTCTGTCCAGTTTGCCGAGAGCCGCCTCATCTTCCGGTGTGCCAAGAGCCGCTTGAGCCTCCAAAGCTTCCCAGTGCTGCTCCAGCGGCTCCGCAGCTTCCCACTGCTGCTCCAGCGGCGCCCCGGCCTCCGCAGCTTCCCAGTGCTGCTCCAGCGGCTTCCCAAGTGTCGTCCCAGCCTGTGGTTTCCCAAGGGCTACTCCAGCCTCTGGCCAAAAGACGTTCTAGACGTCCTCAAGATGTCCTTGGCTTGTTCCAAACCAGGTGCAAGCACCACATGGTTTGTCCTGTCTTCACAGTTCCTGCTCTCCTCCTCTGGTGTCCCGTCACCAAGAAGAATTGGAGGAGTTGGAGAAAGAAGAAGAGCAGGCTGAAGAAGAAGAGAAGAGGGGCCCTAAAGGGTGGTACTGTCATGGGTGCCCCCCGCTATCCATATCGCGGATCACGGGTGCACCCGTGCTCTGCTCTGTGACGTGTACGGACCGGCACTCACCTCTCCCCGCTCCTGGTAGAGATCTTCCTCTTACTGGCTTCAGTCCTGGACTAGGCCGCGTGCGTCCCCAGTCTATGGGGCACGCGCGCAGCGATACTCTGTGATTTAAAGTGCCAGGGTCCCTTTAATTGGTGCCGGCTAATCCAGCGTGCCCTTATAATCTGGCACCTTTCTTCACTCTCTTCAAGTCCTTACACTGAAGAGAACACCCTCTGTGTTTCCTGAGCGTTTCCAGACGCCTCCGTGTTCCTGAGCGTTTCCAGACGCCTCCGTGTTCCTGTGCGTTTCCAGACGCCTCCGTGTTCCTGTGGCATTCCTGTGTTCCTTGGTGGTTCTGTGTTCCTTGGTGGTTCTGTGTTCCTGTGGCATTCCTGTGTTCCTTGGTGGTTCTGTGTTCCTGTGACGGTCCTGTGTTCCTTAGCGGTTCTGTGTTCCTGTGGCGGTCCCGTGTTCCTGTGGCGGTCCCGTGTTCCTGTGTTGGTCCTGCCATCCCGTGGTCCTGCCAACCCGAGGTCCTGCCAGCCCAATGTCCTGCCCACCTATAGTTACGCCTTCCCTGCGTGGAACGACCTGGTGGTTCCCCGCCGCAGCAAGACCATCCCGCTTTCGTAGAATGTTATATCGGGCCAGGAAACTGTTGGCCATGTATTGGATACAACCCAGAGCACCCACAATAGAGATGTATATCACTAAAATGAATAATATCATTCATTGTGACAAATCTGTTTATGGTAAGATGAAAGCAAATGCCAAGTTCGGAAGAATATGGGGTCCATGGCTGGACACTGCTGGATACTCAGTTCATGTTCGTTGCAGTCCTTTATCGCTGTATATGTAATATATTGCATATATTAATGTACTATTAGCGAAGGTATATTGTCATATGGACTATTGGTTATATTTGTTGTACACAGGCTGTAATTACTGTCAGTTTGGGGGGTGGGAAAGGAGTTTTTGTCTGATTTGAGTTTAAAAAAAAACTCAATTTGAATTCCCTATATTGCAATCTCCTGCCTATAGTGAGATAACTATGTGCAGGTGATGGATGTTATATATATGTGTGTTATTTCCCTGTGTGCTGCCGGTGTCAGTGTGTGTGCAGTCCCTGCAGCGCTGGACGCTCCCATCATTCTCCTTCCCTGACAGACAAACCATCCGACAGCCAGAAGAATAACGAAGCTTCAGCACTTTTTATAACAATCTTTCCTGTGAGCCCCATAATTTGTTCCTCATGGTGTGAACATCCTGGGGACGGCCTCTGGTTCCTTCTCTCCTGATCTCAGCAAGTCCTTAGGGATGAGGTCATGTAGAAGACGCTGTCAGTGCAGGAGATCTCCATGTCCATGATCTGCCTTACAGCCCGTTATATAACATGGAGGGAGCGTCAAGGGGTTAAAGAGCCGGCGCTTATATACAGCCACTCACAATTGGCCGCCTCCCACTGCCACATATATAATCGTACAGCGGTAGGCGAATGGTTAAACAGGCGTCACCTGATCAAATACCTGGGGTCAGGGATATATTAGACACCGGATAGGGACAATATGGTCATAGATGGTCTTTTCCCACTGGACGGAACCAAAATCCAGATCCCAGATGTTCTTCTATCCCAGAATCCTGCTGGAAGGGAAATTCCCCAGAACCCGGAGATCACATGATAATTATGTAAGACCTTTCCATGTTTTGTGTTTGTGAGGACAATAAAGTCCACGTCCCTTGGTGTTTCCTGCCAAAATCATCACCAGTTACCGAGTCCCATATGAGACAATCCCTGAATATGGTCCCATGTATATGTGTGACCCGGCTGCATCCGTATAGTACGTGTCACTATAACTGGCTGCTGCGGTGACCATGTGTGATGCCTCAGAGATTTGTACAACCCGGTGACTCCTGTCTCATAACAGTCACATTGGGGGTCATTTACTAAGGGTCCGATTCGCGTTTTCCCGTGTTACCCGAATATTTCCGATTTGCGCCAATTTTCCCTGTATTGCCCCGTTTTTTTGGCGCACACGAACGCATTGCGGCGCATCGGCACCGGCATGCAAGCGACGGAAATTGGGCGGCGTGGCCGAACGTTAACCCGACGGATTCGGAAAAACCGCCACATATTTTTTAAAAAAGTGTCGCGGGACACGCGCTTACCTTCATCCAGGATGGCTTGGTGAACTCCAGTGCGTTCCGATGCTCTTCAGCGCAGCAGCGACACCTGGTGGACGGCGGAGGAACTGCCTTAGTGAATCACCGGTAGACCCGAATCCACCGCAGAGAACGTGCCGCTGGATCGCGAATGGACCGGGTAAGTAAATCTGCCCCATTGTCACATGTCATTTCTCTGTCACTAGAGACGCAGCAGCCGCTGTTATTGGTTTCTCTTATTCTGTGTAATTGTTGGACGCAGAAATTTCCTTTGTATCTGGAATATTATTAAAGGTGAAGTTTTCCTTTCTATCTCACTGCTGCTTATTTTGGGCTATGGGGTAAGTCGGACGCCTTTCAGAGACAGAATAGACGTCCATCATTATTCCTGATGATGTTATCAGGATGAAAGTGTAAAATATTACAAGTTTCCTCCAGAATCGGATGCAGGAGATGAATTGTATGTAAAGAAGACAGAACATGGAGTCAGTTATATCTGCTTTATTATGTTAGGGGATCATTAATCCTTCTGCTTCATGGAGTTATTTCCCCCCGAACCCCAGAGACGCCAATTTTGCAACTTTATCCCAATAAGCGCTATCCGCTCTCTTCTCCTCGTCATATTCTTCTTCATCCTCGTCGTCTTCCTCTCTTTTCCTGTGTAACAAGATGACATAAAGTTAATGATACATTATAGTAATTGTGTCTCTGTAATGCAGGGAGCAGATACAGGAACACAGAAGACAATGAGCCCTGACACTGACCCCACCAAAGGCCCTACCTGTTTCCTCATTTACACTAGGTGGTACAGGACAACTAGAAGACAGCCCCTCCCTACATCACAGTGCAAAACACAAAAATAAGGATGGAACAATAGAGACAGAGGAGTCGACAAAGCCGGGTCACAACAGATAGAGCAGCGCAGTACAAACTTCATAGAAACTGCCCCATTGTGTAGGATTCTGGTGGAATATATGTATAACATAGACTACAGGTCATAGCTTCTACCACTACAGACCCCTAAACCCCCCAGCAGCCTCCTCTTCTTACCCCTGTGGTCTATGTCTATCTATCTGTATGTGTGTCCGTCTATCTCCTGGAAAGTCTGAGGCAGCGCAGTGTTATATATCCTAATAATGGACGGGGCACAGGTTCTGCCACACAAACCTCCTTTGGTATCAATGTGGAAATAGCCGGCAGCTCCAAATTCAGTCACAGTCCAAGGTGAAAGTTTATTTCTAAGATGTTTCGGTGACCTTCACCTTTCGGTGACCTTCACCTTTCTCAGCAAAGTACAAATGTTTCCTTACAAATATATATACAAAGTGCATCGTGGGTAATATCAAAACTCATTGGTCCATATTGAATAGATACTTCACTGACAAAGCAGAATTTAATAATCCCCCCTAATCTCCTATAGAAGAACCAGGAATATTAAGGATGGACTGGAGAAGGCAAATATTGGACCTTTAAGGCAGAACATACAGAACGGACTTTGGGGTAAGAAACGTCGGGGAAGTTTTCCGGGCCGATTGTTCATACATGATGAAGGGAGACAAAATCTGACATGAGGGCAAGGAGTATAAGATGAGACACTGTTACGCTGCAGCAGCCTCCTTGCAACCTGGACGCAGCCTGGACGCCTCCTCCCTACAACATGTACAGACGGCGTCCATAGGACTTGTCTATTACCATGTATTTGCTATAAGACGTCTATTTAGAAATATAGAGACAGTAAATTCAGTAATTTTTGGGGTCCCTTTATATCTCCACCCATAGGGGTGAGTTCTTGTGGAGACATGAAGGGTAAAAGTTGGTGACGGATTGATGTACATTTGTATTTTGCTTGAGAAAGGTGAAGGTCACTGAAGCGTCGCCTCTTGGAAATAAACTTTCCCCCTGGGTATGATAGAATTTGGGGCGCTAATGGCTTTTTTCATTTTGATTTCATCTTTCTGAGTGAGTGCATTTTGTGAAAATTTGGACTCAAAGCCTACTCTATGACATTGCCGGCGTCACAGGGAGCAGATGTGAAAAATGTGGAGATTGTAAACAAAACGTTGCTGATTCCTATAGCAGACTCACACATACATACATACATACATACATATACACACACATACATACATACATACATATACACACATGCATACACACATACATATACACACATGCATACACACACACACACACATACATACATACATATACACACATACATACATACATGCACATACACACACATACATACATACACACATGCATACACACATACACACACACAAACATACATACATATACACACATACATACATACATGCATACATATACACACATACATACATACATACACACATATACAAACATACGTACATATACACACATACATACATACATATACACACATACATACATACACAAATCCTGTTGTGGAGCGGCACCGAGCAGGGGATAAAACCGGGTGCAAAAATCTTCCAAACGGGTTCAGACACAACCCACTGTAATAGCAAAGTAAGCGATGAAGCAGAACTCCGTATAGTGAAAAATATTTGGCTTTATTCCAACGTTTGACCTTATCAATAAAGGCATTTTCAAGCATGCTTCACTATACGGAGTGCTGCTTCATCGCTTACTTTGCTACATACACATACATATACACACACACATACATACATATACACACTTACATACATCCATACATACATATACACACATACATACATCCATACATACATATACACACATACATACATATACATACATACACACATATACAAACATACATACATATACACACTTACATACATATACATACATATACACACATACATACATCCATACATACATATACACACACATACATACATCCATACATACATATACACACATACATACATATACATACACACATACATACATACACACATACATACATATACACACATACATACATACATACATATACATACATACACATACATATACACACATACATGCATACATACATACACATACACAAACATACATACACACATATACATAAACAAACAAACATATACACACATATAAAAACATACATATACACACCTACACATATGTACATACAAATATACAAATACACACATGCATACATATACAGACATATATATATATATATACATATACAGACATACACACACATACACTCAGCTTTATATATTAGATTATCCTAACAATGGGAACATCCATGTCATTACTTGTGTCATTATATACTATGAGCACTTACTCTTCTTCTTCACCGATGGAAAGGGAGACCAATCCAAGGAAAAGTACAAGGAAAAGGGATTTCTTCAGGAAAGTCATGTCTGATCTGTCAGGAATATTAATGCAGAAATGTATTATTATTCATAATTAAAATGATCCGTCTGAGCTTTAAAGGAAATCTACCACCAGGATAAAGGATTGTAAACCCAGCACACTGACATACTGGTGTGCGCCCCCTCTGCTGGGATCTGCTCTTCTTTAAGCTTCTTATGCCCAGATTTATTTTTTTGAAAGGCTTTTATAATTATGCAAATGACTTTACAGGTGTGTAAGGGACCTGGAGGCCTTTCTTCCTTAAAAACAAGGGCAAAGGAGGTTAAAGAAGAGCAGATCCTGCCAGAGGGGGCGCGCACCAGTATGTCAGTGTGCTGGGTTTACAATCCTTCATCCTGGTGGTAGATTCCCTTTAGAGTCCTTACCCTCTGCCTGTCCTGGAATATCCCTGTAATTGATTATTTAGTGATCTATATGTATAATTGTATCAGTATAATATCTGCCCCTCATGGGATGTACAGATCTGGTGATGGATATAAAGGGCTCAGTCCTCTCCCTTCATGTCTCTTGTGTCAGTAGAATATCCGCTGCTATTGTAGGGTATAAGGGCGTCTAGAAGTTGTCCTGATGTAATGACATCTGTCTCCACAAGAGATTTTATACACAACATTTACTTTCTTCCTTCCTTTCCTTTATCTTTACTTACAAATAGACAGAAAGAAACTGAGCAAAAGGAAATAGAATTTATCTCAGATAATATAAAGTATAACCTGCGACCATAAGGACATAAACCTAATGGAAGTGACATCAACTAAAGAGCAAAATACATAAAAGTATCAGAATAATAAGTAACAATTCCCACCTTGTGATAGAGAATGTGGAGACTCCAGGAGGACAGGACACCTCAGTATAGATCACTTCTAGGGATGAGGGTTTATATAGGAGACACTTAGGGGCTGGGGCCATAAGTCATCACCGATGAGTCCACCCGATCCCGGATCTTGGTGTTTATTGTTCTCATGCGCTTAGATGTATTGTGCGTCTCATGACTTATAATCCCATAATATTTTCCCAGACTGAGAACATACAAATATTCTGTTATACTGACACCTGACAGATCTTATGACATTTGTCAGGACACAGTTTGTCTCCTCAGTTACTGAAAACATGTTTATATCACATAGATCAGGAGACTGGGGCAGAAGCAGAAAGATCTACAGATAATCTCATGTACTTCCATCTTCCATCCCAAAAATGCAGCTCAGTCCTGGATTATGTGTCTGATCCTATGAAGAGGCTGCAGAGATCTATAGGTGTAGCTCGGTTATATATAGTGATAGTGACCTGTGTTCAGGTTCGTACCAAACATTGCAGGATCAGATCTGCAGAACTCAAATCCAGTTTTACCCATGGCCGGTAACACTCAGGATCGGAGCTGGCACCAATCGCAGATGTTATCCTGTACATCCAGCAGAGCGATGATCCCGGCCAATACAGCGGCTTTACCCGCAGCAGGTGACAGATAACACGGGTATAACAGAGGGGGGAATAGACCCATTTATAGGGGTACAAGTAAGTAACATTGTATATTCCTATGAGCCAGTATCCCCCCTGCCAAGGTGCACACAACCAATATAGTCCCAGTATTATTCCAGGGAAAAGGGGGGAGGGACAGGGGTCCGGCTTTCTATATAACTTATATCACTTCATATAAAGACAAAGTCACATGTATATAAAATGCTTCACTGCTCGGGGAAGATGAGGAATGTAAATCCCCTGTGAGATACAAGTCACTACAGGAGCCGCCACTAGTTATTGTGCTCTGTCCCTTATTGTGTGGGACTAATAGGAGGGATGATACTATACTGTATGAGGAGGGACACATTTATTAGCTGCTCTTATATGTTGTAGGACACTTAGATTCTGGGAATGTTTCTTTATTTGTTTGTTGTTACTAATATTCTTTGTACTTTCAACAAAAATGGAAACAATGTTGCAGTTTCAAAAAACAGACAAATTCCAGCTCCGGCTGATGATGAACACAAGGAGCCACAAATGTTGTTGGAGTTTGCACCAGTTTTCTGTTGGACGTTGCATTAAAAATAACATGCAAACTGCTTGCATATGTATTTAAGAATCGTCATTCTGCCCGACGTGCAAAAAATTCTGCACATAAAGGGACGTTCCGTTGCATAGTCAGACCCTGCTTTTCCTGTTCAGGCAGCCGTAACTTTTGTCTTTTTTTTATAAATGTTTTGTTGCAAATGTCCCAATTCAACATGGACAAAAGCCAAAAGAGGGGTTATATACAGGAGAGGATACAAGCCAAGAGAGGGGTAATATACAGGAGAGGACAGAAGCCAAGAGAGGGGGTTATATACAGGAGAGGATACAAGCCATGTGAGGGGGTTATATACAGGAGAGGACACAAGCCATGTGAGGGGTTATATAAAGGAGAGGACACAAGCCAAGAGAGGGGGTTATATACAGGAGAGGATACAAGCCATGTGAGGGGGTTATATACAGGAGAGGATACAAGCCATGTGAGGGGTTATATACAGGAGAGGATACAAGCCATGTGAGGTGTTATATACAGGAGAGGATACAAGCCAAGAGAGGAGTTATATACAGGAGAGGACACAAGCTATGTGAGGGGTAATATACAGGAGAGGATACAAGCCATGTGAGGGGGTTATATACAGGAGAGGATACAAGCCATGTGAGGGGGTTATATACAGGAGAGGATACAAGCCATGTGTGGGGGATATATACAGGAGAGGATACAAGCCATGTGAGGTGTTATATACAGGAGAGGATACAAGCCAAGAGAGGAGTTATATACAGGAGAGGATACAAGCCATGTGAAGAGGTTCTATACAGGAGAGGATACAAGACATGTGAGGAGGTTTTATACAGGAGAGGATACAAGCCATGTGAGGAGGTAATATACAGGAGAGGAAACAAGCCATGTGAAGGGTTAAATACAGGAGAGGATACAAGCCATGTGAAGGGGTTATATACAGGATAGGATACAAGCCATGTGAGGAGGTTATATACCGGAGAGGATACAAGACATGTGAGGGGGTTATATACAGGAGAGGATTAAAGCCATGTGAGGGGTTATATACAGGAGAGGATACAAGCCATGTGAGGGGGTTTTTATACAGGAGAGGATACAAGCCATGTGAGGGGTTATATACAGGAGAGGATACAAGCCATGTGAGGAGGTTATATACAGGAGAGGATACAAGACATGTGAGGAGTTATATACAGGAGAGGATACAAGCCATGTGAGGGGGTTATAAACAAGAGAGGATACAAGCCAAGAGAGGAGTTATATACAGGAGAGGATACAAGACATGTGAGGAGGTTATATACAGGAGAGGATACAAGCCATGTGACGGGTTATATACAGGAGAGGATAAAAGCCATGTGAGGAGTAATATACAGGAGAGGATACAAGCCATGTGAGGGGGTTATATACAGGAGAGGATACAAGCCATGTGAGGAGGTTATATACAGGAGAGGACACAAGCCATGTGAGGGGTTATATACAGGAGAGGATACAAGCCATTTGAGGGGGTTTTTATACAGGAGAGGATACAAGCCATGTGAGGAGGTTATATACAGGAGAGGATACAAGCCATTTGAGGGGGTTATATACAGGAGAGGATACCAGCCATGTGAGGAGTTATATACAGGTGAGGACACAAGCCATGTGAGGGGTTATATACAGGAGAGGATAGAAGCCATGTGAGGAGGTTATATACAGGAGAGGACACAAGCCATGTGAGGGGTTATATACAGGAGAGGATACAAGCCATGTGAGGGGTTATATACAGGAGAGGATACAAGACATGTGAGGAGTTATATACAGGTGAGGACACAAGCCATGTGAGGGGTTATATACAGGAGAGGATGGAAGCCATGTGAGGAGGTTATATACAGGAGAGGACACAAGCCATGTGAGGGGTTATATACAGGAGAGGATACAAGCCATGTGAGGGGTTATATACAGGAGAGGATACAAGCCATGTGAGGGGGTTTTTATACAGTAGAGGATACAAGCCATTTAATGGGGGTTATATACAGGAGAGGATACCAGTCATGTGAGGAGTTATATACAGGTGAGGACACAAGCCATGTGAGGGGTTATATACAGGAGAGGATACAAGCCATGTGAGGAGGTTATATACAGGAGAGGATACAAGCCATGTGAGGGGTTATATACAGGAGAGGATACAAGCCATGTGAGGGGTTATACACAGGAGAGGATACAAGCCATGTGAGGAGGTTATATACAGGAGAGGATACAAGCCATGTGAGGGGTTATATACAGGAGAGGATACAAGCCATGTGAGGGGGTTATATACAGGAGAGGATACAAGCCATGTGAGGGGTTATATACAGGAGAGGGTACAAGCCATGTGAGGAGTTATATACAGGAGAGGATACAAGCCATGTGAGGGGTTATATACAGGAGAGGATACAAGCCATGTGAGGGGGTTATATACAGGAGAGGATACAAGCCATGTGAGGGGTTATATACAGGAGAGGACACAAGCCATGTGAGGGGTTATATACAGGAGAGGACACAAGCCATGTGAGGGGGTTATATACAGGAGAGGACACAAGCCATGTGAGGAGGTTATATACAGGAGAGGATACAAGCCATGTGAGGGGTTTTATACAGAAGAGGATACAAGCCATGTGAGGGGTTATATACAGGAGAGGATACAAGCCAAGACAGGGGTTATATACAGGAGAGGATACAAACCTTGTAAGGGGTTATATACAGGAGAGGACACAAGTCAAGAGAGGGATTAAATACAGGAGAGGACACAAGCCTTGTAAGGGGTTATATACAGGAGAGGATACAAGACATGTGAGTGGTTATATATAGGAGAGGACACAAGCCAAGAGAGGGGTTATATACAGGAGAGAACACAAGCCATGTAAGGGGTTATATACAGGAGAGGATACAAGACATGTGAGGGGTTATATACAGGAGAGGAAACAAGCCATGTGAGGGGTTATATACAGGAGAGGACACAAGCCATGTGAGGGGTTATATACAGGAGAGGACACAAGCCATGTGAGGGGGTTATATACAGGAGAGGACACAAGCCATGTGAGGAGGTTATATACAGGAAAGGATACAAGCCATGTGAGGGGTTATATACAGAAGAGGATACAAGCCATGTAAGGGGTTATATACAGGAGAGGATACAAGCCATGTGAGGAGGTTATATACAGGAGAGGATACAAGCCATGTGAGGGGTTATATACAGGAGAGGATACAAGCCATGTAAGGGGTTATATACAGGAGAGGATACAAGCCATGTGAGGAGGTCATATACAGGAGAGGATACAAGCCAAGTGAGGGGTTATATACAGGAGAGGATACAAGACATGTGAGGGGTTATATACAGGAGAGGAAACAAGCCATGTGAGGGGTTATATACAGGAGAGGACACAAGCCATGTGAGGGGTTATATACAGGAGAGGACACAAGCCATGTGAGGGGGTTATATACAGGAGAGGACACAAGCCATGTGAGGAGGTTATATACAGGAGAGGATACAAGCCATGTGAGGGGTTATATACAGAAGAGGATACAAGCCATGTGAGGGGTTATATACAGGAGAGGATACAAGCCATGTAAGGGGTTATATACAGGAGAGGATACAAGCCATGTGAGGAGGTTATATACAGGAGAGGATACAAGACATGTGAGGGGTTATATACAGGAGAGGATACAAGCCATGTAAGGGTTTATACACAGGAGAGGATACAAGCCATGTAAGGGGTTATATACAGGAGAGGATACAAGCCATGTGAGGAGGTTATATACAGGAGAGGATACAAGCCAAGTGAGGGGGTTATATACAGGAGAGGACACAAGCCATGTGAGGAGGTTATATACAGGAGAGGATACAAGCCATGTGAGGGGTTATATACAGAAGAGGATACAAGCCATGTGAGGGGTTATATACAGGAGAGGATACAAGCCATGTAAGGGGTTATATACAGGAGAGGATACAAGCCATGTGAGGAGGTTATATACAGGAGAGGATACAAGACATGTGAGGGGTTATATACAGGAGAGGATACAAGCCATGTGAGGGTTTATATACAGGAGAGGATACAAGCCATGTAAGGGGTTATATACAGGAGAGGATACAAGCCATGTGAGGAGGTTATATACAGGAGAGGATACAAGCCAAGTGAGGGGTTATATACAGGAGAGGATACAAGACATGTGAGGGGTTATATACAGGAGAGGATACAAGACATGTGAGGGGTTATATACAGGAGAGGATACAAGCCATGTGAGGGGTTATATACAGGAGAGGATACAAGCCATGTGAGGGGGTTATATACAGGAGAGGATACAAGACATGTGAGGGGTTATATTCAAGGTCGGACTAGGATACCTGGGGCCCACCAGTGTAATTCACTTTGGGGATCCACCTACTACTAATACATATTATGGGATAAGGGAATTTCTAAGCCCTAGTGGGGGCAGTGTCGTGCTAGGTAGACTATTTCCTTTCTCCATCCCTCTCTGCTAGTGCTCGGCTCTCGGTTTGTGTACAGGGGCTGCAGGGGTGATGTTCCCTCAGGGCATTAATGTTAGAGATAGTATCAGAGTTACCCCTGGTGCAGGGTCTGCTCCAGGCTTTAGTGGGCCCCTGGTCGAAAGAGCCCTAGTGGGCCCCTTTTTGGGCCGCCCTCCAGTAGTCACACTGCGCCCTCTTCCCCACGTGGACACACTGCCCATCCTCGTGTACACATTCCTCCCCCCTCCTCTATACACTCTGCCCCCCTCCCCTTGTATGCACACTGCCACCCCCTCCCCCTGTATTCACACTGCCCCTACCCCCTGTATACACACTGCCACCCCCTCCCCCTGTATACACACTACCACCCCCTCCCTCTGTATACACACTGCCAACCCCTCCCTCTGTATACACACTGCCACCCTCTCCCCCTGTATACACACTGCCACCCCCTCCTGTATACACACTGCCCCCTCCCCCTGTATAAACACTGCCACCCCCTCCTGTATACACAGTGCCCCCTCCCCCTGTATACACACTGCCACCCTCTCCCCCTGTATACACTCTGCCACCCTCTCCCCCTGTATACACACTGCCACCCTCCCCCTGTATACACACTACCACCCCCTCCCCCTGTATATACACTGCCCCCCTCCCCCATGTGGACACACTGCCCCTCCTCCCATCCCCGTGTACACATTCCCCCCCCTGTATACACTCTGCCTCCCCCTCCCCTGTATACACACTGCCACCCCCTCCCCCTCTATACACACTGCCATCCCCTCCCCCAGTAGACACACTGCCACCCTCTCCCCCTGTATACACACTGCCACCCTCTACCCCTGTATACACACTACCACCCTCTCCCCCTGTATACACACTGCCATCCCCTCCCCCTGTAGACACACTGCCACCCTCTCCCCCTGTATACACACTACCACCCTCTCCCCCTGTATACACTCTGCCCCCCTCCCCCTGTATACACACTACCACCCTCTCCCCCTGTATACACACTGCCACCCTCTCCCCCTGTATACACACTACCACCCTCTCCCCCTGTATACAAACTACCACCCCCTCCCCCTGTATACACACTGCCATCCCCTCCCTCTGTTTACACACTGCCACCCCCTCCCCCTGTATACACACTGCCACCCCCTCCCCCTGTATACACACTGCCCCCTCCCCCTGTATACACACTACCACCCCCTCCCCCTGTATACACACTGCCCCCTCCCCCTGTATACACACTGCCACCCCCTCCCCCTGTTTACACACTGCCACCCCCTCCCCCTGTATACACACTGTCACCCCCTCCCCCTGTATACACACTGCCCACCTCCCCCTGTATACACACTGCCCACCTCCCCCTGTATATACACTGCCCCCCCCCTCCCCCGCGTGGACACACTGCCCCTCCTCCCATCCCCGTGTACACATTCCCCCCCCCCCCTGTATACACACTGCCTCCCCCTCCCCCTGTATACACACTGCCACCCCCTCCCTCTGTATACACACTGCCACCCCCTCCCCCTGTATATACACTGCCCCCCCTCCCCCGCGTGGACACACTGCCCCTCCTCCCATCCCCGTGTACACATTCCCCCCCCCTGTATACACACTGCCTCCCCCTCCCCCTGTATACACACTGCCACCCTCTCCCCCTGTATACACACTGCCACCCTCTCCCCCTGTATACACACTGCCACCCCCTCCCATTGTATACACACTGCCCCCTCCCCCTGTATACACACTGCCACCCTCCCCCTGTATACACACTGCCACCCCCTCCCACTATATACACACTGCCCCCCTCCCCCTGTATACAAACTACCACCCCCTCCCCCTGTATACACACTGTCAACCCCTCCCCCTGTATACACACTGCCCCCTCCCCCTGTATACACACTGCCCCCCTCCCCCTGTATATACACTGCCCTCCCCCTCCCCCGCGTGGACACACTGCCCCTCCTCCCATCCCCGTGTACACATTCCCCCCCCCCCCCTGTGTACACACTGCCTCCCCCTCCCCCTGTATACACACTACCACCCCCTCCCCCTGTATACACACTGCCACCCCCTCCCTCTGTATACACACTGCCACCCTCTCCCCCTGTATACACACTGTCACCCCCTGCCCCTGTATACACACTGCCATCCCCTCCCCCTGTTTACACACTGCCACCCCGCTCCTCCTGTATACACACTGCCACCCCCTCCCCCTGTATACACACTGCCCCCTCCCCCTGTATACACACTGCCCCCTCCCCCTGTATACAAACTGCCACCCCCTCCCCCTGTTTACACACTGCCACCCCCTCCCCCTGTATACACACTGCCACCCCCTCCCATTGTATACACACTGTCACCCCCTCCCCCTGTATACACACTGCCCACCTCCCCCTGTATACACACTGCCCCTCCTCCCATCCCCGTGTACACATTCCCCCCCCCCCCTGTATACACACTGCCTCCCCCTCCCCCTGTATACACACTGCCACCCCCTCCCTCTGTATACACACTGCCACCCCCTCCCCCTGTATATACACTGCCCCCCCTCCCCCGCGTGGACACACTGCCCCTCCTCCCATCCCCGTGTACACATTCCCCCCCCCCTGTATACACACTGCCTCCCCCTCCCCCTGTATACACACTGCCACCCTCTCCCCCTGTATACACACTGCCACCCTCTCCCCCTGTATACACACTGCCACCCCCTCCCATTGTATACACACTGCCCCCTCCCCCTGTATACACACTGCCACCCTCCCCCTGTATACACACTGCCACCCCCTCCCACTATATACACACTGCCCCCCTCCCCCTGTATACAAACTACCACCCCCTCCCCCTGTATACACACTGTCAACCCCTCCCCCTGTATACACACTGCCCCCTCCCCCTGTATACACACTGCCCCCCTCCCCCTGTATATACACTGCCCCCCCCCCTCCCCCGCGTGGACACACTGCCCCTCTTACCATCCCCGTGTACACATTCCCCCCCCCCTGTATACACACTGCCTCCCCCTCCCCCTGTATACACACTACCACCCCCTCCCCCTGTATACACACTGCCACCCCCTCCCTCTGTATACACACTGCCACCCTCTCCCCCTGTATACACACTGTCACCCCCTGCCCCTGTATACACACTGCCACCCCCTCCCTCTGTATACACACTGCCACCCTCTCCCCCTGTATACACACTGCCACCCTCTTCCCCTGTATACACACTGCCACCACCTCCTGTATACACACTGCCACCCCCTCCCATTGTATACACACTGCCCCCTCACCCTGTTTACACACTGCCACCCTCCCCCTGTATACACACTGCCACCCCCTCCCACTATATACACACTGCCCCCTCCCCCTGTATACACACTGCCACCCCCTCCCACTATATACACACTGCCACCCTCTCCCCTGTATACACACTGCCACCCTCTCCCCCTGTATACACACTGCCACCCTCCCCCTGTATACACACTACCACCCCCTCCCCCTGTATATACACTGCCCCCCTCCCCCGTGTGGACACACTGCCCCTCCTCCCATCCCCGTGTACACATTCCTCCCCCCCCTGTATACACTCTGCCTCCCCCTCCCCTGTATACACACTGCCACCCCCTCCCCCTCTATACACACTGCCATCCCCTCCCCCTGTAGACAGACTGCCACCCTCTCCCCCTGTATACACACTACCACCCCCTCCCCCTGTATACACACTGCCACCCCCTCCCCCTGTATACACACTGCCACCCTCTCCCCCTGTATACACCCTGCCACCCTCTCCCCCTGTATACACACTACCACCCTCTCCCCCTGTATACACACTACCACCCCCTCCCCCTGTATACACACTGTCACCCCCTCCCCCTGTATACACACTGCCACCCCCTCCCCCTGTTTACACACTGCCACCCCCTCCCCCTGTATACACACTACCACCCCCTCCCCCTGTATACACACTGTCACCCCCTCCCCTTGTATACACACTGTCACCCCCTCCCCCTGTATACACACTGCCACCCCCTCCTGTATACACACTGCCACCCCCCCCTGTATACACACTGCCACCCTCTCCCCCTGTATACACACTACCACCCCCTCCCCTGTATACACACTGCCACCCTCTCCCCCTGTATACACACTGCCACTCTCTCCCCCTGTATATACACTGCCACCCTCTCCCCCTGTATACACACTGCCACCCCCTCCCCCTGTATACACACTGCCACCCTCTCCCCCTGTATACACACTGCCACTCTCTCCCCCTGTATACACACTACCACCCCCTCCCCCTGTATATACACTGCCCCCCTCCCCCGTGTGGACACACTGCCCCTCCTCCCATCCCCGTGTACACATTCCTCCCCCCCCTGTATACACTCTGCCTCCCCCTCCCCTGTATACACACTGCCACCCCCTCCCCCTCTATACACACTGCCATCCCCTCCCCCTGTAGACAGACTACCACCCTCTCCCCCTGTATACACACTACCACCCCCTCCCCCTGTATACACACTGCCACCCCCTCCCCCTGTATACACACTGCCACCCTCTCCCCCTGTATACACCCTGCCACCCTCTCCCCCTGTATACACACTACCACCCTCTCCCCCTGTATACACACTACCACCCCCTCCCCCTGTATACACACTGTCACCCCCTCCCCCTGTATACACACTGCCACCCCCTCCCCCTGTTTACACACTGCCACCCCCTCCCCCTGTATACACACTACCACCCCCTCCCCCTGTATACACACTGTCACCCCCTCCCCTTGTATACACACTGTCACCCCCTCCCCCTGTATACACACTGCCACCCCCTCCTGTATACACACTGCCACCCCCCCCTGTATACACACTGCCACCCTCTCCCCCTGTATACACACTACCACCCCCTCCCCTGTATACACACTGCCACCCTCTCCCCCTGTATACACACTGCCACTCTCTCCCCCTGTATATACACTGCCACCCTCTCCCCCTGTATACACACTGCCACCCCCTCCCCCTGTATACACACTGCCACCCTCTCCCCCTGTATACACACTGCCACTCTCTCCCCCTGTATACACACTACCACCCCCTCCCCCTGTATACACACTGTCACCCCCTCCCCCTGTATACACACTGCCACCCCCTCCCCCTGTTTACACACTGCCACCCCCTCCCCCTGTATACACACTACCACCCCCTCCCCCTGTATACACACTGTCACCCCCTCCCCTTGTATACACACTGTCACCCCCTGCCCCTGTATACACACTGCCCCCTCCCCCTGTATACACACTGCCACCCCTCCCCCTGTATACACACTGCCCCCCTCCTCCTCCTGTATACACACTGCCACCCCCTCCCCCTGTATACACACTGCCCCCCCCTCCCCCGCGTGGACACACTGCCCCTCCTCCCATCCCCGTCCACACATTCCTCCCCCCCTCCTGTATACACACTGCCTCCCCCTCCCCCTGTATACACAATGCCACCCCCTCCCCCTCTATACACACTGCCACTCCCGCCCCCTCTATACACACTGCCACCCCCTCCCTCTGTATACACACTGCCACCACCTCCTGTATACACACTGCCCCCCTCTCCCCCTGTATACAAACTACCACCCCCTGCCCCTGTATACACACTGCTACCCCCTCCCATTGTATACACACTTCCCCCTCCCCCTGTATACACACTGCCCCCCTCCCCCTGTATACACACTGCTACCCCCTCCCATTGTATACACACTTCCCCCTCCCCCTGTATACACACTGCCACCCTCTTCCCCTGTATACACACTGCCACCCCCTCCTGTAAACACAATGCCCCCCTCCCCCTCTATACACACTGCCACCCCATCCCATTGTATACACACTGCCACCATTTCCCCCTGTATACACACTACCACCCACTCCCCCAGTATACACACTGCCACCAACTCCTGTATACGCACTGCCCCCCTGCCCCTGTATACACATTGCTACCCCCTCCCATTGTATACACACTTCCCCCTCCCCCTGTATACACACTGCCACCCTCTTCCCCTGTATACACACTGCCACCCCCTCCTGTATACACAATGCCCCCCTCCCCCTCTATACACACTGCCACCCCCTCCCATTGTATACACACTGCCACCCTCTCCCGCTGTATACACACTACCACCCACTCCCCCTGTATACACACTGACACCCTCTTCCCCTATATAAACACTGCCACCCCCTCCCCCTGTATACACACTGCCACCCCCTCCCCATGTATACACACTGCCACCCTCTTCCCCTATATAAACACTGCCACGCCCTCCCCCTGTATACACACTGCCACCCCCTTCCCCTGTATACACACAGCCCCTCCTCCCCCTGTATGTACACTGCCACCCTCTTCCCCTATATAAACACTGCCACCCCCTCCCCCTGTATGTACACTGCCACCCTCTTCCCCTATATAAACACTGCCTACCCCTCCCCCTGTATACACACTGCCACCCCCTCCCCCTGTATACACACTGTCACCCTCTTCCCCTATATGAACACTGCCACGCCCTCCCCCTGTATACACACTGCCACCCCCTCCCCCTGTATACACACAGCCCCCCCTCCCCCTGTATGCACACTGCCACCCCCTCCCCCTGTATAAACACTGCCACCCCCTCCTTCTGTATACACACTGCCCCCCAGTAAGTAATGTGCCCACACAGACCCCCAGTAAGTAATGTCCTCACACACAGCCCCCCAGTAAGTAATGTGCCCACACACAGCCGCCAAGTAAGTAATGTCCCCACACACAGCCCCCCAGTAAGTAATGTGCCCACACAGCCCCCCACTAAGTAATGTGCCCACACAGCCCCCCAGTAAGTAATGTCCCCACAGAGCCCCCCAGTAAGTAATGTGCCCACACAGCCCCCCAGTACGTAATGTGCCCACACAGCCCCCCACTAAGTAATGTGCCCACACAGCCCCCCAGTAAGTAATGTCCCCACAGAGCCCCCCAGTAAGTAATGTGCCCACACAGCCCCTTAGTAAGTAATATTCCCACACATAGCCCCCCAGTAAGTAATGTTCCCACACACGGCCCCCATTAAGTAATGTGCCCACACAGCCCCTTAGTAAGTAATGTGCCCACACAGCCCCCTGTAATGTCCTCACACAGCCCCCCAGTAAGTAATGTGCCCACACAGCCCCCAGTAATGTCCTCACACAGCCCCAGTAAGTAATTTGCCCACACAGCACCCCAGTAAGTAATATGCCCACACAGCCCCCCAGTAAGTAATGTCCCCACACACAGCCCCCCAGTAAGTAATATGCCCACACAGCCCCCCAGTAAGTAATGTTCCCACACATAGCCCCCCAGGAAGTAATGTGCCCACACGGCCCCCAGTAAGTAATGTGCCCACACAGCCCCCCAGTAATGTCCTCACACAGCCCCCCAGTAAGTAATGTGCCCACACAGCCCCCCAGTAATGTCCTCACACAGCCCCCCAGTAATGTCCTCACACAGCCCCAGTAAGTAATTTTCTTCCACACAGCCCCCCAGTAAGTAATGTCCCCACACAGCCCCCAGTAAGTAATGTGCCCACACACAGCCCCCAGTAAGTAATGTGCCCACACAGCCCCCCAGTAAGTAATGTGCCCATACAGCCCTCCAGTAACTAATGTGCCCACACAGCCCCGAGTATTGCCCAGTAAGTAATGGGCTGGCAGACTATATACTACTGGGGTCTGGCTGGCTATATACTACTGAGGGCTGGCTATATTCTATTGGAGGCTGCCTGGCTATACACCACTGGGCGCTGGCTATATAATACTGGGGTCTAGCTATATACTTCTGGGGTCTGGTTCACTATATTTTACTGGAGGGCTGAATGGCTATATACGACTGGGGGCTGGCAGGCTATATACCACTGGGGGCTGGTAGGCTATATACTACTGGGGGCTGGCTATATACTATTGGGGGCTGGCTATATACTATTGGGGGCTGGCAGGCTAAATACTACAGAGAGCCTGCAGGCTATATACCACAGGGGGCTGGCAGGCCCCCCATACACATTGCCACCCCCACCCCCCTTACACATTTCTTCCTCCCCATATACATTGAGGGGTTATATACGGGAGAGGGCACTATTGTAAATTTTGAGGTTGTGGACTGCATTTTTAAACCCTTAAGCCCCTATGACATTGGGAAACATCACATTTAGCTTCAGTATTGGCCACCGTGACGTTCTCCAATGTCATGTAGATCACAGGAACCCGTCTGTATGGGACAGCAGAGGGTCCCCTGGGTTGCTTTGTATGACAGTGTATCAGTATGGCAGATGGTCACTTGCTCAAGTCCCAGAGGAGGACAAAAAGAGTGTAAATAAAAGTTTAGTAAAAATAAATTGAATACAAACTAATAGTCCCCTAAATGCCCCACATAGTGTAAAACTCCCAAACACAATAAAACGTAAAAATAAACAAGCAAACAGCTCATATTTGGTATCGTCAAGTCCGTTACAACACATACAATAAAATGTAAATCATTACTGAACCCGTATGGTGAACGCCATGAAAAAAAAATTAACAAAAAACAGCAAAAATTTTGATTCTTGCGCAACCACTCAAAAAAAAAACACAAAGTGATCAAAAAGTCACATATACCCCTGCTTGATACCAATAAAAAGCACAACTTGTCTTGCAAAAAATAAGCCCTAGAACAGAGCACATTGGGGGTCATTTACTAAGGGCCCGAATCGCGTTTTCCCGACGTGTTACCCGAATATTTCCGATTTGCGCCGATTGTACCTGAATTGCCCCGGGATTGTGTCGCACGCGATCGGATTGTGGCGCATCGGCGCCGGCATGCGCGCGACGGAAATCGGGGGGCGTGGCCGAACGAAAACCCGACGTATTCGGAAAAACCGCCGCATTTAAAAACCGAAAAAGTGTCGCTTGGGGACCGCTTACCTTCACCTGGTCCGAGGTGGTGCATTCCGGCGCGTGGAGATGATTTTCAGCGCAGCAGCGCCACCTGGTGGACGGCGGAGGAACTACCTTCATGAATCCCGGCCGGACCCGAATCCAGAGCAGAGAACGCGCCGCTGGATCGCGAATGGGCTGGGTAAGTAAATTTGCCCCATTATGTGACTCATCCACCATCCAGTGACTACACCGGTCACCACCTATTGCTGGCATCATGGCTCCCATCACTGAGGGATGAAACCAGTAGTGGTCATGTGACTGCTCCTCCATCAAGTGACTACACCGGTCACCACCTACTGCTGGTATCATGGCTCCCATCACTGAGGGATGAAACCAGTAGTGGTCATGTAACTGCTCCTCCATCCAGTGACTACACCGGTCACCGCCTACTGCTGGCATCATGGCCCCCATCACTGAGGGCTGATACCAGTAGTGGTCATGTGACTGCTCCACCATCCAGTGACTACACCGGTCACCACCTACTGCTGGCATCATGGCTCCCATCACTGAGGGCTGATACCAGTAGTGGTCATGTGACTGCTGCACCATCCAGTGACTACACCAGTCACCACCTACTGCTGGCATCATGGCTCCCATCACTGAGTGCTAATACCAGTAGTCGTCATGTAACTGCTCCTCCATCCAGTGATAAACCGGTCACCGCCTACTGCTGGCATCATGGCTCCATCACTGAGGGCTGATACCAGTAGTGGTCATGTGACTGCTCCATCATCCAGTGACTACACCGGTCACCACCTACTGCTGGCGTCATGGCTCCCATCACTGAGGGCTGGTACCAGTAGTGGTCATGTAACTGCTCCTCCATCCAGTGACTACACCGGTCACCACCTACTGCTGGCGTCATGGCTCCCATCACTGAGGGCTGATACCAGTAGTGGTCATGTAACTGCTCCTCCATCCAGTGACTACACCGGTCACCGCCTACTGCTGGCATCATGCCTCCCATCACTGAGGGCTGATACCAGTAGTGGTCATGTGACTGCTCCACCATCCAGTGACTACACCGGTCAACACCTACTGCTTGCATCATGGCCCATAACACTGAGGGCTGATACCAGTAGTGGTCATGTGACTGCTCCACAATCCAGTGACTACACCGGTCAACACCTACTGCTGGCATCATGGCTCCCATCACTGAGGGCTGATACCAGTAGTGGTCATGTAACTGCTCCACCATCCAGTGACTACACCGGTCAACACCTACTGCTGGCATCATGGCTCCCATCACTGAGAACTGATAGCAGTAGTGGTCATGTGACTGCTCCACCATCCAGTGACTACACCGGTCACCACCTACTGCTGGCATCATGGCTCCCATCACTGAGGGCTGATACCAGTAGTGGTAATGTCACTGATCCACCATCAAGTGACTACACCGGTCATCACCTACTGCTGGCATCATGGCTCCCATGACTGAGGGCTGATACTAGTAGTGGTCATGTGACTGCTCCAGCATCCAGTGACTATTCTGGTCACCATCTACTGCTGACATCATGGCTCCCTTAACTGAAGGCTGATACCAGTAGTGGTCATGTAACTGCTCCTCCATCCAGTGACTACACCGGTCACCGCCTACTGCTGGCATCATGGCTCCCATCACTAAGGGCTGATACCAGTAGTGGTCATGTGACTGCTCCACCATCCAGTGACTACACCGGTCAACACCTACTGCTTGCATCATGGCCCCCATCACTGAGGGCTGATACCAGTAGTGGTCATGTGACTGCTCCACAATCCAGTGACTACACCGGTCACCACCTACTGGTAGTATCATGGCTCCCATCACTGAGGGCTGATACCAGTAGTGGTCATGTGACTGCTCCACAATCCAGTGACTACACCGGTCACCACCTACTGGTAGTATCATGGCTCCCATCACTGAGGGCTGATACCAGTAGTGGTCATGTCACTGATCCACCATCAAGTGACTACACCGGTCATCACCTACTGCTGGCATCATGGCTCCCATGACTGAGGGCTGATACCAGTAGTGGTCATGGGACTGCTCCAGCATCCAGTGACTATTCTGGTCACCATCTACTGCTGACATCATGGCTCCCTTAACTGAAGGCTGATACCAGTAGTGGTCATGTAACTGCTCCTCCATCCAGTGACTACACCGGTCACCGCCTACTGCTGGCATCATGGCTTCCATCACTGAGGGCTGATACCAGTAGTGATCATGTGACTGCTTCACCATCCAGTGACTACACCGGTCACCACCTACTGCTGGCATCATGGCTCCCATCACTGAGAACTGATAGCAGTAGTGGTCATGTGACTGCTTCACCACCCAGTGTTTGCACCGGTCACCACCTATTGCTGGCATCATGGCTCCCATCACTGAGGGCTGACACCAGTAGTGGTCATGTGACTGCTCCACCATCCAGTGACTACACCGGTCACCACCTACTGCTGGCATCATGGCTCCCATCACTGAGGGCTGATACCAGTAGTGGTCATGTCACTGATCCACCATCAAGTGACTACACCGGTCATCACCTACTGCTGGCATCATGGCTCCCATCACTGAGGGCTGATAGCAGTAGTGGTCATGTGACTGCTCCACCATCCAGTGACTACACAGGTCACCACCTACTGCTGGCATCATGGCTCCCATGACTGAGGGCTGATACCAGTAGTGGTCATGTGACTGCTCCAGCATCCAGTGACTATTCTGGTCACCATCTACTGCTGACATCATGGCTCCCTTAACTGAAGGCTGATACCAGTAGTGGTAAAATAACTGCTACACTATAAAGTGACTACATCTGTCAACAACTACTGCTTGCATGGTGGCACCCACCACTAAGATCTAATACCAGTAGTAGTCATGTGACTGCTTGAACGTCCAGTGACTACACCGGTCACCACCTACTGCTGGCGTCATGGCTCCCATCACTCAGGGCTGATACCAGTAGTGGACATGTGACTGCTCCACCATCCAGTGACTACACCAGTCACCACCTACTGCTGGCATCATGGCTCCCATCACTGAGGGCTGATACCAGTAGTGGGAATGTTACTGCTCCACCATCCAGTGACTACACCGGTCACCACCTACTGCTGGCATCATGGCTCCCATCACTGAGGGCTGATACCAGTAGTGATCATGTGACTGCTCCACCATCCAGTGACTACACCAGTCACCACCTACTGCTGTCATCATGGCTCCCATCACTCAGGGCTGATACCAGTAGTGGACATGTGACTGCTCCACCATCCAGTGACTACACCGGTCACCACCTACTGCTGTCATCATGGCTCCCATCACTGGGGGCTGATACCAGTAGTGGTAATGTTACTGCTCCACCATCCAGTGACTACACCGGTCACCACCTACTGCTGGTATCATGGCTCCCATCACTGAGGGCTGATAACAGTAGTGGTAATGTGACTGCTCCACCATCCAGTGACTACACCGGTCACAACCTGCTGCTGGCATCATGGCTCCCATTAGTGGGCTGATACCAGTAGTCGTTATGTGACTGCTCCACCATCCAATGACTGCAGCAATCAACAACTACTGCTGGCATCATGGCTCCCATCACTGAGTACTGACACCAGTTGTGGTCATGTGACTGCTCCCCCATCCAGTGACTACTCCGGACACCATCTACTGCTGGCATCATGGCTCCCATCACTGAGGGCTGATACTAGTAGTGGTCATGTGACTGCTCCCCCATCCAGTGACTACATAGGTCACCACCTACTGCTGGCATCATGACTCCCATTACTGAGGGCTGATACCAGTAGTGGTCATGTGACTGCTCCACCATCCAGTGACTACACCGGTCACCACCTACTGCTGGTATCATGGCTCCCATCACTGAGGGCTGATACCAGTAGTGGTCATGTGACTGCTGTACCATCCAGTGACTACACCGGTCACCACCTACTGCTGGCATCATGGCTCCCATCACTGAGTGCTAATACCAGTAGTCGTCATGTAACTGCTCCTCCATCCAGTGACTTCACCGGTCACCGCCTACTGCTGGCATCATGGCTCCATCACTGAGGGCTGATACCAGTAGTCGTCATGTAACTGCTCCTCCATCCAGTGACTACACCGGTCACCACCTACTGGTAGTATCATGGCTCCCATCACTGAGGGCTGATACCAGTAGTGGTCATGTCACTGATCCACCATCAAGTGACTACACCGGTCATCACCTACTGCTGGCATCATGGCTCCCATGACTGAGGGCTGATACCAGTAGTGGTCATGGGACTGCTCCAGCATCCAGTGACTATTCTGGTCACCATCTACTGCTGACATCATGGCTCCCTTAACTGAAGGCTGATACCAGTAGTGGTCATGTAACTGCTCCTCCATCCAGTGACTACACCGGTCACCGCCTACTGCTGGCATCATGGCTCCCATCACTGAGGGCTGATACCAGTAGTGGTCATGTGACTGCTCCACCATCCAGTGACTACACCGGTCACCACCTACTGCTGGCATCATGGCTCCCATCACTGAGAACTGATAGCAGTAGTGGTCATGTGACTGCTTCACCACCCAGTGTTTGCACCGGTCACCACCTATTGCTGGCATCATGGCTCCCATCACTGAGGGCTGACACCAGTAGTGGTCATGTGACTGCTCCACCATCCAGTGACTACACCGGTCACCACCTACTGCTGGCATCATGGCTCCCATCACTGAGGGCTGATACCAGTAGTGGTCATGTCACTGATCCACCATCAAGTGACTACACCGGTCATCACCTACTGCTGGCATCATGGCTCCCATCACTGAGGGCTGATACCAGTAGTGGTCATGTGACTGCTCCACCATCCAGTGACTACACAGGTCACCACACCACCTACTGCTGGCATCATGGCTCCAATGACTGAGGGCTGATACCAGTAGTGGTCATGTGACTGCTCCAGCATCCAGTGACTATTCTGGTCACCATCTACTGCTGACATCATGGCTCCCTTAACTGAAGGCTGATACCAGTAGTGGTAAAATAACTGCTACACTATAAAGTGACTACATCTGTCAACACCTACTGCTTGCATGGTGGCACCCACCACTAAGATCTGATCCCAGTAGTGGTCATGTGACTGCTTGAACGTCCAGTGACTACACCGGTCACCACCTACTGCTGGCGTCATGGCTCCCATCACTCAGGGCTGATACCAGTAGTGGACATGTGACTGCTCCACCATCCAGTGACTACACCAGTCACCACCTACTGCTGGCATCATGGCTCCCATCACTGAGGGCTGATACCAGTAGTGGACATGTGACTGCTCCACCATCCAGTGACTACACCGGTCACCACCTACTGCTGTCATCATGGCTCCCATCACTGAGGGCTGATACCAGTAGTGGTAATGTTACTGCTCCACCATCCAGTGACTACACCGGTCACCACCTACTGCTGGCATCATGGCTCCCATCACTGAGGGCTGATACCAGTAGTGGTCATGTGACTGCTCCACCATCCAGTGACTACACCAGTCACCACCTACTGCTGTTATCATGGCTCCCATCACTCAGGGCTGATACCAGTAGTGGACATGTGACTGCTCCACCATCCAGTGACTACACCGGTCACGACCTACTGCTGTCATCATGGCTCCCATCACTGAGGGCTGATACCAGTAGTGGTAATGTTACTGCTCCACCATCCAGTGACTACACCGGTAACCACCTACTGCTGGTATCATGGCTCCCATCACTGAGGGCTGATAACAGTAGTGGTCATGTGACTGCTCCACCATCCAGTGACTACACCGGTCACAACCTACTGCTGGCATCATGGCTCCCATCACTCAGGGCTGATACCAGTAGTGGACATGTGACTGCTCCACCATCCAGTGACTACACCGGTCACCACCTACTGCTGGCATCATGGCTCCCATCACTGAGGGCTGATACCAGTAGTGGTCATGTCACTGATCCACCATCAAGTGACTACACCGGTCATCACCTACTGCTGGCATCATGGCTCCCATCACTGAGGGCTGATACCAGTAGTGGTCATGTGACTGCTCCACCATCCAGTGACTACACAGGTCACCACCTACTGCTGGCATCATGGCTCCCATGACTGAGGGCTGATACCAGTAGTGGTCATGTGACTGCTCCAGCATCCAGTGACTATTCTGGTCACCATCTACTGCTGACATCATGGCTCCCTTAACTGAAGGCTGATACCAGTAGTGGTAAAATAACTGCTACACTATAAAGTGACTACATCTGTCAACACCTACTGCTTGCATGGTGGCACCCACCACTAAGATCTGATACCAGTAGTGGTCATGTGACTGCTTGAATGTCCAGTGACTACACCGGTCACCACCTACTGCTGGCGTCATGGCTCCCATCACTCAGGGCTGATACCAGTAGTGGACATGTGACTGCTCCACCATCCAGTGACTACACCAGTCACCACCTACTGCTGGCATCATGGCTCCCATCACTGAGGGCTGATACCAGTAGTGGACATGTGACTGCTCCACCATCCAGTGACTACACCGGTCACCACCTACTGCTGTCATCATGGCTCCCATCACTGAGGGCTGATACCAGTAGTGGTAATGTTACTGCTCCACCATCCAGTGACTACACCGGTCACCACCTACTGCTGTCATCATGGCTCCCATCACTCAGGGCTGATACCAGTAGTGGACATGTGACTGCTCCACCATCCAGTGACTACACCGGTCACCACCTACTGCTGTCATCATGGCTCCCATCACTGAGGGCTGATACCAGTAGTGGTAATGTTACTGCTCCACCATCCAGTGACTACACAGGTCACCACCTACTGCTGGCATCATGGCTCCCATCACTGAGGGCTGATACCAGTAGTGGTCATGTGACTGCTCCACCATCCAGTGACTACACCAGTCACCACCTACTGCTGTCATCATGGCTCCCATCACTCAGGGCTGATACCAGTAGTGGACATGTGACTGCTCCACCATCCAGTGACTACACCGGTCACCACCTACTGCTGTCATCATGGCTCCCATCACTGAGGGCTGATACCAGTAGTGGTAATGTTACTGCTCCACCATCCAGTGACTACACCGGTCACCACCTACTGCTGGTATCATGGCTCCCATCACTGAGGGCTGATAACAGTAGTGGTCATGTGACTGCTCCACCATCCA
Organism: Engystomops pustulosus; assembly: GCF_040894005.1. NCBI lineage: Eukaryota > Metazoa > Chordata > Amphibia > Anura > Leptodactylidae > Engystomops > Engystomops pustulosus. Next base: position 252,745,840 of record NC_092412.1, on the reverse strand, counting down.
GTGACTACACCGGTCACAACCTAATGCTGGCATCATGGCTCCCATTACTGGGCTGATACCAGTAGTCGTTATGTGACTGCTCCACCATCCAATGACTGCAGCAATCAACAACTACTGCTGGCATCATGGCTCCCATCACTGAGTACTGACACCAGTTGTGGTCATGTGACTGCTCCCCCATCCAGTGACTACTCCGGTCACCATCTACTGCTGGCATCATGGCTCCCATCACTGAGGGCTGATACTAGTAGTGGTCATGTGAATGCTCCCCCATCCAGTGACTACATAGGTCACCACCTACTGCTGGCATCATGACTCCCATCACTGAGGGCTGATACCAGTAGTGGTCATGTGACTGCTCCACCATCCAGTGACTACACCGGTCACCACCTACTGCTGGTATCATGGCTCCCATCACTGAGGGCTGATACCAGTAATGGTCATGTGACTGCTGTACCATCCAGTGACTACACCGGTCACCACCTACTGCTGGCATCATGGCTCCCATCACTGAGTGCTAATACCAGTAGTCGTCATGTAACTGCTCCTCCATCCAGTGACTACACCGGTCACCGCCTACTGCTGGCATCATGGCTCCATCACTGAGGGCTGATACCAGTAGTGGTCACATGACTGCTCCACCATCCAGTGACTACACCAGTCATCACCTACTGCTGGCATCATGGCTCCATCACTGAGGGCTGATACCAGTAGTGGTCATGCAACTGCTCCTCCATCCAGTGACTACACCGGTCACCACCTACTGCTGGCGTCATGGCTCCCATCACTGAGGGCTGATACCAGTAGTGGTCATGTAACTGCTCCTCCATCCAGTGACTACACCGGTCACCGCCTACTGCTGGCATCATGACTCCCATCACTGAGGGCTGATACCAGTAGTGGTCATGTGACTGCTCCACCATCCAGTGACTACACCGGTCAACACCTACCGCTTGCATCATGGCCCCTATCACTGAGGGCTGATACCAGTAGTGGTCATGTGACTGCTCCACAATCCAGTGACTACACCGGTCAACACCTACTGCTGGCATCTTGGCTCCCATCACTGAGAACTGATAGCAGTAGTGGTCATGTGACTGCTCCACCATCCAGTGACTACACCGGTCACCACCTACTGCTGGCATCATGGCTCCCATCACTGAGGGCTGATACCAGTAGTGGTCATGTCACTGATCCACCATCAAGTGACTACACCGGTCATCACCTACTGCTGGCATCATGGCTCCCATGACTGAGGGCTTATACTAGTAGTGGTCATGTGACTGCTCCAGCATCCAGTGACTATTCTGGTCACCATCTTCTGCTGACATCATGGCTCCCTTAACTGAAGGCTGATACCAGTAGTGGTCATGTAACTGCTCCTCCATCCAGTGACTACACCGGTCACCGCCTACTGCTGGCATCATGGCTCCCATCACTAAGGGCTGATACCAGTAGTGGTCATGTGACTGCTCCACCATCCAGTGACTACACCGGTCAACACCTACTGCTTGCATCATGGCCCCCATCACTGAGGGCTGATACCAGTAGTGGTCATGTGACTGCTCCACAATCCAGTGACTACACCGGTCACCACCTACTGGTAGTATCATGGCTCCCATCACTGAGGGCTGATACCAGTAGTGGTCATGTGACTGCTCCACAATCCAGTGACTACACCGGTCACCACCTACTGGTAGTATCATGGCTCCCATCACTGAGGGCTGATACCAGTAGTGGTCATGTCACTGATCCACCATCAAGTGACTACACCGGTCATCACCTACTGCTGGCATCATGGCTCCCATGACTGAGGGCTGATACCAGTAGTGGTCATGGGACTGCTCCAGCATCCAGTGACTATTCTGGTCACCACCTACTGCTGACATCATGGCTCCCTTAACTGAAGGCTGATACCAGTAGTGGTCATGTAACTGCTCCTCCATCCAGTGACTACACCGGTCACCGCCTACTGCTGGCATCATGGCTCCCATCACTGAGGGCTGATACCAGTAGTGGTCATGTGACTGCTCCACCATCCAGTGACTACACCGGTCACCACCTACTGCTGGCATCATGGCTCCCATCACTGAGAACTGATAGCAGTAGTGGTCATGTGACTGCTTCACCACCCAGTGATTGCACCGGTCACCACCTACTGCTGGCATCATGGCTCCCATCACTGAGGGCTGACACCAGTAGTGGTCATGTGACTGCTCCACCATCCAGTGACTACACCGGTCACTACCTACTGCTGGCATCATGGCTCCCATCACTGAGGGCTGATACCAGTAGTGGTCATGTCACTGATCCACCATCAAGTGACTACACCGGTCATCACCTACTGCTGGCATCATGGCTCCCATCACTGAGGGCTGATACCAGTAGTGGTCATGTGACTGCTCCACCATCCAGTGACTACACAGGTCACCACCTACTGCTGGCATCATGGCTCCCATGACTGAGGGCTGATACCAGTAGTGGTCATGTGACTGCTCCAGCATCCAGTGACTATTCTGGTCACCATCTACTGCTGACATCATGGCTCCCTTAACTGAAGGCTGATACCAGTAGTGGTAAAATAACTGCTACACTATAAAGTGACTACATCTGTCAACACCTACTGCTTGCATGGTGGCACCCACCACTAAGATCTGATACCAGTAGTGGTCATGTGACTGCTTGAACATCCAGTGACTACACCGGTCACCACCTACTGCTGGCATCATGGCTCCCATCACTCAGGGCTGATACCAGTAGTGGACATGTGACTGCTGTACCATCCAGTGACTACACCAGTCACCACCTACTGCTGGCATCATGGCTCCCATCACTGAGGGCTGATACCAGTAGTGGACATGTGACTGCTCCACCATCCAGTGACTACACCGGTCACCACCTACTGCTGTCATCATGGCTCCCATCACTGAGGGCTGATACCAGTAGTGGTAATGTTACTGCTCCACCATCCAGTGACTACACCGGTCACCACCTACTGCTGTCATCATGGCTCCCATCACTCAGGGCTGATACCAGTAGTGGACATGTGACTGCTCCACCATCCAGTGACTACACCGGTCACCACCTACTGCTGTCATCATGGCTCCCATCACTGAGGGCTGATACCAGTAGTGGTAATGTTACTGCTCCACCATCCAGTGACTACACCGGTCACCACCTACTGCTGGCATCATGGCTCCCATCACTGAGGGCTGATACCAGTAGTGGTCATGTGACTGCTCCACCATCCAGTGACTACACCAGTCACCACCTACTGCTGGCATCATGGCTCCCATCACTCAGGGCTGATACCAGTAGTGGACATGTGACTGCTCCACCATCCAGTGACTACACCGGTCACCACCTACTGCTGTCATCATGGCTCCCATCACTGGGGGCTGATACCAGTAGTGGTAATGTTACTGCTCCACCATCCAGTGACTACACCGGTCACCACCTACTGCTGTCATCATGGCTCCCATCACTGAGGGCTGATACCAGTAGTGGTCATGTGACTGCTCCACCATCCAGTGACTACACCGGTCACAACCTACTGCTGGCATCATGGCTCCCATCACTGAGGGCTGATACCAGTAGTGGTCATCTGACTGCTCCACCATCCAGTGACTACACCGGTCACCACCTACTGCTGGCATCATAGCTCCCATCACTGAGGGCTGATACCAGTAGTGGTCATGTGACTGCTCCACCATCCAATGACTGCAGCAATCAACAACTACTGCTGGCATCATGACTCCCATCACTGAGTACTGACACCAGTTGTGGTCATGTGACTGCTCCCCCATCCAGTGACTACTCCGGTCACCATCTACTGCTGGCATCATGGCTCCCATCACTGAGGGCTGATACTAGTAGTGGTCATGTGACTGCTCCCCCATCCAGTGACTACATAGGTCACCACCTACTGCTGGCATCATGACTCCCATCACTGAGGGCTGATACCAGTAGTGGTCATGTGACTGATTCACCATCTTGTGACTACACCGGTCACCACCTACTGCTGGCATCATGGCTCCCATCACTGAGGGATGATACCAGTAGTGGTCATGTGACTGATCCACCATCTTGTGACTACACCGGTCACCACCTACTGCTGGCATCATGACTCCCATCACTGAGGGCTGATACAAGTAGTGTTCATGTGACTGCTTCACCATCCAGTGACTACACTGGTCACCACCTACTGCTGGCATCATGGCTCCCATCACTGAGGGCTGATAGCAGTAGTGGTCATGTGACTGCTCCACCATCCAGTGACTACACCGGTCACCACCTACTGCTGGCATCATGGCTCCCATCACTGAGGGCTGATACCAGTAGTGGTCACGTGAATACTCCACCATCCAGTGACTACACCGGTCACCACCTCCTGATGGCATAATGGCTCCCAACGCTGAGGGCTGATACCAATAGTGGTCATGTGACTGCTGTACACACTGATACATGGCTATGAGGAGCATTAACCCAAAATGGGCTGTGATTGGCCATGTGGGACTCTTGACCCGGTGCTATGTAAGGTGGGCTCACAGGTACCAGTATCATTACAGACAAAATGCAGAGGTAAGGAGAGGCTGTTGCTGGACTATAGATTCTATAGTGTAGAGCTAGTGACTGTAACTACATCTGGATATGCACCATCTAATAGGGAGAAGACTGCAGCTGCTGCTGTATACATATACAGACAGTACAGTATTTTACAATTAGGAAGGCTATAAATAAAGGACAGGGATGTGTATATTGTGCTGCTGGTGGTGATGGAGGTGTTGCTGCAGGTAGTGCCTATTTTACATCTGTCCTGCTACAACTTCCTATAGTGCAATAAGGCAGCAGGGTCTGTGATGTATTCCTGTAGGTGACAATAACGCTGTGAGAATGGAGAGGTCAAACAATGATGAGCCATATGTCACAGTTCCTCAAGTTCCATCGCCATATCTCCAGCCTGTTCCTCCTCTGCTAAACATGCACAGCCGTCCTCTTCTCCCCTGCTCAAAATAGTAAGACCATCTTCATGCCAGAGATGTGGTGGTCAGGAAGCCCCAGGTAGTCAGCATAAGCGGTGTAAGGGAGAAAAGATGCAGTGGTCAACCATAGCCACTAAGCCACAGCTACTGCCCATCGCACCCAAGGACTCATTACACGAAGTTTGGCCCAGAGCGTCCCCAAGGCCCGGTGCTTGTACACCCAATATGCAGAAGACAGAACACGTGTCACTTGCACTCTGCGCCGCCAAACCCTAAAGCAATGGTAACGGGTAAATAATGTGAGCACCTCGTGTATGACCAGACACCTGCAAACACCACATGATCTACAGAAGAGGAGACAACAAACAAGCCTGAAGACACCTGAGGCTCCTCTGCTGCTTTGGGTGTCTCAGCCTCTTGAATAACAAGGTCACCTGTCTCTCCGCAATGGGAGGGAGTGACACTACTACCACCATCATCAACCCGGTCCACACCACCCCAGGCAAGTATTTGTCTTTCAGTCACCTAATAATGGAGAGAAATCAGAAATTTGCTGCATCTCACCCACAAACTCTTGAATTCCAAATTTCTGGCCTATGAATCTCTACCATCCAAGCGGGTGACGATGAAGAGCTTTAATAATGTTATGGCAGTGACTGTCCCATAGTATGTCATTCCCAGCCACCACTCCTTTACCCGGCAGCCATCCCTGCCCTGCACCCACAGATTGTGGAAAGGTGCCCACTGCGCAATGCCGTTAGTTGTGAGGTGCACATCACCACTGACACATGGACAAGTAAGAACGGGAAGTGACTCTCTGTAACTGCCCACTGGGTGAATGTAGTGGTGTCTGCGCAGGAAGAACTTCCACCACCCAGGATTTACAGCCATCACTCCTTGCCTCGTCCTATATTCAGAATAGCAAAGTAACTGCATTTCTATACATAAAGCATCTAATACACAAACCATGTAATACAACAGTAACTGCATTTATATAAGCAGACAGTCTAATAGTGTAGTATCTGATTTTCTATATAGACACGATCAGGGCCGGCTCCAGGTTTCAGTGGGCCCCTGGGCGATAGAGCCTCAGTGGGCCCCTGGGCGATAGAGCCTTATGTAGCAACATTAAAAAACAGAAATTTAAAATACCAAAACACATACACACAGATATACAGCATATATACACACACATCCAGTATATACACCACATACGCACAGATATACAGCATATATACACAGGCATCCAGTATATACAGCACATACACTCAGATATACAGCATATATACACACACATCCAGTATATACAGCACATACACACAGATATACAGCATATATACACAGGCATCCAGTATATACAGCACATACACACAGATATACATACACATCCAGTATATACAACACATACACTCAGATATACAGCATATATACACACACATCCAGTATATACAGCACATACACACAGATATACAGCATATATACACAGGCATCCAGTATATACAGCACATACACACAGATATGCAGCATACATACACACACATCCAGTATATACAACACATACACTCAGATATACAGCATATATACACACACATCCAGTATATACAGCACATACACACAGATATACAGCATATATACATACACATCCAGTATATACAGCACATCCGCACAGATATGCAGCATACATACACACACATCCAGTACATACAGCACATCCGCACACATATGCAGCATACATACACACACATCCAGTACATACAGCACATCCGCACACATATGCAGCATACATACACACACATCCAGTACATACAGCACATCCGCACACATATGCAGCATACATACACGCACATACAGTACATACAGCACATCCGCACACATATGCAGCATACATACACACACATCCAGTACATACAGCACATCCGCACACATATGCAGCATACATACACACACATCCAGTACATACAGCACATCCGCACAGATATGCAGCATACATACACACACATCCAGTACATACAGCACATCCGCACACATATGCAGCATACATACACACACATCCAGTACATACAGCACATCCGCACAGATATGCAGCATACATACACACACATCCAGTACATACAGCACATCCGCACACATATGCAGCATACATACACACATCCAGTACATACAGCACATCCGCACACATATGCAGCATACATACACACACATCCAGTACATACAGCACATCCGCACAGATATGCAGCATACATACACACACATCCAGTACATACAGCACATCCGCACACATATGCAGCATACATACACACACATCCAGTACATACAGCACATCCGCACAGATATGCAGCATACATACACACATCCAGTACATACAGCACATCCGCACAGATATGCAGCATACATACACACACATCCAGTACATACAGCACATCCGCACACATATGCAGCATACATACACACATCCAGTACATACAGCACATCCGCACACATATGCAGCATACATACACACACATCCAGTACATACAGCACATCCGCACAGATATGCAGCATACATACACACACATCCAGTACATACAGCACATCCGCACAGATATGCAGCATACATACACAGACATCCAGTACATACAGCACATCCGCACACATATGCAGCATACATACACACACATCCAGTACATACAGCACATCCGCACAGATATGCAGCTTACATACACACACATCCAGTATATACAGCACATCCGCACAGATATACAGCATACATACACACACATCCAGTACATACAGCACATCCGCACACATATGCAGCATACATACACGCACATCCAGTACATACAGCACATCCGCACACATATGCAGCTTACATACACACACATCCAGTACATACAGCACATCCGCACAGATATGCAGCATACATACACACACATCCAGTACATACAGCACATCCACACAGATATGCAGCATACATACACACACATCCAGTACATACAGCACATCCGCACAGATATGCAGCATACATACACGCACATCCAGTACATACAGCACATCCGCACAGATATGCAGCATACATACACACACATCCAGTACATACAGCACATCCGCACAGATATGCAGCATACATACACACATCCAGTACATACAGCACATCCGCACAGATATGCAGCATACATACACACACATCCAGTACATACAGCACATCCGCACACATATGCAGCATACATACACACACATCCAGTACATACAGCACACACATATACATGCATTTACATATCTAGCAATCATACTTACCCCAGCTGGATGTTGCTCAGTCGGGACGTGGTGGCAGGTGAAGTGGACCATGTAGGAGAGGGCGGTCAGGCCAGACTTGAGGTGCTCGGCCGGGTCAAACGGAAGGCGCACAGGCCGGGCTAGGCCGCAGTCAGACGGAGGGCGCGCAGGCCGGGGTAGGCAGCAGGTAAAGCGGGCGGTCGGGGAACGCAGGGCGGGCCGGTGAGCTCAGGGCGGGCTGGGGAGCGCAGGGCGGGGCACCACAGGTGAGGTGGGTAGGGCAGGGCTGCTAAGTACCTTCAGCAGCAGCCGTCCCACTACCTCTCTGCCCACCTCCTATGCAGCCTGCAATCAGCCGCGAACCTGGGCCCCGTAATATAGCGTCACATCGTCGTGGTGGGCCCTTTTGGAGCTCTGGGGCCCTGGCACTTGCCCGGGTCAGCCGGGTGCTGACGCCGGGCCTGGACACGATGTAATAGCGCAGTAACTACATTTCTATATTCAGAAGGTTTATTGGATCAATAACTGCATTTTTATAATCAGACCATGTTGTTGCACAATGGGGCAGGTTTACCTGGTCCTGTCGCGAACCAGCGACGCGTTCTCTGCGGAGGATTCGGGTCCGGCCGGGATTCACTAAGGTAGTTCCTCCGACGTCCACCAGGTGGCGCTGCTGCAGTGGAGTTCGACGGATTGAATCAGAGTTCAACATCCTCCGCTGGGTGCAGGTAAGCGCATGTCAAGCGACACTTTTTTTTTTTTTTTAAATGTGGCGGTTTTTCCGAATCCATCGGGGTTTTTTTTACGGCCACGTCCCCCGATTTCCGTCACGTTGTTTATGTTTATGTTTATTTTATTTTATATTTAATATTTTTAACACTATTATGTTATTATTAATATGTTAAGCATTTTCCCTAGCCCAATGAACGTGCCTCTCGAAGTATTTATGTATTTGTATCATTAAACCTGTGTCTAACTGAAGAAGACAGCAGGAGAGCAGCACTCCGTGACGTTCAATATTTATTCATTCACCAGTGGCAGTACAGTGTACTGTACAGAGTGCTGCTCTCCTGCTGTCTTCTTTGGATTAACCTGGTGCCTTGAGTCGGGCCCATAGAGCTTGCACCCATCTGGATCCTAATGCGGTTGTTTCGCTGTGCCGACCCTCACCTCTTTTTGTGTCTAACTGTGTAACAATTGCCGGAACACCATGTACAAAACAATTTCCCCCCAGGGGATCGATGAAGTTGTATTTTATTGTATTGTCTTATATTGTTTGCAGGGAAATTTCCCTGATAGCGTCTTGTGCCGCAGTGAGAATAACTGTGTCTGGAGACCCAGAGCATCTTCTAGCACAATGAGGATAACTGCAGCTAGATACCTGTAGCATCTTCTACCGCAAAGATACTCGTACCATATTCTAGCACAATGACATTGAACAGTATCTCTATTATTTACAGTATAGGAAAGGCTCTGATTAGAGATGAGTGAATCTAATTTTTTGGTTTGTAGATTTGGAACATATGTGAACTTTTCCTGGCGCTGAGGAAAAGCCAAAACCTTTCTCCTTTCAGGTGGACTAATCTAATAAGATGGTGGCTAGCAATGTTATAATGAGGCTTAGAGCCCAGCTGAAAGTCAAAGAGGTGAAGCAAATGCCCAATCACATGGCTAAAACTGGAAATGGGGCTTGTTCTAAATTGTTCACAGGCTGACAGACAGTCTCTATGACCCAATCAGTCAGGAGCAGTGAAGAGTAAACACTATAAAATTTGGGTTCAGTCGTGTTCAGCATACTGGTGCCGATATAACTGTTGCTAGCAACTTGTTGTGAGTAGAGATGGGCAAATTGATTCTAATGATTCTAACTTCGGTTAGAATTTCAGGAAAAATCCGATTCGCCACGAAGCCGAAGTTTATGCTGATTCGCGGGAACGAAGTTGTTTTTTTTTTTCCCTCATGTTTCTGCTAAATGGGCGCGAGAACAACGTGTTACATGGGGCAGAGAACTCTGGGAAGGAGAAAGGAACACCCCCGATGACATGTGCAGACCTGTAAGCCAATCAGCGACCGGCAGGCTTATGTGATGTCACACAGCCCTATAAAACCAACCATTTTCTATCTCAGCACTTCACACTTCATGTTGTAGCGTCCAGCTGCTGCTACTGTGCTGTGCGATTCTTGCTGCAATCCCTCGCTGTTCTCTAAGGGGGATCTGTATACCCCAAATAGCAGTTCTATTTAGTGACAAAATAGAATAGGAAGAAATCTGTTTGACATTCCTGCATCTGCAGTAGTGAGCTGTCAGTTGTGGGGTATCTGTATAACGCACATTGCCATACCTTATTGTGGCTCTAGTTTACAGCCAGATTTACGTGTCTGTTTGTCTTTGACATCATGTCCCGGTCCAGATGCTCCTGCTCCTCGCTACGCATGGTGCCAGCAGTCGTTGAGCGAGGCGATTACAAAAAGACAACTCTATGGGGGTCATTTACTAAGGGCCCGAATCGCGTTTTCCCGACGTGTTACCCGAATATTTCCGATTTGCGCCGATTGTACCTGAATTGCCCCGGGATTGTGTCGCACGCGATCGGATTGTGTCGCATCGGCGCCGGCATGCGCGCGACGGAAATCGGGGGCGTGGCCGAACGAAAACCCGACGTATTCGGAAAAACCGCCGCATTTAAAAACCGAAAAAGTGTCGCTTGGGGACCGCTTACCTTCACCTGGTCCGAGGTGGTGCATTCCGGCGCGATGAGATACTTTCCAGCGCAGCAGCGCCACCTGGTGGACGGCGGAGGAACTACCTTCATAAATCCCGGCCGGACCCGAATCCAGAGCAGAGAATGCGCCGCTGGATCGCGAATGGGCCGGGTAAGTAAATCTGCCCCTATGTGTCCAGCCATCCAAAGGTGCAGAAGCTGACTGTGCTCTTGTCGAAGTTGTTGGTACTGCAGTCTCTCCCTTTCCAAGTCGTGGACTCTGCATCCTTCAGAGAACTAATGGCTTGTGCCGAACCGAGGTGGAGAGTTCCAAGCCGCAATTTTTTTTCCAAAAAGGCTGTGCCAGCCCTTCACCAATATGTACAACAGAAGGTGGGCCAGTCCTTGAGCTTATCAGTTTCTTCCAATGTGCACGGCAGTGCGGACGCGTGGAGCTGTAATTATGGTCAGGGCCAGTATATGTCCCTTACGGCCCACTGGGTGAATGTGCTTCCCGCCCAGCCACACCAACAACTTCCACAAGAGACAGCGCTTTCTCCTCCACGTTGTCAAACTGCTGCTCCTGCGCCAGTGTCCGCCTCCTCCTCCTTCTCCACCACCACCTCAGCCTCCACAAGTGCTGCTCCATCATACCACATGTGCAGGGCACAGTGGTGTCACGCAGTTCTACACCTGGTTTGCCTGGGTGAACGAAGTTACACGAGGGAGGAACTGCTCCGCGTCATGCAAGAAGAAATCGATGTGTGGCTTTCTCCGTGACAACTAAAAATCGGACGCATGGTGACACAATGGGAGGAACATGGTGTCCGCGCTGCACCGAGGAGGGATGGTCCATGCGCCCTGCATGGCGCACGCGTTCAATCGGGTAGTCAACAAGTTCCTGAAGTCTTACACCCATCTGCAAGACATTCTAAAAATGGCCAGGACACTATGCACACACTTCAGCCATTCTTACAAAGCCAAGCACACCCTCCTTGAGTTGCAGCGCCAGAACGGCCTACCGCAACATAGTCTGATATGCGATGTTTCCACCCGTTGGAATTCCAGCCTCCATATGTTAGACCGCCTGTATGAACAGAGAAAAGCCATTAATGATCTTTTGATGATGCAAGCGGACCGTATGAGTCCGGTGGGGGCTGAACTGGAGGAGGAGGAGAAGGAGGAGGAGGAGGACATTGGAGCACAAGCAGAGTCTGGTGCAATTTGGGGTTTTTCTACTCAGGTGACAGGAGAGGAGGAGCAGGAGCATCCGGAGGAGGTAGAAGAAGAGGCAGATGACCCAGAAGCACCGTGGCAGTATACTGTGGATATGGAGGCCGGGAGTCCCTCAGTCACTTGCGCAGATGGCCCGCAGCATGCTGCTTTGCCTAACTAGTGACAGCCGAATAGTCAACATCCGGCATAGGGATTACTTTTGGCTCTCCACCCTCTTGGACCCTCGCTACCGGTCCAAAATGGGTGACTTTTTTCCTGCTGCTGAGAGGAAGGAACAACTGGCATACTATAGAGAAATACTGAGCACACAGTTGGCCGCTTCCTATGTGCGCCATTGTCCATCCTCTGTCAGGTCTGACCGGGGGATTCCTGGCAGTCATTGCTCACGTACTACTACCACGGCTGCTGTGGGGAGCTGGGGGGGTAGGAGCAATAGCAGTTCCATCAACAGTGGCTTAAGTCTGGATTCATTGATGAGCAATTTCCTTCACCCGCCTAGTGAGGAGGGTAGCCGCCACCAGCAGAAGCAGGACATGAAGCAGACCCTGCACCAGCAGGTGGTGACCTACTTGGACAGCACCTGAGGTAGAGGATCCCATGGACTACTGGGCAGCCAAACTTGATGCGTGGCCGCAACTTGCGGAGTTTGCAGTAGAGAAGCTGTCCTGCCCGGCCAGTAGTATGGCATCAGAGTGGGTGTTCAGTGCGGTGGAGGCCATCGTTACCCCCAGGAGAACCCGCTTGTCCACCCGTAATGTGGAGAGACTGACCTTTGTAAAGATGAATCAGGCTTGGATCGGCCAGGATTTCAACTCACCAATGCCTAATGCATCAGATTAGATCAGCCATGACGCCTCCTCCAAACGTTGAGAAATTAGTCGGGGTTCTAACTACCTGCCTCAGCTGCTATTCTGATGCTGCCACCCGCCTGATGCAACACATCTGCTGCTAGTTGCACCATCTGCCTCCTACCATCTTTACCAGGGACTGGAATTGTCACCCACCTCCACACTATATCATTGTGCCACTCTGCGGGCTCCTGCTGCTGCTGCTTCTGATGCCACCTCCACACTATATCATGGTGCCACTCTGCAGGCTGCTGCTGCTTCTGATGCCACCTTCACACTGTATGATTGTGCCACTATGCAGGCTCCTGCTGCTGCTGCTTCTGATGCCATCTTCACACTATATGATTGTGCCACTCTGCGGGCTCCTGCTGCTGCTTCTGATGCCGCCTTCACACTATATCATTGTGCCACTCTGCGGGCTCCTGCTGCTGCTTCTGATGCCCCCAACACACTATATGATTGTGCCACTCTGCGGGCTCCTCCTGCTGCTTCTGATGCCACCAACACACTATATCATTGTGCCACTCTGCCGCTCTTGCTGCTTCTGATGCCACCTTCACACTATATCACTGTGCCACTCTGCAGGCTAGTGCTGCTTCTGATGCCACCAACACACTATATCATTGTGCCACTCTGTGGGCTCCTGCTGCTGCTGCTACTGATGCCACCTTCACACTATATCATTGTGCCACTCTGCGGGCTCCTGCTGCTGCTTCTGATGCCGCCTTCACACTATATCATTGTGCCACTCTGCGGGCTCCTGCTGCTGCTTCTGATGCCACCAACACACTATATCATTGTGCCACTCTGCCGCTCTTGCTGCTTCTGATGCCACCTTCACACTATATCACTGTGCCACTCTGCAGGCTAGTGCTGCTTCTGATGCCACCAACACACTATATCATTGTGCCACTCTGTGGGCTCCTGCTGCTGCTGCTACTGATGCCACCTTCACACTATATCATTGTGCCACTCTGCGGGCTCCTGCTGCTGCTTCTGATGCCGCCTTCACACTATATGATTGTGTCACTCTGCGGGCTCCTCCTGCTGCTTCTGATGCCACCAACACACTATATCATTGTGCCACTCTGCCGCTCTTGCTGCTTCTGATGCCACCTTCACACTATATCATTGTGCCACTCTGCGGGCTCCTGCTGCTTCTGATGCCACCAACACACTATATCATTGTGCCACTTTGTGGGCTCCTGCTGCTGCTGCTACTGATGCCACCTTCACACTATATCATTGTGCCACTCTGCGGGCTCCTGCTGCTTCTGATGCCACCAACACACTATATCATTGTGCCACTCTGTGGGCTCCTGCTGCTGCTGCTACTGATGCCACCTTCACACTATATCATTGTGCTACTCTGCGGGCTCCTGCTGCTGCTACTGATGCCCCCAACACACTATATGATTGTGCCACTCTGTGGGCTCCTCCTGCTGCTTCTGATGCCACCAACACACTATATCATTGTGCCACTCTGCCGCTCTTGCTGCTTCTGATGCCACCTTCACACTATATCATTGTGCCACTCTGCAGGCTCCTGCTGCTTCTGATGCCACCTCCACACTATATCATTGTGCCACTCTGTGGGCTCCTCCTGCTGCTGCTGCTACTGATGCCACCAACACACTATATCATTGTGCCACTCAGCCGCTCTTTCTGCTTCTGACGCCACCTTCATGCTATATCATTGTGCCACTCTGCGGGCTCCTGCTGCTTCTGATGCCACCAACACACTATATCATTGTGCCACTCTGTGGGCTCCTGCTGCTGCTGCTACTGATGCCACCTTCACACTATATCATTGTGCCACTCTGCGGGCTCCTGCTGCTGCTTCTGATGCCGCCTTCACACTATATCATTGTGCCACTCTGCGGGCTCCTGCTGCTGCTACTGATGCCCCCAACACACTATATGATTGTGCCACTCTGTGGGCTCCTCCTGCTGCTTCTGATGCCACCAACACACTATATCATTGTGCCACTCTGCCGCTCTTGCTGCTTCTGATGCCACCTTCACACTATATCATTGTGCCACTCTGCGGGCTCCTGCTGCTTCTGATGCCACCAACACACTATATCATTGTGCCACTCTGTGGGCTCCTCCTGCTGCTGCTGCTACTGATGCCACCTTCACACTATATGATTGTGCCACTCTGCGGGCTCCTGCTGCTGCTGCTTCTGATGCCGCCTTCACACTATATCATTGTGCCACTCTGCGGGCTCCTGCTGCTGCTTCTGATGCCACCAACACACTATATCATTGTGCCACTCTGTGGGCTCCTGCTGCTGCTGCTACTGATGCCACCTTCACACTATATCATTGTGCCACTCTGCGGGCTCCTGCTGCTGCTTCTGATGCCGCCTTCACACTATATCATTGTGCCACTCTGCGGGCTCCTGCTGCTGCTACTGATGCCCCCAACACACTATATGATTGTGCCACTCTGTGGGCTCCTCCTGCTGCTTCTGATGCCACCAACACACTATATCATTGTGCCACTCTGCCGCTCTTGCTGCTTCTGATGCCACCTTCACACTATATCATTGTGCCACTCTGCGGGCTCCTGCTGCTTCTGATGCCACCAACACACTATATCATTGTGCCACTCTGTGGGCTTCTCCTGCTGCTGCTGCTACTGATGCCACCAACACACTATATCATTGTGCCACTCTGCCGCTCTTGCTGCTTCTGATGCCACCTTCACACTATATCATTCTGCCACTCTGCGGGCTCCTGCTGCTGCTTCTGATGCCCCCAACACACTATATGATTGTGTCACTCTGCGGGCTCCTCCTGCTGCTTCTGATGCCACCAACACACTATATCATTGTGCCACTCAGCCGCTCTTGCTGCTTCTGATGCCACCTTCACACTATATCATTGTGCCACTCTGTGGGCTCCTGCTGCTGCTGCTTCTAATGCCACCTTCACACTATATCATTGTGCTACTCCTGCTGCTGCTGCTACTGATGCCACCTTCACACTATATCATTGTGCCACTCTGCGGGCTCCTGCTGCTTCTGATGCCACCTTCACACTATATCATTGTGCCACTCTGTGGCTTTCCCTGTTGCTGCCACCATGTTGCTGACACCTGTGGACTCCTGCTCCTGCTTCTTCTGTCGCCACCTCCACACTCTTATCATTGTGCCACTTTGTGGCCTCCTGTTGCTGCTGCAGCCTCTGATGCCACCTCTACACGATATAATTGTGCCACTCTGTGGCTTTCCCTGTTACTGCCACCTTGTTGCTGCCACCTATGGGATCCTGCTGCTGATGCCACCTCCACACTAAATCATTGTGCCACTCTGTGGCTATCCCTGTTGCTGCCACCATGTTGTTGCCACCTGTGGGCTCCTGCTGCTGCTTCTGCTCCTACCACCTCCACACTCTTATCATTGTGCCACTTTGTCGCCTACCATGTTTCCGCCACCTCCATAATTTGTCATTGTGCCACTCTGCAGCCTACTCATGCTTCTGCCAACTGATCGCTGTCTCCCTGGAACACCCTGTGATTTCCATAATGCTGTTTTCACCCTCCACCACTCCATGACATTGCCACTATGTTTGGTTTTCCCCTTCATTTCATCTGTCAGAAGGATGAAAAGCTTCAGGATTGATAGTCAAAAGCAGGAGTGGATACAGAACACAGAGGACATGCAAGTATCCCATTTTCTGCTCATCTTTATTCTGGATCAACTCCTGTTTGTTTTTTGGCTTTAGCAATACTGATGGATTATTGACCGATTGAAAGAGGACACTGACACGTAAAAAGAAGGGCAAAATGATCAGTGACGTCAATGCAAAATTACGGCCGACATCCTCTGCACTCTTTTTGGGGTCTTTCCACATGTATCCGCATTTAACAGAACAGGTTCTGTCGTAATCTATGGAATCATCTGATGTCAGTGTAAAAAGAGTGCACTCTGTGATGTTATAGTGGAATCTTGGCTCTCAGCTCGGTCCTTTCGAGCTGGCACAGACGTTACCTTGTCAGGCTGCGTTCCCGCTTCACTTATTTGGGGAAGTTGGCCTATGTAAGTGCACATGGAAGTGAAGAGTGAAGCAATTCTAAAAGCCGCGGCTGTCATGTGCGTGTCACACTAAAACACAGCATTGTTTAACCCCTTAACGCTCTGCGCCGTAGCTCTACGGCGCAGAGGTATAAGGGATGTATGAAGAGGGCTCACAGGCTGAGTCCTCTTCATACAGAGGTGGGGGTTTTTGCATTCTGCACAAAACCCCCACCGCTAATAACCACGGTCGGTGCTTGCACCGATCGCGGCTATTAACCCCCTAAACGCCGCCGGCAAAGTCGCCGGCGGCGTTTAAAAGACGGCGGCGCGCGGGCGCCGCCATCTTTTTTTCGATCGCCACGCCCCCGAACGTCATCGGGGGGCGGCGATCGGTTGCCATGGTAGCCTCGTGTCTTCTTTTGACACGAGGCTATCTGGCAGCTGCATATTCGTTACAATGAGCCAGTGGCTCATTGTAATGAATGTGCTGCAAAAATGCCATTTATTGCAATACAGAAGTATTGCAGTATATGGTAGCAGCGATCTGACCATCTAGGGTTAATGTACCCTAGATGGTCTAAAAGATAGTGGAAAAAAAAAAGAAAAAAAAAAGTTTAAAAAATAAAAAAAATTAATAAAATATTAAAAGTTCAAATCACCCCCTTTCCCTAGAATGGATATAAAACATAACAAACAGTAAAAATCACAGACATATTAGGTATCGCCGCGTCCCAAAATGCCCGATCTATCAAAATATAAAAACGGTTACGGCCGGCGGTGACCTCCGAGGCGGGAAATGGCGCCCAAATGTCCAAAATGCGACTTTTACACCTTTTTACATAACATAAAAAATGAAATAAAAAATGATCAAAATGTCGCACAGACCTCAAAATGGTAGCAATGAAAACGTCGCCTCATTTTGCAAAAAATGACCCCTCACACATCTCCGTGCGCCAAAGTATGAAAAAGTTATTAGCGTCAGAAAATGGCAAAAATGTTTTTTTCTTTTTTGTACACATTCGTTTAATTTTGAAAATGTATTAAAACACAATAAAACCTGTATAAATTTGGTATCACCGCGATCGCACCGAACCAAAGAATAAAGTAGCCGTGTTATTTGGAGCGAAGAGTGAAAGTCGTAAAAACTGAGCCCACAAGAACGTGACGCACGTGCGGTTTTTTTTCAATTTTTCCACATTTGGAATTTTTTTTCAGCTTCGCAGTACATGGCATGTTAAAATAAATAACATTACGGGAAAGTAAAATTTGTTACGCACAAAATAAGCCCTCACACAGGTCTGTACACGTAAAAATGAAAAAGTTATGGATTTTTGAAGTTGGAGAGCGAGAAATGAGGCGAAAAACCCTCCGTCCTTAAGGGGTTAAAGACCAAACCACGCTCCCTATGCATATTTAAGCATGGCACAACGTTCTACAACACCCTACAGGCTCTCTGCAGCCAGGAAATGCCTGTTTTTTAAACGTGATTCGTTTTGATTCGATCCGAGTCGAATCGAATTTTTTCGAAGAATTCGGCGAATCGGGATGAAGAGAATTTTAAAAAATTTGCCCATCTCTAGTTGTGGGTCTTGAACTTTGCAGATCCTGGTTGTTTACTCTGGAGTTGGGGGTTTGATGCTAAAAGCTAGAGATGAGCGAACATGCTCGTCCGAGCTTGATGCTGGTTGGAGCATTAGCGTACTCGAAACTGCTCGCTGCTCGGACGAATACTTCGCCCGCTCGAGAAAATGGCAGCTCCCGCCGTTTTGCTTTTTGGCGGCCAGAAACAGAGCCAATCACAAGCCAGGAGACTCTGCACTCCACCCAGCATGACGTGGTACCCTTACACGTCGATAGCAGTGGTTGGCTGGCCAGATCAGGTGACCCTGGAATAGACTAGCCCCTGCCCGCGCTGCTCGGATCATTCTGTGTCTGGATGCCGCTAGGGAGAGAGCTGCTGCTGGTCAGGGAAAGCGTTAGGCTGTTCTATTAGCTTACTGTTAGGCAGGAGTGATTCTCCAAGAACCCAACAGCCCTTCTTAGGGCTACAATAACGTTATCCTTTTTTTTTTTTTTATTTGCAGCTAGTACCATATTGTGAGGAATTTGCAGGGGGACTTGCTACCGTTGTGTTTAGCTCTTAGTGGCACACATATCCACCTCAAACACCAAAGTGGGAAAATTTATTAGGGGTTGGATTTCAATTAGGCACAGTCTGCCATTTAGTTTTTATTTTACGTTTATTTTTTTAATAACTCAGCGTCATCTCATCTGGCATAGTAGTGTGCTTTAATACTTGGCTAGAAAATAGCCATAGGAGAATCCAAACGGCTTACTTACGCCTACAGTAGCGTTATATATATTTGATTTCTGGTTGATCTGCTGGTGGCTGTACTTGCTGCAGTGCATGTACTAGCCAATTGTGAGCAATTTGTAGTGAGACTTGCGACCGCTGTGTTTTGCGCTTAGTGACACACATATCCATTGCAAAGACCGAAGTGGGAAAATTTATTAGGGGTTGGATTTCAATTAGGCACAGTCTGCCATTTCCTTTTTTATTTTACGTTTATTTTGTTTAACCCCTTAACGCTCTGCGCCGTAGCTCTACGGCGCAGAGGTATAAGGGAAGTATGAAGAGGGCTCACGGGCTGAGTCCTCTTCATACAGAGGTGGGGGTTTTTGCATTTTGCACAAAACCCCCACCGCTAATAACCGCGGTCGGTGCTTGCACCGATCGCGGCTATTAACCCTCTAAACGCCGCCCGCAAAGTCGCGGGCGGCGTTTAAAAGACGGCGGCGCGCGGGCGCCGCCATCTTTTTTTCGATTGCCACGCCCCCGAACGTCATCGGGGGGCGGCGATCGGTTACCATGGTAGCCTCGGGTCTTCTCTTGACACGAGGCTACATGGTTTATGCAGGTTCGTTACAATGAGCCAGTGGCTCATTGTAATGTAAGACCTGCAAAAACGCCATATATTGCAATACTGTAGTATTGCAGTATATGGTAGGAGCGATCTGATCATCTAGGGTTATTGTACCCTAGATGGTCTAAAAAATAGTAAAAAAAAAAAGAAAAAAAAAAGTTTAAAAAATAAAAAAAATTAATAAAATATTAAAAGTTCAAATCACCCCCCTTTCCCTAGAACGGATATAAAACATAACAAACAGTAAAAATCACAGACATATTAGGTATCGCCGCGTCCCAAAATGCCCGATCTATCAAAATATAAAAACGGTTACGGCCGGCGGTGACCTCCGAGGCGGGAAATGGCGCCCAAATGTCCGAAATGCGACTTTTACACCTTTTTACATAACATAAAAAATGAAATAAAAAATGATCAAAATGTCGCACAGACATCAAAATGGTAACAATGAAAACGTCGCCTCATTTCGCAAAAAATGACCCCTCACACATTTCCGTGCGCCAAAGTATGAAAAAGTTATTAGCGTCAGAAGATGGCAAAAAATTTTTTTTCTTTTTTGTACACATTCGTTTAATTTTTGAAAATGTATTAAAACACAATAAAACCTATATAAATTTGGTATCACCGCGATCGCACCGAACCAAAGAATAAAGTAGGCGTGTTATTTGGAGCGAAGAGTGAAAGTCGTAAAAACTGAGCCCACAAGAACGTGACGCACGTGCGGTTTTTTTTCAATTTTTCCACATTTGGAATTTTTTTTCAGCTTCGCAGTACACGGCATGCTAAAATAAATAACATTACGGGAAAGTAAAATTTGTTACGCACAAAATAAGCCCTCACACAGGTCTGTACACGTAAAAATGAAAAAGTTATGGATTTTTGAAGTTGGAGAGCGAGAAATGAGCCGGAAAACCCTCCGTCCTTAAGGGGTTAATAACTCAGCGTCATCTCATCTGGCATAGTAGTGTGCTTTCATACTTGGCTAGAAAATAGCCATAGCAATAGGATAGCATCGTTTGGTTTTAAAAACTAAAAAACACAAAAAAACACAAAAAAAAGTAAAAAAAAAATTAAAGTTATAACTCTCATTTTAAAAATGTTTAACCCGAGGGCTAGGGGTAGAGGACGAGGGCGGGGACGTGGGTGTCCAACTACTGCAGGGGTCAGAGGCCGTGGTCCTGACCGGGGTGAGACACCACCTGCTTATGAGGGAGCAGGGGCACGCCGCAGAGCTACACTCCCTAGGTTCATGTCTGAAGTTACTGGGACTCGTGGTAGAGCACTGTTGAGGCCAGAACAGTGCGAACAGGTGATGTCGTGGATTGCCGACAATGCTTCGAGCAATTTGTCCACCAGTCAGTCTTCCACGCAGTCCACCCATGTCACCGAAATCGGCACTCCTCCAGCTCCTGCACCTCAGCCTCCTCCCCCCCAGTCTGCCCCCTCCAAGGAAAATTTGGCATTTGAACCGGCATACTCTGAGGAACTGTTTTCTGGACCCTTCCCACAGTCACAAACCACTTGTCCGGTTGCTGCTGAGCAATTTTCCGATGCCCAGGTTTTCCACCAGTCGCAGTCTGTGGGTGATGATGACCTTCTTGACGTAGTGGAAGAAGTGTCTAAAGAGGTGTCCGACAATGAGGAGACACGGTTGTCAGACAGTGGGGAAGTTGTAGTCAGGGCAGGAAGTCCGAGGGGGGAGCAGACTGAGGGATCGGAGGATGATGAGGTGACAGACCCAAGCTGGGTTGATAGGCCGGGTGAACACAGTGCTTCTGAGACAGAGGAGAGTCCTCGACCAGAACAGGTTGGAAGAGGCAGTGGTGGGGCCAGACGGAGAGGCAGGGCCAGAGCTGGTGCATCAGCGCCAAATGTGTCAACTAGTGAAGCTCCCGTGGCGAGGGCTCCTGCGGCGAGGGCTAGATTTTCAGAAGTCTGGAGGTTCTTTAAGGAAACACCGGATGACCGACGGACTGTGGTGTGCAACATTTGCCAAACCAGGATCAGCAGGGGTTCCACCACTACTAGCTTAACTACCACCAGTATGCGCAGGCATATGAATGCTAAACACCCCACTCAGTGGCAACAAGCCCGTTCACCTCCGGCCGTGCACACCACTGCTCCTTCCCCTGTGTCAGCTGATAGTCAGCCCCCTGCCCAGGACCCTGCCACAAAAACCCCATCGTCGCCTCCACGTTCCTCCACAGCATCCACCAGCGTTCAGCTCTCCATACCCCAGACGCTGGAGCGGAAACGCAAATATAGTGCAACCCACCCGCACGCCCAAGCCCTTAATGTCCACATCTCCAGATTGCTTAGCCTGGAGATGCTGCCCTATAGGCTAGTAGAGACCGAGGCCTTTCGCAACCTCATGGCGGCGGCCGCCCCTCGGTATTCGGTCCCCAGCCGCCACTACTTTTCCCGATGTGCCGTCCCAGCCCTGCACCAGCACGTGTCAGACAACATCATCCGTGCCCTGACCAACGCCGTTTCTGACAAGGTCCACCTGACCACGGACACGTGGACGAGTGCTGCCGGGCAGGGCCACTATATATCGCTGACGGCACATTGGGTTAACTTGGTGGAGGCTGGGACCGAGTCTGACCCTGCGGCTGGTCATATACTGCCGACGCCGAGGATTGCGGGGCCTACCTCGGTCCAGGTGTTTCAGGCCTACTATGCCTCCTCCTCCCACCCCTCCTCCACCTCCTCCTCCTCCGAATTACCATCCGTGGGCATGGCGCCATCAGTCGGTAGCTCTAGGCACAGCAGCAGTGCCGTCGCTAAGCGACAGCAGGCGGTGCTCAAACTGCTGAGCCTAGGCGATAAAAGGCACACCGCCCAAGAGCTATTACAGGGCATCACGGCGCAGACTGATCTGTGGCTGGCACCGCTGAACCTGAAGCCAGGCATGGTTGTGTGTGACAACGGCCGTAACCTGGTGGCGGCTCTGCAACTCGGCAGACTGACACATGTGCCATGCCTGGCCCATGTGTTAAATCTGATAGTTCAGCGTTTCCTCAAGACATACCCCAGTCTGATTTGCTCACGAAGGTGCGCCGCATCTGTGCGCATTTCAGGAAGTCCAGCACAGATGCTGCCACTCTCAGGGCAGCGCAGCGCCGCCTCCAACTGCCCGCTCACCGACTGTTGTGCGACGTGCCCACGAGGGGGAATTCAACACTGACCATGTTATCCAGAGTTTACCAGCAGCGCCGAGCGATTGTAGACTGCCAGATGTCAACTTCCACCAGAACTGGTAGTCAGGTCAGTCAGCTTCCTCAAGTCTACAATGAGGAGTGGACGTGGATGTCTGATATCTGTCAGGTGCTGAGTAACTTTGAGGAGTCAACACAGATGGTCAGTGGCGATGCCGCCATCATCAGCCTCACCATCCCGCTGCTTGGCCTGTTGAAAAACTCTCTGATCAGCATGAAGTCGGAAGCTTTGCGCTCGTCACAAGAGACGGGGGAAGAAGATTCCCTTGTTCTTAGGTCTGTTTCTCAGCGCATATCGGAGGAGGTGGAGGTGGAGGAGGATGAGGAGGAAGAGGAGGAGAATGTTGGCGAGACACAAGAGGGGACCATTGTTGAGTCCTTCACTGTTCAGCGTGTATGGGCAGAAGAAGAGGAGTTGGAGGAGTTGGAGGAGGAGGAAATGGACAGTCAGGCCAGTGAGGGGAGGGAATTCTTACGCGTTGGTACTCTGGCGCATATGGCAGATTTCATGCTAGGCTGCCTATCCCGTGACCCTCGCGTTCAAAGAATTTATTCCAGCACCGATTACTGGGTGTTCACTCTCCTGGACCCACGGTACAAGCAAAATCTTTCCACTCTCATCCCTGGAGAGGAAAGGAGTGTGAGAATGCATGAATACCAGCAGGCCCTGGTTCACAAGCTGAAACAGTATTTCCCTTCTGACAGCGCTTGCGGCAGAGTGCGTAGTTCTGCGGGACAAGTAGCGAGGGAGAGTAGGCGAGCAGGCAGCTTGTCCAGCACTGGCAAGGGTACGCTTTACAAGGCTTTTGCCAGCTTTATGTCACCCCAGCAAGACACTGTCACCTGTCCCCAGTCTCGGCAGAGTAGGGCTGATCTTTACAGAAAGATGGTGAGGGAGTACGTAGCTGACCATACCATCGTCCTAAATGATCACACAGCTCCCTACAACTACTGGGTTTCAAAGCTGGACATGTGGCACGAACTGGTGCTGTACGCCTTGGAGGTTCTTGCCTGCCCTGCCGCTAGCGTCTTGTCCGAGCGGGTTTTCAGTGCAGCTGGTGGCATCATCACCGATAAGCGTACACGCCTGTCGACTGACAGCGCTGACAGGCTGACGCTTATTAAGATGAATAAAGCCTGGATTTCTCATAATTTCCAATCTCCACCAGGTGAAGGAAGCTCAACCTGAATAATTTATCCACTCCTCCTCCTCCTCATTTTCCTCCTTCTCCTCCTCTTTGTACAGTAAAGCAGAGGAAACTGGCTATTTTTTGACAGGGCCCACTGGCTCTAGCTATAGTACTTTATGCATTTAATTTTTCTGGAGGGCCACCTACCCGGTCCTCTGTTTTAAACAATTTTTGGGAGTGCCACATACAGGCACTCAATCTATTCAATTTTTCTGGAGGGCCACCTACCCGGTCCTCTGTTTTAAACAATTTTTGGGAGTGCCACATACAGGCACTCAATCTATTCAATTTTTCTGGAGGGCCACCTACCTGCTCCTCTGGTTTGAAAACTTTTTTGGACTGCCACATACAGGCACTCAATCTATTCCATTTTACTGGAGGGCCACCTACCTGCTCCTCTGGTTTGAAAAGTTTTTTGGACTGCCACATACAGGCACTCAATCTATTCAATTTTTCTGGAGGGCCACCTACCCGCTCCTCTGGTTTGAAAACTTTTTTGGACTGCCACATACAGGCACTCAATCTATTCCATTTTACTGGAGGGCCACCTACCTGCTCCTCTGGTTTGAAAAGTTTTTTGGACTGCCACATACAGGCACTCAATCTATTTCATTTTTCTGGAGGGCCACCTACCCGCTCCTCTGGTTTGAAAGCTTTTTTGGACTGCCACATACAGGCACTCAATCTATTTCATTTTTCTGGAGGGCCACCTACCTGCTCCTCTGGTTTGAAAACTTTTTTGGACTGCCACATACAGGCACTATCCAAATTAAATTGTCTCCATAGCAGCCTCCACACGTTGTCTCCATTGCTACCTCCAAAAGTCGTCCATATAGCTGCCTCCATACATCGTCCCCTTATCAAACGAGGTGTGTCAGGCAGAAATTTGGGTTGTTTTCATGGATTCCACATCAAAGTTGTTAACTTTGTCGCCACCCTGCTGTGTTATCCACAAAATATACTGGCAAACTTTTATCATTTACCAATATTATTTCAGCGCTTCTTGCGCATCTGTTTACATTCCTCTCACCCGGCATATCCTAAACTTATAAGAACGCTACTACACTTGATCTTATACAAAAGGTTCTTAGAAGTGCTGTTTGGGGAGTAGCCTAGAGACAGGGGCTTGGATTGGCGAAAGCTCGCCTGGCAGCGGAGCGCCAGCTCCATGCGCATCATGCGCTTCTTGCGCATCTGTTTACATTCCCCTCACCCGCCATATCCCAAACTTATAAGAACGCTACTACACTTAACTTGGTGCAGGCTGGGACCGAGTCTGACCCTGGGGCTGGTCATATACTGCCGACGCAGAGAATTGCGGGGCCTACCTCGGTCCAGGTCTCAAAGGTCTAGTATACCTCCTCCTCCTCCCACCCCTCCTCCACCTCCTCCTCCTCCGAATTACCATCCGTGGGCATGGCGCCATCAGTCGGTAGCTCTAGGCACAGCAGCAGTGCCGTCGCTAAGCGACAGCAGGCGGTGCTCAAACTGCTGAGCCTAGGCGATAAAAGGCACACCGCCCAAGAGCTATTACAGGGCATTCCACATCAAACTTGTTAACTTTGTCGCCACCCTGCTGTGTAATCCACAAAATATACTTGCAAACTTTTATCATGTACCGATATTATTTGAGCGCTTCTTGCTCACCTCCTTTGGTTCCTCTCTGCCACCCATTGGTTTGAAGCCTGAGTCCATTTAGAGTATGTCGCCATGCCACTCTCTAGCCTGCCGCTGCCTCTGCATGCCGTCCCCTATAGTGTCAGGGTCAATTATTGGATGTTTTAGATGCTATCTAGCTTCATTCTGTCACTCTGTCATGGCCATGCTGTTGCCCATAGTTTTGGCATAATGGTGCCCCTGCTGTTTCCTGTCCATTTCCGTGGTGTTTCCATCCTTTTCTGAGGTTCCCAGGTGTTTGGCCAAGCTTCCCTGTGCAGAGCCTTGGTCCCCTTGAAAAATGCTCGAGTCTCCCATTGACTTCAATGGGGCTCGTTATTCGAGACGAGCACTCGAGCATCGGGAAAAGTTCGTCTCGAATAACGAGTACCCGAGCATTTTAGTGCTCGCTCATCTCTACTAAAAGCCCAAATGAAAGCAGCACAGGTGAAGCAAACTCCCAACACCAAAACTTTGCCCCTTGTCTATGATGATGGTAGAATGTCCTCTTCTCTAGGTGTAGAGGATGTCCCCTTGCTATGGTGATGGTAAAACCCCCTCTCCTCTAGGTGTAGAATATCCCCCCTTTATATGGTGATGGTAGAACCTCCTCTAGGTGTAGAGGATTCCCCCTTTTCTATGGTAATGGTAGAATCTCCTCTAGGCATAGAAGATATCCCCTGTCTAAGATGATGGTAGAACCACCTCTCCTCTAGGTGTAGAGGATAACCACCATCAATGGTGATGGTAGAATTGTCTCTTCTCAAGGTGTAGAGGATGCCCCCTGTCTATGGTGATGGCGGAGCCTCCTCTCCTCTAGATGTAGAGAATGACCCATATTAATGGTGATGGTGGAACTGCCGGTCCTCTAGGTGTAGAGGATGCCCCCTGTTTATAATGATGGTAGAATCACCTCTACCCTAGATGTAGAGGATGCCCCTGTCTATGGTGATGGTAGAACTACCTCTTCTATAGGTGTAGATGATGCTCCCTGTCTATGGTGATGGTAGAACCGACTCTCCTATAGGTGTAGAGGGTGCCACTGTGTATGGTGATTATAGAACCATCTCTCCTCTAGATGTCCTTTTTCTATGGCGATGGTACCACCACCTGTCTGTGTAGAAGATGCACCTATGATGATGATAAAACCTCCTCTTCTCTAGTCATAGAGGATGTCCTCTGTCTATGGTGATGGTAGAATCACCTCTCATCCAGCTGTAGAGGATGCCCCTTTTATATAGCGATGGAAGAACCATATTGCCATGTTGAGGATGCCCCCTGTCTATGGTGATGGTACAACATCCTTTACTCTAGGCATAGAGGATTCCTCCCTGTCTATGGTGATCGTAGAACTGCCTCTCCTCTATGTGTATAAGATGCTCCTTGTCTATGGTGATGGTACAACCTCCTCTCCTCAAGGTGTAGATGATGCCCCCTGTCTATGGTGATGGTAAACTCGCCTCTCCTCTAGGCATAGAGGATGCCCTCAGTCTATAGTGATGGTACAACCTCCTCTTCTCTCGGTGTAGAGGATGCCCCCTGTCTATGGTGATGGTAGAACCTCCTCTAGGTGTAGAGGATGCTCCCTATATATGTTGATGGTAAAACCTCCTCTCCTCTAAGTGTACAGGATTCCCCCTGTCTATGGTGATGGTAGAGCCTCCTCTCCTCTAGGTGCAGAGGATGCCCCCTGTCTATGGTAATGGAAGAGCATCTCCTCTAGGTGTAGAGGATGCCCCTGTCTATGGTTAAGGTAGAATCTCCTCTAGGTATAGTGGATGCTTCATTTCTATGGTGATGGTAGAACCGCCTCTCCTCTAGGTGTAGATGATGCCCCCTGTCTATAGTGATAGTAGTAGAACCCCCTCTCCTCTAGGTGTAGAATTTGTCCCCTTTCTATGGTGATGGTAGAACCTCTTCTTCTCTAGGTGTAGAGAATGCCCCTTGACTATGGTAATGGTTGAACCTCCTCTGGGTGTAGAGGATGCCCCCTGTCTATGGAAATGGTTGAACGCCAGAAAGCAGGTACCAGACACATTGCAACACTTTTTATAGTAATTTTTCTCTAATCATCAGGATCAAATAAGTTTTAACTACATAATAAACCAAACAGAGATCTGAAATGAGATGAAATCATCTTATGACAGCATTTATTTCAGACATCTGTTAAGACGCTTCAAGGGTGCTCAGCTACACCTCTTTAGGTGTAGAGGATGGCACCTGTCTATGGTGATGGTAGAAGTGTTAAGGTAAACCTAGCTGACTAACGCACACTAAAAGAGAATATCTTAAATACCACCCTATCAATTGGAGGCACTGCTGAGATTTGAACTCGTGATCAGGACCAGGACGCCCCCTTGTTCCAGCACCGTTTGCAGCCGCTTCCCAACTGGGACTGATCAGCCCACAGTCACGGAAAGTTTCAGATTACATATGTCAGTTCTTTTCTGACAATCTAAGAAGACTTGAAGGAATTTGCTTGTGATACAAGAATACAGTATGATGTGATGTCCCCCTGTGTACACCTCGAACAGGTGAGATGAGATAAAGCGGAGATGTAAACGGTCATGGATCCACGGGAATTGTTTACAGCTTTAGGACACATGGGGGATGACCGGACAGTGTAGTGTACATCTAGGACTAGAGACACCTCTGCCAGACTTGCGTACAGAGGGATTGATAAGACTCTGACAGAGTGACGTACAGAGGGAACAGAGACCAGGGTCGGTACTTTCACAGACCACGCCAAAGTGAAACTGACAACAGTTCCGGAAGTCTCAACCGACCGACACAAGTGGGCGTGTTTCGACTGCTGGGAGGAGACATTACTGAAGTGACTGCCCACACTCTAGGAAATGGAGACGGCCCCCAACAGGGCAGGACAAGGGGTTGGCTCAGCAACGTGGACGTCAGCAAGTACACCAGACAGAATTAGCTCCTCTCATTGTAAAACTGAAGTTTGACTCCTCCCCTGCTAGCCCAATGATGATTTAAATCTTTCCCAGAAAAAGACCCAGAAAGAACAGCCGGATACATGTAGGATGGTCCATGACCTCCAAGCTGTCAATGAGTGTACTGAAGCCCAGCGGTCCCTAGCCCAAACTGGCATCAGTCCCTGGGAGTAACATATTATTCACTGTTATTGATTTGGCAAATGTTCTCCTCTCTGTGCCCCTACATGAAGATTGACAGTACCTATTTGCCTTTACCACTTCAGTATTCCAGTATACCTGGTGCAGATTACTCCCCCAGCCAGTACTCCATGGCCCTACAGGGAGTAGACTGGCAGACTAGCCCCTTACTGGATGTTCTTCTTTTACAGTATTTGGATGACCTACTGTTTTTGTGCCTCTATTTTGCAGGTGTGCCGGAATGCATTGACCTTATGTGTTTTCTGTTACAGAAGGGTTGCAAAGCTTTTGGAGACAAACTCCAGTACTGCCAGGAGAAGGTGGTCTTCCTAGGCCACTGCTGCTCAGCCACAGGCAGACACCTGACAGAGGAAAGAAAGCTGGCAGTCCAGAATATTCCCCTGGCCTGAGGCCCTAAGCCTCTTCACATGTTTCTAGGACTGGCCAGCTACTGAAGGCCTGGGATAAGGGTGACGAAGGCTGCTGCACAGATGGAACCTAGAGACTGTCCTAAAGTCTCAGCTGTGAGTTCTGAGCTAAAAAGTTTGATCCACAGGTGTTCCAGGCCCTGGTGGCCCAGGACTCATCAGAAGTGAAGGGAGTGTGGATGAAAGTTGGAGCCCAGATGCCGATGGGACCTTGATGCTGGGAGAGAGGGTGCCTGCCCAGAGCCCTGCACCCGACAGTAAGTCAAGTAGCCCATGGACACACACACACATCCAAAATGGCCATGCTAGTGCTCAAAAGCAGCAAGTGGTTTGCCCGGCATTACTACCCCTGTCACTAGACAAGTGAAAGCCTGTATAGTCTGTGCCCGCCACAGCCCGGGTAAGGTGGTAAAGACCCCACAGAAGGTGACACCCAAGCTGCTGTATCCCTTTCAAAGACTGCGGATGGATTTTATCCAGCTACCAAAAAGTGGTACGTAGGAATACGTGCTTGTGTGCATTGATCTCTTTCCAGGGTGGCCAGAAGCTTCTCCCATGACCAAGGCTACTGCCAGAGCCGCAGCCAAGAAGTTGGTGAGTGAGATTTTTCTGCAGGTTTGGACTTCCAGAGACCATAGAGTCCAGTCGCAGAACCCTCTTCACTGGACAGGTAAAGACTGAAACCTTGTCCCTCCTGGGTGTAGAACAGTTCCTACACACCCCTTACCTTTCCCAAACTAGTGGTGGGATTGAAAGACTAAAAGTTAGAGATCCGGAAGGCCATGGAAGTAACAGGGAAACCATGGCGCGAGTGCCTTCCTGCTGCCCACCATTCAGTTAGGACCACCCTTAACAGAAAGATGGGATTGTCCCCCTTTGAATATACTTTTTGGCTGTGCACCTAGACTAGGCCTCTACTTTCTATAGACCCTATAGCTGATAGCAGGAAACAAGGTGGAACATGCCATACAGCTGAGCCAGGCCTTGGAAAAGGTCCGCAAAAGTGTTTCTGATTCCTTTTCAGATCCAGACAGAGACCTCAGGATGCATAACCTGAAGCCTGGAGACTAAATGGTGGTAAAGAGACACACCAGAGAGAGAGTCTGGAGCCTCGCTACGACGGTCCTTTCCAAATCCTGCTGACCAGTGCCACGTCTGTGAAGCTAGAGGGAAGTCAGCACGCTTCCACGCTTTCTATTGCAAACTTACTTATTCTTCTTGCTAGCCGGTCTCTTCTGACTGACTGTATTCTCAGGGACACCCCAACCATGACTATCACTTTATCCATAGGGCTGACCAGGATGCCCCCAGGGTAGGAGACTTCACCTACGGTTGGTGCAACAAGACAATGACCTTCTTTAACATTGACAGCACAGGTAACCCTGTATTATCAGTGTCTGATGTGTACTGGATTTGTGGGGATAGGAGAGTCAGGTCAGGTCTAGAGGCTGGGAAGATGAGTGTGCTTTGCCCATGATCCCCAAGGAGAAGATTGATCAGACATTCTGGATTCTGTAGGTCAAAGAGAGAAGCACCTAGATGACAACATTTATATGGATACAGTAGGAGTACCAAGGGGGGGTCCCAGATGAGTTCAAGGCCCACAATCAGATATGGGGAGGTCTAGAGCCCATTATTCCCCAGATAGCTATGAGCAAAATGTTGATTGGGCTAACTGTTTTTATTATAATCAAGATGCTTTCCAGAATCGCATGGCTTTGGACATGACCCTTGCTGAAAAAGGGAGGAGTCTGTAAGATGTTCGGAGTGGCTTGTTGCATGTACATCCTGGATGACATCGCCCCCTATGGATCCATCACCCATGTTCTTGGAAAGATTGAAGGACTGTCCATGGAACTCAAGAGAAATTTAGAAGTGGATGCTATATCCTTCACTTTGTGGTTGGGGGATTGGAAGGGTTTCCTTTAAGTGGGGGGGATACTAAGTATTGTAATTTTGCTCTTGTCATTTATTGCGTGTTATGTGGTCCCCCTCATCAAGTCCACTAAGTATCAGGAGTTAGACAAGCCAAAGACCCCTTACTCAAGTTACCTGAATTTGCATAGTGAAGATATCCCTCTAAGATCAACCACCCCTGAAACATATCAAACATCCCCCTGAAGTAGGGGAAGCTAGAGTGGAGATTTGATTCCCATATGTGAAAGTCCACTAAATGGGGGTGCACCCAACAGGGGTCTGCTGTCATCCAACTGGTGAAGAGGAGAACGATGCACATATGGGCAGATCTGTAGGTCCCTCTAGACTAAGAGTAGCGAGAGAAATTCCAGGATTTAGGGGATTTAGCTGAAAGATCAAATCATGTCATTTCTACTTTACTTGTTTTCCTAAAAGCATTGTAACAGAGAATACATTTTAAGATGGCGCCGGCATCGTGATTATAACCAAAACAATCAAGGCTAAAGAATGTCAACATGACGTCGGTAAGCAAGAGCAGGGAAGTTCTCCAATCAAGAGACTACATGAGCTGGTAATTCTCCTCCCCTTCTGTTCTTTTTTCCCATTTTTCTATATAGTTTTGTGAAACCAAATAAAGCTTGGGCAGTGCTGATTTTTGCCCTGGGTAACAGCATTAGCGAATCTTGCATCAGCAATTTGTCTGAGTCATACTTTGCATGTTAATTGATTAGAAACACAGCAAACGCACACTAAAAGAGGATATCTTAAATCCTACCCTATCAAAACCACCTCTCCTGTAGGTGAAGAATATGCTTTATGTCTATGGTGATGGTATAAAATCCTCTCCTCTATGTATAGAGGATGCCCCCTATCTATGTATATAGAATTGTAGAATTTGTCCCCTTTCTATCATGATGGTTGAACCTCCTCTTCTCTAGGTATAGAGGATGCCCCATATCTATGGTAATGGTTGAACCTCCTCTAGGTGTAGAGGATGCTCCCTGTCTATGGTGATAATACAACCTCTTATCCTCTGGGTGTAGAGGATGCCCCCTGTATTTTGTGATGGCTGAACCGCCTCTCCTCTCAGTGTGGATGATGCCCCCTGTCTATGGTGATGGTAGGAACATCTCTCCTCTAGGGGTAATTGTGCAAGATGCCCCCTGACTATGGAAATGGTAGAGCCTATCCTCTAGGTGGAGAAGATGCCTTTTTCAAAGGTAATGGTAGATCCTTCTCTTCTCTAGGTGTAAAGAATGCTCCCTGTCTATGATGATGGTAGAACCTCCTATAGGTGTAGAGGATGCCCTCTGTCTATGGTGATGGTAGAACCTCCTCTCCTCTAGGTGTAGCGGATGCCTCCTGTCTATGGTGATGGTAGAACCTCCTCTCCTATAGGTGTAGAGGATTCCCCCTGTCTATGGTGATGGTAGAACCGCCTTTTCTCTAGGTGTAGATAATGTCCCTGTCTGTGGTGATGGTAGAACCTCCTCTCATCTAGGTGTAGAGGATGCCCCCTGTCTATGGTGATGGTAGAGCCACCTCTCCTCTAGTCGTAGAGGATGCCTCCTGTCTATGGTGATGGTAGAGCCACCTCTCCTCTAGGTGTAGAGGATGCCCCCTGTCTGTGGAGATGTTGAAGCTCCTCTAGGTGTAGAATGTGTCCCCTTTCTATCATGATGGTAGAACCACCTCTCCTCTAGGTGTAGAATATGCTCTCTGACTACGTAAATGGTACAACATTCTCTCCTCTAGGTGTAAAGGATTCTCCCTGTTTATGTTGATAGTAGAACCTCCTCTCCTGTAGGTGTAGAGGATGCCCCTGTCTATGGTGATGGTAGAACCTCCTCTCCTCTAGGTGTAGAGGATGCCCCTGTCTATGGTGATGGTAGAACCTCCTTTTCTCTAGGTGTAGAGGATGCTACCTGTTTATGGTAATGGTAGAACCTCCTCTGCTCTAGGTGTAGATAATGGGGAACATTTACTTACCTGGTCCAGTAGCGATCCCGCGGCGCATTGTCCGACGAGGATTCGGGTCTGCCGGCATTCACCAAAGTTGTGCGCCCGATATCTGGCAGGTGTCGCTGCTGCGCCGAGGTCCACCGGAGTTCACCTTCTTCTTCCCGTTGCATGTGAGTTCTTGATCTTGCGACACAATTTGTTTTTTAATTTTCACGTTTTTTCTGAATCCGTCGGCTTGTTCAACGGTAACGTCCCCCCCATTTCTGTCGTGTGAAAGCCGGCGTCGATGCGCCACAATCCGATCACGTGTGCCAAAATCCCGGGGAAATTATGTGCAAAATGGAAATATTCGGGAAACTCAACAAAAGTGCGGCATTCGGACACTTAGTAAATGAGCCCCAATGTCTCTGTCAGTGGTGATGGTAGAGCCACCTCTCCTCTAGGTGTAGAGGATGACCCTGTCTATGCTGATGGTCGTACTGCCTCTCCTCTAGGTGTAGAGGATGTCACCTGTCTATGGTGATGGTCGAACCGCCTCTCCTCTAGGTGTAGAGGATTCCCCTGTGTATGGTGATGGTCGAACTGCCTCTCCTCTAGGTGTAGTGGATGCCCCCTGTCTATGGTGATGGTAGAACCGCCTCTTATTTAGGTGTACAGGATGACTCCGATCAATGGTGATTGCAGAATTGCCTCTCCTCTAGGTGTAGAGGATGCCCTTGTACATGGTGATGGCAGAACCTCCTCTCCTCTAGGTGTGGTGGATGCCCCCTGTTTATAGTGATGGTAGAGTTTCCTCTCCTATAGGTGGAGATGATGCCCCATGTCTATGGTTATGGTAGAACCGTCTTATAGGTGTAGAGGATGCCACTGTGTATGGTGATGGTAGAACCTCCTCTCCTCTAGGTGTAGAGGATGCCCCCTGTCTATGGTGATGGTAGAACCTCCTCTCCTCTAGGTGTAGAGGATGCCCCCTGTCTATGGTGATGGTAGAACCTCCTCTCCTCTAGGTGTAGAGGATGCCCCCTGTCTATGGTGATGGTAGAACCTCCTCTCCTCTAGGTGTAGAGGATGCCCCCTGTCTATGGTGATGGTAGAACCTCATCTCCTCTAGGTGTAGAGGATCCCCCTGTCTATGGTGATGATAGAACCTCCTCTCCTCTAGGTGTAGAGGATGCCCCCTGTCTATGGTGATGGTAGAACCTCCTCTCCTCTAGGTGTAGAGGATGCCCCCTGTCTATGGTGATGGTAGAACCTCATCTCCTCTAGGTGTAGAGGATCCCCCTGTCTATGGTGATGATAGAACCTCCTCTCCTCTAGGTGTAGAGGATGCCCCCTGTCTATGGTGATGGTAGAACCTCCTCTCCTCTAGGTGTAGAGGATGTCCCCTGTCTATGGTGATGGTAGAACCTCCTCTCCTCTAGGTGTGGAGGATGCCTCCTGTCAATGGTGATGGTAGAACCTCCTCTCCTCTGGGTGTAGAAGATGCCTCCTGTCTATGGTGATGATAGAACCTCCTCTCCTCTAGGTGTAGAGGATGCCCCCTGTCTATGGTGATGATAGAACCTCCTCTCCTCTAGGTGTAGAAGATGCCCCCTGTCTATGGTGATGGTAGAACCTCCTCTCCTCTAGGTGTAGAGGATGCCCCCTGTCTATGGTGATGGTAGAACCTCCTCTCCTCTAGGTGTAGAGGATGCCCCTGTCTATGGTGATGGTAGAACCTCCTCTCCTCTAGGTGTAGAGGATGTCCCCTGTCTATGGTGATGGTAGAACCTCCTCTCCTCTAGGTGTGGAGGATGCCTCCTGTCAATGGTGATGGTAGAACCTCCTCTCGTCTAGGTGTAGAGGATGCCCCCTGTCTATGGTGATGGTAGAATCTCCTCTCCTCTAGGTGTAGAGGATGCCCCCTGTCTATGGTGATGGTAGAATCTCCTCTCCTCTAGGTGTAGAGGATGCCCCCTGTCTATGGTGATGGTAGAACCTCCTCTCCTCTGGGTGTAGAAGATGCCTCCTGTCTATGGTGATGATAGAACCTCCTCTCCTCTAGGTGTAGAGGATGCCCCCTGTCTATGGTGATGGTAGAACCTCCTCTCCTCTAGGTGTAGAGGATGCCCCCTGTCTATGATGATGGTAGAACCTCCTCTTCTCTAGGTGTAGAAGATGCCCCCTGTCTATGATGATTATAGATCTTCCTTTCTTCTATTTGTAGAGGATGCCCCCTGTCTATATTGATGTATATAACCAAATAACAAAGCTTACATCTACCAAAAACCTTAGCAATCCCTCAAATTTCAATAATTCCAAATATCAAACTGCAGCTATCTCTATAAATCATGCTAATGGACATGCAGTAGTCATTTGAGGGAAGCAAAAATAAATCGAGACAAGGTTCATACTAGAAACTCGCACTAGGTGTCAGAATAATACCTGAGAACATCCTAAGGTAATTCAGCATAGGAACCTAAATGGAAACAATGGGCCACATTTATCACTTGTTTTTTCTGTTGTTTTTGCGCCTTTTCGTTTAGGCGCACCGTTTTTGCGCAATTTTTGCGATTAAACGTCAAATTAGCCGCGCAGCAAAAATAACCACCTTTCCCTCATCTATCGTTCAATTCCAGATGTTTTGCTGCGCCTAATGATATTCATCACGTGCGACTTTTGCATTTAGGCGCAAAAACGGGCGCAAAAACACTCCAGCTCGAAGGTGGCGTTATCTGAGAAGAAAGCACTGAGCCCCAGTGCAGAGCAGCTCATTTCTAGCAGCAGAGCTCAGCCAGACACTAGAACATATAATAGATACATTAGATACATTACAGACAGGAGCTGCAGACTCTATTTACAGTTCATCACCTTCTATTTACTAAATATTCTGCAAAACCTGAGCTCAAAGCAAGAGAGAAGAGAAGTTTGCACAAGTTTGCAGAATGTTGCAGATACGACATACAAGTGTCCCCCATGTAATTCTGCACAGTATCACCAGTGTGTCTGAGGGGGATACTGTGCAGAATTACAGGGGGGCAGCAGGAGACCAGCACTGGGGGATCCCCTCCAGGAGAAGCCACTGCTGAGGAGGTCACTGGGTGCAGGGTGTCACACACCTGGGTGCTGCTGTGGGGGTCATTCTCATGCTGGGCTGTGGGAGAAGCAGAGAGGAGCTTGTAGCAGGATGACATGTAACTGCCCGAATCTAACATTGCGCCTAAACTGCGCCTAAACTGCGCCTGTGTTAAAGTAAGTCATTAATAAGAGGCAGAAAATATACTTATCACAGATGGTTGTAGCTTGTGATAATTCTGGCAAAACAGTGCGCCCGAATTTAGGCGCAACTACTACACTTAGGCGCACAAAAGTGATAAATGTGGCCCAATGTGCTCTAAGAGCAGCCCAATAAAGTTTGAAAAGTATGATCCTAGCAAATGGAGAAATAAATAATTAAAGGCTGGAGGTAATATTGAGGTTCACATAGATTACTCTGCAGGATATGAGTGTGATCCCTGCCAGCGCCCTGATGCGTGGTTCGCATTAATAGTCTCTTTAGGAGGCATCTATAGGGTAGCACGGACTGGGTATTTAATAAAGGGGTGTACCAATAAAATCAAAATATGTGGTCATGTGGTCATCTGGTTGTCGCACCGATCAACATTACTTTGCCCCATAGTAAATTGGCATCTGCCGTCTTCCATCCAGGTCTCTTTAGGTTTGGTTAATAGCGGATCTTGGATATTCACTGGAATAATCTTCAATTTTCAAAGTTTATAATGTTCTACTTTTTAGACAAAAAGTCACAGCACAATTTTTTTTTTTGTATAAACCTTTTTTCCATTGGTCTTCTTTTTAATTTCCATAATTTGTTTTACGTTTTCATTTTTTTTTTACGGATGTGGGAAGGTTTCAAGTTTTATTAGCAAATTTGAAAAATGCGAAATTTGTGGTGACCAACTCAGTTTGGAAGTGGCCTATAAAGGTTTCTGTACTATATACCCCCACAAGTGACACCATTTTATGAACCTAACATCTCATCCTATTCAAATCAGCATTTGAGAAGTCTGTTAACCCTTTAATTCTTTCTCTGGAGGCAAACAAAAATGGATTGGAAATTTTGAAATATTGGGCCACATTTATCACTTTTGTGCGCCTAAGTGTAGTAGTTGCGCCTAAATTCTGGCGCACTGTTTTGCCAGAATTATCACAAGCTACAACCATCTGTGATAAGTATATTTTCTGCCTCTTATTAATCACTTTACTTTAAAACAGTTTAAGCACAATTTTGGCGCAGTTTAGGCGCAATGTTAGATTCAGGCACTTACATGTGATCCTGCTACAAGCTCCTCTCTGCTTCTCCCACAGCCCAGAATGAAGATAACACTCACAGCAGCACCCAGGTGTGTGACACCCAGCACCCAGTGACCTCCTCAGCAGGGGCTTCTCCTGGAGGGGATCCCCCAGTGCTGGTCTCCTGCTGCACCCCTGTAATTCTGCACAGTATCCCCCTCAGACACTGTGCAGAATTACATGGGGGACACTTGTTTGCAGTATCTGCAAACTTGTGCAAACTTCTCTTCTCTCTTGCTGTGAGCTCAACGTTTTGCAGAATATTTAGTAAATAGAAGGTGATGAACTGTAAATAGAGTCTGCAGCTCCTGTCTGTAATGTATCTAATGTATCTATTATATGTTCTAGTGTCTGCAGTGTATCTAATGTATCTATTATATGTTCTAGTGTCTGCAATGTATCTCGTGTATCTATTATATGTTCCAGTGTCTGTAATGTATCTAATGTATCTATTATATGTTCTAGTGTCTGCAGTGTATCTAATGTATCTATTATATGTTCCAGTGTCTGGCTGAGCTCTGCTGCTAGAAATGAGCTCTTCTGCAAAGGGGCTCAGTGCTTTCTTCTCAGTTAACGCCACCTTCGAGCTGGAGTGTTTTTGCGCCCGTTTTTGCGCCTAAATGCAAAAGTCGCATGTGATGAATATCATTAGGCGCAGCAAAACATCTGGAAATGAACGATAGATGAGGGAAAGCTGGTTATTTTAGCTGCGCGGCTAATTTGATGTTTAATCGCAAAAATGGCGCAAAAACGGTGCGCCTAAACGAAAAGGCGCAAAAACAACAGAAAAAACAAGTGATAAATGTGGCCCTTCATTTTTAGATTACGATTATTCTCATTTAGCCCTAAATTTGACACATTCAGAAGGAATTTGAGGTGAATTTAAATCCCCAAATTTTTGCCCTGCTCCTTCTGAGTACGGCAATACCAGACATGTGGATGTCAGCTGCTGTTTCGTCACGCAGCGATGTCCAGAACAGAGTTCGTACTACTAGGTTTTTGGTGACCAATTTGGCTGCAAATGTTTTGTGGTGCCACAGTGTAATTGAAGAGCCCCTGAAGTAACAGTATAATAGAAAACTCCCAAAGATGTCACCATTTAGGAAACTAGACCCCTCAAAGAATTTATCTGGGGTTGTGTTGAGCATTTTAACCCCCAAAATGCTGGGCAAAGTAAATGGTGCAGAGTAAAAATTGTGTTTTTATCTCAAAAATGTCATTTTAGTGCCTAATATTTTGTGCCCAACCCATGGCACTTTAGACAAACACCCCAAAATCATTTTGCAGGTTGTCCCGAGTACGGCAATACCACACATGTGCCAATAATTGACAGGCTGGGCACACAGCAGGGCTGACAAGGGAAGGAGTGACATTTAGCTTTTGAAGCACTAGACTGGTGTTGGGGTGCCCCTGAGGTACCAGTGCAATAGAAACCCCCGAGTAGTGACCCCATTTTAGGAAACGGGCACCCCTCAAATAATTGATCTAGTGTTGTATGAGCATTTTCACCCCTGAGATGATTGCGCAAATGTAATACAAAGTGAATAGGTCAGTGTAAAAATAACATGGTTTTCTCAAATGTGTCATTGTAGTGACAAATGAAATCAGCCCAACTCATGCCACTGTGGATAAGCCCCCCAAAAATCATTGCCCTATGTGTGGCAATAGGCTACAAGATGGAGACACGGCAGGGCTCGGACGAGAATGGCATTTGGAGCACAGACATTTAATTTTTTTTTTGGCATCATAAAACATTTGGAGATGCCCTTAGCGATAAGAACAGTAGAAACCCCTGAGAACTGACCCTATTTGAAAACTATACCCCTCCATGGAAAACACTAGGGGTGCAGTGAGCATTTTAACCCCACAGGTGGACCCCAAGGATGATGCATTACTCCTACACGCTACTCCTACATGCTACTCCTATACGCTACTCCTCCAACTCCTAACAGATCGCACTGAAAAGTGCGGTTGTGGGGGATAGGGAAAACGTACAATGGGGGGGATAATCAAGTGCTTTGGGGTACAGTAGAGGGACAGATCACTAGCACTACTCTCTCTAACAGCTCTAACACCAAAATGGCGCTGTTAGAGAACATTGGGCTAGCTAAATCAGCCCCCCAGCGTCACAGATTGCTGTCATTGGCCAATCTGAATCGATTGGCCAATGGCGGTGATCAATGTCAAAGGACCAATCAGATCGGTCCTGTGATGTCATCGGTGGGGTGTTGGCTAACAATGCCGACACCTGCCACCGACGTGTCACCCTGTCTCGCGACAGGGTGACGTCCTAAATGCGAGCAGCGCTCGCGTCCAATATATATCGGACGCTGAGCATTAACCCCTTCACGCTCCGTGGCGGATATATCCGCCATGGAGCGCAGTGACTTAGCGCTCAGTGGCGGATATATCCGCCACGGCGCTCATGCCGGCTCGGCTCTGGATCAGAGCCGAACCGGCATCGGGAAACACGGGGTGCCGGCTGTAACTAATGGCCGGCACCCCAGTGTAACACCCGCGATCGGAGTTGTCTCCAATCGCGGGTGCTTAACCCGTTAAATGCCGCGGTCAGCGCGACCCCGGCATCTAACATGCATCTGGGGGGTCTTTCCCCCACGATCGGCCCCCCCGAACCGTTTTCGGGGGGCGCCGATCGTTGCTGTAGCAACTCTGGGGTCCGATCTGGACCCCAGAGTTACCTGCAAGAATTGCCGGTAAGATGGCGTCTGTGACGTCATCTTACTGGCACAGTGCCAGCCTATGCAAGTGCATAGGCTGACACTGATAATACTCTGCAATACATCAGTATTGCAGAATATTATCATGAAGAAGCAATCAGATGATTGCTTCTTCATGTCCCATGGTATAAAAGTGAAAAAGTTAAAAAAAAAAAGTTATTCAATAAAAAAATAAAGTCATAAATCACTAAAAATGCCCCAAACCCCCAAAACATATAAAGAGACATATAACTAAAAAAAAAGTCTAAATCATAACACAAACCCCACATATATAGTATCACCGCGTCCGTAACAACCCGTAGAATAAAAGTAAATTATTATTGAACCCCCACGATAAACGGCGTAAAAAAAAACTGTTATAAACCCTCCAAAAATTATGATTTTTACCTTTTCAATCCCACAAAAAATGCTATAAAAACCATATGTACTCAGACGTGATACTGGTGCAAAGTACAACATGTCCCGCAAAAAACAAGCCATCAACCAGCTCCGTAGCCAAAAATGTAACAATGTTATGCCACTTGGAAGACGGCAATACATAAATGATAGATTTTTCCCCACATTAGGGTTTTGTTTGACAAATTTAGAAAAACGTAAGAAAATATATTCATGTCTGGTATCCCCGTAATCGTATCGACCCATAGAATAAAGATAACATGATTATTAGTCTATACGGTGAACACCAAAAAAAAAAAGAAGTAAAAAATCCAGTACAGAATTGATGCTTTTCTACTCCTGCCCTCAAAAAAAAATCCTAAATTTTCAACAATAGGTGATACCAACCCCAAAATGGTAACAATGGAAAAAGCATCTCATCCCGCAAAAAAAAAATGCCGTCACATGGCCCCAATAACGAAAAAGCGAAAATTTTATAGCCTTCAAAAGGGGCCAATGAGGAAACTAAAATCCTGGCAGCTGCAGCGCCCTCCTTCCCTTCTGCACCTCGCTGTGTCCCCATAAAACAAGTCACAGCCACATGTGGGGGGTCTTTGTACTCAGGAGAAATTGCAGAACAAATTGTATGTTGGGTTTTCTCTTTTTATATTTTGAAAATGTGTAAATTTTAGTGCTAAATGAACGTATAAGGGAACAATATGACCATTCTAAATTTCACCTCCATTTTGATTCAATTACTATGAAGATCTCAAGGGGTTAACAATCTTCGTAAAAGCTGTTTCTGATAGCTTGAGGGGTGCAGATTTGAAAATGGGTAGATTATATAGGGGGTTTTGATGCTAAATATGTAAAATTTCATTCAAAACTGTATTTATCCCCAAAATAATCAATTCTGAAAATCCGGAAAAGCGATATTCTATTTGTAAGCCGCGTGACATCAAAATAAATTATCCAGACATTTCAGAAATTAGGAAAATGTAAAGTAGACAAATGGGAAATGTTATTCAGCAACTTATTTAGGTGGTAAATCTATCTGCCTGAAAACGCAATGATTTAGAATTTCGAAAATGGCAAATTTTTCAAAAGATTTATCATATTTTCTTTTTTTTTGTAAATAAACACAAAACTTATCTGCCAAAATTTACCACTAAAATGAAGTACAACATGTGGGGAAAAAACAATCTCAGAATCGCTTTGATAAGTAACAGTGTTCAAAAGTTATAACCGTATAAAGCGAAGCAAGTCAGAATCCAAAAAATCGGGCTGAGCCTTAAGCTACAAAATGGCTGTGTCCTTAAGGGGTTAAGTCACTGCG
The DNA here is from genome assembly GCF_040894005.1 of Engystomops pustulosus. Classification (NCBI taxonomy): domain Eukaryota; kingdom Metazoa; phylum Chordata; class Amphibia; order Anura; family Leptodactylidae; genus Engystomops; species Engystomops pustulosus. Next base: position 252,703,588 of record NC_092412.1, on the reverse strand, counting down.
CTCGGCGTCCGATATATCGGACGCTGAGCGTGAACAGGTTAATGAGAGGATGTCAATGCTGTATAACAGTTAGTAGGCGCCGTATACAAATTACAAGAGTTTTTGTCTTATGGGACATTATACTGTAAGTGACTGTGGTGCTCTTAGAGGCGCAGTTTGAGATATGCTGCCTGGAACTGAAGACGCCTTGTGGTGAATTCTGTAGTTTAAGTTGAGAAGTTATCAAAATTCTGTAACTGATGGAGAAGAACAGTCATCTGTGAGGAGCCACCAAGATGGAGACGAGGACAGATCATAGGAAGAAGGTTGAAGCTACAACTGAGTTATACAGTAAGTGATCTCTATATTTGCCGTAAGGCAGCCCTGGTGTGCAGTGATGTTTTTGGTGCTATATAGTTATGTGCAGTATATTCCCTGCTGGTATATATTTATGTATGTGGTGTATTTATTACTGTGCTGCTATTAGTATTGTACAGGTATGTGGCTATTGGTGTGGGGATATATATTTATGTGCACCTATATTTGGGTGTTTCTTGAATGGTGTGTGTGTAGAGTATATATAGCAATGTGTTATGCATGTGTTATGCATATGTAGTGTATGTGTGCTTATGTCTGTGGAGTATTGGTGCATTCTGAAGTATTACGTGCGGGGTGGAGCCAGCAGCAAGGGTTTAGGTATATGGGGGCCCCGATTCTAAGTTCGCACCAGGGCCCACTGGGGTCTTGTTATGCCACTGGTGACGGCTCCTCTGTGTCCTTGGCGTCTGCAAAATTCTCCACCTAAAGGGGCAGAGTCGGACCGTGCGCCACATTTACTACAGCAGCTCTACAGAATTGCAATGCACCATCCATGTTAAAGGCGCACCAAGCAAAAGATGGCGCCCACTTCCCGAGCAGAGCAGGGGCCGCTGGATTAGTGAATCCATAACTTTTCTTTTCTCCCTCTTTTTTGGGCTCAGTATGATCACGGAGATTCCAAATTTATGTAACTTTTAACATGTTTTAGTACATTTAAAAAATTTTTTTTTTAATATTGCCATATTCTGGGGTGAATAATTTTTTTACATTTCAGTGTAGCGACCTGTATAAGGTGTTATTTATTTATTTTTTTTCTTTGCAGGATGAGATGATTTTTTTATTGCTACCATTCTGGGGACTGTATGGTGATTTGGAGATTTGGGTATTGTTTTCCGTTACAGGGTTCGGCCCAGGAATAACCATTGTTACATTTTGATATATCTGTAATTTTAGATACCGTATATACTCGAGTATAAGCCGTGCTGAACAACCCTAACTCAGGTTATACTCAAGTATATAGATATAAAAAAAAGTGTACTCACCTTCCGACGCCCCCCATCCCAGGGAGGTCCTCATCTGTCCAACGATGTTCCGGCTCCCTCTCTCTGTACGGTGCCGTTGCTCGAGCTGTGATGTTAGCGGATCGCTGACATCACAGTGTGTGCCGATGGCGGCGCACAACCTAGAACGTCAGCGAGCCAGAGCCGGAACATCGCTGGACAGATGAGCACCTCCCGGGGGTTGTCGGAGGGTGAGTACACTTTTTTTTTTCCTTATAGGTTGGGCAGGGGCTGTATACTGGGTGGGGGGCTGTATACTTGGTGGGGGGCTGTATACTGGGGGCAGCTAGCTGTATACTAGGGACAGGGGCTGCAGGCTGTAGACTAGGGACAGGGGGCTGCAGGCTGTATACTAGGGACAGGGACTGCAGGCTGTAGACTAGGGACAGGGGGCTGCAGGCTGTATACTAGGGACAGGGGCCTGCTGGCTGTATACTAGAGACAGGGGCTGCAGGCTGTATACTAGGGACAGGGACTGCAGGCTGTAGACTAGGGACAGGGGGCTGCAGGCTGTATACTAGGGACAGGGGCTGCAGGCTGTATACTAGGGACAGGGGCTGCAGGCTGTATACTAGGGACAGGGACTGCAGGCTGTAGACTAGGGACAGGGGGCTGCAGGCTGTATACTAGGGACAGGGGCATGCTGGCTGTATACTAGGGACAGGGGCTGCAGGCTGTAGACTAGGGACAGGGACTGCAGGCTGTACACTAGGGACAGGGGCTGCAGGCTGTGTACTAGGGACAGGGGGCTGCAGGCTGTATACTGGGGGGCAGGGGCTGCAGGCTGTATACTGGAGGGCAGGGGCTGTATACTGGAGGGCAGGGGCTGCAGGATGTATACTGGGGGCAGGGGCTTCAGGCTATATACTGGGGGCAGGGGCTGCAGGCTATATACTGGGGGCATGGTGTGCAGGCTGTTTACTGGGGGCAAGGGCTGCAGGTTGTATACTGGGGGACAGGGGCTACAGATTATATATTCGGGGGCTGGGGCAGCAGGCTGTATACTGGAGGCATGCACTGGCTGGCTGCATACTGGGAGCAGGCTGGGACCAATGCATTTTCTACCCTCGGCTTATACTCGAGTCAATAGTTTTTTCCAGTTTTTGTGTTAAAAGGGGGGCCTCGGTTATACTCGGGTTGGCTTATACTCGAGTATATAAGGTACCTAACATCTTTATGATTTTATTTACTTATATATCAGTTCTAAGAAAAGGTGGTGATTTCAGCTTTTTGGCTTTTATTACATTTTTTTGTTGTATTTTTAGACCTTTCAGGGGTACGTGATGTATTGCACTGGTGACACCTCTTTACTCGCATAATGTATTGGTCTCACCTGTATACTCATGTAATGCATTGGTCAATTCTCTTTATTCATGTAAAGCGCTTTTCACACCTGTTCATTCATGTTATGCGCTGATATCTCCTATTTATTCATGTAGCAGGTTTCATGCCAGTCCACACATGGCTCGCGGGGAGGGTTGCTGGCCTCATGGTCAGGTGCTGCACTGTGCAGCCAGGGGAACGTTTTGCAGGAGGAAGAGGAAGATGAGTAAGAGGAAGAGGAGGAGTTATCTTTACAGCAGAGTGCCTCTCAGAGCAGCTCACGGCTTCCTTGGAGTGTGGTCACAGGGATGTGGAGTGAGGAGAAGATATCTCCCACCAAGGACAGGTTATCCTCGCCTCTGGGCTGCCTTGTTTACATAGGCCAATACATGCTACAGGGCCTGCACAAGAACCGTATTCTCGATTGTCAACAGAGCTGATGACTGGGTGTCCACATTAAAAATCACAAACATGTTAATGGAAACCTACAACTTTAAAATTAAACTTATGACCCACAAATACCTTGCAACAGATGAGGGTGAGCTGATGCTCACGATATCTTGACTAGTTGCAGAAACCGCTGTATTCCGGGAAAAAGTGTTTTATTAGTTATATTCAAATCCCCCTTCGGCACACCACCATATCGCACCATATCGCACCATATTGCACCATATCGCACCATATCGCATCATATCGCACAATATGCGCACCATATCGCACCATATTGCACCATATGCGCACCATCCGTGCGACCCTCCGAAGCCAGTCGCGATAAAAAGTTGTTTGTGCGCATGTGCGAGTGTTCCCGCGAGCTGAGTGACATCACCGGCTCTCCAGCACCTCATAATAATGTGCACAAATGGTCGCGCGTATGGTGCGCACAGCGATATCGTGGTGCGCCGAAGGGGGGTTTGAATATAACAAATAAAACACTTTTTCACGGAATACAGCGGTTTCTGCAACTAGTCAAGATATCGTCCGGCATCAGCTCACCCTCAGCTGTTGCAGGGTATTTGTGGGTTATAAGTGTCATTTTAAAGAGGTAGGTTTCCATTAAAATTCAAAAACTATTTAATTTCTCTGTATACAAGGCTTTAGAAGAGCTATGTGATATAAACATGTATCCAGTAACTGAGGAGACAAACTGTGTCCTGACAAATGTCATAAGATCTGTCAGGTGTCAGTATAACAGAATATTTGCTTGTACACATAATATATTAGTGAATTGTAAGTCATGAGACGCACAACACACATACATCGGGTAAACTCACTGATGACTTATGGCCCCAGCCCCTACGTTTCTCCTATATAAACCCTCATCCCTAGAAGTGATCTATACTGAGGTGTCCTGTCCTCCTGGAGTCTCCACATTCTCTATCACAAGGTGGGAATTGTTACTTATTATTCTGATACTTTTATGTATTTTGCTCTTTAGTTGATGTCACTTCCATTAGGTTTATGTCCTTATGGTCGCAGGTTATACTTTATATTATCTGAGATAAATTCTATTTCCTTTTGCTCAGTTTCTTTCTGTCTATTTGTAAGTAAAGATAAAGGAAAGGAAGGAAGAAAGGAAATGTTGTGTATAAAATCTCTTGTGGAGACAGATGTCATTACATCAGGACAACTACTAGACGCCCTTATACCCTACAATAGCAGCGGATATTCTACTGACACAAGAGACATGAAGGGAGAGGACTGAGCCCTTTATATCCATCAGATCTGTACATCCCATGGGTAGTTCTATGAGTAATGTCCCTGGTTTATCAAGGTAGATTTCCTTTAACTAATTTATATATTAATATTTCTGACAGATCTGAGATGGCTTTTTTGAAGAAATCCCTTTTCCTTGTACTTTTCCTTGGATTGGTCTCCATTTCTCTCTGTGAAGAAGAAGAGTAAGTGCTCATAGTATATAATGAAACATTTAATAATTATGGTAGATCCCTGTATAGAAGAATAATAAACAAATGCAAAATGTTATGAACTTATAGATTTTAATTTCCTACACGTATTTCCCACTATAATCCTGTGCTTATGATATGTTGTTCCTCCAACTCTCTATTTACTAGCAGATGTGATGGCTACAACCAATCAGTGTGTACACATGACCACTACTGGTATCAGCCCTCAGTGATGGGAGCCATGATGCCAGCAGTAGGTGGTGACCTGTGTAGTCACTGGATGGAGGAGCAGTCACATGACCACTACTGGTATCAGCCCTCAGTGATGGGAGCCATGATGCCAGCAGTAGGTGGTGACTTGTGTAATCACTGGATGGCGGAGCAGTCACATGACCCCTACTGGTATCAGCCCTCAGTGATGGGAGCCATGATGCCAGCAGTAGGTGGTGACCCGTGTAGTCACTGGATGGTGGAGCAGTCACATGACCCCTACTGGTATCAGTGATGGGAGCCATGATGCCAGCAGTAGGTGGTGACCAGTGTAGTCACTGGATGGCGGAGCAGTCACATGACCACTACTGGTTTTAGCCCTCAGTGATGGAGCCATGATGCCAGCAGTAGGTGGTGACCGGTGTAGTCACTGGATGGTGGAGCAGTCACATGACCCCTACTGGTATCAGCCCTCAGTGATGGGAGCCATGATGCCAGCAGTAGGTGGTGACCGGTGTAGTCACTGGATGGTGGAGCAGTCACATGACCCCTACTGGTATCAGTGATGGGAGCCATGATGCCAGCAGTAGGTGGTGACCAGTGTAGTCACTGGATGGCGGAGCAGTCACATGACCCCTACTGGTATCAGCCCTCAGTGATGGGAGCCATGATGCCAGCAGTAGGTGGTGACCGGTGTAGTCACTGGATGGTGGAGCAGTCACATGACCACTACTGGTATCAGCCCTCAGTGATGGAAGCGATGATGCCAGCAGTAAGTGGTGAGGTGTAGTCACTGGATGGAGGAGCAGTCACATGACCACTACTGGTATCAGCCCTCAGTGATGGGAGCCATGATGCCAGCAGTAGGTGTTGACCAGTGTAGTCACTCAATGGTGTAGTAGTCACATGACCACAACTGGTATCAGCCCTTGGTGATGATGGCCATGATGCCAGCAGTAGGTGGTGACCGGTGTAGTCACTGGATGGTGGAGCAGTCACATGACCACTACTGGTATCAGCCCTCAGTGATGGAGGCCATGATGCCAGCAGTAGCTGGTGACCGGTGTAGTGACTGGATGGTGGAGCAGTCACATGACCACTACTGGCATCAGCCCTCAGTGATGGGAGCCATGATGCCAGCAGTAGGTGGTGACCGGTGTAATCACTGGATGGTGGAGCAGTCACATGACCCCTACTGGTATCAGCCCTCAGTGATGGGAGCCATGATGCCAGCAGTAGGTGGTGACCGGTGTAGTGACTGGATGGTGGAGCAGTCACAAGACCACTACTGGTATCAGCCCTCAGTGATGGAGGCCATGATGCCAGCAGTAGGTGGTGACCGGTGTAGTGACTGGATGGTGGAGCAGTCACATGACCACTACTGGCATCAGCCCTCAGTGATGGGAGCCATGATGCCAGCAGTAGGTGGTGACCGGTGTAATCACTGGATGGTGGAGCAGTCACATGACCCCTACTGGTATCAGCCCTCAGTGATGGGAGCCATGATGCCAGCAGTAGGTGGTGACCGGTGTAGTCACTGGATGGTGGAGCAGTCACATGACCCCTACTGGTATCAGCCCTCAGGGATGAGAGCCATGATGCCAGCAGTAGGTGGTGACCGGTGTAATCACTGGATGGTGGAGCAGTCACATGACCCCTACTGGTATCAGCCCTCAGTGATGGGAGCCATGATGCCAGCAGTAGGTGGTGACCGGTGTAGTCACTGGATGGTGGAGCAGTCACATGACCCCTACTGGTATCAGTGATGGGAGCCATGATGCCAGCAGTAGGTGGTGACCAGTGTAGTCACTGGATGGTGGAGCAGTCACATGACCCCTACTGGTATCAGCCCTCAGTGATGGGAGCCATGATGCCAGCAGTAGGTGGTGACCGGTGTAGTCACTGGATGGTGGAGCAGTCACATGACCACTACTGGTATCAGCCCTCAGTGATGGAGGCCATGATGCCAGCAGTAGGTGGTGACCGGTGTAGTGACTGGATGGTGGAGCAGTCACATGACCACTACTGGCATCAGCCCTCAGTGATGGGAGCCATGATGCCAGCAGTAGGTGTTGACCAGTGTAGTCACTCAATGGTGTAGTAGTCACATGACCACAACTGGTATCAGCCCTTGGTGATGATGGCCATGATGCCAGCAGTAGGTGGTGACCGGTGTAGTCACTGGATGGTGGAGCAGTCACATGACCACTACTGGTATCAGCCCTCAGTGATGGAGGCCATGATGCCAGCAGTAGGTGGTGACCGGTGTAGTGACTGGATGGTGGAGCAGTCACATGACCACTACTGGCATCAGCCCTCAGTGATGGGAGCCATGATGCCAGCAGTAGGTGGTGACCGGTGTAATCACTGGATGGTGGAGCAGTCACATGACCCCTACTGGTATCAGCCCTCAGTGATGGGAGCCATGATGCCAGCAGTAGGTGGTGACCGGTGTAATCACTGGATGGTGGAGAAGTCACATGACCCCTACTGGTATCAGCCCTCAGTGATGGAGGCCATGATGCCAGCAGTAGGTGGTGACCGGTGTAGTGACTGGATGGTGGAGCAGTCACATGACCACTACTGGCATCAGCCCTCAGTGATGGGAGCCATGATGCCAGCAGTAGGTGGTGACCGGTGTAATTACTGGATGGTGGAGCAGTCACATGACCCCTACTGGTATCAGCCCTCAGTGATGGGAGCCATGATGCCAGCAGTAGGTGGTGACCGGTGTAGTCACTGGATGGTGGAGCAGTCACATGACCCCTACTGGTATCAGCCCTCAGTGATGGGAGCCATGATGCCAGCAGTAGGTGGTGACCGGTGTAATCACTGGATGGTGGAGCAGTCACATGACCCCTACTGGTATCAGCCCTCAGTGATGGGAGCCATGATGCCAGCAGTAGGTGGTGACCAGTGTAGTCACTGGATGGTGGAGCAGTCACATGACCCCTACTGGTATCAGCCCTCAGTGATGGGAGCCATGATGCCAGCAGTAGGTGGTGACCGGTGTAGTCACTGGATGGTGGAGCAGTCACATGACCCCTACTGGTATCAGTGATGGGAGCCATGATGCCAGCAGTAGGTGGTGACCAGTGTAGTCACTGGATGGTGGAGCAGTCACATGACCCCTACTGGTATCAGCCCTCAGTGATGGGAGCCATGATGCCAGCAGTAGGTGGTGACCGGTGTAGTCACTGGATGGTGGAGCAGTCACATGACCACTACTGGTATCAGCCCTCAGTGATGGGAGCCATGATGCCAGCAGTAGGTGGTGACGGTGTAGTCACTGGTTGGAGGAGCAGTCACATGACCACTACTGGTATCAGCCCTCAGTGATGGGAGCCATGATGCCAGCAGTAGGTGTTGACCAGTGTAGTCACTCAATAGTGTAGTAGTCACATGACCACAACTGGTATCAGCCCTTGGTGATGATGGCCATGATGCCAGCAGTAGGTGGTGACCGGTGTAGTCACTGGATGGTGGAGCAGTCACATGACCACTACTGGTATCAGCCCTCAGTGATGGAGGCCATGATGCCAGCAGTAGGTGGTGACCGGTGTAGTGACTGGATGGTGGAGCAGTCACATGACCACTACTGGTATCAGCCCTCAGTGATGGGAGCCATGATGACAGCAGTAGGTGGTGACCTGTGTAGTCACTGGATGGTGGAGCAGTCACATGACCCCTATTGGTATCAGCCCTCAGTGACGGGAGCCATGATGCCAGCAGTAGGTGGTGACGGTGTAGTCACTGGATCTAGAAGCAGTCACATGACCACTACTGGTATCAGCCCTCAGTGATGGGAGCCATGATGCCAGCAGTAGGTGGTGACCAGTGTAGTCACTCAATGGTGTAGCAGTCACATGACCACAACTGGTATCAGCCCTTGGTGATGGGGGCCATGATGCCAGCAGTAGGTGGTGACCGGTGTAGTCACTGGATGGTGGAGCAGTCACATGACCACTACTGGTATCAGCCCTCAGTGATAGAGGCCATGATGCCAGCAGTAGGTGGTGACCGGTGTAGTTACTGGATGGTGGAGCAGTCACATGACCACTACTGGTATCAGCCCTCAATGATGGGAGCCATGGTGCCAGCAGTAGGTGGTGACCGGTGTAGTCACTGGATGGTGGAGCAATCACATGACCACTACTGGTATCAGCCCTCAGTGATGGGAGCCATGATGCCAGCAGTAGGTGGTGACGATGTAGTCACTGGATGGAGGAGCAGTCACATGACCACTACTGGTATCAGCCCTCAGTGATGGGAGCCATGATGCCAGCAGTAGGTGGTGACCGGTGTAGTCACTGGATGTTGGCGCAGTCACATGACCACTACTGGTATCAGCCCTCAGTGATGGGAGCAATGATGCCAGCAGTAGGCGGTGACCGTTGTAGTGACTGGATGGTGGATGAGTCACATGACCACTACTGGTATCAGCCCTCAGTGATGGGAGCCATGATGCCAGCAGTAGGTGGTAACCAGTGTAGTCACTCAATGGTGTAGCAGTCACATGACCACAACTGGTATTAGCCCTTGGTGATGGGGGCCATGATGCCAGCAGTAGGTGGTGACCGGTGTAGTCACTGGATGGTGGAGCAGTCACATGACCACTACTGGCATCAGCCCTCAGTGATGGGAGCCATGATGCCAGCAGTAGGTGGTGACCGGTGTAATCACTGGATGGTGGAGCAGTCACATGACCCCTACTGGTATCAGCCCTCAGTGATGGGAGCCATGATGCCAGCAGTAGGTGGTGACCGGTGTAGTCACTGGATGGTGGAGCAGTCACATGACCCCTACTGGTATCAGCCCTCAGGGATGAGAGCCATGATGCCAGCAGTAGGTGGTGACCGGTGTAATCACTGGATGGTGGAGCAGTCACATGACCCCTACTGGTATCAGCCCTCAGTGATGGGAGCCATGATGCCAGCAGTAGGTGGTGACCGGTGTAGTCACTGGATGGTGGAGCAGTCACATGACCCCTACTGGTATCAGTGATGGGAGCCATGATGCCAGCAGTAGGTGGTGACCAGTGTAGTCACTGGATGGTGGAGCAGTCACATGACCCCTACTGGTATCAGCCCTCAGTGATGGGAGCCATGATGCCAGCAGTAGGTGGTGACCGGTGTAGTCACTGGATGGTGGAGCAGTCACATGACCACTACTGGTATCAGCCCTCAGTGATGGAGGCCATGATGCCAGCAGTAGGTGGTGACCGGTGTAGTGACTGGATGGTGGAGCAGTCACATGACCACTACTGGCATCAGCCCTCAGTGATGGGAGCCATGATGCCAGCAGTAGGTGTTGACCAGTGTAGTCACTCAATGGTGTAGTAGTCACATGACCACAACTGGTATCAGCCCTTGGTGATGATGGCCATGATGCCAGCAGTAGGTGGTGACCGGTGTAGTCACTGGATGGTGGAGCAGTCACATGACCACTACTGGTATCAGCCCTCAGTGATGGAGGCCATGATGCCAGCAGTAGGTGGTGACCGGTGTAGTGACTGGATGGTGGAGCAGTCACATGACCACTACTGGCATCAGCCCTCAGTGATGGGAGCCATGATGCCAGCAGTAGGTGGTGACCGGTGTAATCACTGGATGGTGGAGCAGTCACATGACCCCTACTGGTATCAGCCCTCAGTGATGGGAGCCATGATGCCAGCAGTAGGTGGTGACCGGTGTAGTGACTGGATGGTGGAGCAGTCACATGACCACTACTGGTATCAGCCCTCAGTGATGGGAGCCATGATGCCAGCAGTAGGTGGTGACCGGTGTAATTACTGGATGGTGGAGCAGTCACATGACCCCTACTGGTATCAGCCCTCAGTGATGGGAGCCATGATGCCAGCAGTAGGTGGTGACCGGTGTAGTCACTGGATGGTGGAGCAGTCACATGACCCCTACTGGTATCAGCCCTCAGTGATGGGAGCCATGATGCCAGCAGTAGGTGGTGACCGGTGTAATCACTGGATGGTGGAGAAGTCACATGACCCCTACTGGTATCAGCCCTCAGTGATGGAGGCCATGATGCCAGCAGTAGGTGGTGACCGGTGTAGTGACTGGATGGTGGAGCAGTCACATGACCACTACTGGCATCAGCCCTCAGTGATGGGAGCCATGATGCCAGCAGTAGGTGGTGACCGGTGTAATTACTGGATGGTGGAGCAGTCACATGACCCCTACTGGTATCAGCCCTCAGTGATGGGAGCCATGATGCCAGCAGTAGGTGGTGACCGGTGTAGTCACTGGATGGTGGAGCAGTCACATGACCCCTACTGGTATCAGCCCTCAGTGATGGGAGCCATGATGCCAGCAGTAGGTGGTGACCGGTGTAATCACTGGATGGTGGAGCAGTCACATGACCCCTACTGGTATCAGCCCTCAGTGATGGGAGCCATGATGCCAGCAGTAGGTGGTGACCAGTGTAGTCACTGGATGGTGGAGCAGTCACATGACCCCTACTGGTATCAGCCCTCAGTGATGGGAGCCATGATGCCAGCAGTAGGTGGTGACCGGTGTAGTCACTGGATGGTGGAGCAGTCACATGACCCCTACTGGTATCAGTGATGGGAGCCATGATGCCAGCAGTAGGTGGTGACCAGTGTAGTCACTGGATGGTGGAGCAGTCACATGACCCCTACTGGTATCAGCCCTCAGTGATGGGAGCCATGATGCCAGCAGTAGGTGGTGACCGGTGTAGTCACTGGATGGTGGAGCAGTCACATGACCACTACTGGTATCAGCCCTCAGTGATGGGAGCCATGATGCCAGCAGTAGGTTGTGACGGTGTAGTCACTGGTTGGAGGAGCAGTCACATGACCACTACTGGTATCAGCCCTCAGTGATGGGAGCCATGATGCCAGCAGTAGGTGTTGACCAGTGTAGTCACTCAATAGTGTAGTAGTCACATGACCACAACTGGTATCAGCCCTTGGTGATGATGGCCATGATGCCAGCAGTAGGTGGTGACCGGTGTAGTCACTGGATGGTGGAGCAGTCACATGACCACTACTGGTATCAGCCCTCAGTGATGGAGGCCATGATGCCAGCAGTAGGTGGTGACCGGTGTAGTGACTGGATGGTGGAGCAGTCACATGACCACTACTGGTATCAGCCCTCAGTGATGGGAGCCATGATGACAGCAGTAGGTGGTGACCTGTGTAGTCACTGGATGGTGGAGCAGTCACATGACCCCTATTGGTATCAGCCCTCAGTGACGGGAGCCATGATGCCAGCAGTAGGTGGTGACGGTGTAGTCACTGGATCTAGAAGCAGTCACATGACCACTACTGGTATCAGCCCTCAGTGATGGGAGCCATGATGCCAGCAGTAGGTGGTGACCAGTGTAGTCACTCAATGGTGTAGCAGTCACATGACCACAACTGGTATCAGCCCTTGGTGATGGGGGCCATGATGCCAGCAGTAGGTGGTGACCGGTGTAGTCACTGGATGGTGGAGCAGTCACATGACCACTACTGGTATCAGCCCTCAGTGATGGAGGCCATGATGCCAGCAGTAGGTGGTGACCGGTGTAGTTACTGGATGGTGGAGCAGTCACATGACCACTACTGGTATCAGCCCTCAATGATGGGAGCCATGGTGCCAGCAGTAGGTGGTGACCGGTGTAGTCACTGGATGGTGGAGCAATCACATGACCACTACTGGTATCAGCCCTCAGTGATGGGAGCCATGATGCCAGCAGTAGGTGGTGACGATGTAGTCACTGGATGGAGGAGCAGTCACATGACCACTACTGGTATCAGCCCTCAGTGATGGGAGCCATGATGCCAGCAGTAGGTGGTGACCGGTGTAGTCACTGGATGTTGGCGCAGTCACATGACCACTACTGGTATCAGCCCTCAGTGATGGGAGCAATGATGCCAGCAGTAGGCGGTGACCGTTGTAGTGACTGGATGGTGGATGAGTCACATGACCACTACTGGTATCAGCCCTCAGTGATGGGAGCCATGATGCCAGCAGTAGGTGGTAACCAGTGTAGTCACTCAATGGTGTAGCAGTCACATGACCACAACTGGTATTAGCCCTTGGTGATGGGGGCCATGATGCCAGCAGTAGGTGGTGACCGGTGTAGTCACTGGATGGTGGAGCAGTCATGTGACCACTACTGGTATCAGCCCTCAGTGATGGAGGCCATGATGCCAGCAGTAGGTGATGACCGGTGTAGTGACTGGATGGTGGAGCAGTCACATGACCACTACTGGTATCAGCCCTCATTGATGGGAGCCATGATGCCAGCAGTAGGTGGTGACCGGTGTAGTCACTGAATGGTGGAGCAGTCACATGACCACTACTGGTATCAGCCCTCAGTGATGGGAGCCATGATGCCAGCAGTAGGTGGTGACCGGTGTAGTCACTGGTTGGTGGAGCAATCACATGACCACTACTGGTATCAGCCCTCAGTGATGGGAGCAATGATGCCAGCAGTAGGCGGTGACCGTTGTAGTCACTGGATGGTGGATGAGTCACATGACCACTACTGGTATCAGCCCTCAGTGATGGGAGCCATGATACCAGCAGTAGGTGATAACCAGTGTAGTCACTCAATGGTGTAGCAGTCACATGACCACAACTGGTATAAGCCCTTGGTGATGATGGCCATGATGCCAGCAGTAGGTGGTGACCGGTGTAGTCACTGGATGGTGGAGCAGTCATGTGACCACTACTGGTATCAGCCCTCAGTGATGGAGGCCATGATGCCAGCAGTAGGTGATGACCGGTGTAGTGACTGGATGGTGGAGCAGTCACATGACCACTACTGGTATCAGCCCTCATTGATGGGAGCCATGATGCCAGCAGTAGGTGGTGACCGGTGTAGTCACTGGATGGTGGAGCAGTCACATGACCACTACTGGTATCAGCCCTCAGTGATGGGAGCCATGATGCCAGCAGTAGGTGGTGACCGGTGTAGTCACTGGTTGGTGGAGCAATCACATGACCACTACTGGTATCAGCCCTCAGTGATGGGAGCCATGATACCAGCAGTAGGTGGTGACGATGTAGTCACTGGATGGAGGAGCAGTCACATGACCACTACTGGTATTAGCCCTTGGTGATGGGAGCCATGATGCCAGCAGTAGGTGGTGACCGGTGTAGTCACTGGATGGTGGAGCAGTCACATGACCGCTACTGTTATCAGCCCTCAGTGATGGGGGCCATGATGCCAGCAGTAGAATGTGACCGGTGTAGTCACTGGATGGTGGAGCAGTCACATGACCACTACTGGTATCAGCCCTCAGTGATGGAGCCATGATGCCAGCAGTAGGCGGTGACCGGTGAAGTCACTGGATGGTGGAACAGTCACATGACCACTACTGGCATCAGTCCTCAGTGATGGGAGCTATGATACTACCAGTAGGTGGTGACCGGTGTAGTCACTGGATGGTGGAGCAGTCACATGACCACTACTGGTATCAGCCCTCAGTGATGGGAGCCATGATGCCAGCAGTAGGTGGTGACCTGTGTAGTCACAGGATGGTGGAGCAGTCACATGACCACTACTGGTATCAGCCCTTAGTGATGGGAGCCATGATGCCAGCAGTAGGTGGTGACGAGTGTAGTCACTGGATGGTGGAACAATCACATGACCACTACTGGTATCAGCCCTCAGTGATGGGAGCCATGATACCACCAGTAGGTGGGGACCGGTGTAGTCACTGGATGGGGGAGCAGTCACATGACCACAACTGGTGTCAGTACTCAGTGATGGGAGCCATGATGCCAGCAGTAGGTGTTGATTGCTGCAGTCATTGGATGGTGGAGCAGTCACATAACGACTACTGGTATCAGCCCAGTATTGGGAGCCATGATGCCAGCAGTAGGTTGTGACCGGTGTAGTCACTGGATGGTGGAGCAGTCACATGACCACTACTGGTATCAGCCCTCAGTGATGGGAGCCATGATGCCAGCAGTAGGTGGTGACGAGTGTAGTCACTGGATGGTGGAACAGTCACATGACCACTACTGGTATCAGCCCTCAGTGATGGGAGCCATGATGCCAGCAGTAGGTGGTGACCGGTGTAGTCACTGGATGGTGGAGCAGTCACATGACCACTACTGGTATCAGCCCTCAGTGATGGGAGCCATGATGCAAGCAGTAGGTGGTGACCGGTATAGTCACTGGATGGTGGAGCAGTCACATGACCACTACTGGTATCAGCCCTCAGTGATGGGAGGCATGATGCCAGCAGTAGGTGGTGACCAGTGTAGTCACTGGATGGTGGAACAGTCACATGACCACTACTGGTATCAGCCCTCAGTGATGGAGCCATGATGCCAGCAGTAGGCGGTGACCGTTGTAGTCACTGGATGGTGGAGCAGTCACATGACCACTACTGGTATCAGTGATGGGAGCCATGATGCCAGCAGTAGGTGGTGACCGGTGTAGTCACTGGATGGGGGAGCAGTCACATGACCACTACTGGTATCAGCCCTCAGTGATGGGAGTCATGATGCCAGCAGTAGGCGGTGACCGGTGTAGTCACTGGATGGTGGAACAGTCACATGACCACTACTGGTATCAGCCCTCAGTGATGGGAGCCATGATACCACCAGTAGGTGGTGACCGGTGTAGTCACTGGATGGTGGAGCAGTCACATGACCACTACTGGTATCAGCCCTCAGTGATGGGAGCTATGATGCCAGCAGTAGGTGGTGACCAGTGTAGTCACTGGATGGTGGAACAGTCACATGACCACTACTGGTATCAGCCCTCAGTGATGGAGCCATGATGCCAGCAGTAGGCGGTGACCGTTGTAGTCACTGGATGGTGGAGCAGTCACATGACCACTACTGGTATCAGTGATGGGAGCCATGATGCCAGCAGTAGGTGGTGACCGGTGTAGTCACTGGATGGGGGAGCAGTCACATGACCACTACTGGTATCAGCCCTCAGTGATGGGAGTCATGATGCCAGCAGTAGGTGGTGACCAGTGTAGTCACTGGATGGTGGAGCAGTCACATACTGTCCGCTTGTAACTAAAGACCAGGAAGCCCATCAATGCTCCAGTGCTGGGTCACAGGGGAAAGAAGATTATTTTTGTGATGTTTAATGTTTGCACTGTATTTTTGATTGGAATTCCTATGTAAAGTCAGGTAACTCCAAGTAGAGTAAAATTTTTAACCTGTCTCCCACAATTGTCTTCCATGTGATCCATCTATCCCCCCATAATCCTACACAATGGGGAGGTCCCTATGTCCCTATGTCACCTGTAATATTATCTCTGCTGACACCAGATCAGGCTCCAGAGATCTCTGCCTTCCCATCAGCAGCCGGAGAAGAGAAAGGAGAGAAATGACTATTTATTACTGATTAGAAGGGAGAAACTATTAGTATAATGTGTCACTAACTTTATATTATCTTCTATCACAGGAAAAGAGAGGAAGAAGAAGACGAAGGAGAGGAACATGAAGAGGAAAAGAAAAGTGAAGAACAGAGTGGACCTCCTCTTGGATGCTTTCAAAGTGTCCCAGCTTAGAAATGTATGGGAATAGATCCTATATAATAACCCTATAATGCATAAGGATTAGTTATGCCCTAAACATAATAAAGCTGATACAACTGATACCATGTTCTGTCTTCTTATATACACTCTTTATGCCGCATCCAATTCTGTAGGGAACTTGAATTATTTCAGCTCTTCAGCTTTGAAGTCTAATAATGTAATAACAATACAAAATTATTTTTAATATTATATCATTATATAAATATTATTAATGTTTAATGAGCAGCAGTAATTCCTTGGTGCTGTACAATCAGTAAGGGGATCAGATACATTACAACGAGGAAGAAATGCAATAAAAAAGTATCAAATATACAGAGATGAAGGAAGTGGAAGGCGGATCCTGCCCGTGACAGCTCACACTCTATTTGAGGGGAGATGGGACACTTAGGGGGCAGAGCAGGGCACTTATTGTGTATTGTAGATGACATTGAAAAGATGGATTTTCAGATTATGTTTGGGTAAGGTGAGGACAGTGCAAGGTACACTTCAAGGTATTTTTCAACATTCTTCCCATTTTTAACCCCTTACTTTACAATTTTACTCACTTTTATTGAGGTTTTAGCTCCGGTCACTCAGTGATGGTCAGTGTAAGATTCCAGCAGACACTTCATGATTAGAGATGAGCGAACATGCTCGTCCGAGCTTGATGCTCGGTCGAGCATTAGGGTACTCGAAACTGCTCGTTGCTCGGACGAATACTTTGCCCGCTCGAGAAAATGGCAGCTCCCGCCGTTTTGCTTTTTGGCGGCCAGAAACAGAGCCAATCACAAGCCAGGAGACTCTGCACTCCACCCAGCATGACGTGGTACCCTTACACGTCGATAGCAGTGGTTGGCTGGCCAGATCAGGTGACCCTGGGATAGACTAGCCGCTGGCCGCGCTGCTCGGATCATTCTGTCTCTGGATGCCGCTAGGGAGAGAGCTGCTGCTGGTCAGGGAAAGCGTTAGGGTGTTCTATTAGCTTACTGTTAGGCAGGAGTGATTCTCAAAGAACCCAACAGCCCTTCTTAGGGCTACAATAACGTTCTACTTTTTTTATTTTAATTTGCATCTTTTACCATTTTGTGAGGAATTAGCAGGGGGACTTGCTACCGTTGTGTTTAGCTCTTAGTGGCACACATATCCATAGCAAAGACCGAAGTGGGAAAATTCAGTAGGGGTTGGATTTCTATTAGGCAATAACTCAGTGTCATCTCATCTGGCATAGTAGTGTGCTTCCTTTGATACTTGGCTAGAAAATAGCCATAGGAGAATACAAATAGCTTCTTGAAGCCTACAGTAGCGTTCTATATATTTGATTTCTGGTTGATCTGCTGGTGGCTGTAGTTTCTGCAGTGCATGTACTTGCCAATTCTGAGCAATTTGTAGTGAGACTTGCGACCGCTGTGTTCTGCGCTTAGTGGCGCACATATCCATAGCAAAGGCTGAAGTGGGAAAATTCAGTAGGGGTTGGATTTCTATTAGGCAATAACTCAGTGTCATCTCATCTGGCATAGTAGTGTGCTTCCTTTGATACTTGGCTAGAAAATAGCCATAGGAGAATACAAATAGCTTCTTGAAGCCTACAGTAGCGTTCTATATATTTGATTTCTGGTTGATCTGCTGGTGGCTGTAGTTTCTGCAGTGCATGTACTTGCCAATTCTGAGCAATTTGTAGTGAGACTTGCGACCGCTGTGTTCTGCGCTTAGTGGCGCACATATCCATAGCAAAGGCTGAAGTGGGAAAATTCAGTAGGGGTTGGATTTCTATTAGGCAATAACTCAGTGTCATCTCATCTGGCATAGTAGTGTGCTTCCTTTGATACTTGGCTAGAAAATAGCCATAGGAGAATACAAATAGCTTCTTGAAGCCTACAGTAGCGTTCTATATATTTGATTTCTGGTTGATCTGCTGGTGGCTGTAGTTTCTGCAGTGCATGTACTTGCCAATTCTGAGCAATTTGTAGTGAGACTTGCGACCGCTGTGTTCTGCGCTTAGTGGCGCACATATCCATAGCAAAGGCTGAAGTGGCAAAATTCAGTAGGGGTTGGATTTCTATTAGGCAATAACTCAGTGTCATCTCATCTGGCATAGTAGTGTGCTTCCTTTGATACTTGGCTAGAAAATAGCCATAGGAGAATACAAATAGCTTCTTGAAGCCTACAGTAGCGTTCTATATATTTGATTTCTGGTTGATCTGCTGGTGGCTGTAGTTTCTGCAGTGCATGTACTTGCCAATTCTGAGCAATTTGTAGTGAGACTTGCGACCGCTGTGTTCTGCGCTTAGTGGCGCACATATCCATAGCAAAGGCTGAAGTGGCAAAATTCAGTAGGGGTTGGATTTCTATTAGGCAATAACTCAGTGTCATCTCATCTGGCATAGTAGTGTGCTTCCTTTGATACTTGGCTAGAAAATAGCCATAGGAGAATACAAATAGCTTCTTGAAGCCTACAGTAGCGTTCTATATATTTGATTTCTGGTTGATCTGCTGGTGGCTGTAGTTTCTGCAGTGCATGTACTTGCCAATTCTGAGCAATTTGTAGTGAGACTTGCGACCGCTGTGTTCTGCGCTTAGTGGCGCACATATCCATAGCAAAGGCTGAAGTGGCAAAATTCAGTAGGGGTTGGATTTCTATTAGGCAATAACTCAGTGTCATCTCATCTGGCATAGTAGTGTGCTTCCTTTGATACTTGGCTAGAAAATAGCCATAGGAGAATACAAATAGCTTCTTGAAGCCTACAGTAGCGTTCTATATATTTGATTTCTGGTTGATCTGCTGGTGGCTGTAGTTTCTGCAGTGCATGTACTTGCCAATTCTGAGCAATTTGTAGTGAGACTTGCGACCGCTGTGTTCTGCGCTTAGTGGCGCACATATCCATAGCAAAGGCTGAAGTGGCAAAATTCAGTAGGGGTTGGATTTCTATTAGGCAATAACTCAGTGTCATCTCATCTGGCATAGTAGTGTGCTTCCTTTGATACTTGGCTAGAAAATAGCCATAGCAATAGGATAGGATTGTTTGGTTCTAAAAACTCAAAAAAAAACAAAAAACACAAAAAAAAACAAAAAACACAAAAAAAACACACAAAAAAAAAAAAAAAAGTAAAAAAAAAAAAAAAGTTATAACTCTCATTTTAAAAATGTTTAACCCCAGGGCTAGGGGTAGAGGACGAGGGCGGGGACGTGGGCGTCCAACTACTGCAGGGGTCAGAGGCCGTGGTCCTGGGCGGGGTGAGACACCACCTGCTGATGAGGGAGCAGGGGAACGCCGCAGAGCTACACTCCCTAGGTTCATGTCTGAAGTTACTGGGACTCGTGGTAGAGCACTGTTGAGGCCAGAACAGTGCGAACAGGTGATGTCGTGGATTGCTGACAATGCTTCGAGCAATTTGTCCACCACCAGTCAGTCTTCCACGCAGTCCACCCATGTCACCGAAATCCCCACTCCTCCAGCTCCTGCACCTCAGCCTCCTCCCCCCCAGTCTGCCCCCTCCCAGGAAAATTTGCCATTTGAACCGGCATACTCTGAGGAACTGTTTTCTGGACCCTTCCCACAGTCACAAACCACTTGTCCGGTTGCTGCTGAGCAATTTTCCGATGCCCAGGTTTTCCACCAGTCACAGTCTGTGGGTGATGATGACCTTCTTGACGTAGTGGAAGTGTGTAAAGAGGTGTCCGACGATGAGGAGACACGGTTGTCAGACAGTGGGGAAGTTGTTGTCAGGGCAGGAAGTCCGAGGGGGGAGCAGACTGAGGGATCGGAGGATGATGAGGTGACAGACCCAAGCTGGGTTGAGAGGCCGGGTGAACACAGTGCTTCTGAGACGGAGGAGAGTCCTCGACCTGAACAGGTTGGAAGAGGCAGTGGTGGGGCCAGACGGAGAGGCAGGGCCAGAGCTGGTGCATCAGCGCCACTGTCAACTAGTGAAGCTCCCGTGGTGAGGGCTCTTGCGGCGAGGGCTAGATCTTCAGAAGTGTGGAGGTTCTTTAAGGAAACACCGGATGACCGACGGACTGTGGTGTGCAACATTTGCCAAACCAGGCTCAGCAGGGGTTCCACCACTACTAGCTTAACTACCACCAGTATGCGCAGGCATATGAATGCTAAGCACCCCACTCAGTGGCAACAAGCCCGTTCACCTCCGGCCGTGCACACCACTGCTCCTTCCCCTGTGTCAGCTGCTAGTCAGCCCCCTGCCCAGGACCCTGGCCCAAAAACCCCATCGTCGCCTCCACGATCCTCCACAGCATCCACCAGCGTTCAGCTCTCCATACCCCAGACGCTGGAGCGGAAACGCAAATATAGTGCAACCCACCCGCACGCCCAAGCCCTTAATGTGCACATCTCCAGATTGCTTAGCCTGGAGATGCTGCCCTATAGGCTAGTAGAGACCGAGGCCTTTCGCAACCTCATGGCGGCGGCCGCCCCTCGGTATTCGGTCCCCAGCCGCCACTACTTTTCCCGATGTGCCGTCCCAGCCCTGCACCAGCACGTGTCAGACAACATCATCCGTGCCCTGACCAACGCCGTTTCTGACAAGGTCCACCTGACCACGGACACGTGGACGAGTGCTGCCGGGCAGGGCCACTATATATCGCTGACGGCACATTGGGTTAACTTGGTGGAGGCTGGGACCGAGACTGACCCTGGGGCTGCTCATATACTGCCGACGCCGAGGATTGCGGGGCCTACCTCGGTCCAGGTGTTTCAGGCCTACTATGCCTCCTCCTCCTCCCACCCCTCCTCCACCTCCTCCTCCGAACTACCATCCGTGGGCACGGCGCCATCAGTCGGTAGCTCTAGGCACAGCAGCAGTGCCGTCGCTAAGCGACAGCAGGCGGTGCTCAAACTGCTGAGCCTAGGCGACAAAAGGCACACCGCCCAAGAGCTATTACAGGGCATCACGGCGCAGACTGATCTGTGGCTGGCACCGCTGAACCTCAAGCCGGGAATGGTTGTGTGTGACAACGGCCGTAACCTGGTGGCGGCTCTGCAACTCGGCAGACTGACACATGTGCCATGCCTGGCCCATGTGTTAAATCTGATAGTGCAGCGTTTCCTCAAGACATACCCCAATCTGTCTGATTTGCTCACGAAGGTGCGCCGCATCTGTGCGCATTTCAGGAAGTCCAGCCCAGATGCTGCCACTCTCAGGGCAGCGCAGCGCCGCCTCCAACTGCCCGCTCACCGACTGTTGTGCGACGTGCCCACGAGGTGGAATTCAACACTGACCATGTTATCCAGAGTTTACCAGCAGCGCAGAGCGATTGTAGACTGCCAGATGTCAACTTCCACCAGAACTGGTAGTCAGGTCAGTCAGCTTCCTCAAGTCTACAATGAGGAGTGGACGTGGATGTCTGATATCTGTCAGGTGCTGAGTAACTTTGAGGAGTCAACACAGATGGTCAGTGGCGATGCCGCCATCATCAGCCTCACCATCCCGCTGCTTGGCCTGTTGAAAAACTCTCTGGTCAGCATGAAGTCGGAAGCTTTGCGCTCGTCACAAGAGACGGGGGAAGAATATTCCCTTGTTGATAGCCAAAGCACCCTGAGGTCTGTTTCTCAGCGCATATCGGAGGAGGTGGAGGTGGAGGAGGATGAGGAGGAAGAGGAGGAGAATGTTGGCGAGACACAAGAGGGGACCATTGTTGAGTCCTTCACTGTTCAGCGTGTATGGGCAGAAGAAGAGGAGTTGGAGGAGTTGGAGGAGGAGGAAATGGACAGTCAGGCCAGTGAGGGGAGTGAATTCTTACGCGTTGGTACTCTGGCGCATATGGCAGATTTCATGCTAGGCTGCCTATCCCGTGACCCTCGCGTTCAAAGAATTTATTCCAGCACCGATTACTGGGTGTTCACTCTCCTGGACCCACGGTACAAGCAAAATCTTGCCACTCTCATCCCTGCAGAGGAAAGGAGTGTGAGAATGCATGAATACCAGCAGGCCCTGGTGCACAAGCTGAAACAGTATTTCCCTTCTGACAGCGCTAGCGGCAGAGTGCGTAGTTCTGCGGGACAAGTAGCGAGGGAGAGTAGGCGAGCAGGCAGCTTGTCCAGCACTGGCAAGGGTACGCTTTACAAGGCTTTTGCCAGCTTTATGTCACCCCAGCAAGACACTGTCACCTGTCCCCAGTCTCGGCAGAGTAGGGCTGATCTTTACAGAAAGATGGTGAGGGAGTACGTAGCTGACCATACCATCGTCCTAAATGATCACACAGCTCCCTACAACTACTGGGTTTCAAAGCTGGACATGTGGCACGAACTGGCGCTGTACGCCTTGGAGGTTCTTGCCTGCCCTGCCGCTAGCGTCTTGTCCGAGCGGGTTTTCAGTGCAGCTGGTGGCATCATCACCGATAAGCGTACACGCCTGTCGACTGACAGCGCTGACAGGCTGACGCTTATTAAAATGAATAAAGGCTGGATTTCTCAGAATTTCAAATCTCCACCAGGTGAAGGAAGCTCAACCTGAATAATTGATCCACTCCTCCTCCTCCTCCTCATTTTCCTCCTTCTCCTCCTCTTTGTACAGTAAAGCAGAGGAAAATGGCTATTTTTTGACAGGGCCCACTGGCTCTTGCTATACTTCATGCATTTAATTTTTCTGGAGGGCCACCTACCCGGTCCTCTGTTTGAAACAATTTTTGTGAGTGCCACATACAGGCACTCAATCTATTCCATTTTTCTGGAGGGCCACCTACCCGGTCCTCTGGTTTGAACAATTTTTGGGACTGCCACATACAGGCACTCAATCTATTCCATTTTACTGGAGGGCCACCTACCTGCTCCTCTGGTTTGAAGAATTTTTGGGACTGCCACATACAGGCACTCAATCTATTCCATTTTACTGGAGGGCCACCTACCTGCTCCTCTGGTTTGAAACATTTTTGGGACTGCCACATACAGGCACTCAATCTATCCCATTTTACTGGAGGGCCACCTACCTGCTCCTCTGGTTTGAACAATTTTTGGGACTGCCACATACAGGCACTCAATCTATTCCATTTTACTGGAGGGCCACCTACCTGCTCCTCTGGTTTGAAGAATTTTTGGGACTGCCACATACAGGCACTCAATCTATTCCATTTTACTGGAGGGCCACCTACCTGCTCCTCTGGTTTGAAACATTTTTGGGACTGCCACATACAGGCACTCAATCTATCCCATTTTACTGGAGGGCCACCTACCTGCTCCTCTGGTTTGAACAATTTTTGGGACTGCCACATACAGGCACTCAATCTATTCCATTTTACTGGAGGGCCACCTACCTGCTCCTCTGGTTTGAAGAATTTTTGGGACTGCCACATACAGGCACTCAATCTATTCCATTTTACTGGAGGGCCACCTACCTGCTCCTCTGGTTTGAAACATTTTTGGGACTGCCACATACAGGCACTCAATCTATCCCATTTTACTGGAGGGCCACCTACCTGCTCCTCTGGTTTGAACAATTTTTGGGACTGCCACATACAGGCACTCAATCTATTCCATTTTACTGGAGGGCCACCTACCTGCTCCTCTGGTTTGAAACATTTTTGGGACTGCCACATACAGGCACTCAATCTATCCCATTTTACTGGAGGGCCACCTACCTGCTCCTCTGGTTTGAAACATTTTTGGGACTGCCACATACAGGCACTCAATCTATCCCATTTTACTGGAGGGCCACCTACCTGCTCCTCTGGTTTGAAACATTTTTGGGACTGCCACATACAGGCACTCAATCTATCCCATTTTACTGGAGGGCCACCTACCTGCTCCTCTGGTTTGAAACATTTTTGGGACTGCCACATACAGGCACTCAATCTATCCCATTTTACTGGAGGGCCACCTACCTGCTCCTCTGGTTTGAAACATTTTTGGGACTGCCACATACAGGCACTCAATCTATTCCATTTTACTGCAGGGCCACCTACCTGCTCCTCTGGTTTGAACAATTTTTGGGACTGCCACATACAGGCACTCAATCTATTCCATTTTACTGGAGGGCCACCTACCTGCTCCTCTGGTTTGAACAATTTTTGGGACTGCCACATACAGGCACTCAATCTATCCCATTTTACTGGAGGGCCACCTACCTGCTCCTCTGGTTTGAAAAATGTTTGGGACTGCCACATACAGGCACTATCCAAATTAAATTGTCTCCATAGCAGCCTCCACACGTTGTCTCCATTCCTACCTCCAAAAGTCGTCCATATAGCTGCCTCCATACATCGTCCCTTTATCAAACGAGGTGTGTCAGGCAGAAATTTGGGTTGTTTTCATGGATTCCACATCAAAGTTGTTAACTTTGTCGCCACCCTGCTGTGTAATCCACAAAATATACTTGCAAACTTTTACCATTTAGGGATATTATTTCAGCGCTTCTTGCGCATCTGTTTACATTCCCCTCACCCGCCATATCCTAAACTTATAAGAACGCTACTACACTTGATCTTATACAAAAGTGCTGTTTGGGGAGTAGCCTAGAGACAGGGGCTTGGATTTGCGAAAGCTCGCCTGGCAGCGGAGCGCCAGCTCCATGCGCATCATGCGCTTCTTGCGCATCTGTTTACATTCCCCTCACCCGGCATATCCTAAACTTATAAGAACGCTACTACACTTGATCTTATACAAAAGGTTCTTAGAAGTGCTGTTTGGGGAGTAGCCTAGAGACAGGGGCTTGGATTGGCGAAAGCTCGCCTGGCAGCGGAGCGCCAGCTCCATGCCAAGATCCAACTAACATAGTTTTAACTGCAGCACCTTTAATCTACTACTAGTTCACTGCCTCCATACATGGTCCCCTTATCAAACGAGCTGTGTCAGGCAGAATTTTGGGTTGTTTTCATGGCTTCCATGTTAACTTTGTCGCCACCCTGCTGTGTAATCCACAAAATATACTGGCAAACTTTT
The DNA here is from genome assembly GCF_040894005.1 of Engystomops pustulosus. Classification (NCBI taxonomy): domain Eukaryota; kingdom Metazoa; phylum Chordata; class Amphibia; order Anura; family Leptodactylidae; genus Engystomops; species Engystomops pustulosus. The sequence continues at coordinate 252,678,393 of NC_092412.1, read as the reverse complement.
ATCATGTACCGATATTATTTGAGCACTTCTTGCTCACCTCCTTTGGTTCCTCTCTGCCACCCATTGGTTTGAAGCCTGAGTCCATTTAGGGTATGTCGCCATGACACTCTCTAGCCTGCTGCCGCTGCCTCTGCATGCCGTCCCCTATAGTGTCAGGGTCAATTATTGCATGTTTTAGATGCTATCTAGCTTCATTCTGTCACTCTGTCATGGCCATGCTGTTGCCCATAATTTTGGCATAATGGTGCGTTTAAGCAGCCTCAGAGGCATCCATGCATGCTGCCCCTGCTGTTTCCTGTCCATTTCCGTGGTGTTTCCATCCTTTTCTGAGGTTCCCAGGTGTTTGGCCAAGCTTCCCTGTGCAGAGCCTTGGTCCCCTTGAAAAATGCTCGAGTCTCCCATTGACTTCAATGGGGTTCGTTATTCGAGACGAGCACTCGAGCATCGGGAAAAGTTCGTCTCGAATAACGAGTACCCGAGCATTTTAGTGTTCGCTCATCTCTATTCATGATCCCTCTGTGCTATGAGATGCTGTGTGCTGAAAATGTGCTTAGATTATCAGGGTGCAGGTTTATATACACTTTAATTTACCCTCTGAACATTTACTAGTATCTGCCACATGGAAAAGGCAGATCAGAGATGAGAGATGATGAGATCCATGAGATGCATATTACACACAATGACAGTCTGTCAGCACTACTACATTTTATTTATTTTATTTTTCTATTTTATATAGTGTAAACAGATTACACAGCGCTGCCCAGAACTGCCCAAATCAGTCCCTTTACTCAATGTGGCTCACAATCTAATCAACCTACCAGAATGTTTTGGAGCGTGGGAAGAAACTGGAGGACCATCTCATCCACAATACATTGTTGGATTTGATGTGCCTCCCTCCCCCACCCCCGTAGCTTGTAGATCTCCTAATGCTGTGTTGTTGTTTTCCCGCATTAAGTCAGTGGGGCGGATTCAACAATGTGTCTCAGGTTCCGCCAGTTCCCGTATGGAAAACACTAGTCTCTCCCTGCGCCAGATTTATCACGGTAATAATGAATTCTGGTGCAGTATAAGACTGTCTGTTCCTACTTTAGAACTACTTTTAGTTGCTCTAAACTGTGCGCCAGAATTTTGGGAGCAAGAGCAATTTCCCTCAAACCACGCCCCTTTCTCACAAGGGCACAGCCCATCTCACATAAGCTACGACCCCTTAATCGGACAAGTCAGGAAACTACAAAAAAAACTGTCTCAAAGCCTTGATAACTGTGGTGCAAGTACGTTAATTAATCCCCCCCAGTGTGTGTGAGCTCATCCTGGAATCCAGAGGCAGAGAAGAGCTCAGCTCCACAGCATTAGACATGATGGCTGCGGACCCTAAAGTCAGAAGATCCAGGGTCGTAACCAGGGGCAACTGAAATTGTGTACACAACGACTGATAGAGACAGGTTGGAATTATATCTGTGAAATGCTGGATTTTTGTTAATAACAGAGAATTAGAAAATGTGTTATTTTGTTATCGTTAGCACATATAAGAATCTTGTCTTCGTGTGACTTCCCCTTTAATGGTACCAATTTGAAATCTGTTTCTCATCAGGGAACGGCGATCCGTTGCCATGACAGCCTCGGATCACACAAAGATCCGAGGCTATCATGTTTTAGGCTATTACAATGTGCGATTTGCACATTGTAATAGATGGTGTGATATTATACTATCAAAGTATAATAACTAGAGATGAGCGAGCACTAAAATGCTCGGGTGCTCGTTATTCGAGATGAACTTTTCCCGATGCTCGAGTGCTCGTCTCGAATAACGAGCCCCATTGAAGTCAATGGGAGACTCGAGCATTTTTCAAGGGGACCAAGGCTCTGCACAGGGAAGCTTGGCCAAACACCTGGGAACCTCAGAAATGGATGGAAACACCACGGAAATGGACAGGAAACAGCAGGGGCAGCATGCATGGATGCCTCTGAGGCTGCCTAATCGCACCATTATGCCAAAATTATGGGCAACAGCATGGCCATGACAGAGTGACCGAATGAGGCTATATAGCATCTAAAACATCCAATAATTGACCCTGACACTATAGGGGACGGCATGCAGAGGCAGCGGCAGCAGGCTAGAAAGTGTCATGGTGACATACCCTAAATGGACTCAGGCTTCAAACCAATGGGTGGCAGAGAGGAACCAAAGGAGGTGAGCAAGAAGCGCTGAAATGAATTCCTATGTGAACAAAAGGTTGACGGTATATTTAGTCGATAACACAGCATGGTGGCGACATAGTGACCAAGTTCCATAACGTATCTGGTGAAACACCCAAAAAATGAGCCTGACACAGCTCGTTTGATAAGGGGACGACATGTGGAGGCAGCCATGGAGACGACTTCCACGATTAAGAGTGACAGTATGGGGCATCCATATTGCTTCTATGATTGAAACTTCAGGTCTCCAGCATGGTGGCGACAGGCCCCCTAATCTACATTCAGCTGCTGTTCACAGTCAGTTCCTCTGTGAAAGTTCGGTAGTTCATTCAAAGTTCAGATTTGATGGGCGGCTAAACCAGTCAGCTGCCGGGGGCAGCGTCCAGAAACTCCTTCATATATCTGCCCAGTTTCATTAATTGCTGGCTGTTACTAGTCTCCAGAAGCTGCAACCCTTTAGCTTTCGGTGGATGCCTCAAATGGGAGGGCATCAATGACCTGATTCATGACAAAAGTAAAGTCATAAGGTGTGGAAGATGTTTGTAATACAATATTTGTGTGTGTAGTCAATATTTAAAAAAAATAAATTCCATTCTAACTCATGAGACCGTGCTGGAGAACAATAATAGCACCTCAGAGATCCTGGAATATTAACCCAAATGTGCATCTAAAGAAATAAAATATTCTCTAATGTCCCCCCGTTTATGAATAAGTAAAAGTAATGTATAAGTAGTTGAATGGCTTTCCAGGAATTCTGGGAAACCCCATGGAGGATGGGACAGAGGTGCAACAAAGGAACACAGAATACATACCTTGTTATTCAAAACCTGTGTCTGGTGGGATGTTACAGAGCAATGATAACCCAAACTATGGTGCAGTAAGTAGTCTTAGTTTCTTCCTGGTATCTTTTCCCGCTACCCCACAGGTTTTTCCTTATCCATAAAACGTCACATTTTTTAGAGATGAGTGAATCCTTCTGGAAGAACCCTATTTCAGGCAAAATTTCAACAATTTCCAGCTTCAGATATCTGTATTTTTGGTATTTGCCCTTCACTGGAAAGGGGCCCACTGAGGCTCTGTCACCCAGGGGCCTACTGACACCTGGAGCCGACCCTGTGAGTGACCATTCATTTTTCTCTGGGATCGATAAAATTCTATTATTTTCTAGTTGTTCACTTTGCGACAAAAATAATGTGGCAAAATGAGTCATGTATTTTCTTTGCGTGTCCCAACATTCGGGTTCTGCGGCACTTTTGCAGGCAACATATTTGTGAATATTTTCCTGGAGTGGTAGAACAATATTCATTTAGGATTCACAGTATATTAGGAGACATTGATGACTTTCTATAAGCGCATGGTCGTCTCCTCCACGACACATGACAAGCTACCCGTAAAGATCTCCGAAGCCTCTGTATAGGATCCGACCCACATCATCCAGGACAAGTTGCTAGGAACGATGGAAAGGACATTCAATTCCCTAAAAGCTTGGTGATTTATTACATAATCTCAATATTTTATGATAGATGACCTAGAATAGTCTCTGGATAAATATCATGGGGGAGATTTATCATCAAGTTTCTGAGGTAAAACTAATCTACCGTATATACTCTAGTATAAGCCGACCCAAGTATAAGCCGAGACCCCTAATTTTACCACCAAAAACTGGGAAAACCTATTGGGGGTCATTTACTAAGGGCCCGATTCGCGTTTTCCCGACGTGTTACCCGAATATTTCCGATTTGCGCCGCTTGTACATGAATTGCCCCGGGTTTTTGGCGCACGCGATCGGATTGTGGCGCATCGGGGCCGGCATGCGCGCGACAGAAATCGGGGGGGCGTGGCCGAACGAAAACCCGACGTATTCGGAAAAACCGCCGCATTTAAAAACCGAAAATGTGTCGCTTGGGGAGCGCTCACCTTCACCTTCTATGGGATGGTGCATTCCGGGGCGTTAAGATTATTTTCGGCGCTGCAGCGCCACCTGGTGGACGGCGGAGGAACTACCATCTTAAATCCCAGCCAGACCCGAATCCTGTGCAGAGAAGGCGCCGCTGGGTCGCGAATGGGCCGGGTAAGTAAATGTGCCCCATTGACTCGAGTATAAGCCGAGGGTGGGAAATGCATTGGTCACAGCCTCCCAGTATATAGCCAGCCAGCCCCCAGTAGTATACAGCCTGCCCAGTCTGCCCCCAGTAGTATACAGCCAGCCCAGCCTGCCCCCAGTAGTATACAGCCAGCCGAGCCTGCCCCCAGTAGTATACAGCCAGCCCAGCCTGTCCCCAGTAGTATACAGCCAGCTGAGCCTGCCCCCTGTAGTATACAGCCAGTCCAGCCTGCCCCCTGTAGTATACAGCCAGCCCAGCCTGCCCCTAGTAGTATACAGTCAGCCCAGCCTGCCCCCAGTAGTATACAGCCAGCCCAGCCTGGCCCCAGTAGTATACAGCCTGCCCAGCCTGCCCCCAGTAGTATACAGCACTGCCCAGCCTGCCCCCAGTAGTATACAGCCAGCCCAGCCAGCCCCCAGTAGTATACAGCCAGCCCAGCCTGGCCCCAGTAGTATACAGCCAGCCCAGCCTGCCCCCAGTAGTATACAGCACTGCCCAGCCTGCCCCCAGTAGTATACAGCCTGCCCAGTCTGCCCCCAGTAGTATACAGCCAGCCCAGCCTACCCCCAGTAGTATACAGCCCGCCCATCCTGCCCCCAGTAGTATACAGCCCGCCCATCCTGCCCCCTTAAGTATACAGCCAGCCCAGCCTGCCCCCTTAAGTATACAACTTGCCCAGCCTGCCCCCAGTAGTATACAGCCAGCCCAGCCATCCCCCAGTAGTATACAGCACTGCCCAGCACTAACACAAAAAAAATAAACTTATATACTCACCCTCCAGTGGCCCCGATACACACAGCTGCTCCCCCGATGTCCGCGCTGCTCACCCGATGTGCGCGCGGGTCCTCTTCTGTCTTCCTCTGTCTTCTGTCTTCCGCAGGGCGCCGCCATGTTCTTCCCGGCCTGCAGGCGCATAGTATGACGTGGCCGTTGCTGACATCACACTATGCGACAGCCGGAGAAGAACATGGCGGCGCCCTGCGGAAGACAGAAGACAGAGGAAGACAGAAGAGGAGCAGCGCGGACATCGGGTGAGCAGCGCGGATATCGGGGCCACCGGAGGGTGAGTATATAAGTTTTTTTTTTAAGTGCTGGGCTGCCTATTGACTCGTGTATGAGCCGAGTTGAGGATTTTCAGCACATTTTTTGTACTGAAAATCTCGGCTTATACATGAGTATATAAGGTAGTTGTCCTGGTTCTTATGACAACCCAACATTTTTTAAATCCAATTGTCACAGAGACCAAAAAAATTTTGACTGCGGTTACAATTATGAAGTATACAGATCTGACTTACATACAAACTCAACTTAAGAACAAACCTACAGAACCTTGTACGTAACCCGGGGACTCCCTGTACAGTATGAAGCCATCATCTAATATTTAATCCCTTTTTGACCAAGGGCCACCGGTGCCTGGATGTCCACTTAAAAAATTTTGCATTTTTGTTTTGCTCTTCTTTAGATGACGATATTTTTGGAAAAGTTTTACATACCATAACAATTTCTATTTTTTTTTTCAAGACACTTTGTGAGACTTTAAATTGATGAGATGATTTTATTAATGACATTTTTATTAGTATTAGCAGACAAATAACTACAAACGTGAAAAAATACACTTTTTTTTTATCATTTTTCCCATGAAAAACTTTTTTAGTCAGCAGTAACATTTTATTAAACCCTTACCAAAATATGATATGAATATGTAATCCATCACCATTTTCCCGGTTCAGAGACAGTGGCAGAGGGTGCATGTACTTTTCCAGAGTGTCTTTGCAGCTCCTTATGCTTTCTGCCCTCAGCTAACAGAATGAAAGGGAAACTATGATATCTCCAGGACCAAGGCAAGAAGAGAATCTCCCCTTTAATATAACATAAGGATTGGGCTTTTAGGTGAAACTGGAGATATCCACTGTTAACCCCATAACGACCTGGCCCTTTTTGTTTATGCATTTCCATTTTTCACTCCCCACCTTCAAAAATCTATAACTTTTATTTTTACATGTACAGAGCTGTGCGAGGGCTTGTTTTCTGCGTAACAAACTGCACTTTATAGTGACGGTAATTAGCATTCAATGCCGTGTACTGGGAAGCAGGAAAAAATTCAAATGCAGTGGAATTGATGAAAAAAAACGTATTTGCGACGTTTTCTTGTGGGCTTGGTTTTTACGGCTTTCAAGGTGCGCCCCAAATGACAGGTCCACTTTATTCTTTGGTTTGGTGCGATCACGCGGATACTAAATCGGTTTCATTTTGCCATCTCCTGGCGCTAATTACTTTTTCAGATTTCGGGTACGGAGCTGTGTGTGGTATCATTTTTTATGAGATGAGATGATGTTTTCAATGCTACCTTTTCAGGACTGTTCGGCCTTTTGATCACTTTATTTAACATTTTTTAATGTTAATTTTTAAAGAAAAAAAAGGGGCATTTTCAACTTGGGGCATTATTATCTGTTATGGCCTTAAATGCTGGAAATAACCGTTATTATATCTTGATAGAACGGACATTTTGGGATGTGGCCATACTTTTTTAAGATTTTTAATGTGGACACCCAGTCATCAGCTCTGTTGACAATCGAGAATACGGTTCTTGTGCAGGCCCTGTAGCATGTATTGGTCTATGTAAACAAGGCAGCCCAGAGGCGAGGATAACCTGTCCTCGGTGGGAGATATCTTCTCCTCACTCCACATCCCTGTGACCACACTCCAAGGAAGCCGTGAGCTGCTCTGAGAGGCACTCTGCTGTAAAGATAACTCCTCCTCTTCCTCTTACTCATCTTCCTCCTCCTCCTGCAAAACGTTCCCCTGGCTGCACAGTGCAGCACCTGACCATGAGGCCAGCAACCCTCCCCGCGAGCCATGTGTAGACTGGCATAAAACCTGCTACATGAATACAAGAGCATTACATTGATAAAGAGGAGATATCAGCGCATAACATGAATGAACAGGTGTGAAAAGCGCATTACATGAAAATACAGGTGACACTAGCACATTGGGGCACATTTACTTACCCGGTCCGAGGAGTTCACAGAAAGTGCGTTGTCCAACGATAATGCCCTGTGCCGCGATTCACTAAGATTGTGCGGCCGATATCCTGCATGTGTTGCTTCCCTATTCAGGTCCCCGGAGTTCACCTTCTTGTAAGTGCTTGATTTTGCGACACAATTTGAAAGTTAAATCTTGTGCTCAGTCCGAATCAGTCGGATCGACTGACGGCACGATTTCTGTCGCAGCTGGACCAAAATCCGATCACGTGCGACACAATCCCCAATGAAATACCTGTCGCAGCGGCAAAATCCGGAAAATCCAAAGAAAGTGCGGCCGCGGACCCTTAGTAAGTAAGCCCCATTATGCGAGTAAAGAGGTGCCACCTTTCCTTAGAACTGATATAAAAATAAATAAAATCATAAAGACGTTGGGTATATAAAATTACACATGTATCAAAATGTAACAATGGTTATTCCTGGGCCGAATCCTGCAACGGAAAATAATGCCCAAATCTCCAAATCACCATACAGTCCCCAGAATGGTAGCAATGAAAAAAATCATCTCATCCTGCAAAATAAAATATATAAATAAATAACACCTTATACAGGTCGCTACACTGAAATATAAAAAAAAGTATTCACCCCAGAATATGGCAATATTAAAAAAAATTTTATAAATCTATTAAAATATATTAAAAGTTACCTAAATTTGGAATCTCCGTGATCATACTGACCCAAAAAATAAGAGGGAGATGTCATTTGGAGCGCACAGCGAACTAGGAAGTGCAAGTTGTTGCTCAGAAAACAAACCCTCATACAGTTCTGTACATGGAAAAAGAAAAGTTATGGATTCACTAATCCAGCGGCCCCTGCTCTGCTCGGGAAGTGGGCGCCATCTTTTTCTTGGTGCGCCTTTAACATGGATGGTGCATTGCAATTCTGTAGAGCTGCTGTAGTAAATGTGGCGCACGGTCCGACTCTGCCCCTTTAGATGCAGAATTTTGCAGACGCCAAGGACACAGAGGAGCCGTCACCAGTTACATAACAAGACCCCAGTGGGCCCTGGTGCGAACTTAGAATGGGGGCCCCCATATACCTAAACCCTTGCTGCTGGCTCCACCCCGCACGTAATACTTCAGAATGCACCAATACTCCACAGACATAAGCACACATACACTACATATGCATAACACATTGCTATATATACTCTACACACACACCATTCAAGAAACACCCAAATATAGGTGCACATAAATATATATCCCCACACCAATACCCACATACCTGTACAATACTAATAGCAGTGCGCCCCTTACAGTATAATGTCCCATAAGATTAAATCTCTTGTAATTTATATACGGCGCCTACGAACTGTTATACAGCAACGACATCCTCTCATTAATTTATGTTTACTTCTATTATTATTATTTAGCAAAGCAGCACCCCCCATTAATTTACATGTAACCCTGCACTCGCCATTAATTAAAGTAGCAGAGAAGCCCCCACCAATCTACATGTAGTCATAAAAGTCCCAAGTAACTAATATGTAGCAGAGCAGCCCCTCTTACTAGTTAATTTAATTAGTACATTGTTCAGCAGCCCCCAGTTATAAATATTCAGTCAGCCTCCAATTGTCCAGCAGTCTTTCATTATTATACAGTTCAGGAGGCCCATCCCAATAATATACAATCACCCCCCACTGTTATAATATTCTGACCGGGAGCCCCTTAATATGCTAGCAAGGAGTGCCCATCCTCCCTTTTATATTATATTGTCCAGGAGCCATTATTCCTCCTATAATATACCAGGAGCCTTTATCCCCCTATTACATACCAGTAGTTATTATTACTCCCCCCATTCCCCTTATTACATAGCCACTATGCCCCAGCCCATCCCTCTTATTACATACCAGGAACCATTATTAAATTCCCCACCCCCTTATTACATACGAGGTGCCACTAATAACCTGCCCCCCCCCCTGCCCTTATTACTGTACATACTTGGAGCAATAATTATACCCCCAGCTCCCGTATTAAAATTCAGATTTAGAACCTACCGGTAAATCAGTTTCCACTAGTCCACCATGACGGCCACCTGGAGGATGCCCTTTGACCTCTGTGGGAACAGGATGGAGAGAGGTTAAAAGTCCCCTCCCAACATCCTCCCACCAGTGTCTACCAAATAACCACACCTGGAATGGATGCAAATGTATTTATTTAGTTTGTTAAGTCACACACAAGAATACAAAAAAACAATCAATATTAGGGAGGGAATAAATAGGCCGTCATGGTGGACTAGTGGAAACTGATTTACCGGTAGGTTCTAAATCTGAATTTCCACCACGTCCCCCATGACGGCCACCTGGAGACTTATCAAATGAGATGATAAGTTAGGGTGGGATAACCGATTGGAGCACCTTCCTTCCGAAGGCCAGATCTTTATTCTTTGGAATGTCCAATCTGTAATGTTTTAGGAATGTATTTTGGGAAGCCCAAGTTGCTGCCCTGCAGATTTGGTCTAACGTAGCTCCCCTTCTTTCTGCCCACGAAGTAGACATGGCTCTTGTGGAGTGAGCCCTTATGTTCGATGGTACTGGCTTGTTTTGTAGTCTGTAACACTTTGAAATTGCCATCTTGAGCCATCTAGTGATAGTGACCTTAGATGCCTTTTTTCCCTTGTTGGGCCCCTGGAATTGAATGAAGAGGTTATTATCTACTCGCCATTCCTCGGTGGATTGAAGGTATTTTAACACGATGCGCCTTATATCAAGCGTATGCCATTCCGCCTCCTTGAAGGATACCGGATTATTGTAAAATGACGGCAGGATCATTTCCTGATTTCTGTGGAAATCCCAGACCACCTTAGGAAGAAAAGCAGAGTCAAGAGTTATAGCAATTCTGTCACCTAAAATTTTTAAGTAAGGCTCTTGTATAGAGATGGCTTGGATTTCTCCTAGTCTTCGGGCTAAGGTTATAGCTATCAGAAAAACTGTTTTTAAAGTCTGTTTTTAAAGTCAGGTTTCTGATGTCAGAACTTTCTATTGCTTCGAATGGACCTTTAGTTAAGGCATTGAGAACCAAAGTAAGATCCCAGGTAGGGATTTTAGTAAGGACTTGAGGACGGATTCTAGAAGAGGCTGTTATGAATCTTTTTACCCACCTATTGTCCATAAGGCAGCAGTCATGAAAGGCACCCAGAAGAGACATCCGCACTTTTAAAGTGCTTGTGGATAGACCCTTTTCTAATCCAACTTGCAGGAACTCCAACACCTGAAAGACATTAGGGTTATCTTGTGATGGAGGTTTATCCCCACAAAAAGATACAAATTTTTTCCATATTTTATGATATATGGTAAATGTCACTGGTTTTCTACTCGCCTGTAGAGTGTTCACCACCTTTGAGGAAAGAACTTTCCTTAACAGGAGTTCCCTTTCAGGAACCATGCCGATAGGTCGAAATAGCTCGGTCTTGGATGAAGGACTGGCCCTGAAATAGAAGGTCGTTCTCCGGAGGAAGTAGGATGGGTTCCTGAAGAGCCATGCATCTCAGAAGAGGGTACCAACTCTTCTTCTTCCAATTCGGGCAGATTAGTATTACCCTGGCCCTGTCCAGGTAGATCTTACGTAGCACCTTTGAAATCAGGGGAATTGGGGGAAAGGCATATGCTAGTGGCTGGTCCCAAGTATGGCTGAATGCGTCCAGAATCGAGAATGGTTCTCTTGCGTCTAGAGAATAAAAATGGTTGCACTTTGTGTTCTCTCTTGAGACAAACAAATCTATGAGTGGCTGCCTCCAAAGGGTGATCAGTTGGTCGTAAATCTCCTGCTTTAGGCACCATTCGTTTGGTGAGAGTTTTTTCTGCTCAAGAAGTCGGCTTTTAGATTTTCTCTTCCACGAAGATGAGTTGCCGAAAGAGATAGGCAATTGTCTTCTGCCCATTTGAAGATCTTTTGCGATAGGGCCAGTAAATCTGGAGATCTGGTTCCTCCTTGTCTCCTCAGATATGATACAGTGGTGATGTTGTCGGATAGTATTAGGAGGTGTGAATTCCTTAGGTGAGGCTTGTTGGATCTCAATGTCTCCCAAACCGCACGCAACTCTCTGAAGTTGGAGGATCTGGCACTGATTTCCTGAGTCCGTTGACCCTGTACCAGCTGATCCTGGAAACAGGCGCCCCAACCTGACTTGCTTGCATCCGTCTGTATGGTAATCAAGGGCCCCTTCCTAGGTTCTTTGCACTTAGCCACCACAACAGATCTCATTTCACACTCAACGGGGTCTGGACATTTTTCTCTAAACCTCTTGGTGACCTGTCCCAGGATGAAAGGATCCAGCTCTGGAGTGACCTGGAATGGTTTTGGCACCATGATACCGCTGGGATACTGGCTGTCATCTGTCCTAAGAGCTTCATAGCTGTCCGGATGGAGACACTTGGCTTCTTCCTGAATGATAGTATGAGGTGTCTGATATTGTCCTTCTTGTCCTGCGGAAGAGAAAAAATTTGACGACATGAATCTAAGATTACCCCCAAGAATTTTATCTGGGTAAGGGGGGAAAGATTTGACTTTTGAAAGTTAACGATCCACCCCAGACTTGTGAGTGTAGAAATAGTGAAATCCCGAGACCTGGCTAGGTCTAAGCTGGTACTGACTATAATCAGAAAGTCGTCTAAGTAGGGAACGACAGACACGTTCTGATTTCTTAAGAAACCAACCACCTCTATCATCAGTTTGGAAAATACCCTGGGAGCGGATGAGATTCCGAAGGGTAGTGCACAAAATTGAAAGTGGTGAGTTTCCCCTTCCAAGGAAAGAACAGAGAATCTTAAATATTTCTGAGAGGAAGGGTGGATAGGAACGTGATAATAAGCGTCCTTTAGGTCTATGGTGCATATAAAGGAGTTTCGGTGGATGAGGGGTATAGCAGATCTTACCGACTCCATCTTGAAGCGTCTGTATATTATGAAGGTTTAATCCTCTCAAACTTATTATGAGGTGGTTCGATCAATTGGGTTTCCTCACTGTGAACAGAGGGGAGTAGAACCCTTGTTCTTCTTGATTGACCGGAACTCTCAGGATGGCCCCCAGTTGTAGCAGGTTCAGGACCTCCTGCCAGATGGTGACCTGTGTAGAAGGAGATGACGGTGATGGACTGAAGTATCTTTGGGGGGGGAGACGGGAGAATTCTATTCTGTATCCATTTTTTACAATGTCTCTTGCCCAGAGATTTGATGTTATCTTCTCCCAGCAGAAGCATAAAATGTGAGTCTTCCCCCAACCGTGGCGTCACTGCTTCTTACTTTTTGATGGGTCACTATTTGAGGAGAACAAGAAGCCACGACCTCTGCCTCCCTTGGCATAGCTCCAGCGGCCTTGTTTGGCCTTTCCTCTGTAGCTCTCCCTTTGGTCCTTGGGGCCACGAAAAAAATTTCTTTTTGGTGTCAGGTCGATTTTCCGGAAATCCCATCTTCTTGTCGGCGGCTTTCTTGAGAATGGCATCGAGGTCCGGGCCGAAGACGAACTAACCGGAAAAGGGGACTCCACACAATTTTGTTTTGGAACGGATGTCTCCTCCCCATTGCTTTAGCCAAAGCACTCTCCTGGATGCGTTGGATAGGGCCCCTTCTTTAGCTGAAAATCTGATGGACTCTGCTGAGGCATCAGCTAAAAAGGCTGCCGCCAGTTTAAGGAGAGGAATATTTTCTAGGATAATTTCTCTGGGAGTATGGTCCTTAACGTGATTTTCCAGCTCCTTCAGCCAGAAGAGTAGTGTCCTGGCTACAGAGGTAGCCGTCAGGTTAGTCTTAAGGTTTAGCATAGATGTATTCCTTGCTTTCTTGAGTAGTGCTTAGGATTTCCGATCCATAGGATCCCGAAGCCGGCCTGCATCTTCAAACAGTAAATCCATCTTTTTAGACACCCTGGAGACTTGAACGTCCACCTTAGGACAAGTGTCCCAAACTTTCGAATCATTAGGCTTGAACAGAAGTCGCTTCCTGAAATTTTTGGAGACCGTTATCTTCTTTTCAGGTTCCTGCCATTCTGCCATAATCAGATCTTTCAAGGCATCATTGACAGGAAAGACTCTTCGCTTTTTGTTTCTCAGTCCTCCAAAGAGATCCTCTTCGACTGATCTAGGAGGGATTATGTCCTCGATATTTAGCGTATCCCTTACTGCTTTGAGCAGTCTTTCCATTTCCTCAATAGGGAACAAATACCTGGCTTCTGAGTCTTGTAAATCAGAATGCGTTATTTCTGAATCTTTATAGGAACAGGACGGAGATTCTAAGACATCTGAATCTGACGCTGTAGTGGCTAAATCTAGATCCACACGGGCTCTTTTAGGGGAGGGACCCTGAAGAACCTGAGAGGTTGTAGCAAGGGATACAAACTTTTCTTCAATAAACTCCTTAATCTCATCCATAAAGGAGGTTTTTTCGTCTCTCAATAATTTATCTATGCAAGATTTACAGATCGACTTTTTATGCGTATCGGGTAACTTGCTAATGCACATATTACATCTTCTGCTCTGAACATCAGATGATTTTGATTTGGATCTTGCCACTTTGCCCCCTTTCTCCTGCTTCTCCTCCTTGAGGTTCCCCTTTCCACCAGATTCCTCCTGTAAGGGAAGGAGGAGAAATTCGTTGCAGGAGACCGAAATAAACATATATATATATATGTATATATATATATATATATATACATATATACCATGTGGAGGACTCCTCCAGCGCACTTACAGGTACCAGCGGGTGGAGAGAGCCTGCATCTGCCTCTTCAGACATGGCTGTGACGGCAGGTAGACAAAAACACACGGCTGCACGAGTGTCCAGAACAAACTTTGAAATTAGACCTCAGATCAACGTGTACCCGCAAAAAATGAGCTTAAATACCTTCTAGGGGAGCCCATCCCCCTGTTGAAGGCTGCAGCCGGTGTTCATGCTCCGAAACCCGGCATCGGAGCGTCACTTCCGGTTCGCGCCGGAAGTCGTCATCTGCCTCCGAGCGACACACCGGGATTGATTTAAGGCGCGCGGAGCGCCACCGCTCTCCCTTAGGCGCCGATGCCAGCGGGACGAGCGGTGTTTCCAGGCCGGACTGGGATGTCCAGGGAGGGCCGGAGCCGCCCTTGGACCCGACCTGTGTGGCTTGGTCGAGGACCGCGCGACGGTGAGTGCTGCCATCCCCCCTTACACCTGGATGATGCAAGGAGAGACCTTCTTTCCATCCTGACCCTGTGGGAACAGGAAGAAAACTGGTGTGAGGATGCTGGGAGGGGACTTTTAACCTCTCTCCTTCCTGTTCCCACAGAGGTCAAAGGGCATCCTCCAGGTGGCCGTCATGGGGGATGTGGTGGAAATTCCTAATTTAGTCAATTTTGCCTTTTTCTCCAAACGGTTAATACAGTGAATTTTTGGTTGACCCTCACCTTACTTTTGTGGTATTTGCTAGTGAGTCTTGTTTTGTGTCCACACTGTGGTGTAGGGAGGAACCATCTTTGTGCTTGTCCAATATTGCTTAGGATATGCAGAGGCAAGTAGGCAGGGCTTTGAGGGGGCTGGAGCTTAGGCCTCAATGTCATGTCCTGTCGGTCCTTCCTCAATCCACCCCCCTCCCCCATTACACTGTACAGAATAAAACAAAAGATATTTACTCACCTTCTCCTTATGATCGGTCTTTGCAGTTGGGCTCTTCTGGTCCATACACAATTTCTACTGGAAAGATTTGAGGAAATTGACCATCACTCTGTAATTGTGGTACATTAGAAGCCAATAATAACTTTGTGTCTAAGAGATGATCTTCCCCTCCAGGACATGACCCATGACCCATATGATCAGACAGACATTATCAAGGAGTCAGCTGGAGATGGAAATACAATCCTTTACCTTCTGGTTAATGGCGGGCAGAAATCATGTACAGGCGGTCCCCTACTTAAGAACACCCGACTTACAGACGACCCCGAGTTACAAACAGACCTCTGGATATTGGTAATTTACTGGACTTTAGCCCTAGACTACAATAATCTGCTATAACAGTTATCACAGGTGTCTGCAGTTAAGATTTATTGTTAATCCTGGTTCTTATGACAATCCAACATTTTCAAAATCCAATAGTCATAGAGACCAAAAAATTTGGGTTAAAATTATAAAGTATACAGTTCCGACTTACATAAAACTTCAACTTAAGAACAAACCTACAGAACCTATGCTGTACGTAACCCAGGGACTGCCTGTAGACGCCTAAGGAAGTTGAAAGGAACATGAAATTATCTAAACGTTGAAATATTTGATTCACCCAACAATTATAAGAAATAGCAAAAATATCCTCCGTGCTGCTCGTATTAAGAATAAAAGTGATGAGGACTCACCGTGTATATAACACTTTTTTATTATTGGGAGTTGCAAACTGCGCGTTTCAAAGGTGTATCGCTCTCTTCATCAGGTTCATAAAGTGGCTCTACGATGGTGTAAATATAAAAGTCAAAATTAGTACATAAATAATTATGTCACATGGTCTCTAACAATAGAGGATTGTGTACGTGATTCTTTTATTTTGGATATGCTCTCTGTTCTTATGTTTGTAAGTTGTATATATATATAAAAAAAAAGAATCTATTGTAAAATGGGCAGCACGGTGGCGGAGTGGGTAGCACTTCTGCCTTGCAGCGCTGGAGTCCTGGGGTCAAGTCCCATCCAGGTCAACATCTGCAAAGAGTTTGTATGTTCTCTCCGTGTTTGCATGGGTTTCCTCCGGGTACTCCGGTTTCCTCCCACACTCCAAAAAAAAAAAAAAAAACATACTGGTAGGTTGTTTAGATTGTGAGCCCCATGGGGACAGGGACCAATTTGAAATGCTTTGTGCAGCGCTGCGTAATCTGTGTGCGCTATATAAATAAAGGAATTATTATACTGGTCTCTGTATCTTACAATAGAAGAACTGACTCATAACAAATGGCACATGATTTGGCAAATTGCAGAGCAAAATATTTGTATTTTACATCATGAGACCCACCAAACATCTTTGTACATGAGAGCGGAGATCACAAGGATCAGGTCTGGTGATTAGTCTCTGATGTTAACCAATGAAATTCATCTATTAAATTGAATCCCATCCCCTAAGTTACTTGTATGAACCCACATCCCAGGAACTAATGTATCCTGTGGCATCCTGTCCTCCTGTGTTGTGCACCTTCTCTATCACAAGGTAGGAGATAATATTTCTTTTACTTTTATGTTGTGTTTTTTTTTACTGTTTTTGATTTGACAAAACTTACATCTTTCTGTAGAACTAGTTGTAGCCCCCGGCTCTTAGCTATAATTGCTCTTAGAGGAAAAACGTTTCTTAACGAGACTGTTAAAAAAATAAGTAATCGGGTGCCAGCACTTAAGAACTGGCCACGTGGCAACTCGCCACAAAATCCTGTTCGGACTATACGTTTTAACACTTCATTGGGGTCTTCATCAGAGCCACATAGTGGCACAAAAACACAAAACCGAAATCAATCAATGAAACATTGGACTATTCAAAAGGACTAAAATCACAGATATATGTGGGTCATAATGGTTAAAAGCATTTAAAAAGCAATAAATAATCATAGTAATGTAACCGTGATACAGGTAAGTGGTAAAAGGATCAGTCATTTAGGTAAATGGATCAATAGAAAAATAAATACAAGGATCAAATAAATAAGTGAATATATTGTCACAGTAACAGAATGACAAATACATACAGGATCGGTTCTGGAGGTTTGTTCTCAAGTTGAATTTGTATGTAAGTCAAAACTGTTTATTTTATAATTGTAGATCTAGACAAAATTATTTTGGTTCCTGTGACAATTGGATTTTAAAAATGTTGTATTTTCACCAGGTTTAACAATAAAGCTTGATTTCAGACACCTTTAACTATTATAGCTCTTTATTATAGTCTATGGCTAAAGGATAGTAAATTACCAACATCCAGAGGTCCGTTTGTAACTAGGGTTTGTCTGTAAGTCAGGTGTTCTTAAGTAGGGGATCACCTGTATATGGATCGAAGTATATAATACCGGTCTGCAGGGTCTGCATTACAGTAAGATGCCAACCTCAGAGTCCCTGCACACAATGTGGATTTGCAGAATATTACTGTCACAGTGACATCAGTGTATGACATCAGACATCGGTGTGAGACGATTTGTGATTCTACAGCAAAGTTCTGCGTATCTCTCAAGTCAAAAGACGAGGGGGCACTGTCTCCGTCTGGAGAAAACAAGGTTTAATCACCAGAGGCGACTGGACTTTTTTACTGCGAGAACTGTAAATCTGTGGAATAGCCGAGCTCAGGCGCTGGTCACAGCAGGGGCAGCAGAGAGCTTCAAGAAGGGTCTAGATGCCTTTTTACACCTAAATAACATTGATGGTTATGTTATATAGAATATGATGGGACATGATGACATTTGGTAAGATTTTTGTGTTTTATGAGCCCCATCTAAACCCACTATTTAATACATGTTTTAATTTCTACACAGAAAAACAGTAAAAACAGACGTGGAGAGCAAAGGCGTGCAATATTCTGTGACTCACCAATATTAATATTTCTGATAGATCAGACATGACTTTCCCGAAGAAATCCCTTTTCCTGATACTTTTCCTTGGATTTGTCTCCCTTTCCATCTGTGCTGAGGAGTAAGTATCTGTATATGTTGGATATGTTAAAATAATTAAAGGGATATTTCTATTGCTACACCCCATCCCGACTCTCAAAAATATACCCTGATACTTCACATGTTGGAGGTGTAAAACGTAAAATAGCACCCTCGGCACGTATGGTGGACTTCTTCACACATACAGAATTTTTGGTTCCAAATACTCAACCTTCTGAAGAATATAACCAAAACCCAGACCCCCTGGGGACCAGAAGTTGCCCCACCTTAACCTGGAACATTTAACAAATCAAGACATAACTATAATTGTGCATGTCTTAACAGTAATAACAAATAAACTCTCCTACTATTGTTAAAATTAGATTCCGTTATCAGATGGGGCAGATGTTGGGTCGCAACCAAGGGCACCGTAAAACCTTTGAATCAAATTGGTCCAAATGGGAGAAATATGACTCTTCTAGCGGGTTCTATCTCTTCTATCTTAAAGGACATCTACCACCAGTTTACTAGTTTTATCTAGGGTGGCATTGGATAAGATGGTCATTACGCCCCACAACTTTCTTAAAGGGAACCTGTCATCAGGGTCTTTTTCATTAAAGACAGGTTACAGAAGTTTATTATAGCTGCAGTGCACATCTGCCTTTCTGCTTTCTCTAAGCATTTGCATTTTACATAATTGTGTGTTATAACTTACCTTGCACCCTAACAGAATCCTCTGTGTAGTCACAGGGGTTGGGCTTTGGTTTGGATGAATTTAAAAAAACAACATGTTACTGCTCACTCCTCAGCCTCTACCTTTGTGCTCCTGTACAGCTCCTCCTGGTGGCCTACTAAAAAAATCACCTCCCATTTCCCTATATATACCTATATATAAATAATTTAAAAAAACATAAACACAAAATTGATATAGTCACGTGCCAAGCATCTTTTAGATTATTATACCCGTATTGTCAGGGGTAGAAAAAAATCAAAAACAAACTAAAAATTGCAATTTTAGTGCTTCCTACCTCCAAAAAATCTCAGAAATCAAAGTTGCGCCTTATAGTCCAGTGTGCCTAATATGTGAACCGTACTTACAGAAAACAGCTGCCTTGAACTGTGCACAGGTCTGCCACCTGCTGGTCATTCATCCTTATAATCAGGTGTGCCTTATATATGAACTTAGACGTATTAGCATGAATTTATTGATGGTGCGCCTTATAATCCGGTGCGCCTTATAGTCTGAAAAATACTGTAATAGAAAGTGATCAAAAAGTCAGATGTACCCTATAATAGCACCAATCTAACCGATACCTTTTCCCGCAATAAACAAGCCCTAATAACTCTCTTTTGATTGAGAAATAAAAAAGTTATAGCTCTCAGAATATGGCGACCCATAGGCAAATGTGGTTCCCTTAAAAAGGAGTTTTATTTGCTAAAGTAGTAAAATATAAGAAAACCTGTACATGTTTGGTGTCTCTGTAATTGTACTTCCCTATAGACCAATTATATCATGTTTATTGTACTGTATGGTGAACTGAGTAAATGTTTAAATTACTACACTTGCAGGAAAGAGTTAATAAACTTGAATCCTCATGCTATTTTAACCATAAAAATAAACCCATTGCAAAATACAAATCTTCCCGCAAAAAACAAGCCCTTATATGCCCAATTCAGATGAAAAAAATCAAAAAAGTTATATCGTTTGGAATTTGAGCAGGAAATGAACCTAAAAAATGTCCGTGTCCTGAAGGTGTTAATGAGCTACATTGTTGGACTTTCATCTCTTAATAGATTTGCACAATTGAGACGCAATTAAAGATTAAATCGTCTGATGATACAGCGGCCGTGCTTGGCTCATTTCAGATTTTATTCTCTCCAATTACGAAATATAAATTAATTTTAAAAATTGTGCTTTTTGGCAGGGATAGTGAGAATTAAGAACTGTAAATCATCTCAAGATCCTTCCATAGTAATTATAATAATAATCCTTTATTTATATAGCGCTCACAGATTCCGCAGCGCTGCACAGAGCTTCCCAAATCAGTCCCTGTCCCCAATGGGCCTCACAATCTATTCACCCTACTAGTATGTTTTGGAGTGTGGGAGGAAACCGGAGAACCCGGAGGAAACCCACACAAACACGGAAAGAACATACAAACTCTTTACAGATGTTGACCTGGATGGGACTTGAACCCAGGACCCAATGCTGCAAAATGGGAAAATTTGGTAAAAAAAAGACTAGATGGGATGAACATAGGCATACTGGAGTTAATATAGGTTATAAACAACTATAGGCGCTTTGGTGTGGTCTCCTCTGGGGTTGGGTTACGCTCTATAGGTGGGATAATGCATTAGGATGTTTTTATGATGATTGTATATTGTAATTTTCTTTTGTGCATATGACATTTTTTATGTGCTAAATATGTAATAAAATTTACTGTATTTTTCGGACTATAAGGCGCACAAAAAAAATCCTTTGATTTTCTCAGAAATCAAAGGTGCGCCTTATAGTCCAGTGCGCCTTATAGACGAACCACACTTATAGACAACAGCTGCCTTGAACTGTGCACAGGTCTGCCACCTGCTGGTCATTCACCCTTATAATCAGGTGCTCCTTATAATCCAGTGCGCCTTATATATGAACCGTACTTACAGACAACAGCTGCCTTGTACTGTGCACAGGTCTGCCACCTGCTGGTCATTCATCCTTATAATCAGGTGCGCCTTATAATCCGGTGAGCCTTATATATGAACCTAGACGTTTTAGCAGGAATTTATTGATGGTGCGCCTTATACTCCGGTGCGCCTTATAGTCCGAAAAATACTGTATATAAAATAATAAAAATGACTCCCCTAGTGACTGTCATTTGTAATATTATCTCTGCTGACACCAGATCCGGCTCCAGAGATCTCTGTCCTCCCATCAGCAGCCGGAGAAGAGGAAGGAAGAGAAATTCTTAAATGTAAAAAATAAATTGCAAATAAAAGTTTCACTGGATTTATTCTTTCCTTCTGCCTTCACAGTAAACGACAAGATAAAGAAGAACGTGAAGAGGAGCGTGAAGTAGAGGGAGCGCTGCACAGAGAGAAGCGGGTACACACAGCTGAAGACTTATACAACTGTATGTTTGGAAAAGGTTATCAAGACATAGAAACTTGTCTTCCCGAGAAAAAATAATAATTTTCATGACTATAAGGATCAGTTATGCCCTAAACACATTAAAGCAGATATAACGCATATTATTGTCTGTATTCCTTGTATTGTCAGGCTTCAGGGGTAGTGAACCCCCTAGACCACCGACACCCGGGACACCCAGGACCCCCTAGACCATGACAAAAGCCGACACCCGGGACCCGGAGTCTAAGGGCACCCGGTTCACCAGAGCCCGCGCAAAACAGGTTGGACTTTCTGCAGATCATTTTCCCTTGTGGTCTGGGGGGCCACTGAGACACTGCAGCAGCCTTAGTTTAGCACAAGCAGGGAAGACCATGGGGCTCATGTACTCATTTTTTGGTAAAGGAGGTTTTTTTTTAACTTTTGATCATTTTTGTCCAACTGCCATGAAGCCGAGTGCGTTCTGTGAGCGCCAGATGCTGATCAGGCAAATAATTCACTGTGGAGCATCTGTCTGCTGGATTATTTCATAGACTGGGATGCAGGTTGAATTTTATATTTAATTGCCTCAAGGGCACAGTAGACAGAACAATATATATATATAAAGTTTAACAGAGAACATCGACAAGAAAAGTACTACACGTTGTGGGGAATTGCTCTGGTAGATGCTTTGTAGCAGTGCAGGAAGCAGGGACACACGCAGATTTAAAGTCCAAAAATCAAGGGTTTATTCACACTTCTTTGTCAAAAAACACAAATTCAGCCTTGGCTTAGGCACATACAAAATACAAAATAAACCCTGCCCGGCTGGGCACTGCCTAATACAATAACAGCCTCTAACTATACATGTACCAGGCTGCCTGGCACACGCTCTTGGCCAGCAGTAGTACAGGAGACACTCAGTTAACTTTGCTGTGTGAGCACGGTCCAGCCTTCAGCTCTCCAGGTAGTGCCTCTCGTACTGCTTGTGGCCTGCTGACTAAATCAGGCTCTAACGAGATGTGTGACCCGCCCCTGTGACCCGCCCCTGTGACCCGCACCTGTGACCCACCCCTGTGACCCGCCCCTGTGACCCGCCCCTATGACACGCCCCTGTGACCCTGCACCTGTGACCCGCCCCTGTGACCCGCCCCTGTGACACACCCCTGTGATCTGCACCTGTGGGCTATACAAAAGCCCAGGACCGAAGCCCGGGTGGAGTAGGAGTCCCACTACCAGCCTACCCCTACTCCATAATAAGCAGGCCCAGTACGGACATTACCAATGTGTCCATGTTAGCGAGGCCAACATGGACCAAAGAGACTTCTCCTGCCTTCTATATGTCTGCATTAACCCTTGGGTTACTGCAGACAAATCCAGGGCTTTTACCATATACTTTTTATCTGCCTGTAAGACAGATAGTGGTTCTCCCAAATGACACCTCTCACTTTCTCACAACGTATAACCAACTCAGCGGGTCAAGAGGTTAGATCACACGTGAAGGTACTTCCTGCTTTCAAAGTGATGGTAAATAATTTCCCCATGCAAAGACCATGTACAGGAGGGGTGACCTGACGCACCCCTTCACACCCATCGGAAGGCTCTAGGAAAACATTTCAATAGGAGAGAGCATACCTGACCATTTCCTACTCCCATGAATACGGTAGTTCTGTAGATCTCATTTTCCAGTACCGCCAGAACAAACTAACACCCAGATATGTCCTTGGGCTGGGATGAACCATGAATCTTTAACTATTATATGGATATTGTTTGGACAAGTTATATGATTTTTATGGCTCTTTGTGTTGTTTTGGATGGAACTTTTTGAAGGCTGTCAGTGCCGTCAGGTCTGTGGAAGAGTCAGTTTCTTGCTTTCCCCCACAGAGTAAATTACAGCTTGTCTTCCTCTGAATCCTAAACTTTACAGAGAGTCCACTATGTTATTCAGATAAGGCGGTGCCTTGTGGGTAATGTGTACTGTATTACCTAATCCTTCATCAGAGTTATCATGATAACCAGCAAATGTAGACCAATGTTTACACACTAAGGATACACACACTACGGCCGATATACGTCCTCCATAGACGGCAATGGGCGCACGGCGCCCTGCGGGAGCGGTACGGTGCAGCACACGTGCGGCACTGTACCGCTCAGTACCGCTCTTTACCCGTAGTGCGGCGCCTTGCGCCATGTATCCCTATGGAGAGGGGCGGGGGTGAGCTGCTCTCACATCCTCCTCCTCTCCCCGTGCACTGCCGTTGCCCGCTACGGTACGGTACGGGAGGGCAACGGCAGTGTGAATATAGCCTTACTGTGAGGACCATAAGTCATAACAAAAGGTATTACTTTTTAGACATAAGAGATGTTCTATCCTAACTTCTGGCTTTCTGTTTATGTCTCTCCACTAATTCTGGGTGGGTGCCCCCTTCAGATTACTTTTCAGGCCATCTATTCTCCAAACTCTAATCATTTGACTGTATGAAAGATACTCAATGGGGGTCTTTTACTAAGGGCCCGATTCGCGTTTTCCCGACGTGTTACCCGAATATTTCCGATTTGCGGCGATTTCCCCTGAATTGCCCCGGGATTTTGGCGCACGCGATCGGATTGTGGCGCATCGCCTCCCCCCTCCCCCCCACCCTACCATCAGAACAACCAGGACCCTGGGAAGTCTCTCATCTATTCAGAACAGTTGCCAAATATGTAATATAATTCTCAATAAGTTTTGAGAGCCCGTAGGCGCTTAGCCGTGGGGCTAATGACTTCCTGCAAGCTCAGGCGTGAAAGCTAGCAAGGTTTTAGCAGGTGCAGCATGGCCCCTTTAAGAAAAGTTTGTTTATCCCCCGGGTACATGGGCTACGTGACTGGGGGTGGGCTACAGGTGTGGGTGGTATTAAGGGGCGGGCTAAAGTGATAAAAGCAGGCTGCAAGTGTGAACTCACCCTCTTTCCTGCGAATCTTCCCACCCTTTTGTAATTATATCTAATGTCACAGCTGGCGGGTTTTATCGGGTTTGTGACCCACATGCCCTCTGAAAGGCGGGATCACAGGTGCCCGGGGTTTATCTGTTATATTTAATCTGCGAGTAGAAGTTATTTGTTATAAGCTAAATAAAGCTGTGGCCGACTCTCTAGTCGTCATACCACAAAGTTAAAGGTCAAACGTGTCTGTGGTTTTTTCTGGCTGAGTTAAAGGTGACATTTGGGTGGGCCTATCTGGGTTTTGGGGAATAGGATATGCAGGCAGTCATTTCTCAAAACTAAGGATGTGCAAATCTTGCCATATTCACATCGCTGAAGCTTCAGGTCTGCATTGATGTTGTCCCAGTTGTCTTGGAAATGAGTATACAGTATATCTCCCCAAAGTCCTCCAAAACACAACCATTTTATGTAAAAAAAAATCTTATCTATCTTATTTTGTTAAATTTGACATTTCTTTATTTAATTTGCCCTCAACCCCCCCACCTTACATTCCGTGGCAGCATCTCTACATAGGGTTTATGATATACAAGAAATACAGACCATAATATTAGTTATATCTGCTTTAATGTTCTTAGGGAATGAATGGAATATTTGGTGACACTTGACATTTTTTCTGTTCTTCAGGTGATTTTCCAAACATACACATAATTTGCGCTAGAATGTGAAATGTTCTCCTTGTTCTGTTGTGATCTCCTTCTACTTCCCGTTCCTCTTCGTGCTCTTCGTCATCTTGCCGTTTACTGTGAAGGCAGGAGGAAAGTATAAATCTATTGACATTCTATTTGTTCTTCTTTCCCCTGTGATCCAGTAATGGAGCATTGATGGTCTCCCCTCGGTTTTTGGCCACATTAGGGCAAAATTATACCTGTAACCCCAACTACGGAAATTCTGTAGAGTATTTCATCTATACGATTGCGTCTATAATTGAAAAAAAAATACTGCACTAGTTCTAAAAACTAATGTCATTCACCATATGGAAACAATGGGGGTCATTTTCTAAGGGCCCGATTCGCGTTTTCCCGACGTGTTACCCGAACATTTCCGATTTGCGCCGATTTTCCCTGCATTGCCCTGGGGTTTTGGCGCACGCGATCGGATTTTGGCGCATCGGCGCCGGCATGCACGCGATGGATATTGGGGGGCGTGGCTGAACGAAAACCCGACGGATTCGGAAAACCCGCCGCATTGAAAAAAAAAATTGTGTAGCGAAAATTTCACTCACCTTCATCCTGGATAGGCCGGTGTATTTCGAGGCATTCCAGCGGACTTCAGCGCAGCAGCGCCACCTGGTGGACAGCGGAGGAACTACCTTAATGAATCCCGGCCGGACCCGAATCCACCGCAGAGAATGCGCCGCTGGATCGCGAATGGACCGGGTAAGTAAATCTGCCCCAATAATGTTAACATGGAGGAGGACATAACCACTAACAGTACTTACACCTGGCAGGGCAACTTGGGACACTAAACCAACTACAGGTCCTTAAAAACTCTTGACTTAGTGTCCTAAATTACCCCATGATTTATCTGACCATATAAAATAAAAAGACTTTTTACTTGCATAGAGATATAATATTCTCATCTCCTGGCATATTACACCCATATTGTGCATGTACTGTGCCTACGCCACATGCGCAGTGATGCCGGGTTGTACTAGGCCGGTATCACTGATCCTCTGTGCTGGTGACGAGATTTCCAGAATGAGGGAAGTATAAACTGTTGTCGTTATTGTGGGTTTGGGCTTTGGATAAATGATTGGATCTTTCCAATGCATTTGCAATGTATGTAAACCATGTGACTGCAGCCTTGAAGCCAGGCCGGCCACATGGCAACTGCAGAAAATGAACGAAATCTGCTTTATTTGTATTGCTGTTGGACAGAAATGCACTTTAGAATATAAAACATCACGTTATGTAAAAAGAGACATAACAATATACAGGCATGAACATTTACACACCGAACAGCAGAAATTAAACACATACAGCAGTCATATTACACATACACACTTATCACACTGGCGCACTTACTTTTTATGATGTTTAGTGCTGGGTGAAATGAAGATCCTCCGCATCAGGGCTGTATCTCCCATGAGAAGGGAAGAAACTCCCACCTCAGGCGGCAGATGCAGAGCCCTGATGGGGGCGGCATAACAGCTGTTGACAATGTGGATGATTTAGGCCACTGGCAAGTCTGTACTGTTCTTGTACTAATACTTGCATCTGTGTCCGTACATCACAGATGCAAGTGGTAGAGCGGAGCAAAGCAGCACAGGCTCATTTGTCTGCATTGCTCTGTTGTTCTGAAGGACACAGGCAACCATGAGCAGTGCCGCTAAGGAGATGACCGTGACTTGGGAGGAGGTAAGTGACTGTCTTATTATTTTTTTAGCTGTGCACATTCTTAATAATATATTCTTCAGGAGGCTGAATATACTAAAAAGGGGAAGGTGATGTAAATATTAGGGCCCATTCTTAACTAAATTGGGAAGGGCATATGGGAGTTTGTATATTACTAAACAAGGGGTGATTAAATATGGTGCCCAGCATTAAAAGGGGCGTGGGAAGCTTTAGGGGCTGTTTTTGAGGGATGGATATTAATTGAACTCAGGGGCTGGGCTTGCTGGGTTACTGTACATAATTAAACTGGTTGGAATCAGGGGCTGCTGGATATCATTTTGCAGGGCTCTGGCAGTGCTACTCCTGTTCCTCCTTGCACAAAGGCAGAGATAGTGGTCCTGATGCTGGTTTGTTGCTCTCCTACGGCCCCCTCCACATCTCTTGGTGTACTGGCCTGTCTCTTGATAGCCCCGGCAAGCCTCTTGACACTACACTGACCGACAGAAAACCTTCTTACCACATATTGTGCCATCTTGGATGAGCTGCACTACCTAAACAACTCGTGTGGGTTTTCATGTAGGGAGGTCATACAAGCACATGGAGGCCACACACTATACTGAGCCTCATCAGGAGTATGCCAAGGTGTTGTAGGGAGATCATAAAGGCATGTGGAGGCCACACACAATACTGAGCCTCGTCAGGAGCGTGCCAAGGTGTTGTAGTAAGGTCATACAGGCAGGTGGAGGCCACACACAATACTGAGCCTCATCAGGAGTATGCCAAGGTGTTGTAGGGAGGTCATACAGACATGTGGAGGCCACACACAATACTAAGCCTCATCAGGAGCATGCTGAGGCGTTGTACTGAGGTCATACAGGCACGTGGAGGCCACACACAATACTGAGCCTCATCAGGAGCATGCCAAGGTGTTGTAGGGAGGTCATACAGGCAGGTGGAGGCCACACACAATACTGAGCCTCATCAGGAGCATGCTGAGGCGTTGTACTGAGGTCATACAGGCACGTGGAGGCCACACACAATACTGAGCCTCATCAGGAGCATGCCAAGGTGTTGTAGGGAGGTCATACAGGCAGGTGGAGGCCACACACAATACTGAGCCTCATCAGGAGCATGCTGAGGCGTTGTACTGAGGTCATACAGGCAGGTGGAGGCCACACACAATAATAACCCTTATTTTGTCTTCTTTTATGGACATTACATCAAAGTTGGATCAGCCTGTAGTGTGTTTTTCCACTTTAATTTTGGAGTTGACTCAAAATCCAGGTTTCAAATGGTTATTAAATTTCCATTGATGATTTTTTTGTGATTTTGTTGTCAGCATATTCAATTTTTGAACAAAGTATTCAATGAGAATATTTCATTCATTCAGATCTAGGAGGTGTCATTTGAGTGTTCCCTTTATTTTTTTGAGCAGTGGATTTGCAGTAGTTTTAAATTCTGTTTTTGCCTTTGTCATAGAATCTTTAGAAGGACCTGTCATTCGGCCAAACTACCCAAACTGTACCCCTACACTGAATTTGGAGCCTAAAAGAAATCAAGGCATAATGATCAGACGATTGTGACCATACCACCATGACCCCGATCATCTTGTTGAACATTTTTTACCAATTAATTTACACTAAATGATGATATCCAAGGCAAAAGGGGAGTATATTTTATTCTTTGATTGGGGAAACCAGAACAAGTTCACCCCTGCACTGCTCTGGCAGATTGCGCCATTTTTTTTCTGGTGCACTTTGTTCGGGGTACAGAATTGTGGCGCACAGTCCAACTAAGCACTAACATAACATGACCCTTCTGGGGCACATTTTTGTTCTGTCTTGACAGACACAGAACAGCCCAATGGGGACGAATGTGTCTCCTATTCCCCCTCACTTATATCAGCAGTGCTGGCCCTTCATTGTCACGATTGTTGGATGTCCTAGTAGTTGGACCAACACCAATCACAGTCATCCTAGCCATAGAAATATCTCATTAATGAACTGTACAACATATACACATACTTACTCCTCTTTACAGATGGAAAGGGAGACAAATCCAAGGAAAAGTACAAAGAACAGTGAATTCTTCAGGAAAGTCATGCCTCAAGTCAAAATCTGTCAAAAATGTTAATCTTGGTGAGTCACATAATATTACTTGTTCTTGATTAAAAAGTATCAACAATGTAAAAGATTTCACTGCATTTGTGATATGTCTGTTTTTACTGTTTTATGCCTCATTCACACACGGATTCATCCATCCCGATAGACGTCTATGGTGACCCGGCAGCGTTATTGTGCCAGACTCGTGTGGCACCCCACCATACCGTACACAGTGAAGACATAGAGCATGCTCTATCTTTCCCCTTGTTTGCGGCCATGCAGCACTGTTTCATATGAAGTGGGGAGGTGTGAGTAGAGCTCATCTCTCCTCCTCTCTAGCGCGCCAACATGTGTGCTGACACAGGTTATGCCTGGGCGAGCAAATGTTATCGTGAATGTAGCCTAATACTCGATATAATACACAGCACGGTTAGACTGGGCTCCTAAAAAATAACAGAGATCCTTTCACACATTTACAACAGTCTCGCTTGGGTTCCGGCAAAGACTAGTGAAAAAACTCTGGCAGTTACAACCCGATCTACAACCAACATGGTCTAGTTTTAAAACTAGAGCGGTTTTCATAAAATAGTCAAGAAATTGGCGAAATAACCTAAATTTCGGAATGCTTCTCAAAACATTTGTTGAGGGGGGGTCTATCACATCTATGCTTGATTTATTGTATAGAAGACATGACTTGGGCAAGCCCGATCCAGGGCTGGGAATTCTGATGATTTTCCCCTCTATGACACTTGGGCAGGGAGGAGGCAGTGTGTCCCGAACACTGCCCATAGCCGGTACCAGGTGCAGACTATATCTTATTTATTTTCCAGGCTGGACCTTGTGTAGAAACGTGCCGGGTGCACTAGAGGCCCGGTGAGTGCACCCAAGTTGCCTGATACATATCAAGAGGCTGAAGCATCTTGATATATTCTGTACCAGAGGGGACATGGGGTTACTATCATACGCTGGCGCATTTATGTTTTTTGCTTTCTTTATTGTATCCAAAATAAGAAAAACTAAATAAATGCCACATTCTAAAAAGTATAAGCCTAAAAATAAATTAAACATGATACAAATATTACATGTAAATATGTATATACTGTATCTAAGCCCTTCACAACTGCTATATGCCATAGGTCCTAAAAGCACATACCGAGTGCATATAGAAAGTGTATAGACATTGTGAGAGTGGCCAACTGTAATTTTTGATACAGGTCTTCTGGATTGTGTTCACAGGTGCCACAGAACTTGAGGTATCCACTGATTTTTATATACAGCTCCCCATTCCTGACTTTAACAGGGGATACATCCAGTTCTTGGCACCTAGAAACACAATACTAATGAGACACAAATGAGATTCTTTTCTATGTGCCGTCGCTGTTTTTTTGCCCCCTCCAGCCAACAAAAGTGCAAAAATGCTGCCTGGACATTTTGGTACCAATGATCCCTGGTCACAAAACGTTATTGGTGTATAATATATTCTTCGCAAAGTCACATCAAATAAAATTAAGAACTTCCTAAAAGTAATAGAAAGAAAATAGAAATAAAGAAATACTATTTCTTACCTTGTGATAGAGAAAGTGCAGCACACAGGAGGACAGGACACCTCAGTACAGATCACTTCTTGGGATGGGGGTTATTATACCAGTAGCTTGGGGGCGGGGCTCAGCTTGGGGGAGGAGCTTCAGAAGTCATCACCAGAGACTAAGCACCAGACCTGATCCTTGTGATCTCCGCTCTCATGTACATAGATGGTTTGTGCGTCTCATGATGTATAATTACCTGCAGATTTTAGTAGCTGAGTACATACAAATATTGTTTTGTGTTAAAATTTTCCAAATCTCATGACATTTATCATGAGCCAGTCATCTATTGTAAGATATTGGTGGTTATTTATCATACACTGGCACATGATAGCCCCGTCACTCCTCTGCCGCAGCCAGATAAAGCAAGAGGCTTAGGCTTCTTGATGTATCCAGGATGTGCCTGCCTCATGTTTTTTTTTTTTATACCAGGTCCTACATGCGAAAAATTGGAAAGTCCCACACCAGCCTGCTCACCTGCTGGCTGCGCCCCCTTTTGTGTCACTCGACGCCCACTGGTAGAGAGCAAATGTGAAGGGGAAAATAATTGCAAATGCTATTTAAGGGCTTCAACGCTGGGGTGCTAACGCAGAAGTCATGTTACACCACGTAACTTGGGTGAATGAAATACTTAAAGAGTAACCGTCATTTAAAAAAACTTTTGATATGTTGTAGTGCAGGTAATTTTAAGCCCTTTTGCAATTGGATTAGTTAACTGAAACCTGCTCCTTCCTCTTGTATTCTGCAGACTTCCCCCTGTTACCAGTGATCTCTCAGCTGTTGCTAGGCACATCCGGCCTTTAATGAGGAGTTGATTACAGATGGAGAATGGGACACCCCCCCCCCTCCTCTCTCCTCTCCCTGCTCTCAGCTGTTTACCTCATAGCTCAGTGCTCCAGCACTAATTCATGTGCTGCCACAAGCCCTAACTAATGTACTAACAAAACAACTACACTTATCTCTCCCTCAGCTTCCCCTACACTTGTATATAAACAAATAATCCACACAGACACAAGCTGCAGCTCTTGGTCACAGCCCCCCCTTCCCAATCACCTAACACTCCACAGAAGGAAAGAGCAGGAGAGACTCTCAAAGTCTTCAAGCTGTCCCCTCATGTCCGGTAAGGAAGTTTTAGATAGATAGATAGATATTGATAGATAGATGATATAAAGATAGATAGATAGATAGATAGATACACCTTAAAATTTTAGATTTTTTCATGTGCCTTCCAATAATTGCACTGCACTTTATTTGGCAAGTTCTGTGCTTATAAATAAATAATTATATATATTGATGCACTGTAATATAATGGATTCTTAGTGTTTTATACAATCACTTCAATGCTTATGTCACCAATGATGAAATATAAACCCATCTTGAAACACTGTTTGTACTGCTTGAAGATTGATTATTTTGGGGTTTGACTTAGGCCCACTTTAGTTTGCACCCATTGTGCCACCTTTTTTTCTGTTTGTTGCTAACCATGTGCATCATGTGGCAATGCTACACAGTGTACATCCTGTGCCATGTGGCTTTCCTTAAACAACCATTCGAGGGGAAATACCAGGGGCGTAACTTTAGGGGGTGCAGAAATTGTGGTCGCACCCGGGCCCAAGAGGTTTAGGGGGCTCTTATGGTGTCACTTTCCCATATGAAAAGACAATTACTATAAACCATACATTATAGTTGGGGGCCTGGCACAGACTTTGCATTGGGGCCCATCAGCTTCTAGTTAAGCCTCTGGGGAATACTGCTGTGTGGTATGTGTGAAAATTGCTCATCTGGAAGCCTAGTTGGGTAACATGTAAAAGGCAGGGTAGAGGGAAGAGTTGCAGGGAGTCTAGTCCTGATCTGGTGCACCCCAATAAGTTTGCCAGGCTGGCGGATGAGGGGGATTTCAGCTCTGGGGTAGCAACGCTGCAGTAAGACGTGGCCTCTAGCAACCAGGGGAATATCTGCTCCAGTAAGAATGGTAATGGGAGCACAGGCAAGGTCAGACAGGTGCTGGTAGTGGGAGATTCGATTATTAGGGGAACACACAGGGCAATCTGTCACAAAGACCGTGCATACCAAACAGTGTGTTGTTTGCCGGGTGCCCGGGTTCGGCATGTTGCGGATCGGGTTGACAGATTACTGAGAGGGGCTGGTGAGGAACCAGAGGTCATGGTCCACATTGGCACTAATGACAAAGTAAGAGGTAGGTGGAAGGTCCTTAAAAATTATTTCAGGGATTTAGGCCATAAGCTCAGGGCAAGGACCTCAAAGGTAATTTTCTCCGAAATACTACCTGTACCACGTGCCACACCAGAAAGGCAGTGGGAGATCAGGTAGGTAAATAAGTGGCTCAAAAGTTTGTGTAGGAAGGAGGGCTTTGGAGAACTGGGCTGACTTTTCTGTGGACTACTGGGCTGCATCTCAATGGGGAGGGCTAGAAAGTTGGAGGAGTGTTAAAACTAGAGACTTGGGGGGAGGGCAACTAGACAGTGACAGTGTAGATAGGGCGCTGGGAAGAGTCATAGTCCATGGGGGAGGAAGGGGGGCTGGAATGAGATTGGGGAATAAGGACAAAAGGAATACGGACAGGGATAACCATATAAAGTGCATGTACACAAATGCCAAAAGCCTCACAAACAAAATGGAGGAACTGGAACTCTTGATGTTGGAGCGGAAATATGATATAGTGGGTATCAGCGAGACATGGCTGGACAGTAGCTATGACTGGGCTGTTACTATAGATGGTTATAGTCTTTTTAGAAATGATCTTTAAATAAAAAAGGGGGAGGGGTTTGTTTATATGTGAATTTTTGCCTTAAGTCTGTCCTGCGAGATGACATCGGTGACGCAAATGAAAATTTGGAGTCCCTATGGGTAGAGATAAGGGGAGGGAAAAAGAATAATAAAATATTACTAGGGGTTTGTTATTAGGCTCCAAATATAATGGAGGCAGCAGAAGAAATGTTGATAAGTGAAATGGATGCGGCTTCAAAGCATGGGGAAGTACTTATCATGGGGGACTTCAATTACCCAGATATTGACTGGGGGGCAGAAACCTGCAGGTCCTTCAAAGGCAGCAGGTTCTTGTCAACAACAAAAGACAATTACCTGTCTCAACTAGTCCTGGAGCCAACAAGAGGGGGGGCACTGCTGGACCTTATCCTTACCAACAGACCTGATAGGGTATCAAAACTACAGGTTGGGGGGAACCTGGGGAATAGTGATCATAATATCATTGATTTTGTATTATGCTTTACTAAGAGTGTTGGTGAAGGGGCAACCAACACTCTAAACTTCAGGAGGGCAAATTTTCAGCAACTAAGGGAAGACCTTAAAGGCATACACTGGGATAATGTTCTCAAAGACAAAAGCCCCCCCAAAAAATGGGACTTTTTCTCATATATTCTGAAAAAGTCCTGTGAGAAACACATACCTTATGGGAAAAAGCATAAAAGGAACAAGAAAAAGCCAATGTGGCTAACTAGTCTTGTAAGGAAAGCAATAAGCGAGAAAGATAAGGCGTTCAAGGTGCTAAAACGTGAAGGTAGCGATGAGGCATTACAGGATTATAGAGAGAAAAATAAATCCTGTAAAAAGCAGATAAAGGCCGCAAAAATAGAGACTGATAGAAATATTGCCAGGGAGAGCAAAAATAATCCCAAATTATTTTTCAAGTATATAAATGATAAGAAACTAAAAACAGAGAGTGTGAGTCCCCTTAGAAATAACATGGGGGTCATGGTGGAAGGAGATGAGGAAAGGGCCAATCTACTGAATGTCGCCTTCTCAACTGTCTTTACCCAGGAAAATCCCCTGGTGGGAGACACAATGAGGAATAATGTAAATTCTTTTTGGAATGTCAACAGTTTAACCCAGGAAGAGGTACGGCGCCGCCTCGCAACCACTAAGATAGATAAATCACCGGGGCCAGATGGCGTACACCCCCGGGTTCTGCATGAACTATGTAACGTGATAGACAGACCGTTATTTTTAATATTTGAGGACTGGTTATGTTCCACAGGACTGGCGCATAGCAAATGTTGTACCAATATGCAAAAATGGATCAAAAAGCGATCCTGGAAACTACAGACCCGTGAGTCTAACTGCTGTGGTGGGGAAAATATTTGAGGGGTTTGTTAGAGATGCTATCCTGGAATATCTCACTGTGCACAACCTTATAACCCGGCGTCAGCATGGGTTTATGAGAGATCGGTCCTGTCAGACTAATCTGATTGGTTTCTATGAGGAGGTAAGTTCAAGACTGGATCTGGGGGACGCTGTGAATGTATATCTGGACTTTTCAAAGGCATTTGACACCGTGCCACATAAAGGGTTGGTATATAAAATGAGACTGCTGGGAATAGGAGAAAATCTGTGTATTTGCGTAAATAATTGGCTTAGTGATAGAAAACAGAGGGTCGTCATTAATGGCACATTCTCAGATTGGGTTGAGGTTCCTAGTGGAGTGCCACAGGGGTCAGTATTGGGGCCACTTCTTTTTAATATTTTTATTAATGACCTTGTAGTGGGTTTACACAGTCAAGTTTCAATATTTGCAGATGATACTAAGCTGTGTAAAGCAATAAATACCATCACCATAGACAGGGGACATCCTCTACACCTAGAGGAGAGGAGGTTCTACCATCACCATAGACAGGGGACATCCTCTACACCTAGAGGAGAGGAGGTTCTACCATCACCATAGACAGGGGACATCCTCTACACCTAGAGGAGAGGAGGTTCTACCATCACCATAGACAGGGGGCATCCCCTACACCTAGAGAAGAGGAGGTTCTACCATCACCATAGACAGGGGGCATCCTCTACACCTAGAGGAGAGGAGGTTCTACCATAACCATAGACAGGGGGCATCCTCTTCACCTAGAGGAGAGAAGGTTCTCCCATCACCATAGACAGGGGGCATCCTCTACACCTAGAGGAGAGGAGGTTCTACCATCAGCATAGACAGGGGGCATCCTCTACACCTAGAGGAAAGGAGGTTCTACCATCACCATAGACAGGGGACATCCTCTACACCTAGAGGAGAGGAGGTTCTACCATCACCATAGACAGGGGGCATCCTCTACACCTAGAGGAGGTTCTACCATCACCATAGACAGGGGACATCCTCTACACCTAGAGGAAAGGAGGCTCTACCATCACCATAGACAGGGGGCATCCTCTACACCTAGAGGAGAGGAGGTTCTACCATAACCATAGACAGGGGGCATCCTCTTCACCTAGAGGAGAGAAGGTTCTCCCATCACCATAGACAGGGGGCATCCTCTACACCTAGAGGAGAGGAGGTTCTACCATCACCATAGACAGGGGACATCCTCTACACCTAGAGGAAAGGAGGTTCTACCATCACCATAGACAGGGGACATCCTCTACACCTAGAGGAGAGGAGGTTCTACCATCACCATAGACAGGGGGCATCCTCTACACCTAGAGGAGGTTCTACCATCACCATAGACAGGGGACATCCTCTACACCTAGAGGAAAGGAGGCTCTACCATCACCATAGACAGGGGGCATCCTCTACACCTAGAGGAGAGGGTGTTCTACCATCACCATAGACAGGGGACATCCTCTACACCTAGAGGAGGTTCTACCATCACCATAGACAGGGGACATCCTCTACACCTAGAGGAAAGGAGGCTCTACCATCACCATAGACAGGGGGCATCCTCTACGCCTAGAGGAGAGGAGGTTCTACCATCACCATAGACAGGGGGCATCCTCTACACCTAGAGGAGAGGAGGTTCTACCATCACCATAGACAGGGCATCGTCTACACCTAGAGGAGAGGGTGTTCTACCATCACCATAGACAGGGGACATCCTCTACACCTAGAGGAGGTTCTACCATCACCATAGACAGGGGACATCCTCTACACCTAGAGGAAAGGAGGCTCTACCATCACCATAGACAGGGGGCATCCTCTACACCTAAAGGAGAGGGTGTTCTACCATCACCATAGACAGGGGACATCCTCTACACCTAGAGGAGGTTCTACCATCACCATAGACAGGGGACATCCTCTACACCTAGAGGAAAGGAGGCTCTACCATCACCATAGACAGGGGGCATCCTCTAAGCCTAGAGGAGAGGAGGTTCTACCATCACCATAGACAGGGGGCATCCTCTACAACTAGAGGAGAGGAGGTTCTACCATCACCATAGACAGGGCATCGTCTACACCTAGAGGAGAGGAGGTTCTACCATCACCATAGACAGGGGGCATCCTCTACGCCTAGAGGAGAGGAGGTTCTACCATCACCATAGACAGGGGGCATCCTCTACACCTAGAGGAGAGGAGGTTCTACCATCACCATAGACAGGGCATCGTCTACACCTAGAGGAGAGGAGGTTCTACCATCACCATAGACAGGGGGCATCCTCTACACCTAGAGGAGAGGAGGTTCTACCATCACCATAGACAGGGGGCATCCTCTACACCTAGAGGGGAAGAGATTCTACCATCACCATAGACAGGGGGCATCCTCTACACCTAGAGGAGGTTCTACTATCACCATAGACAGGGGGCATCCTCTGTGCCTAGAGGAGAGGCGATTCTACCATCAACATAGACAAAGGTTCTTTACTGTAAGAGCAGTGAGACTATGGAACTCTCTGCCGCAGGAGGTTGTTATGGCGGACTCTATGTACATGTTCAAGAGAGACCTGGATGACTTTCTGGAGAGAAAAAATATCACGGGTTATGGGGATAAAACATTTATTTAATTCTTAAAGGTTGGACTTGATGGACTTGCGTCTTTTTCCAGCCTTATATACTATGATACTATTACTCAGGGAGGCTGTGACCAAAGTATTTTTCACAATAGGCTTATACTCTAGGCTTATATAAGTTTATTATATAAGTTTTCCCAGTTTTTTGTGGTTTTCCAGTTTTTTTGTGGTAAAATGAAATACCTTGGCTTATATTCGGGTCAGCTTGTACTGGAGTATATACAGTATTTGTATGCGGGTTGTTTCTTTTTGAGTTACACACATCTGTGAGTATATCTGGTCTATGTGAAGGTTTTATATAAAGAAGACAGACCATGGGATAAGCTACAACTGCTGTAATATCTTTATAGCATAATTATATTGGTCAGTAAGAACCATGCAAAATAACCCCCCTAATCTAAATATATTTTCATAAACTGACATTAGAAAGCATTGCCTCTATCACATCATTGTCCCTCTACATGCCTGTAACCCTAAGCAATGAGGTCCTAAAGCTGTATGCAAATGACCTGTGTAATGTCCAAGGAGTCATTAGCATATTTAAGCTGTCCAGCTTATTCATGAGTGGGAGGCACAGATGTGGGAGGCACAGATGTGAGGCTGTATAATGATGTGTTTCCTGGTGCTGCTGGCCACTCCCCCTGCAGCCTGCATAATTGTGTGAGGTATAATGGTGTAATGGCTCCTCCATGTGTTTCCTGGTGCTGGTGCCCCCTGCAGCCTGTGTGTATGAAATACTCCTATACACATGACTGACAGCCCGTATAATGATGTGAGGTATAAGGGTGTAATGGCTCCTCCATGTGCTTTCTGGTGCTGGCGCCCCCTGCAGCCTGTGTGTATGAGATACTCCTATACACATAACTGACAGCCTGTATAATGATGTGAGGTATAATGGTGTAATGTCTCCTCCATGTGCTTCCTGGTGCTGGCGCCCCCTGCAGCCTGTGTGTGTATAGGAGAGATACAACAGCTCCAGGATGCAGCCATGTTATAGCAGAACATGTCAGGTACTTGTGTAGCTGATGTCTGTGTGTCTGTGTATTAGGAGGATGCAGCATGTCAGCAGATGCAGCACACACACTAGCAATGCTTTACTATCCTTTACACACAAACATGAGCAGGGGGAGGAGAGGGGAGGGGTAAAAGGGGTGACATCACTGCTTCTGACCATGTGACCAGCTTCATTTACATAATAAAGAAAAGATGATTTTACAATGATTAACATATGAATTGACCAGATAAAGGCTGGGATGGGATCCTTTTGAGCTGCTCCAACAGGTAGAGGCAACAGAAATAGTGACAGAGACCTGATGACAGGTGTCCTTTAAGCTCTGCAATTGTTTCAGAGCTCAATTCTCCCTTGTCTTCACTTTGCTCTTCATGTTCTTCTTCCTCTCTTTTCCTGTGTTACATGGTGAAACAAAGTTAATGACAAATTATGCAAATTGTTTCAACATGGCTCCTAGCTCCAATCAAACTGTACACCTCATCCGGGAGGAACCACTAATCCATTAATTCAGTAATCTGATTATTTGTGTTGAAAATTTCATCCAAATACAACACAAAGGGAGGTATATGTTATTGTATCCCTGGGGGGGCCTTATAATGTCTATCAGTCGCTCCTCTATTCCTACTGCCGCTATAAACAGTAGCAATGCTCGCCAGCCATTCCTTTACCCGCCTTCCTCCGTTCTCCGACACATCGTGATCTTGCTATAAAAGCTGTAGATTATAAACCCACAGTGGAAATTATCTTCCCCTATGAGGATTTTTTCAAAGCCTGTACTTAGGATTTGTAGAAATCCCATCCACTATACTGTGATTGAACTTTAGCTGGCGACAAGTTACCTGAATCTAACATGCAGAGAATAGAATTTACAGGCTGAACCAATATCACGGCAGAGTCAAGATCTAGTCCCTAAAAAACTTCCATTGGTGGTGAATACAGGTCATCTCCAGACATGTGAATAAAATGTAACCTTTAATAATAATAATAATAATAATAATAATAATAATAATAATAATAATATTAATAATAATTTATTGTCCCCCGAAAAGGGGGAAAAGAAAATGTCACAACCGGTTTGACAACAACCGGTATCTATCTGTCCTACATCTAATTTCTTTCAGTCTGCCACCAAAACCAACCAAGCAGACTTCAGTGGGAATAAGATGCCAATCAGACACGAAACCGCTACCGTTTTTCTTTTATCCTCAAATATGTTCCATAGCCCACTTTTCTATATAAAGAAGATATACATGGACATAGGGGCACGTTTACTTACCCGTCCCATCGCGATCCCCGAGGTGCATTGTCCGACGAGGATTCGGAGCTGCCGCGATTCACTAAGATCGTGCGTCCAA
This sequence comes from Engystomops pustulosus, assembly GCF_040894005.1. Lineage (NCBI taxonomy): Eukaryota > Metazoa > Chordata > Amphibia > Anura > Leptodactylidae > Engystomops > Engystomops pustulosus. The sequence continues at coordinate 252,639,278 of NC_092412.1, read as the reverse complement.
TTTCCTGCATGTGTCACTTACCCACCGAGGTGCATGTAAGTGCATGGCTTGCGACACAATTTTGAATGTTAAATTCTGTGCTTAGTCCGAATAAGTCAGATTGTCCGGCAACCACACCCCCTTGATTTGTGTTGCACGATTGCGCCAAAATCCGATCACGTGTGTCAAAAAACCCACTTAAATGCGGCGCAATATGTCGGGAGACTCAATGAAAAGGCGGTCCGCGAACCTTTAGTAAATCTGCCCCATAGTGTAGACAATTTCAATAAAACAAATCTTTTAATCAGATCTACTCACATAAAACAGGTAAAAATGCGCATATCGTTATAACTCCACGAGGACGCCAGACATTGCCCGACCCTGGGTTTCACCTTGCAGCTTCTTCCGGGGCATGCAGGTGCACGTCGGTGGAGCATAATCTCCCATTGTTCCATTTTTACACCAATTATGCTCTTGGCCTTTTTTATAATCTTTCTACATTTGCATTGATCTTGAGCAGACAAACAGGGGTCCCCGGCACTCACCCCGTACAGTACAACTTCCCCGTTGCCTTCCTGTATGCATGGTCCGCTTGAGACTGCCATTTTAATTTCTCGGTGACCATTATACCTAAATATTTATACTCTCGCACAAGTTCAATTTCCACCCCATCTACAATTAACGGTTCAATCCAGTCCCTCTTTTTTCTTGCGAAATCAACTACAATTTCTTTCTTCATTTGAAATTCTAAGTAGTAATGATGTAAAGAAAGTGCTCAGTGTTTAATGTACGCTTCCTCCATCATATGTCCGGATATGGGCTCTATCCACTGCTCATGGCAGTTTATTGGTACTAAGAACACCACACAACACCTTTCTTCAACCCTTTCATGCGACCAGATCATGGCCCCCATAGCGGCCGTGTGAAAGTATCCGTAATCTTTTACTAATCTGCTGCCTCCATCTCAAGAACATCTCTCACATCCGACCCTTCCTCAATCCAAAGTCTACAAAATGACTAGTCCATGCCCTCATCATCTCTCGCTTCGACCACTGCAACATCCTTTTCTGTGGTCTCCCATCTACCCCTCTAACGTCATCCAATCCATCATTAACTGTGCTGCCGGGGTAATCCATCTGTCTCCTGTCTTCTCCTCTGCTTCTCCTCTCTGCCACTCTCATTACTGGTTACACATCACACTGCAAATTCCATTTAAAATACTATCTATCACATACAAAGCCGTCCACACCCTGTCCCCTCCATATATCTCTGAACTCATCAGGCAATACTGCCCCACAAGTCTCCATTCCTGACTGGACCTTCAGCTGCACTCTATTACCATCCGCTCTTCTCACAACCGCATCCAGGACTTCTCCCGTGCTTCCCCCATACTCTGGAACCTTCTCCCCTAATGTGTCAGACTGTAACCTGAAAACCCACCTGTTCAGGATCTACAACACACAATAACTGCTCTGCTCCCTCACCTCATGTCTCCATCTACCCTCCCATATAAATTGTGAGCCCTCAGGGGCAGGGTCCTCCTCCTACTTATCTCCTGATCTTTGTAGTTTTGTATTTGGCACTTGTACCTGTTTTTGTCTTAATGTAATGTATGTGACCCCCTTACTGATTGTACAGTACCAGGGAATATCTAGTCAGCGCAACTCCTGCAACTCCAATTTACGCAAAACCATGGGGAAACGAAAACTGAAAGCCAATTGTCTGGACGAAAGACCACACTCCGCCCATGAGCTGTGGAGCCCACGAGCAGACAGATGAGTGCTTGCTGAACCTCTAGCCTGTTATGGTGGTGTGCCACAAAGGCCGGAACCTTGTAGCAGCCCTGGGCCAAGTCGATGCAGATCCCTCGTCTGGCCCATGTGCTCAATCTAGTGGTGCAAAGTCTCCTGATCAGTTACACAGACATGCAGAATAAAATGTCTGGCGTGTGTTTGCATTTTTAAAGATTAATGGAACTTAAAATTAAGAAAAAAATTCAATTCCGCATTCGAATAACTAGATCTGAACACAAAGGGGGTCATTTACTAAGGGCCCAATTCGCGTTTTCCCGATGTGTTACCTGAATATTTGCGCGAGACTTACTTACCTGCACTAGGAATAGGCCGGTGAACTTGAGTGCATTTCGGCGGGCCTAAGGGGGAACTTCAGCGCAGCAGCGCCACCTGGTGGACGTCGGAGGAACTACCTTAGTGAATCCCGACCGGACCCGAATCCACTGCAGAGAACGCGCCGCTGGATCGTGAATGGACTGGGTAAGTAAATCTGCCCCAATGAGTCTTTAACCTTTGTGGCATCATTTGCTTTTAGTATATTTTAAAATTATGTTTTAGTTTATTTTTTTCATGTTATATTATTATTTCAGGTTCTTTCACTAGCCCATTGTGGTCAGGGCAACTGCGCTGTTATTCCCACTATTTTCAGCCCTCTAGGCCTTACTAGGCCCATTTTACAGCCATTATTGGCAATCTATTGACTTGCAAGGAGGTCATGTTGGCTCCTAATTCTGCCTTTTTTTCAGGTCCTAAACCGAATTTTGTTGTGAATGTTGATCAAACCTGTTGAACCTGAATTTCAACTAAACTGCTCATCACTACCTTAATACCCAACCACCAAAGCCTAAAACATCCTCTGAAAACCCATCTCCTCAGGTCTATCACATTCCATAACTGCATGAAACATCAACTGTTTTTTTACTAACCCATTCTGTGTCCTCCTCCCGTCTGTTATCCGGTAAGCTCTAGATGACAATATACAGGCTTCTCTGTAGCCCCATTGCCCTGGGATTCTATATACAAGATGGCGGCTTATTGGTTATAAAGAATGGCTGGACCATTATCAGGGCCGGCTCCAGGTTTTAGTGGGCCCCTGGGCGACAGAGCCTTAGTGGGCCCCTCCGTGGACCGCCCCCCGGGGACACACTGATCTCCCCCCCCTGCGGACACACTGAACCCCCCCTCCCCTGCAGACACACTGAACCCCCCCCTCCCCTGTGGACACACTGACCCCCCCCCCGCCCCTGCGGACACACTGAACCCCTCCCCCTGCTCCCCTGCGGACACACTGAACCCGGACACACTGAGCCCCCCCTGCTGACACAATGATCCCCTCCACACACATTGAACCCCCCCCTCCCCCTGTGGACACAATGACCCCCCCGCCCCCCCGGACACCCTGACTCCCCTCCGGAAAAGAAAAAATTCACCTTTCCTGGTTCCCCCGGAGCAGCACCTGCAGCTGTCTTCGGCCTGGGCCTCCCGTACGCGCCGGCTCTGAAGCCGGCACACGTGATCCGATGACGTCATCATGTGCGCCGGCTTCAGAGCCGTCGCATACCCTGCGGAGCGCTGCATCGTGGGAACCGGGACAGGTGAGTTTTAGATTCTGCCTCTATGCTGCGCTCCCGACCAGCGCAGCATAGAGGCAGAAAAGCGATCGATCCGGATGGTGATCAATTGTACCAGTGTCTTATAGCGACACTGGTACAATTGATCAGGGGGCCCGAGTGGGCCCCTCCAGTACCCCGGGGCCCCGGCACTTGCCCGGGTTGGCCGGGTGCTGGCGCCGGGCCTGACCATTATACAAGCTGCTATACTTCTCTTATCCCTCCTTCCTCCTCATAGAGTGAAAGCTCTTATAAGCAGGACACTCATTCCTACTACCGTATATACTCGAGTATAAGCCGACCCGAGCATAAGCCGAGGCCCCTAATTTTACCACAAAAAAAACTGGGAAAACCTATTGACTCGAGTATAAGCCGAGGGTGGGAAATGCATTGGTCACTGCCCCCCCCCCCAAGTATATAGCCACAAAGCCCCCAGTAGTATATAGACAGCAGCCCCCTGTAGTATATAGCTGCCAGCCAGCCCCCAGTAGTACATAGCCCCAGTATAGTCTGCCAGCCCCTGCCCCAATATATAGCCTGTCAGCCCCTACCCCCTATATGTAGCCTTTAACCCCCTGCCCCAATTTGTAGCCTTTAACCCCCTGCCCCAATTTGTAGCCTTTAACCCCCTGCCCCAATTTGTAGCCTTTAACCCCCTGCCCCAATTTGTAGCCTTTAACCCCCTGCCCCAATTTGTAGCCTTTAACCCCCTGTCCAAGTATTTAGCCACCAGCCCCTGTGCCCTCTTAAAGAGCCGGATCCCCGGCCCGTTATGGAGCCGGGTCCCCGGCCCGTTATGGAGCCGGGTCCCCGGCAAGTTATGGAGCCGGGTCCCCGGCAAGTTATGGAGCCGGGTCCCCGGCAAGTTATGGAGCCGGACAGTTAATTTAAAAAAATAAAAAATCTAAACTCACCTTTTCGGCGACCGCGCGAGTCTTCTATGCGATCCCTCTTCTATGCGCGAGTCTTCTATGCGATCTTCTATGCGCTTCCGGCACACACAATACGATCGCGGCGGCGGCTGAAGTCAGTGACTCTGACCTGGTGCCGCAGCCAGAGGGATCGCATAGAAGACTCGCGCGGCAGCTGAAAAGGTGAGTTTAGATTTTTTTTTTTAGCTTTTTGACTCGAGTATAAGCCGAGTTAGTGTTTTTCAGCACATTTTTTGTGCTGAAAAACTCGGCTTATACTTGAGTATATACGGTAATTCATATGACTGTGTTTTTACTCTTTAACCCCTTAGTGACACGGCCTGAAAAGGCTCCAGTGACCGGGTATTTTTAGCGAATTTTCATACTTGGCGGTTTAAGGGCCATAACTTTTTTTTTTTTTTGTGTGTGTTACCTTAAAATGTGGGTGTTTTTTTTTCCGGGATACATAGAGCTAGTTAAAATGTAATAAAAGTTGAAAGATTTATTTTCATTTTCAGTTTTATTTGGGGTTAAAAGTGGAAAGAAAGGCTCTTTTTTGTAATTTATGGTACATTTTTTAAAATGTTTTCAAATTAATTAAAAATGAACATTATTAATGAGTTCCCTATTTTGTTTTGGTTATTTTGATTTTGCGCAGTTTTGCGCCGAATTGCCCGGGGATTTTGGCGCACGTGATCGGATCCGGCTGGCACTTGACAGAAATGGGGGGAGGGGGGGTTGGCAGGCCGCCGGACAACCTGATGGATTCGGACAACGTGCGGGATTTAATATTTAGAATTGTGTCGCAAGATCAGCACTTACATGCACGGGGAAGAAGAAGGTGAACTCCGGCGGATCTCAGCGCAGAAGCGACGGATGCAAGAACTCGGGCGCACGGGCTTCGTGAATCGCAGACCTGAATCCTCGTCGGACAACGCACCACGGGATCGCGACAGGACCGGATAAGTAAATTTGCCCCGATATGTGTAGTCTCAGGTAAACGGAGAGACAATGGCGGTGATTTTTGTAGTGAAGCAGGAGTTTTTTTAAAATTTTATAGGAAAATGCGAATGTATTTTTATAAATATTTTTTAATATTTTTTGTTTATGTTTTTTTTTCTTTACTCGTCCTCCATGGGGTCATAAAAGACCCCATAACGACATTTTTAGTTTTTTTTTAAATATTTTTTTTTAAGATGCCCCAGTTTCCTGGGGAAATGACCACCTGTCACTGCATAGGTGGATAGAGCCAAATTCAGTGCCGGCTCTGCTCCCCGATGTATCGGGGCGATGTTGTGAGGAGCGGAGAAGGGAGAAGCGGTAATAAGCCGCATGTCCCTTCTCCCTAGGGTCTCTGGGTGTCAGAGACCCGGTCCTGCTCCCGCGGCTAAAGACATCGCTGCAGACCCTGGACCTGACTTTACACATCAGCGGGTGAGCAGATAGGAGTTAATGGGGCACATTTACTTAGGGTCCGCAGATCGCATTTTCCGAGTTGCGCTGCATTATACAGGGGATTGTGTCGCATGCGATCGCATTTTGGCACATCGCGCTGGCTTACTGGGGGAGGGCCTGATTCGGACTGAGCGCGGGATTTAACATTTCAAATTGTGTCGCAAGACACGCACTTACATACACCGTGAAGAAGAAGGTGAACTCCGGCGGACCTGTGCGGGGAAGCGACACCTGCAGGAACTCGGTCGCACAAGCTACGTGAACCGCACAAGACTTCATCTTCGTTGCACTGTCCGGATCGGGGATCGCGACAGGACCGGGTAAGTAAAATTGCCCCAATGTCTTATTTTATTTGTATATGTCCCCAATATAAATAAAATTATTATTATTCTTTCCTGTGCAAACTATTGTCATGTTCCAATGGTTCCTAGTCAGTTCCTTAGAATCACAATAGTTTTGATCAGCTGCCAGCAGAACGAACAGGACCCTGGGGGCCGGGAGGTCTCTCATCCATTCAGAACAGTTGCCAAATATGAAGTTAATTCTCAAAACTAAAGATGTGCAAATCTTGCAGACAGATAATGCAGAGACTAAGTGTGAGGCGTTATCCTAAATGGATGTTAAATCGAGTCAGGAAAATTGTAGATAGGAATAATAGAGAAGATATGTTAAAAGTCAAAAAAAGGAACAGAAATTGGGGGAAATTCTGGCAAATGGATGTCGTGTAGTATCCACCACGATAGGGAATAAAATATGCCCAAGTTTTTTTGTCTCTGATAAGAAAACAGATACTTGGTTAAAATACAAGGGTTTTTATAAATGTGACATAAAATCGGGAAGAGAGTGGCACATCCTCATCTCCTGGACTGCTCGTGGTTTACACGGATGCGCTGTTCCTCTTAGGCTCATCGTATAAGGGAGAGGCAAGCGCATGTGTGGTGTCCTCATCTCCCGGAACACTTGTGTAAGATATTACACAGGTGTATTTCAATGTGATGATAGCTATATGGTAGCGGTGTTCACACATATATGGTTAGAGGAGTAGGATATGAATTCTTTCAGATCTGTGTACTTTTATTTATTACAGGGAATACTGTGAATATTATCTAACAATATGGAAATAAAGTGCTGACACGTTATGAAATACACTCACCGGCCACTTTATTAGGTACACCTGTCCAACTGCTCGTTAACACTTAATTTCTAATCAGCCAATCACATGGCGACAACTCAGTGCTTTTAGGCATGTAGACATGGTCAAGACAATCTCCTGCAGTTCAAACCGAGCATCAGTATGGGGAAGAAAGGTGATTTGTGGCCTTTGAACGTGGCATGGTTGTTGGTGCCAGAAGGGCTGGTCTGAGTATTTCAGAAACTGCTGATCTACTGGGATTTTCACGCACAACCATCTCTAGGGTTTACAGAAAATGGTCCGAAAAAGAAAAAACATCCAGTGAGCGGCAGTTCTGTGGGCGGAAATGCCTTGTTGATGCCAGAGGTCAGAGGAGAATGGGCAGACTGCTTCGAGCTGATAGAAAGGCAACAGTGACTCAAATCGCCACCCGTTACAACCAAGGTAGGCAGAAGAGCATCTGTGAACGCACAGTACGTCCAACTTTGAGGCAGATGGGCTACAGCATCAGAAGACCACACCGGGTGCCACTCCTTTCAGCTAAGAACAGGAAACTGAGGCTACAATTTGCACAAGCTCATCGAAATTGGACAGTAGAAGATTGGAAAAATGTTGCCTGGTCTGATGAGTCTCGATTTTTGCTGCGACATTCGGATGGTAGGGTCAGAATTTGGCGTCAACAACATGAAAGCATGGATCCATCCTGCCTTGTATCAGCGGGTCAGGCTGGTGGTGGTGGTGTCATGGTGTGGGGAATATTTTCTTGGCACTCTTTGGGCCCCTTGGTACAACGCCACAGCCTACCTGAGTATTGTTGCTGAGCATGTCCATCCCTTTATGAGCACAATGTACCCTGTAACATCTGATGGCTACTTTCAGCAGGATAATGCGCCATGTCATAAAGCTGGAAGCATCTCAGACTGGTTTCTTGAACATGACAATGAGGTCACTGGACACAAATGGCCTCCACAGTCACCAGATCTCAATCCAATAGAGCATCTTTGGGATGTGGTGGAACGGGAGATTCACATCATGGATGTGCAGCCGACAAATCTGCGGCAACTGTGTGATGCCATCATGTCAGTATGGACCAAAATCTCTGAGGAGCTTCCAGCACCTTGTTGTATCTATGCCACGAAGAATTGAGGCAGTTCTGAAGGCAAAAGGGGGTCCAACCCGTTAATAGCATGGTGTATATGAATCAAAGTAAGGAGTACCAGAAATATGATGTCTATATCCACTCACATACACATAGGGGCAGAGTTACTTACCCAGTCCGTTTGCGATCCAGCGACGCGTTCTCTGTGGAGGATTCGGGTCTTCCGGCGATTCATTAAGGTAGTTCCCCTGATGTCCACCAGGTGTCGCTGCTGCGCTGAAGTCCGTCGGATTGCATCGGGGTTCACCAAGCTGGGCCAGGTGCAGGTAAGTGCGTGTCCAGCGACACTTTTTTTTTTAAAAAAATGCAGCGGTTTTTTTCCGAATCCGTCGGGTTTTTGTACGGCCACGCCTACGATTTCCATCACGTGCAACCCGACGTCGATGCAACACAATCCAATTGCTTGCGCTAAAAACCCAGGGCAATACAGGGAAAATCTGTGCAAAACGGAAAAATTCGGGTAACTTGCCCTAAAAATGCGATTCGGGCCCTTAGTAAATGACCCCCATATTGTTGATATGTAATGTAATCAGTATATTTGTTTTTAATATAGTTAGTAGGTTATATGTTTTTTGTTTTAATTACGATACTAGGGATTTGTGACGGCACACTGACGGGAGGGGGTGGAGAGATATGAACCGATGTAATGATTACATAGACACCCAACAGCCTATATAGCATGTGTACCTTAACATTCCCAACAATACAGCCATGAAGAAGGACACATTGGGGCAGATTTACTTACCCTGTCCTCTTGCGATCCCGCGGTGCGTTGTCCGACGAGGATTCAGTCTGCCGCGATTCAAGCTCGTGTGCCTGAGTTCCTGCATCCGTCGATTCTGCCCTGAGTTCACCTGCATCTTACCGGTGCTGCTAAGTGCGTGTCTTGCAACACAATTCTAAATGTTAAATCCTGCGCGCTGTCCGAATCCACCAGGTTGTCCGACCGCCTGCCCCCCCTCCCATTTCTGTCACGTGCAAGCCGGTGCCGATGCACCAAAATCCAGGGGCAATTCGCCACAAAACAGAAATCGTCGGGAAACCCGACGAAATTGAATCTGCCGGACCCTTAGTAAATGAGCGCCAAGGTGCATTTGAAAGGCGTTGCTGTGATGTAATCTTTTAAGCTTGGAATTATTGTAAATCTGACTATGGTCCAGAAATAAAGCACGAAGAAATATTATTCAATATTTTTTTGGGGTATTACTGTCCTGTTTGCTGGATCAACAACCAAGAAGCATTTGTACTCTTTTCTCCAGTCCAGGAGGGATCTACAGCGCGGACCCAGACCCATTTGCTGAGAATCGGTGTGCAGACTTTCTATTTCTTTTTTGGATGACAAATCTTGCAATATTCACTTTGCTGAAGCTTCAGGTCTGCATTGAATTGGTTGGATGTTGCCCCGGTTGTCCTGGAAATTAGTATAAAACTCCCTATAGTCCTCCAAAACACAACCATTTTATTTAAACAAAACCCTTATCTTATTTTCTTTTATTATCCTATTATCTTTTTTCATTTGCCCTCAAACTTCCCCATTTTACCCTTCCTATGCGGGATGAATGGCAGCCTCCATTTTTATAGATAAGTCCAAAGCAAATCATAAAAGATTTGGATTCCCTTTGGTGGCAGCAAAAATTATTGATTTTCTCATCTCTACTCAGAACTAAAGACTTACACATTGGGGCTTATTTACTAAGGGTCGCAGATCGCACTTTCGTCGGACTTTGCACCTTTTTCAAGGATTTCACGGCTTGCACAGGTATTTAACAGGTGTCTGCGCTGGGATTGTGTCGCAGCTGGTTTCATGCAACACAAATTGGGTGGGGGGGGATCGTCGGACGATCTGACTGATTCAGACTGAGTGCGGGATTTAACTTTACAATTGTGTCGCAAGACAATGCTCTTACATGCACCAGGAAGAAGAAGGTGAACTCCGGGGACCTGAGCGGGGAAGCGACACATGCAGGAAATTGGGCGCACAATCTTAGTGACTCCCCGCACAGCGCATTATACACGGACAATGCACTTACATACACCAGGAAGAAGAAGGTGAACTCCGGGGACCTGAGCAGGGAAGTGACACATGCAGGATATCGGGTGCAGGATCTTAGTGACTCCCCGCACAGCGCATTATACACGGACAATGCACTTACATGCACCAGGAAGAAGAGGGTGAACTCCGGGGACCTGAGCGGGGAAGCGACACATGCAGGAAATTGGGCGCACAATCTTAGTGACTCCCCGCACAGCGCATTATACACGGACAATGCACTTACATACACCAGGAAGAAGAAGGTGAACTCCGGGGACCTGAGCGGGGAAGTGACACATGCAGGATATCGGGTGCAGGATCTTAGTGACTCCCCGCACAGCGCATTATACACGGACAATGCACTTACATGCACCAGGAAGAAGAGGGTGAACTCCGGGGACCTGAGCGGGGAAGCGACACATGCAGGAAATTGGGCGCACAATCTTAGTGACTCCCCGCACAGCGCATTATACACGGACAATGCACTTACATACACCAGGAAGAAGAAGGTGAACTCCGGGGACCTGAGCGGGGAAGCGACACATGCAGGATATTGGGTGCAGGATCTTAGTGACTCCCCGCACAGCGCATTATACACGGACAATGCACTTACATGCACCGGGAAGAAGAGGGTGAACTCCGGGGACCTGAGCGGGGAAGCGACACATGCAGGATATCAGGTGCAGGATCTTAGTGACTCCTCGCACAGCGCATTATACACGGACAATGCACTTACATGCACCAGGAAGAAGAAGGTGAACTCCAGGGACCTGAGCGGGGGAAGTGACACATGCAGGATATCGGCGCAGGATCTTAGTGACTCCCCGCACAGCGCATTATACACGGACAATGCACTTACATGCACCAGGAAGAAGAAGGTGAACTCCGGGGACCTGAGCGGGGAAGCGACACATGCAGGATATCGGGCGCAGGATCTTAGTGACTCCCCGCACAGCGCATTACACACGGACAATACACTTACATGCACCAGGAAGAAGAAGGTGAACTCCGGGGACCTGAGCGGGGAAGCGACACATGCAGGAAATTGGGCGCACAATCTTAGTGAATTGCGACACAGCGCATTATTGTCATACAATGCACTTTTGGTGAACTCCAGCAGCCGGGTAAGTAAATTAGCCCATTGTGTGTTTCCTACAGGACTGGATGCAGTAAGGTTCCTTATATACAAGGAATACAGACCATAATGTTAGTTATTTCTGCTTTATTGTTTTTTGGGCAATAAATGTTCACAATCTTCAGGGTTTTTTATGAACCAACACAACTCTATTGCTGTTTTAATAAATCTCTTCTCTCTGTCGTGAGCTCCTTCTATTTCACGTTCCTCTTCGTGCTCTTCGTCATCTTGCCGTTTACTGTGAAGGCAGGAGGAAGTATAAATCTATTGAAATTCTATTTGCTGTTTATTTTTTTACACTTAATTATTTCTGATGGAATACATGTATGACATAGACTATACTGGTAGTGCTGCCCCCTGCAAGGTCACAGCTTTACCCCCATTATTCATTATTATCCAACTGGACCTAAAATAAAATTCAAAGTAAACCAAAAATTCCCAGCAGTCGGCTCTTCTTTCCCCTGTGATCCTGTACTGGAGCATTGATGGTCTCCCTGGTTTTAGAAAACATTGGGATTTTTAAGAGGACTTGTCATCAGGCCAAAGTACCCAAATGTTCCAGTAGTTGGAATGACACCAATCAAAATGTAGTGACTTGTCCTAGTGTCATGGGTGCTCTCCCGACCCACGTCTCCGGTTGCGTGATCCTCTGTTTTCCCCAGTGCCCCGCTGCTCTGTATTCCCTCTCCCCATTCCTGATTCCCATCCAGCGGCCATGCACACGAGTTCCCATCTCCTAGGGCGTGCGAGCCATCTTCAGAAGATTTAAAGTGCCAGCGCACTGCTGATTGGTGCTGGCCCTTTTTTTAGGAAATGGTGTCTCCCAGCATTCCCTGCCGGATCTTCCTGCTATATGCCATCGAGACAGCTTTGCCCTGTGCCTAGTGCTTGTGATTGGATTCCCCAATGTGGCCCAGGACCTATTCCTGTTTACGCTCCTCCGCTGCCTGCCCTGACCTTCTGCTCTGCCTCCGACTCTGAACCTTTGCTGCCTGTCTTGACCTCCTGCCCGTCCCCAACCATGAACTTGCCTGCCGACCCTGTACCTCGCCTTGGCCGCCACCACGGTCAAAGTGGCACCTGTGGAGTGACCTGGTGGTATCCTGCCACAGCAAGTCTAACTTGCTTTGTGGCGGGCTCTGGTGAAAACCGGGTGCCACTTAGATTCCGGTCCCAGGTGTTGGCTCGTGTCGTCGTCCGCGGTGGTCCAGTGGGTTCACTACCCCAGAAGCCTGACACCTAGTAATAGTAATATCCCTTGAATTAATGGTACAACATATAAATATACTTACTCCTCTCTACAGATGGAGAGGGAGACAAATCCAAGGCAAAGTACAAGGAACAGAGATTTCTTCAGGAAAACCATGTCTTATCTGTCAAAAAGAATAATATTGGTATAGTATAAAAGTATAAAAGACATGTAAAAGATTTCACTGCATTTGGGATATGTCCAGTTTTACTGTTTAATACTGTATGTAATACACAGTATGGTAAGCTGGGGCTCCTAAAAAATAAAAAAGATCTAGTGGACTGGCCCACTAGAGTACCAGAGAATTCTTAGGTGGGCCTGGACTCTAACTCAATGTTAACCCTAGAGGTTTTGCAGAGGGAAATCAAATTTCTACTTTGGTTTATTTCCTCTGGGCTGATGGAGGTTGGGTCCAAGGAACCCCAGGCCAACACTGGATCTTCTTATCCCTTTCCTTATCATCTGGTCCAGTATGGCTCCTCCCATTAGCTCTGAACCATTTTAGCTCCTCCCATCAGCTCAGGTCCAGTGTAGCTCCTCTCGTCAGCTCCGGTCCCTGTTGTTATACAGAGTCTGCAGCAGTCAGGACAAATCACCAGCGCCTGCCCGCTGCAGCCTAATACTGGAAGCGATAGGATAGGAGCCTTTGACATTACCTTACAACCACTGTGCACCTCAGTTTTCAATTGACTGAACATTTATCACATCTCAGTTTTTCCTTCCCTTACTGTAATAGAAAATGTCATCATTTCGCAGTTTCATGGCTTTCACTCCTTAGAGTCATCAATTCAAGTCAATGGATTTGAGCAGGAACAAGAGCAGGACTTCTGTAGAATCACAGATCAGGTCATGTCAATGTCTGTGCCAATATTTTTACAATGATGTACCTGACTGTATTGGGGGCAATGATCCGAGGGCACAAATTGTGGTCAGGTCGCTGCTCCAATAGAGGTATACAACACGTTCCAAATTATTATGCAAATTATATTTATATCTAATTTTCCTAAATGGTTGACGCAAATTACAGTCAGTACAATAAAAGTCATCACCTGTCATCACTTTTGTAGAGTTTCTGCTTGAATTTCTTTGCATGATGTCAAAGCCGCCTTCCAGAGCTGCTGTATGATGAGAACGGACTCCCACCCTCATAGGTTATTCACTTGATGATCCTCCAAAGGTTCTCTATAGAGTTGAGGTCAGGGAGGATGGTGGCCACACCATGAGATTCTTTCCTGTTATGCCCATAGCAGCCAATGACACAGAGGTATTTGTGCAGCATGAGATGGTGCATTGTCCTGCATGAGATGGGGCATTGTCCTGCATGAGATGGAGCATTGTCCTGCATGAGATGGTGCATTGTCCTGCATGAGATGGGGCATTATCCTGCATGAGGTAGTGCATTGTCCTGCATGAGATGGAGCATTGTCCTGCATGAGATGGGGCATTGTCCTGCATGAGGTGGTGCATTGTCCTGCATGAGGTAGTGCATTGTCCTGCATGAGATTAAGCATTGTCCTGTATGAGATGAAGCATTGTCCTGCATGAGATGGAGCATTGTCCTGCATGAGATGAAGCATTGTCCTGCATGAGATGGAGCATTGTCCTGCATGAGATGGAGCATTATCCTACATGAGATGGAACACTGTCCTGCATGAGGTGGTGCATTGTCCTGCAGGAGATGGTGCATTGTCCTGCATGAGATGGAGCATTGTCCTGCATGAGATGGAGCATTGTCCTGCATGAGATGGAGCATTGTCCTGTATGAGATGGTGCATTGTCCTGCATGAGATGGAGCATTGTCCTGCATGAGATTAAGCATTGTCCTGTATGAGATGAAGCATTGTCCTGCATGAGATGGAGCATTGTCCTGCATGAGATGGAGCATTGTCAGGCATGAGATGGAGCATTGTCCTGCATGAGATGGAGCATTGTCCTGCATGAGATGGAGCATTGTTCTGCATGAGATGGAGCATTATCCTACATGAGATGGAGCATTGTCCTGCATGAGGTGGTACATTGTCCTGCATGAGATGGTGCATTGTCCTGCATGAGATGGAGCATTGTCCTGTATGAGATGAAGCATTGTCCTGCATGAGATGGAGCATTGTCCTGCATGAGGTGGTGCATTGTCCTGCATGAGATGGTGCATTGTCCTGCATGAGATGGTGCATTGTCCTGCATGAGATGGAGCATTGTCCTGCATGAGATGAAGCATTGTCCTGCATGAGATGGGGCATTGTCCTGTATGAGATGGTGCATTGTCCTGCATGAGATGGAGCATTGTCCTGCATGAGATGAAGCATTGTCCTGTATGAGATGAAGCATTGTCCTGCATGAGATGAAGCATTGTCCTGCATGAGATGAAGCATTGTCCTGCATGAGATGGAGCATTGTCCTGCATGAGATGAAGCATTGTCCTGCATGAGATGAAGCATTGTCCTGTATGAGATGAAGCATTGTCCTGTATGAGATGAAGCATTGTCCTGCATGAGATGGTGCATTGTCCTGCATGAGATGGTGCATTGTCCAGCATGAGATGGTGCATGGTCCTGCATGAGGTGGTGCATTGTCCTTCATGAGATGGAGCATTGTCCTGCATGAGATGGGGCATTGTCCTGTATGAGATGGTGCATTGTCCTGCATGAGATGGTGCACTGTCAGGCATGAGATGGAGCACTGTCCTGCATGAGATGGAGCACTGTCCTGCATGAGATGGAGCATTGTCCTGCATGAGATGGAGCATTGTCCTGCATGAGATGAAGCATTGTCCTGCATGAGATGAAGCATTGTCCTGCATGAGATGGAGCATTGTCCTGCATGAGATGAAGCATTGTCCTGCATGAGATGAAGCATTGTCCTGTATGAGATGAAGCATTGTCCTGTATGAGATGAAGCATTGTCCTGCATGAGATGGTGCATTGTCCTGCATGAGATGGTGCATTGTCCAGCATGAGATGGTGCATGGTCCTGCATGAGGTGGTGCATTGTCCTTCATGAGATGGAGCATTGTCCTGCATGAGATGGGGCATTGTCCTGTATGAGATGGTGCATTGTCCTGCATGAGATGGTGCACTGTCAGGCATGAGATGGAGCACTGTCCTGCATGAGATGGAGCACTGTCCTGCATGAGATGGAGCATTGTCCTGCATGAGATGGAGCATTGTCCTGCATGAGATGGTGTATTGTCCTGCATGAGATGAAGCATTGTCCTGCATGAGATGGGGCATTGTCCTGAATGAGATGGTGCATTGTCCTGTATGAGATGGTGCATTGTCCCGCATGAGATGGTGCATTGTCCTGCATGAGATGGAGCATTGTCCTGCATGAGATGGTGCATTGTCCTGCATGAGATGGAGCATTGTCCTGAATGAGATGGAGCATTGTCCTGCATGAGATGGTGCATTGTCCTGCATCAGATGGAGCATTGTCCTGCATGAGATGGTGCATTGTCCTGCATCAGATGGTGCATTGTCCTGCATGAGATGGGGCATTGTCCTGCATGAGATGGGGCATTGTCCTGCATGAGATGGTGCAATGTCCTGCATGAGATGGAGCATTGTCCTGCATGAGATGGTGCATTGTCCTGCATGAGATGGAGTATTGTCCTGCATCAGATGGTGCATTGTCCTGCATGAGATGGAGCATTGTCCTGCATGAGATGGTGCATTGTCCTGCATGAGATGAAGCATTGTCCTGCATGAGATGGAGCATTGTCCTGCATGAGATGGAGCATTGTCCTGTATGAGATGGTTCATTGTCCTGCATGAGATGGAGCAATGTCCTGCATGAGATGGTGCATTGTCCTGCATGAGATGGAGCATTGTCCTGAATGAGATGGAGCATTGTCCTGCATGAGATGGTGCATTGTCCTGCATCAGATGGAGCATTGTCCTGCATGAGATGGTGCATTGTCCTGCATCAGATGGTGCATTGTCCTGCATGAGATGGGGCATTGTCCTGCATGAGATGGTGCAATGTCCTGCATGAGATGGAGCATTGTCCTGCATGAGATGGTGCATTGTCCTGCATCAGATGGTGCATTGTCCTGCATGAGATGGAGCATTGTCCTGCATGAGATGGAGCATTGTCCTGCATGAGATGGTGCATTGTCCTGCATGAGATGGAGCATTGTCCTGCATGAGATGGAGCATTGTCCTGCATGAGATGGAGCAATGTCCTGCATGAGATGGTGCATTGTCCTGCAGGACATGGAGCATTGTCCTGCATGAGGTGGTGCATTGTCCTGCATCAGATGGTGCATTGTCCTGCATGAGATGGAGCATTGTCCTGCATGAGATGGAGCATTGTCCTGCATGAGATGGAGCATTGTCCTGCCTGAGATGGAGCATTGTTCCGCATGAGATGGTGCATTGTCCTGCATGAGGTGGTGCATTGTCCTGCATGAGATGGTGCATTGTCCTGCATGAGATGGAGCATTGTCCTGCATGAGATGGTGCATTGTCCTGAATGAGATGGAGCATTGTCCTGTATGAGATGGTGCATTGTCCCGCATGAGATGGTGCATTGTCCTGCATGAGATGGAGCATTGTCCTGCATGAGATGGTGCATTGTCCGGCATGAGATGGTGCATTGTCCTGCATGAGATGGAGCATTGTCCTGCATGAGATGAAGCATTGTCCTGCATGAGGTGGTGCATTGTCCTGCATGAGATGGTGCATTATCCTGCATGAGGTGGTGCATTGTCCTGCATGAGATGGTGCATTGTCCTGCATGAGATGGAGCATTGTCCTGCATGAGATGGTGCATTGTCCTGAATGAGATGGAGCATTGTCCTGTATGAGATGGTGCATTGTCCCGCATGAGATGGTGCATTGTCCTGCATGAGATGGAGCATTGTCCTGCATGAGATGGTGCATTGTCCGGCATGAGATGGTGCATTGTCCTGTATGAGATGGTTCATTGTCCTGAATGAGATGAAGCATTGTCCTGCATGAGATGAAGCATTGTCCTGCATGAGATAGTGCGTTGTCCTGCATGAGGTGGTGCATTGTCCTGCATGAGATGGAGCATTGTCCTGCATGAGATGGTGCATTGTCCTGCATCAGATGGTGCATTGTCCTGCATGAGATGGAGAATTGTCCTTCATGCATCAGAAACTCTATAAACTTTGCCATAGTCATTTTCACAGCTTCAGGAACCATAAAGGGGCCTACCAGCTCTCTTCTCTCTCTTCTGGCCCAAAACATGTCTCCATAACCTCCTTCCAGACATTGCAGCCTTATGCTGGCCGTCCACCAACCATCCACTACTCCATCCATCTGGACCATCCAGGGTTGCACGACGCTCATCAGTAAGCAAGACTTTTAAACTAGTCTTCATGTATGTCTGGGCCCACTGCAGCCGTTTCTGCTTCTGAGCATTGGAAGGAGAGTAGACTTTTTTTTATTGACTCGAGTTTAAGCCGAGTTAGAGTTTTTCAGCACATTTTTTGTACTCGGCTTATACTTGAGTATATATGGTAATTTGCAGAATAATTTGGGACGTGTTGTATTATGTACAGTCATGGTGCGATGAGCACACAGGGAAGATTCATTATGGCTGGTACGGAAACCACATGAACCTCCAGGTCCCCGGCAGTTTTCTGGCTTCTAGGACCCATACATCACTTTGGGTGTTTAGGGATTAGAATAGACAAGGAACGAGCCTGACCGAGGGCAGGATGGGGGGTGCACCTTCACTGCTGCACCGGTCTGAACTAGCAGAGTTTGCGCCCGTTTCACTAAGAGGTTCGAGCCACTAATTGAATACGATCCTAGGACCACCAGGTGGGGGGGGGGGCGAATTTAAACTGTGACATTCTAAACTGTCCATGGGGCATTGCTGTAATATTCTGCAAATCCACATTGTGCCCGGGGACCCTGATGTTGGCATTTTACATTTTGGTTTTCTGTAGTTTTACTAACCACTAAATTTCAGCAAAACCTCAATGTCAGAACGCTAAACAGAAATACATGAAGTTTACAAAAAAGTTATAAAACTATAGCATGTTCCATAAAACATTCTAGATATTGGCTTGATTACCACTCTACTTATCTACTAGTACTAGACACATGCAAATCCCCAACAAAAATATGTTTCACAACATAATGGGGGTCATTTACTAAGGGCCCGATTCGCGTTTCCCCGACGTGTTACCCGAATATTTCTGATGTGCGCCGATTTTTCCTGAATTTCCCCAGGATTTTGGCGCACGCGATGGGATTGTGTCACATCGGCGCTGGTATGCACGCGACGGAAATCGGGGGGCGTGGCCAAACGAAAGCGTCACATTTTTTAAACAAAGTGTGCTGGACACGCGCTTACCTTCACCAGGAATAGGCTCGTGCACTCCGCCGAACCTCGGCGGACTCCAGCGCAGCAGCGACACCTGGTGGACGTCGGAGGAACTGCCTTAGTGAATCCCCGGAAGACCCGAATCCACCGCAGAGAACGCGCCGCTGGATCGCGAATGGACCGGGTAAGTAAATCTGCCCCAATGAGCCACAAAGTATAACAAGTTCCCAAGATAGACAATACTCAACCACATTCAACATTAATTATATGTCATTGAATTAGCATAAAAATTTAATTTGGGATAATAATAATAATATCCATTCAGAACTCGTATATTACCGGGCTGAGTTAAATGTGAAGTATATAAGATTGTATGTAGGGTGCTTCATACAGTATTGTGCAACATGCAATTAATAAAAGAAACCGCACATATTCCTGATTAACCCCTTATCACAGACACTAGTTTTCAGCTCAATGACCAGACTCGACCTTCACCATGAATAGGATCGTGCATTCCGCCGGAACTTGGCGGGCTTCAGCGCAGCAGCGCCACCTGGTGGACGTCGGAGGAACTGCCTTAGTGAATCGCCGGAAGACCCGAATCCACCGCAGAGAACGCGCTGCTGGATCGCGAATGAACCGGGTAAGTAAATCTGCCCCATCGTACTTCATGTTAGTTGTAAAATTTAAGTGATAGGTTTTGTGTTTCGTTCCAAAAAAAAGTGAAAATTTGGCAAAAGGTTGTAAAAATTCTTCATTTTCCAAGTTTGAAATGTTCTGCTTTACAGACAGGAAGTAAAACTACCCAAAAAGTTTGATAATTAACATTTACAGAATATCTGCTTTATGTTGGGATGATATTTTATGCGTCCTCTCACTTTTCTAGGATGTTATGAGGCGCAGAACTTTAGGTGCGATTTTTCTCATTTTCATGAAAATTGCCAAAACTCACATTTTGAGGGAGAACTCAGCTTCCAAGTGACTTTTAGAGGCCTAAAAAGTTGTTAAACTCCATAAATTACCCCACAATAAAAACTTCACCCCTCAACATATGTAAAACAACTTCTATTAAGTCCATTAACCCTTTAAGTGTTTCACATGGGTTAAAACAATATGGACCTGCGATTTAGAAACTTTTGAATTTTTTTTGGAAAATACATTGTTTTTGGCCAAAACTGACATTTTCATAATAAATTAAATGATAAAACGCTCTGCAACATTTGATGCCCAATTCCTCCCTAGTGTACTGATACCCCATATGTGGTGGTGACTGACAACAGCGAAGCCATAGGCGAAGCAGGAACATGACGGTGGTAAGGGGGGACCTATAACGACTGAATTTAGATGATAGTATTGAGGTAAGATGATGGTCCTTGTTAAAAGAACAGAGTGGGTGGGATAGTGTAGTGATGTAAGAACAGAGTAGGTGGGATAGTGTAGTGATGTAAGAACAGAGTAGGTGGGATAGTGTAGTGATGTAAGAACAGAGTGAGTGGGATAGTGCAGTGATGTAAGAACAGAGTGGGTGGGATAGTGTAGTGATGTAAGAACAGAGTGGGTGGGATAGTGTAGTGATGTAAGAACAGAGTAGGTGGTGTATAGTGTAGTGATGTAAGAACAGAGTGGGTGGTGTATAGTGTAGTGATGTAAGAACAGAGTGGGTGGGATAGTGTAGTGATGTAAGAACAGAGTGGGTGGGATAGTGTAGTGATGTAAGAACAGAGTGGGTGGGATAGTGTAGTGATGTAAGAACAGAGTGGGTGGGATAGTGTAGTGATGTAAGAACTGAGTGGGTGGTGTATAGTGTAGTGATGTAAGAACAGAGTAGGTGGGATAGTGTAGTGATGTAAGAACAGAGTAGGTGGGATAGTGTAGTGATGTAAGAACAGAGTGGGTGGTGTATAGTGTAGTGATGTAAGAACAGAGTGGGTGGGATAGTGTAGTGATGTAAGAACAGAGTGGGTGGTGGATAGTGTAGTGATGTAAGAACAGAGTGGGTGGGATAGTGTAGTGATGTAAGAACAGAGTGGGTGGTGGATAGTGTAGTGATGTAAGAACAGAGTGGGTGGGATAGTGTAGTGATGTAAGAACAGAGTAGGTGGGATAGTGTAGTGATGTAAGAACAGAGTGGGTGGGATAGTGTAGTGATGTAAGAACTGAGTGGGTGGGATAGTGTAGTGATGTAAGAACAGAGTGGGTGGGATAGTGTAGTGATGTAAGAACAGAGTGGGTGGGATAGTGTAGTGATGTAAGAACAGAGTGGGTGGGATAGTGTAGTGATGTAAGAACAGAGTAGGTGGTGTATAGTGTAGTGATGTAAGAACAGAGTAGGTGGGATAGTGTAGTGATGTAAGAACAGAGTGGGTGGGATAGTGTAGTGATGTAAGAACAGAGTGGGTGGGATAGTGTAGTGATGTAAGAACAGAGTGGGTGGGATAGTGTAGTGATGTAAGTACAGAGTGTCAGGTTCGCTAGGGAGATTGCTGGGACTTCTGGTTCTTCTGGTGGTACCAGCAGCGTTCTCCAAACCCCGGCGCGTATCCGCGCAAACTCCACCTCTCGTCCTGGGCAGCGGCTGCTAAGATCTCGCGCTGTCTAGGAGTGGCTGGGACTTTGAACCTCTGCTTGGTGCTTGGTTGTTTCTGCACCATGAGGGGTTAATTCCCAGATGCTGTCCAGCACCTATCAGGTTCTGGAGGTGGAGTTCTGGCTGCATAAATTGCAGCTTCACTAGTCACCAGTGCCAGTGTTTGATAATCCCTTTCTCCACCTGGTTGCTGCTAGTTTGTATTGCTCTGTATCTGTATCTATATTGTTGCTAACTCGGCTAGTTTTGGACTTTGACTCTTGCTTACTGATTCTGCTTTTGACGTACCCTCTAGTTGTGACTCCGGCTTGTTTACGATTCTTTTATGTTTTATGTTTGTCAGTCTGTTTGTGTTCCCCTTCCCACACTTACCCAGAATATTTCGAGTCTTCAAGTAGTCGCCCCACGGTTTAGCGTGGGGGGGCTATAGGAAGGGACAGAGGTTGGGGCAAGCTCAGGGCACACTATCCCCTGTCTTTTGTGTACCAATCCTAACAGAAACACTGGCCACACATAGGTCTGCATCCTGTATCCGACCTGCTACATTCTCTCCTTCCATGGAGCCTTTGTCAGCTGTGGTCGCTCAGGTCCAGACCCTAACTCAGCTTGTTCAGGATCTAGCTTCCCGTCTCCAAATTCAGGAATCTATGCAGGTTCCACGGCAGACATCACCGCAGGATCCACTGCCACCCACGCCTGAACCTAAGGTTCCT
Source organism: Engystomops pustulosus (assembly GCF_040894005.1). NCBI lineage: Eukaryota > Metazoa > Chordata > Amphibia > Anura > Leptodactylidae > Engystomops > Engystomops pustulosus. Next base: position 252,617,229 of record NC_092412.1, on the reverse strand, counting down.
CTCCCTGACGTGTTTTTTGGTGACCGTAAGAAATTTTTTTCATTTCGGGAGGGCTGTAAACTTTACTTTACTTTACGCCCTCGTTCATCGGGCACAGAGATTCAAAGGGTGGGCGTGGTAATTTCCCTGTTGCGTGGGGATCCGCAAAATTGGGCTTTTTCTCTCCCACCTGACTCTCCATCTCGTTCTTCTCTTGACGCCTTTTTTTCTGCTTTAGGCCAGATTTATGACGAACCTGACCGCCGAGCACTTGCAGTTTCCCACCTTAGATCTCTGTGTCAGGGAAAACGGACAGCAGAAGATTATTGTGCCCAGTTCAGACAGTATGTGACTGACTCTCAATGGAATGACTGCGCCCTAAAAGACCAATTTATGTCCGGACTGTCAGACCGAGTACAGGACTTAGTCTTAGCTTATGCCGAGCCTCAGACATTAGATGATGCTATGACTCTGGTCATCCGAGTTGATCGTCGCCTAAGATCCAGGCGATCACCTCGGGTGTCCTCGGACTGTCAGCCAGCGGCCAGTCCGTCTCCAGGTAGTCCAGAATTGGAATCCATGGAGCTGGATAGCATCTCTCCTGCACAGCGGAAGCAACATCGAATAAGACGCCATCTTTGTTTCTACTGTGGAAGTCCTGATCATCAGATCAACACCTGTTCCAAGAGGCAGCAGCAGGAAAACTTCCGCTCCTAAGCAGTAGTCGGGGGGACTGCTTAGGAGCTCAGGTACTCCCTATTGTGTCTAGAATGTATTTACCTTGTACGGTTAAGTTTCAGTCTGTTTCCTGCACTGGTCGCGCCTTTTTGGATTCAGGTGCTGCGACTAATTTAATCGATTATAATTTTGTCTCTCAGTTTTGCATGTCATTGATTCCATTGTCCACTCCTATCCAGATGTCGGGTGCGGATTTGACCCCTCTACAGGCAGGGTTGATCAAATTCCGAACCCCGCAGATAAAGCTTATGGTAGGAGCTATGCATGAAGAATGGTGTTCTTTTCTAGTTATGGAAAACCTGTCTGAAAATGTCATTCTTGGTCTACCCTGGCTCCGGATCCATAATCCGGTAATTAATTGGGAAACTCTGGAGCTGGTTCATTGGGGTCCTCTCTGTAAGGAGCACCTGACCAGAGTTTCACTATGTACAGTAGTGACGGAAGATCAGGGTCTTCCAGGTTTTCTCTCGGACTACTCAGATGTGTTTTCAAAACCCTTGTCCCAAGTCCTTCCTCCTCACAGGGAGTTTGATTGTAAAATTGACCTTCTTCCTGATGCTAGACTGCCAAAGGGTCGTATATATAACTTGTCGGTACCAGAACGGGAGGCACTGAAGAGTTATATTGATGAGAGTTTGGCAATCGGACATATTCGTCCCTCTGAGTCGCCCACTGGGGCCGGGTTCTTTTTTGTTGAGAAAAAAGATGGTGGTTTACGGCCGTGTATTGACTATCGAGAATTAAATAAGATAACGGTAAAAAACTCAGGTCCCCTCCCCTTGATCCCGGATCTCTTAAATCAGGTTTCTGGGGCCCAAGTTTTCTCTAAATTAGATCTCAGAGGGGCTTATAACCTGATTCGGGTCCGAGAAGGGGATGAGTGGAAAACCGCATTTAATACACCTTTGGGGCACTTTGAATACCTGGTTATGCCCTTTGGTTTGAGTAATGCCCCAGCGGTTTTTCAAGGCTTTATGAACTCCATTTTTCATGATTACATCGGTGTGTTTATGGTGGTGTATCTAGACGATATTTTGATTTTTTCTCCTGATATGGTTTCTCACCAGCAACATCTCCGCCAAGTACTTACCAGGTTGCGCAAAAACCACCTCTTCGCTAAGCTGGAAAAGTGTGTTTTTTGCGTCCAGAAGGTTTCCTTCTTAGGTTATGTTGTGACTCCCTCTGATGTACAGATGGATCCGAGTAAGGTTCAGGCGCTCACGGACTGGGTTCGGCCTACCAATCTTAAGGCCCTACAACGATTTTTAGGTTTCGCTAACTATTATCGGAACTTTATAAAGAACTTTTCTGTGATCGCCAAACCCCTCACGGATCTAACCCGTAAGGGTGCTGATCCAAACAACTGGTCCCCTGCCGCTTGCTCAGCGTTTGAAACTTTAAAAGCGGCATTCTCGTCAGCCCCAGTTTTGGTTCAACCTGACCTCTCTCTACCGTTTGTTGTGGAGGTTGATGCCTCCGAGGTAGGAGTAGGTGCAGTGTTGTCTCAGGGGTCCTCCACTCTCACCAGACTTAGGCCCTGTGCATATTTCTCTAGAAAGTTTTCCTCTTGTGAGAGGAATTATGATATTGGTAATCGAGAGCTCCTTGCCATTAAGTGGGCATTTGAAGTCTGGCGACACTTTTTGGAAGGAGCTCTTCATCCGATAACTGTGCTCACAGATCATAAGAACTTAGTATATTTGGATACTGCTAAGCGTTTGAACTCACGTCAGGCTAGGTGGGCCTTGTTTTTCTCTCGCTTTAATTTTGTGGTCACCTACCGACCTGGGTCAAAAAATGTGAAGGCTGATGCCTTGTCCCGTAGCTTCGGGACTCCTGAGCTTCCAGCGACTACGGACAGTAATATTTTGTCTCCAGGTGTTGTGTTGGCAGCTGTCTCCTCCCACCTCTCCTCTCAAATTTTAGCAGGACAAAAATCTGCACCCAAAGACCTTCCGGAAGGCAAATTATTTGTTCCTCTTTCTTGTCGTTTGAGAGTGTTGGAGGAGACGCATTGCTCAGTATTGGCAGGTCATCCGGGAATGCGGAGTACCTTGAATCTCTTAAAGAGAAGTTACTGGTGGCCTCACATGACTAATGATGTGCACGCATTTGTCCAAGCCTGTCAGGTCTGTGCGCGAGGAAAGACTCCCAGGAGACGTCCTGAGGGGCCTCTTCTTCCGCTTCCAGTTCCCACCAGGCCATGGTCTAAAGTGTCAATGGATTTTGTCACTGATCTGCCAGCATCTCAAGGCTATACAGTGATTTGGGTGGTAGTGGACCGTTTCTAATATTCCTCGAGCGGAAGCCATTACATCCAAGTTGCGCTCGCTCTGGTCACAAGTTCGGGAGAATATTCAGAGGGCACAAAATTCTATGGTCCAACAAACTGAAAGAAGGCGCACTAAATCTGATACGTTTGTGGTGGGGGATAAAGTGTGGTTATCAACAAAAAACCTTAAATTGAAGGTCCCCTCTTTGAAGTTTGCGCCCAGGTTTGTGGGTCCGTTTGTTGTTACTCATATTGTTAACCCGGTTTCCTTCAAGATTACACTTCCAGCAGGGTGGCGGGTCCATAACACCTTCCATAAGAGTCTTCTGAAGCGCTATGTTGAGCCTGTTTTGCCTCTTTCTGACCCTCCTTCTCCATCTATTGTGGAGGGGAATCTGGAATTTGAGGTGGAAAAGGTGGTGAATTCCAGATGGGTAGGTAACTCCCTGCAGTACCTGGTCCATTGGAAAGGTTTTGGTCCTGAGGATAGGTCTTGGGTTCCGGCTAGAGATGTTCATGCTCCACGGTTACTCAGGTTATTTCATCAGACCTACCCTCAGAAGCCATCTTTAAGATCTAGGGGTCCGAAGGCCCCCCGTCAGGGGGGGGGTACTGTCAGGTTCGCTAGGGAGATTGCTGGGACTTCTGGTTCTTCTGGTGGTACCAGCAGCGTTCTCCAAACCCCGGCGCGTATCCGCGCAAACTCCACCTCTCGTCCTGGGCAGCGGCTGCTAAGATCTCGCGCTGTCTAGGAGTGGCTGGGACTTTGAACCTCTGCTTGGTGCTTGGTTGTTTCTGCACCATGAGGGGTTAATTCCCAGATGCTGTCCAGCACCTATCAGGTTCTGGAGGTGGAGTTCTGGCTGCATAAATTGCAGCTTCACTAGTCACCAGTGCCAGTGTTTGATAATCCCTTTCTCCACCTGGTTGCTGCTAGTTTGTATTGCTCTGTATCTGTATCTATATTGTTGCTAACTCGGCTAGTTTTGGACTTTGACTCTTGCTTACTGATTCTGCTTTTGACGTACCCTCTAGTTGTGACTCCGGCTTGTTTACGATTCTTTTATGTTTTATGTTTGTCAGTCTGTTTGTGTTCCCCTTCCCACACTTACCCAGAATATTTCGAGTCTTCAAGTAGTCGCCCCACGGTTTAGCGTGGGGGGGCTATAGGAAGGGACAGAGGTTGGGGCAAGCTCAGGGCACACTATCCCCTGTCTTTTGTGTACCAATCCTAACACAGAGTGGGTGGGATAGTGTAGTGATGTAAGAACAGAGTGGGTGGGATAGTGTAGTGATGTAAGTACAGAGTGGGTGGGATAGTGTAGTGATGTAAGAACAGAGTGGGTGGGATAGTGTAGTGATGTAAGAACAGAGTGGGTGGGATAGTGTAGTGATGTAAGAACAGAGTGGGTGGGATAGTGTAGTGATGTAAGAACAGAGTGGGTGGTGTATAGTGTAGTGATGTAAGAACAGAGTGGGTGGGATAGTGTAGTGATGTAAGAACAGAGTGGGTGGGATAGTGTAGTGATGTAAGAACAGAGTGGGTGGGATAGTGTAGTGATGTAAGAACAGAGTGGGTGGTGTATAGTGTAGTGATGTAAGAACAGAGTGGGTGGGATAGTGTAGTGATGTAAGAACAGAGTGGGTGGGATAGTGTAGTGATGTAAGAACAGAGTAGGTGGGATAGTGTAGTGATGTAAGAACAGAGTGGGTGGGATAGTGTAGTGATGTAAGAACAGAGTAGGTGGGATAGTGTAGTGATGTAAGAACAGAGTGGGTGGGATAGTGTAGTGATGTAAGAACAGAGTAGGTGGGATAGTGTAGTGATGTAAGAACAGAGTGGGTGGGATAGTGTAGTGATGTAAGTACAGAGTGGGTGGGATAGTGTAGTGATGTAAGAACAGAGTGGGTGGGATAGTGTAGTGATGTAAGAACAGAGTAGGTGGGATAGTGTAGTGATGTAAGAACAGAGTGGGTGGGATAGTGTAGTGATGTAAGTACAGAGTGGGTGGGATAGTGTAGTGATGTAAGAACAGAGTAGGTGGGATAGTGTAGTGATGTAAGAACAGAGTGGGTGGGATAGTGTAGTGATGTAAGTACAGAGTGGGTGGGATAGTGTAGTGATGTAAGAACAGAGTGGGTGGGATAGTGTAGTGATGTAAGAACAGAGTGGGTGGGGTAGTGTAGTGATGTAAGAACAGAGTGGGTGGGATAGTGTAGTGATGTAAGAACAGAGTAGGTGGTGTATAGTGTAGTGATGTAAGAACAGAGTAGGTGGGATAGTGTAGTGATGTAAGAACAGAGTGGGTGGGATAGTGTAGTGATGTAAGAACAGAGTGGGTGGTGTATAGTGTAGTGATGTAAGAACAGAGTGGGTGGGATAGTGTAGTGATGTAAGAACAGAGTGGGTGGGATAGTGTAGTGATGTAAGAACAGAGTAGGTGGGATAGTGTAGTGATGTAAGTACAGAGTGGGTGGGATAGTGTAGTGATGTAAGAACAGAGTAGGTGGGATAGTGTAGTGATGTAAGAACAGAGTGGGTGGTGTATAGTGTAGTGATGTAAGAACAGAGTGGGTGGGATAGTGTAGTGATGTAAGAACAGAGTGGGTGGGGTAGTGTAGTGATGTAAGAACAGAGTAGGTGGGATAGTGTAGTGATGTAAGTACAGAGTGGGTGGGATAGTGTAGTGATGTAAGAACAGAGTAGGTGGGATAGTGTAGTGATGTAAGAACAGAGTGGGTGGGATAGTGTAGTGATGTAAGTACAGAGTGGGTGGGATAGTGTAGTGATGTAAGAACAGAGTGGGTGGGATAGTGTAGTGATGTAAGAACAGAGTGGGTGGGGTAGTGTAGTGATGTAAGAACAGAGTAGGTGGTGTATAGTGTAGTGATGTAAGAACAGAGTGGGTGGGATAGTGTAGTGATGTAAGAACAGAGTGGGTGGGATAGTGTAGTGATGTAAGAACAGAGTAGGTGGTGTATAGTGTAGTGATGTAAGAACAGAGTAGGTGGGATAGTGTAGTGATGTAAGAACAGAGTGGGTGGGATAGTGTAGTGATGTAAGAACAGAGTGGGTGGTGTATAGTGTAGTGATGTAAGAACAGAGTGGGTGGGATAGTGTAGTGATGTAAGAACAGAGTGGGTGGGATAGTGTAGTGATGTAAGAACAGAGTGGGTGGGATAGTGTAGTGATGTAAGAACAGAGTGGGTGGGATAGTGTAGTGATGTAAGAACAGAGTGGGTGGGATAGTGTAGTGATGTAAGAACAGAGTGGGTGGGATAGTGTAGTGATGTAAGAACAGAGTGGGTGGGATAGTGTAGTGATGTAAGAACAGAGTGGGTGGGATAGTGTAGTGATGTAAGAACAGAGTAGGTGGTGTATAGTGTAGTGATGTAAGAACAGAGTGGGTGGGATAGTGTAGTGATGTAAGAACAGAGTAGGTGGTGTATAGTGTAGTGATGTAAGAACAGAGTAGGTGGGATAGTGTAGTGATGTAAGAACAGAGTGGGTGGGATAGTGTAGTGATGTAAGAACAGAGTGGGTGGTGTATAGTGTAGTGATGTAAGAACAGTGGGTGGGATAGTGTAGTGATGTAAGAACAGAGTGGGTGGGATAGTGTAGTGATGTAAGAACAGAGTGGGTGGTGTATAGTGTAGTGATGTAAGAACAGAGTGGGTGGTGTATAGTGTAGTGATGTAAGAACAGAGTAGGTGGGATAGTGTAGTGATGTAAGAACAGAGTGGGTGGGATAGTGTAGTGATGTAAGAACAGAGTGGGTGGTGTATAGTGTAGTGATGTAAGAACAGAGTAGGTGGGATAGTGTAGTGATGTAAGAACAGAGTGGGTGGGATAGTGTAGTGATGTAAGAACAGAGTGGGTGGTGTATAGTGTAGTGATGTAAGAACAGTGGGTGGGATAGTGTAGTGATGTAAGAACAGAGTGGGTGGGATAGTGTAGTGATGTAAGAACAGAGTGGGTGGTGTATAGTGTAGTGATGTAAGAACAGAGTGGGTGGTGTATAGTGTAGTGATGTAAGAACAGAGTAGGTGGGATAGTGTAGTGATGTAAGAACAGAGTGGGTGGGATAGTGTAGTGATGTAAGAACAGAGTGGGTGGTGTATAGTGTAGTGATGTAAGAACAGAGTGGGTGGGATAGTGTAGTGATGTAAGAACAGAGTGGGTGGGATAGTGTAGTGATGTAAGAACAGAGTGGGTGGGATAGTGTAGTGATGTAAGTACAGAGTGGGTGGGATAGTGTAGTGATGTAAGAACAGAGTGGGTGGGATAGTGTAGTGATGTAAGTACAGAGTGGGTGGGATAGTGCAGTGATGTAAGAACAGAGTGGGTGGGATAGTGTAGTGATGTAAGAACAGAGTGGGTGGGATAGTGTAGTGATGTAAGAACAGAGTAGGTGGTGTATAGTGTAGTGATGTAAGAACAGAGTGGGTGGGATAGTGTAGTGATGTAAGAACAGAGTGGGTGGTGTATAGTGTAGTGATGTAAGAACAGAGTAGGTGGGATAGTGTAGTGATGTAAGAACAGAGTGGGTGGGATAGTGTAGTGATGTAAGAACAGAGTGGGTGGGATAGTGTAGTGATGTAAGAACAGAGTAGGTGGTGTATAGTGTAGTGATGTAAGAACAGAGTGGGTGGGATAGTGTAGTGATGTAAGAACAGAGTGGGTGGTGTATAGTGTAGTGATGTAAGAACAGAGTAGGTGGGATAGTGTAGTGATGTAAGAACAGAGTGGGTGGGATAGTGTAGTGATGTAAGAACAGAGTGGGTGGTGTATAGTGTAGTGATGTAAGAACAGAGTAGGTGGGATAGTGTAGTGATGTAAGAACAGAGTAGGTGGGATAGTGTAGTGATGTAAGAACAGAGTGGGTGGGATAGTGTAGTGATGTAAGAACAGAGTAGGTGGGATAGTGTAGTGATGTAAGAACAGAGTAGGTGGTGTATAGTGTAGTGATGTAAGAACAGAGTAGGTGGTGTATAGTGTAGTGATGTAAGAACAGAGTAGGTGGTGTATAGTGTAGTGATGTAAGAACAGAGTGGGTGGGATAGTGTAGTGATGTAAGAACAGAGTAGGTGGGATAGTGTAGTGATGTAAGTACAGAGTGGGTGGGATAGTGTAGTGATGTAAGAACAGAGTAGGTGGGATAGTGTAGTGATGTAAGAACAGAGTGGGTGGGATAGTGTAGTGATGTAAGAACAGAGTAGGTGATGTGTAGTGTAGTGATGTAAGAACAGAGTGGGTGGGATAGTGTAGTGATGTAAGAACAGAGTGGGTGGGATAGTGTAGTGATGTAAGAACAGAGTGGGTGGGATAGTGTAGTGATGTAAGAACAGAGTGGGTGGGATAGTGTAGTGATGTAAGAACAGAGTGGGTGGGATAGTGTAGTGATGTAAGAACAGAGTGGGTGGGATAGTGTAGTGATGTAAGAACAGAGTGGGTGGGATAGTGTAGTGATGTAAGAGGGGAGGAGCTCAGGAGTAGATGTCACTCCCTGTCCTGTATCTCTCTTTCTCTTTCTCTCTCTAGAAGCACAGAAAGAAACATGTCCCTCCCACCCGCCCTTTACTATCATTAATTTACAACTGGTTATTTACCAATTACATGTATAATTCTATGAAAATGATTGTCTGTTTTTTTTTTTTGTTTTTTTTTTTTTTGAACTTTGACACTGTTTATCTTGTATCATGTAAATTTCTTAATTGACTGTTGATGAGATGAAGTTGGCATTATCCTCCTAAGCCCAGAGGAAGGGCAATTCTTCAGCCATGGTTCCCTAGAGGTTTCCTCCACAGGGGGTTTTTCCTCTCCTGAGCGCTGTGGGATGACTCTTTGTGAGTCGGAGGTTGCACATATTTAAAGTTTCTGCCTGGAGATTAAAATTTCTCAATGTTATGCTCCTGGCTTTAAAATGGAAAAAGAAAGAAATATCTAAATAAAAATGTAGATATAAAATTAAAAACAAATAAAAGAATATGTATTTAAGAAAAAAAATAGAATGGGAGTCAAAGTATGGCATTTTGTTATCTGTCGCAGCTTTTATTTTGCGGTGGAGGAGTCAGGTGGAAGGTGCAGGCAAGTTATTGGTGGACTAATTTAACTTATAGAGGATGTAAAAGCTCATGGTGGTCAACAGCCTGAGCTTTGGAAGTGGCCTCAAGGCTCTGGTAATGGTAAAAGCAGCCAGGGGCGGGCACGGTGTTGAAGCACACAATGGATAATCTTCACTAGGGTCATTGGTGCCCTTAAAGTGTACTGGCTCTGCTAGAATGGCAGCCAGAGCGTGCCGCCCCCCTTTGTTGATGTCTGGCCGGGTGCTGTATGTCAGGCAGCTTTAGATTGGGGTATTGGGGAATCCCACCCTTAGCATGTTACCTGACTCCTCCTCTGATTGTTTTATTCCTGTGATTCAAATAAAGCTGTGGCCATTTCACCCATTACGTTATGTGGTTGTGTATTTTTTCCATACACCGTGTTTTTCTCTTGTCTAAACTGTTTTAAAATAAAGTGGGGGTCCATCCCATATCCACACGTCATGCTGTACGGGCGCACGGCCGAGTATAGAATGAATGGAGGCGCCATTCACTGCAGATTTGTATTGTCACATTGTACGATCTATAAATTATTTTTTTTTTTTTTGGTAATGCAAACATATGAGGTTTATTATTTACGGAATGAGATACAATGTATAGATAATTCATTTTATTAACTATTTCAAGGGGGACACAAACAAAATCATCAATTTTTATTTTGGATTTTTAGCACTTTTTTTTCCCCCGCTCACCGTAAAAATAATATTTTATCTTTATTCTCTGGTTCACTACGATTGCGGTGTTACCTCATTTATTTAGGTTTTCTTATCTTTGCTCAATTTTACTGAGCAAAACCAATATTGGAGGAAATCGCATTGTTTTTACTATTGATAACTTTTCAGGGCCATAACTTCTGTATTTTTCTGTTGTCAGATCTGGTTGAGGGCTTATTTTTTGCGAAAACAGTTGTTCTTTTCAGTCGTATCATATTAGAGAACATAGCTTTTTTGATGACTTTTTAGAACATTTTTTGTGATGGTGTTTGATGAAAAATTCTATATTACGGGAAGTTTTTCGTGTTTTTTTTTTATGTCGTTCACCAAGCGGGTTCAATATTGATTTAGATTTATTTTACAGATTAATACGGACGCGGTGATACCAAATATGTACATATTTTTGTGTTTTTGTGTTTTATTCACTTTATTTGCATTATATGTGTAACTAGGGAGATTATGGGACTTTTATTGTATTTATTTATTTAATTATTATTCTAAAATAATTTTATCTTTTTTTTTAACTTTTCATTTCCCATTCTTTGGCTTGAACAAGGAATCATCTGATCGCTTGTTCAAGCCTTTACACTGCAATACACTTGCTACGCATGCTCAGTTATTTACAGCCGGGTCCTGCCAGGAAGGCAGAACCCGGCGAGAAGAGGAGCCGGAAGCCTCAGGTCACTCGTCGGACCCGGGGGCAGCGGCAGGAGGCATACGGGGGGGGGGGTCCCATCCACGCGGGACACGCTAACACGCCGCGGTTATGCTTGACCGCAGCGTGTAAGGGGTTAAGCACCCGGGATAGGAGTTTTTCGGATCCCGGGTGTTAGTGCCGGGTCTAGGCTGTGACATCACAGCCCGACACCGGCACCAGCGAGAAATACAAAAAAAACACAAACAAAAGAACATAAAACATGGAGACATTTATAACAACATAAAAAGAGTTTGTTAAATTAGGCTCATACAAAAAACAAGGGGCCAGATGTATCACAGTTCTGCGCTCAAGTCTCCTTGTAGCGCCTTAATTCTGGCATTGTTGCACCACCAGCTACACCATCTGTAATGAGTTGAGTTCCTGCCTCTTATTAATCACTTTACTTTAACACAGTTTAGGCGCAATGTTAGATTCAGGCAGTTACATGTCATCCTGCTACAAGCTCCTCTCTGCTTCTCTCCCACACCCCAGCATGAGAATGACGCCCACAGCAGCACCCAGGTGTGTGACACCCAGCACCCAGTGACCTCCTCAGCAGTGGCTTCTCCTGGAGGGGATCCCCCAGTGCTGGTCTCCTGCTGCACCCTTGTAATTCTAGCCAGTATCCTCCTCAGACACCGGTGTGGTCATCCTGCTACATGGGGTATCCGTAGTATCCGTAGTAAAATCCTGCAAACCTCTCTCCTCTCCTGCTCTGAGCTGAGGCTTCTGCAGATTGTTTTGTAAATAGAAGGTCATGAACTGTAAACAGAGGCTGCAGTTAGTGTCTTTAGAGTCTGCTGAGCTCGTCTGCTGTATTATACAGAGGCTGCAGGTTGTCTGTAGTGTGTGTAGTGTGTGTAGTGTCTGTAGGGCCTGTAGGGTCTGTAGGGTCTGTAGTGTGTGTAGTGTGTGTAGTGTCTGTAGTGTCGCCTGAGCTCTACTGCTGGGGATAAGCTGCTCTGCAGAATAGCTTAGTGCTTGCTTCTTAGTTTAAGCCACCTCGGTCTGAAGTGTTTTTGCGCCCGTATTTGCACCTGACCCTGCAGTCTCATTTCTGTGACTGTCTGTCGCCACCACTCTCATTCCAGTGACTGTCTTTCGCCAGTAGTCTCTTTCAGAGACTGTCTGTTGCCGGCAGTCTCTTTCAGTTACTGTCTGTCACTGGCAGTCTCTTTCAGTGACTGTCTTTCACCGGCAGTCTCATTTCAGTGACTGTCTGTCGCCGTCACTCTTATTACAGAGACTGTCTGTCTCTGGCACTCATTCCAGTGACTGTCTGTTTCTGGCAGTCTCTTTCAGTGACTATCTGTTGCAGGTAGTATCTTTCATGGACTGTCTGTTGCCGGCAGTCTCATTTTAGTGACCGTCTGTTGTTAGCAGTCTCTTTCAGTGACCGATTGTCGCTGGCAGTCTCATTTCAGTGACTGTCTCTCGCCGTCACTCTCTTTCCAGGGACTGTCTCCGTCACTATGTCTATGGGGGATTTTATCAGTGTTCCATGGCAACCAATCAGAGCTCACCTCACACATAAGCGTCTTATACTCATTGCCTATAGTAGCCAATCACAGCTCAGAGCTCATATTAATGACCTGTGGCAGAACAGCAACCAATCACGGCTCAGCTTCCAACTGCCACAGCAGCAGCAGACAATGGCTCCTGTATATGGCGGGTAATAAGTGGGTTTTGGAAAACCATTGGGTGAAAATTTCGTTCCATGCGTTACAGGCAACAACTGTGCAAAATTTGGTGATTGTAAATGTGACGGTGCAGATTCCTTTAACGGACATATATACATGCATACACACACACACACACACACTCAGCTTTATATATTAGATTATTAATATTTCCTACCTTGTGATAGAGAAAGTGCAGCACACAGGAGGACAGGACACCTCAGTATAGATCACTTCTTGGGATGGGGGTTATTATATCAGTAACTTGGGGGCGGGGCTCAGCTTGGGGGGAGGAGCTTCATACATCATCACCAGAGACTAATCACCAGACCTGATTAGAGATGAGCGAGCACTAAAATGCTCGGGTACTCGTTATTCGAGACGAACTTTTCCCGATGCTCGAGTGCTCGTTTCGAGTAACGAGCCCCATTGAAGTCAATGGGAGACTCGAGCATTTTTCAAGGGGACCAAGGCTCTGCACAGGGAAGCTTGGCCAAACACCTGGGAACCTCAGAAAAGGATGGAAACACCACGGAAATGGACAGGAAACAGCAGGGGCAGCATGCATGGATGCCTCTGAGGCTGCTTAATCGCACCATTATGCCAAAATTATGGGCAACAGCATGGCCATGACAGAGTGACAGAATGAAGCTAGATAGCATCTAAAACATCCAATAATTGACCCTGACACTATAGGGGACGGCATGCAGAGGCAGCGGCAGCAGCGGAAGGCTAGAGAGTGGCATGGCGACATACCCTAAATGGACTCAGGCTTCAAACCAATGGGTAGCAGAGAGGAACCAAAGAAGGTGAGCAAGAAGCGCTCAAATAATATCGGTACATGATAAAAGTTTGCCAGTATATTTTGTGGATTACACAGCAGGGTGGCGACAAAGTTAACATGGAAGCCATGAAAACAATCCAAAATTCTGCCTGACACAGCTCGTTTGATAAGGGGACGATGTATGGAGGCAGTGAACTAGTAGTAGATTAAAGGTACTGCAGTTAAAACTATGTTAGTTGGTTCTTGGCATGGAGCTGGCGCTCCGCTGCCAGGCGAGCTTTCGCCAATCCAAGCCCCTGTCTCTAGGCTACTCCCCAAACAGCACTTCTAAGAACCTTTCGGATAAGATCAAGTATAGTAGCGTTCTTATAAGTTTGGGATATGGCGGGTGAGGGGAATGTAAACAGATGCGCAAGAAGCGCTGAAATAATATCCGTAAATGAAAAAAGTTTTCCAGTATATTTTGTGGCTTACACAGCAGGGTGGCGACAAAGTTAACAAGTTTGATGTGGAATGCCCTGCAATAGCTCTTGGGCGGTGTGCCTTTTATCACCTAGGCTCAGCAGTTTGAGCACCGCCTGCTGTCGCTTAGCAACGGCACTGCTGCTGTGCCTAGAGCTACCGACTGATGGCGCCATGCCCACGGATGGTAATTCGGAGGAGGAGGAGGTGGAGGAGGGGTGGGAGGATTTGGAGGTATAGTAGGCCTTTGAGACCTGGACCGAGGTAGGCCCCGCAATCCTCTGCGTCGGCAGTATATGACCAGCCCCAGGGTCAGACTCGGTCCCAGCCTGCACCAAGTTAAGTGTAGTAGCGTTCTTATAAGTTTGGGATATGGCGGGTGAGGGGAATGTAAACAGATGCGCAAGAAGCGCATGATGCGCATGGAGCTGGCGCTCCGCTGCTAGGCGAGCTTTCGCCAATCCAAGCCCCTGTCTCTAGGCTACTCCCCAAACAGCACTTCTAAGAACCTTTTGTATAAGATCAAGTGTAGTAGCGTTCTTATAAGTTTAGGATATGGCGGGTGAGGGGAATGTAAACAGATGCGCAAGAAGCGCATGATGCGCATGGAGCTGGCGCTCCGCTGCTAGGCGAGCTTTCGCCAATCCAAGCCCCTGTCTCTAGGCTACTCCCCAAACAGCACTTCTAAGAACCTTTTGTATAAGATCAAGTGTAGTAGCGTTCTTATAAGTTTAGGATATGGCGGGTGAGGGGAATGTAAACAGATGCGCAAGAAGCGCTGAAATAATATCCGTAAATGGTAAAAGTTTGCCAGTGTATTTTGTGGATAACACAGCAGGGTGGCGACAAAGTTAACAACTTTGATGTGGAATCCATGAAAACAACCCAAATTTCTGCCTGACACACCTCGTTTGATAAAGGGACGATGTATGGAGGCAGCTATATGGACGACTTTTGGAGGTAGCAATGGAGACAACGTGTGGAGGCTGCTATGGAGACAATTCAATTTGGATAGTGCCTGTATGTGGCAGTCCAAAAAATTTTTCAAACCAGAGGAGCAGGTAGGTGGCCCTCCAGAAAAATGGAATAGATTGAGTGCCTGTATGTGGCAGTCCAAAAAATTTTTCAAACCAGAGGAGCAGGTAGGTGGCCCTCCATAAAAATGGAATAGATTGAGTGCCTGTATGTGGCAGTCCAAAAAAGTTTTCAAACCAGAGGAGCAGGTAGGTGGCCCTCCAGAAAAATGGAATAGATTGAGTGCCTGTATGTGGCAGTCCAAAAAAGTTTTTAAACCAGAGGAGCAGGTAGGTGGCCCTCCAGAAAAATGGAATAGATTGAGTGCCTGTATGTGGCAGTCCCAAAAAATTGTTTAAAACAGAGGACCGGAAAGGTGGCCCTCCAGAAAAATTGAATAGATTGAGTGCCTGTATGTGGCACTCCCAAAAATTGTTTAAAACAGAGGACCGTGTCGGTGGCCCTCCAGAAAAATTAAATGCATAAAGTACTATACCTAGAGCCAGTGGGCCCTGTCAAAAAACAGCCAGTTTCCTCTGCTTTACTGTAGAAAGAGGAGGAGAAGGAGGAAAATGAGGAGGAGGAGGAGTGGATAAATTATTCAGGTTGAGCTTCCTTCACCTGGTGGAGATTGGAAATTCTGAGAAATCCAGGCTTTATTCATTTTAATAAGCGTCAGCCTGTCAGCGCTGTCAGTCGACAGGCGTGTACGCTTATCGGTGATGATGCCACCAGCTGCACTGAAAACCCGCTCGGACAAGACGCTAGCGGCAGGGCAGGCAAGAACCTCCAAGGCGTAGAGCGCCAGTTCGTGCCACATGTCCAGCTTTGAAACCCAGTAGTTGTAGGGAGCTGTGTGATCATTTAGGACGATGGTATGGTCAGCTACGTACTCCCTCACCATCTTTCTGTAAAGATCAGCCCTACTCTGCCGAGACTGGGGACAGGTGACAGTGTCTTGCTGGGGTGACATAAAGCTGGCAAAAGCCTTGTAAAGCGTACCCTTGCCAGTGCTGGACAAGCTGCCTGCTCGCCTACTCTCCCTCGCTACTTGTCCCGCAGAACTACGCACTCTGCCGCTAGCGCTGTCAGAAGGGAAATACTGTTTCAGCTTGTGCACCAGGGCCTGCTGGTATTCATGCATTCTCACACTCCTTTCCTCTCCAGGGATGAGAGTGGAAAGATTTTGCTTGTACCGTGGGTCCAGGAGAGTGAACACCCAGTAATCGGTGCTGGAATAAATTCTTTGAACGCGAGGGTCACGGGATAGGCAGCCTAGCATGAAATCTGCCATATGCGCCAGAGTACCAACGCGTAAGAATTCACTCCCCTCACTGGCCTGACTGTCCATTTCCTCCTCCTCCAACTCCTCCAACTCCTCTTCTTCTGCCCATACACGCTCAACAGTGTAGGACTCAACAATGGTCCCCTCTTGTGTCTCGCCAACATTCTCCTCCTCTTCCTCCTCATCCTCCTCCACCTCCTCCGATATGCGCTGAGAAACAGACCTAAGGGTGCTTTGGCTATCAACAAGGGAATCTTCTTCCCCTGTCTCTTGTGAGGAGCGCAAAGCTTCCGACTTCATGCTGACCAGAGAGTTTTTCAACAGGCCAAGCAGCGGGATGGTGAGGCTGATGATGGCGGCATCGCCACTGACCATCTGTGTTGACTCCTCAAAGTTACTCAGCACCTGACAGATATCAGACATCCACGTCCACTCCTCATTGTAGACTTGAGGAAGCTGACTGACCTGACTACCAGTTCTGGTGGAAGTTGACATCTGGCAGTCTACAATCGCTCGGCGCTGCTGGTAAACTCTGGATAACATGGTCAGTGTTGAATTCCACCTCGTGGGCACGTCGCACAACAGTCGGTGAGCGGGCAGTTGGAGGCGGCGCTGCGCTGCCCTGAGAGTGGCAGCATCTGTGCTGGACTTCCTGAAATGCGCACAGATGCGGCGCACCTTCATGAGCAAATCAGACAGATTGGGGTATGTCTTGAGGAAACGCTGAACTATCAGATTTAACACATGGGCCAGGCATGGCACATGTGTCAGTCTGCCGAGTTGCAGAGCCGCCACCAGGTTACGGCCGTTGTCACACACAACCATGCCTGGCTTCAGGTTCAGCGGTGCCAGCCACAGATCAGTCTGCGCCGTGATGCCCTGTAATAGTTCTTGGGCGGTGTGCCTTTTATCGCCTAGGCTCAGCAGTTTGAGCACCGCCTGCTGTCGCTTAGCGACGGCACTGCTGCTGTGCCTAGAGCTACCGACTGATGGCGCCATGCCCACGGATGGTCGTTCGGAGGAGGAGGTGGAGGAGGGGTGGGAGGAGGAGGAGGCATAGTAGGCCTCAAACACCTGGACCGAGGTAGGCCCCGCAATCCTCGGCGTCGGCAGTATATGACCAGCCGCAGGGTCACACTCGGTCCCAGCCTCCACCAAGTTAACCCAATGTGCCGTCAGAGATATATAGTGGCCCTGCCCGGCAGCACTCGTCCACGTGTCCGTGGTCAGGTGGACCTTGTCAGAAACGGCGTTGGTCAGGGCACGTATTATGTTGTCTGACACGTGCTGGTGCAGGGCTGGGACGGCACATCGGGAAAAGTAGTGGCGGCTGGGGACCGAATACCGAGGGGCGGCCGCCGCCATGAGGCTGCGAAAGGCCTCGGTCTCTACTAGCCTATAGGGCAGCATCTCCAGGCTTAGCAATCTGGAAATGTGCACATTAAGGGCTTGGGCGTGCGGGTGGGTTGCACTATATTTGCGTTTCCGCTCCAGCGTCTGGGGTATGGAGAGCTGAACGCTGGTGGATGCTGTGGAGGATCGTGGAGGTGACGATGGGGTTTTTGTGGCAGGGTCCTGGGCAGGGGGCTGACTATCAGCTGACACAGGGGAAGGAGCAGTGGTGTGCACGGCCGGAGGTGAACGCGCTTGTTTCCACTGAGTGGGGTGTTTAGCATTCATATGCCTGCGCATACTGGTGGTAGTTAAGCTAGTAGTGGTGGAACCCCTGCTGATCCTGGTTTGGCAAATGTGGCACACCACAGTCCGTCGGTCATCCGGTGTTTCCTTAAAGAACCTCCAGACTTCTGAAAATCTAGCCCTCGCCGCAGGAGCCCTCGCCACGGGAGCTTCACTAGTTGACACATTTGGCGCTGATGCACCAGCTCTGGCCCTGCCTCTCCGTCTGGCCCCACCACTGCCTCTTCCAACCTGTTCTGGTCGAGGACTCTCCTCCGTCTCAGAAGCACTGTGTTCACCCGGCCTCTCAACCCAGCTTGGGTCTGTCACCTCATCATCCTCCGATCCCTCAGTCTGCTCCCCCCTCGGACTTCCTGCCCTGACAACAACTTCCCCACTGTCTGACAACCGTGTCTCCTCATCGTCGGACACCTCTTTACACACTTCTTCCACTACGTCAACAAGGTCATCATCACCCACAGACTGCGACTGGTGGAAAACCTGGGCATCAGAAAATTGCTCATCAGCAACCGGACAAGTGGTTTGTGACTGTGGGAAGGGTCCAGAAAACAGTTCCTCAGAGTATGCCGGTTCAAATGGCAAATTTTGCTGGGAGGGGGCAGACTGGGGGGGAGGAGGCTGAGGTGCAGGAGCTGGAGGAGTGCCGATTTCGGTGACATGGGTGGACTGCGTGGAAGACTGACTGGTGGACAAATTGCTCGAAGCATTGTCGGCAATCCACGACATCACCTGTTCGCACTGTTCTGGCCTCAACAGTGCTCTACCACGAGTCCCAGTAACTTCAGACATAAACCTAGGGAGTGTAGCTCTGCGGCGTTCCCCTGCTCCCTCATAAGCAGGTGGTGTCTCACCCCGCCCAGGACCACGGCCTCTGACCCCTGCAGTAGTTGGACGCCCACGTCCCCGCCCTCGTCCTCTACCCCTAGCCCTCGGGTTAAACATTTTGAAAATGAGAGTTATAACTTGTATTTTTTTTTTAACTTTTTTTTTTTTTTTTTTTTTTTTGTGTTTTTTAGTTTTTAAAACCAAACGATGCTATCCTATAGCTACGGCTATTTTCTAGCCAAGTATTACAGCACACTACTATGCCAGATGAGATGACGCTGAGTTATGAAAAAAATAAACGTAAAATAAAAAAGGAAATGGCAGACTGTGCCTAGTTGAAATACAACCCCGGGCCCTAATAAATTTTCCCACTTCGGTCTTTGCGATGGATATGTGCGTCACTAAAACACAGTGGTCGCAAGTCTGACTCCAAATTGCTCCCAATTTGATAGTAGATGCACTGCAGCAAGTACAGCCACCAGCAGATCAACCAGAAATCAAATATATATAACGCTACTGCAGGCGTAATTAAGACGTTTGTATTCTCCTATGGCTATTTTCTAGCCAAGTATTACAGCACACTACTATGCCAGATGAGATGACGCTGAGTTATGAAAAAAATAAACGTAAAATAAAAAGAAACTGGCAGACTGTGCCTAATTCTACTCAAACCCCTAATAAATTTTCCCACTTTGGTGTTTGAGGTGGATATGTGTGTCACTAAGAGCTAAACACAACGGTAGCAAGTCCCCCTGCTAATTCCTCACAATATGGTACTAGCTGCAAATAAAAAAAAAAAAAAATTATAACGTTATTGTAGCCCTAAGAAGGGCTGTTGGGTTCTTTAAGAATCACTCCTGCCTAACAGTAAGCTAATAGAACACCCTAACGCTTTCCCTGAGCAGCAGCAGCTCTCTCCCTAGCGGCATCCAGACAGAGAATGATCCGAGCAGCCGCCAAAAAGCAAAACGGCGGGAGCTGCCATTTTCTCGAGCGGGCGTAATACTCGTCCGAGCAACGAGCAGTTACGAGTACGCTAATGCTCGATCGAGCATCAAGCTCGGACGAGTATGTTCGCTCATCTCTAGACCTGATCCTTGTGATCTCCGCTCTCATGTACATAGATGGTTTGTGCGTCTCATGATGTATAATTACCTGCAGATTGTAGGAGCTGATGACATGCAAATATTGTTTTGTGTTGAAATTTTCCAAATCCCATGATATTTATCACAAGTCAGTCATCTATTGTAAGATACTAAGACAATGTTGCATTAGGTAACTGAGGTGAATCAAATATGCTAAATTTTTGATAATTTCCAGGGATGTGGTCGGCAGTGCATGGAGTGAGACTTGCTTCTCTGAGCTCAGTGCTTCCAGCCCTTAAGAGCGGCACTAGAAGGCTAAACCGACGGGCGCATATGCCATTTCTAGCTCTGCTACATACCCTCTTCCATGTGGTGCCATGAGTAAACCCAAAAATAAGACAGGATCCGCAAGACTTACTGGCCCACATTTACTAAAGTCTGCCTGACTTTCTGGCACATGCTACACTTTGTGGCGCACGCTGCACTATACCGGATACAACACAAAATTCAGCATATAAAGGGGCGATCCGGTGCACAGTCGGACTGGGCGACACATTTATCATGCAAAGTCTGACAGAATTTTGTTGCACGCCCTAGGTTATAGGTGCACCAAAAAAAAAGTTGGTGCAGTATGTTGGAGCAATGCAGGGAGCGCCAGATTCATGAAGAATGTAAGACACACTTCATGACACACTGCACCCTCTACAGGCTAACTGCACAGGGCCGGATCTATATTGGCGCTCCTGGAGCACTTGCACCGGGCCCTGGGTTCAGTCTTCTATCTATAGCATCCCGACGTCTGGCACTGTAGATCAGGCCTTCGCCCTCCAAACGTCGAGCAGCCGACCCCTCGCGTCCCGTTGGCACTCAAGGATTTAAAAGGCCAGCACAGCGCTAATTGGTGCTTGCCATTTCCAGGAAACTGATATAAGCCGGTCTCTCCCGACATTCCCCACCGGATCTGTGTGCTATTGCCAATGAGAAGGCTGTTCCCTGCACCTAGTGCTAGTGAGTAGTTTTCCCGTTGTAACCCCGGACCTGTTCTCGACTTTGCTCAACCACTGCCAGGACTGACCTCTTGCTTTGTCTCTGATCTTGAACCTCTACCACCCGCATCGTCTACGAGATTGCCTGCTGATTGTGTACCTCGACCTTGGCCGCCACCACGGACAAGTCGTGAATATGGAACAACCTGGTGCCACCATGCTGCAGCAAGACCATCCTGCTTTGCGGCGGGCTCTGGTGAAGACCGGGTGCCACTTAGACTGCCAGGTGTCTGCTTGTCCGCGGTTGTCCAGGGGGTTCACTGACCCTGAGCCTTGACAGGTATGTAACCAGCAGCACTTTCAGGTGCTCCAAATAATCAATTAAAGAGATTGCAACTCGTCTACTTTTCTTTCTCCACTGGCCTGTTTGGTAACCGTGCACACTGCTTCAAGAAAATGCACTGCAGTTATCCAGCAGTTTCGGCTCAATTTTACAAGGAAAACAGATCCATAGTGCAAATCACCAATGACCAGGGAAGTGCTTTTAAAAGTATTAATCATACTCACAAACAGAAAAAAAAGTGCTTTGTATAAAATCATTTCTTATCCAAGCAGCAGACATTCTCGCCCGACCCTGGGTTTCGCCTTATGGCTTCTTCCGGAGCAGGTCTCTGCCTGTGCTGACACATCCTTTTATAGTGTATAAATGCATATAAAAAACAATAACTTTTCTCTGCATAATACATCACCATATCATATAGTATGGTATTGGATATATATAAAATTGTATTTTTGGTCTTTTGTTATGAGGTTATTTGAAGCCGGATTAAATAGAAAGAGCAATGTTACTAGTTGAAACCATTATATTAGGAATATCTGTGCTGAGTTTGTAAGTTCGTTACAATGGAAAACCCCATAGAGGCGAGGCGCTCGCAGGATTGGTCTGTAATAAGGTGTCTTCCTTTCCTTAGTACACCATTGGTGGCTCACAATAATGAAATCCTCCATAAGACGAGGCCTTTCTAGGATAAGATCTCTCATTGTCATAGAAATCTGTAATAATGTTGGTGGTTCGTAATAATGAAAATCCTCATAGGGGTGAGGGGGCCACATGGTTGGTCCTTGTGGAGGTGTGTCTTTCTTAATTTCAAATAAGTTTTAATTTCAAATATTATAATGAAAATCCCCATAGAAATGAGGCGCTCCCCTGATTGGCCTTCAGAGGGGTGTGTGCCCCCCCCCCGATAGTAACTCTCATTGGCGGAACACTATGGGGCCGTTTGGGTCCCCATTGATTTCAATGAGGTTCGGGTTCGTGGGGCAAAGCTCGGTTCAAGTCCAAGTCCACACTTTTTCTAATGACTATTGGCTACTGGGGGCTCTATAAATATTGGCTAATGGGGCCACTCTCCTAGGGCTTTAAAATAGTGTTTCTGGTGCATGCTTTATAAGAAAGTTTAGTCAAATAGAATAATTGAAAATTTGGGGAATAAAGGAGCTGTCCATTCTCCCACAAACTACTGAACTCTACTTTTTGTAGAGTTGTGTGTATTTGTTAAAAATTTGACTCAACCGATTCACTGAATTATTCCCAAAAATGTAATTTGACTCAAATAACTTTTTGTAAAGCATTACAAACACTACGGGGCATATTTTCCTTGCGGCAGTTTTCTGTCAGGCTGTGCATGTGTTTTCATGTTCAAACTGCATGCACAGATATTTAAGAAGTGTTCCCAGCACTTTTGTGTTGCACGCGAACGTTTTGTCGCACGGCTGCACTATTCTTCGGGTGTTCGGGTGCACAGTGCGTCACATTTCATGAAAAGTGTGCCCCATGTTAAAGTGGCACCAAATAAAAGCTGCTGAAGTGCAGGGGGCGCCAGATTCATGGAGAACGTGCACCAGAAATCCTGAATCTGGCGCCCCCTGCAGACTACACAGGACACTGCACATAGTACACACTGCACTGTTCTAAGTAAATGTGCCCCTGTGGGATAATAACAAGGGAATAGCCCTGTGAAAAATGGGCTAGGAAAAGTACTTAACCCCTTCCTTACTGCTGTATGATTATAAACGTCGTACAGCAGGAAGGGATGTATGAAAAGGGCTTAGATATATCTATCTATATAACAAATTGGTAATGGCCGTGATGGGTGTTCATGGGGGCCCCATCTTTAAATGATGATCGCGGCCCCCATGACGTCATCGGAGGGTGCAATCACAGTTGGGAGTCTGTCATAGGGTCCCATATCTATCATTAGCGCCTCCATATTACTATTTGTACAGACAGGCTGAAATATAGTGGATAATTTACCCATGGGGGCTTAGGGTTAAATTACCCATGGGGGCTTAGGGTTAATTTACCCATGGGGGCTTAGGGTTAAATTACCCATGGGGGCTTAGGGTTAATTTACCCATGGGGGCTTAGGGTTAATTTACCCATGGGGGCTTAGGGTTAATTTACCCATGGGGGCTTAGGGTTAATTTACCCATGGGGGCTTAGGGTTAATTTACCCATGGGGGCTTAGGGTTAATTTACCCATGGGGGCTTAGGGTTAAATTGCCCACGGGGGCTTAGGGTTAATTTGCCCACGGGGGCTTAGGGTTAATTTGCCCACGGGGGCTTAGGGTTAATTTGCCCACGGGGGCTTAGGGTTAATTTGCCCACGGGGGCTTAGGGTTAATTTGCCCACGGGGGCTTAGGGTTAATTTGCCCACGGGGGCTTAGGGTTAATTTGCCCACGGGGGCTTAGGGTTAATTTGCCCACGGGGGCTTAGGGTTAATTTGCCCACGGGGGCTTAGGGTTAATTTGCCCACGGGGGCTTAGGGTTAATTTGCCCACGGGGGCTTAGGGTTAATTTGCCCACGGGGGCTTAGGGTTAATTTGCCCACGGGGGCTTGAAATAATAGAAAATAAATAAATAAAAGCTTAAAAAATATAAAAAAATTTATAATATAAAAAAATGATCCAATAAGCAAAGTAAATCCAAAGAAGACCACAATATTAGTTATTCTGCTTTAATATATAGAGAATAACTAATAATTTCCTTTATTCATAGATAAAACAACGTCTTTTATGGACATGGGTGATGTTTTACCAGCGCAGCTCTTTTTTATGGCTTCCCAAAGACTTCCGCTCTTTACTTCATTTAGCTCTTCTTCCACCTCACGTTCCTCTGCCAGTTTGTCTTCCTCTTGTCCTTTACTGTGGAGAGGAGAACACAAATTTATTGAAACTTTTATTTCCAAAGATTTTTTTATAATATGTTTTTATTGAGGCAAAAAGAAATATACAACAAAGGGCCAGTTCTGCCGTTGTGCATAGACTCGGATTTTGCATTTTTGTAACTTAAATCAGCACAATGTTGATACAGACATTTGCTTATATGGACATTTAGATGTAATTTCAGGAAAAGAGGGAATGTAACAGGGAAAACTGACGAATCAACCACCAACTTACCAAGCGCTCCTTCTCAGGGGGTCATTATATTTATACTGAGAAATAAGCGCATAGTCATATGGGGAAAAAGTACAATTTATTAGGGCTTCAGAAACTGACGGAGAAACCACATGAATCTTCCCGTCCCCAATAGTTTTTGGCATTCTCCCACCTGTACGCTTCTATGGACGTGTCGGGACAGAGAACGGGCATGGAGTTTCTGGTGGAAAAAAGCGGAGACTATGCCAAAAATCTCCTCCAGTTCAGGACTGGTCTACAGGTCCAAACTAGTGGCGTTTGAGCACATTTTCCAAGAGGTCGGAGCCTCTTAGTGAATATGAGTGCACAACCGTCTACGACTGCGCTGCGATATGTCTCATTGCTAAGCACTGGCGGCAGGTTTCTCCTCTCTCCGGGTATGAACTATTCGCTCAGATCAAAGTTATTAGATCTATTGAACATTTAATAGCCACTCTCCAGGGTAAGGTAGACAAAAATTAACTGATTTGGGACCCATGGGACTCTTCTTGGCTCACTCATGAAGCTTCCTGATTCAGCCTCCTGTCCCTCTCTCCCCTCCCCTGTATTCTGTCTCATCTAGTCTTGTTTGTCCTTCTATGGCTGTTGCCTAGTTTTTGCCTTGGATTGCTGCTGTTCTTTTTCTTTTTGCACCTCTTCATTTTGTGGACTGTTTATACCAGCAGGGATAACTACGTCTCAACAACGCTGGCAGGGACCTGTAACTACTCCTGGTCTCCTCGCACCTTGAGGTATTGTGATGCTGTACATTTTCTCATTGTATCCATGTTCGTTCCTTTTCCTGGATGTAATTATGTTTGCACATGCTCAGTTGCTTACCCATTGACATAAAATTTTTTTATTAAAATACAATTGCAAGAAATGTGGTGCACGGTCCGACTCTGCATCAGAACACCCTCTTTGGTGCAGAATTTTGTGGCATTTGGCATAGTGCACCCGCAACAAAAAACTGGCGCAGACTGGAAGCAGTTTGCATGTGGTTTTCAGTGCAAAGTCAGACAGAAAACTGGTGCAAACATTATGGAGCTTATTTACCAAGGGTCCGCGGCCACACTTTTGGCAGATTTCCTAATGTTTTTGGGGATTGCACGGCTGTGACAGGTATTTGACTGGGGATTGTGCTGCATGCGATCGAATTGTGGCGTGGCTGCATGCGACAGAAAGTCACAACTTAACTTTAATAATAATAATAATCTTTATTTATATAGCGCCATCAAATTCCGTAGCGCTTTACAAATCATAGGGGACATATACAACTATATTACATTACAAAGAACAAACAGTCATATGGAACAATAGGAGTGAGGGCCCTGATCACAAGAGCTTACAGACTATGAGGATGAGGGGTGACATAAGAGCTTACAGTCTATGAGGATGAGGGGGTGACACAAGAGCTTACAGTCTATGAGGATAATGGGGTGACACTAGAGATTACAGTCTATGAGGATGAGGGGGTGACACAAGAGCTTACAGTCTATGAGGATGAGGGGGTGACACAAGAGCTTACAGTCTATGAGGATGAGGGGTGACACAAGAGCTTGTCTATGAGGATAAGGGGGTGACACTAGAGATTACAGTCTATGAGGATGAGGGGGTGACACAAGAGCTTACAGTCTATGAGGATAAGGGGGTGACACTAGAGATTACAGTCTATGAGGATGAGGGGGTGACACAAGAGCTTACAGTCTATGAGGATGAGGGGGTGACACAAGAGCTTACAGTCTATGAGGATGAGGGGTGACACAAGAGCTTACAGTCTATGAGGATAAGGGGGTGACACTAGAGATTACAGTCTATGAGGATGAGGGGGTGACACAAGAGCTTACAGTCTATGAGGATGAGGGGTGACACAAGAGCTTACAGTCTATGAGGATTAGAGGTGACACAAGAGCTTACAGTCTATGAGGATGAGGAGGTGACACAAGAGCTTACAGTCTATGAGGATGAGGGGGTAATACAAGAGCTTACAGTCTATGAGGATGAGGGGGTGACACAAGAGCTTACAGTCTATGAGGATAAGGGGGTGACACAAGAGCTTACAGTCTATGAGGATGAGGGGGTGACACAAGAGCTTACAGTCTATGAGGATGAGGGGGTGACACAAGAGCTTACAGTCTATGAGGATGAGGAGGTGACACAAGAGCTTACAGTCTATGAGGATGAGGGGGTAATACAAGAGCTTACAGTCTATGAGGATGAGGGGGTGACACAAGAGCTTACAGTCTATGAGGATAAGGGGATGACACAAGAGCTTACAGTCTATGAGGATGAGGGGGTGACACAAGAGCTTACAGTCTATGAGGATGAGGAGGTGACACAAGAGCTTACAGTCTATGAGGATGAGGGGGTGACACAAGAGCTTACAGTCTATGAGGATGAGGGGGTGACACAAGAGCTTACAGTCTATGAGGATGAGGGGGTAATACAAGAGCTTACAGTCTATGAGGATGAGGGGGTGACACAAGAGCTTACAGTCTATGAGGATGAGGGGGTGACACAAGAGCTTACAGCCTATGAGGATGAGGGGGTGACACAAGAGCTTACAGTATATGAGGATGAGGGGGTGACACAAGAGCTTACAGTCTATGAGGATAAGGGGATGACACAAGAGCTTACAGTCTATGAGGATGAGGGGGTGACACAAGAGCTTACAGTCTATGAGGATGAGGGGGTGACACAAGAGGTTGCATAATGGTCCAGCCATTCTTTATAAGGGAACAATATAAAATAATTTAATAAATAATTTACTAAACAACGATGTTGCTGCTTGGACCAGCCATCAGCCGCCATCTTATTTACAGGGTCCTAGGTGAAAAAGGCTGCAGAGAAGCCGGGAGCTTGGTATATATCAGTTGTTTGCCAGATAACAGATAGGATAGTACATAGGATGAATTAGTAAAGGGAGAGTTGACATTTCATGCAGTTAGCGAGTGTGATAGGCTTGCCTAAAGAGATGGGTTTTAAGAGCACGTTTGAAGCTTTGGAGGGTGGGTATTAGTCTCAGAGTCTGGGGAAGGGCATTCCAGAGAATTGGTGCAACTCGGGCGAAGTCCTGGATACGTGCATGGGAGGTTCGAATTAAGGTAGAGATTAATCTATTGTCACTGGCAGATCGAAGAGCAGGGGAAGGGCGATAGACTGAGATAAGAGAGGAGAGGTAGGGGGGTGCAGCATTATTCAGAGCTTTGTGGATGAGGGTTATTATCTTAAAGTGAATACGGAAGGAGACAGGTAGCCAGTGCAGTGATTGGCACAAACTGGAGGCATCCGTGTAGCGTTTGGCCTGTAAGACGAGCCTGGCTGCTGCATTAAGAATAGATTGAAGAGGAGAGAGTTTAGAGAGTGGAAGACCAATTAGTAGGGAGTTACAGTAGTCTAGTCGAGAGTGAATAAGTGCAACAATTAGCATTTTAGAAGTTTCAAATGTCAGAAACGGCCGGATTCTGGAGATGTTTCTGAGATGCATCCGGCAAGAGCGAGCAAGAGATTGAATATATGGTGAAAAAGAGAGGTCAGAGTCCAGCACAACCCCAAGACAGCGGGCCTGCTGCCTCGGTGCTATAGTGATCCCACAGACCGAGATGGAGAGATCAGGGGTGGTTTGGTTAGTAGATGGTGGAAAGACAAGAAGTTCAGTCTTAGAAAGATTAAGTTTCAAGAAGAGAGAAGACATGATGTTAGAGATAGCAGAGAGACAATCACTAGGGTTCTGGATTAAGGCAGGTTGTCGCTAGATCAAGCACTTACAGGGAGCACCAGGAAGAAGAAAGTGAACTCCTGCGGACCTGAGTGGGGAAGCGGCACATACAGGATATCGGGCATGCCATCTTAGTGGCACAATGCATCATCATCAGACAATGCACTTTGTATGAACTCCTCCGGACACGTAAGTAAATGTGCCCCTATGTGTGTTCCATCCGCCCTCACTTGTACCATCAGTGCTGCCCTTCCCTTCAGGAGAGGTGGTGGTTCCGGTAGCTGGACCAAAACCAATCACAATACGATGGCAAATCCAAGGAATAGGTTTATCTTTAATTTCAATATATACATTATTATTATTATATACAGATACTCACTCATCATGGCAGATGGAATAGGAGACAAATCCGAGGAAAAGTACCAGGAAAAGGGATTTCTTCAGGAAAGTCATGTCTGATCTGTCCAAAAAATAGGAAATTAAAGAAATATAAACAACAACGGAGAAAACCAGGACCATTATCTGTCCATACTGGGGAAACTCAGCAAGGAACGTCCAGCCTAGGAAACCATTTGTGCCTTTAGGAGGGAAATAAATGAAAACACTGGCGCTCATATCTTTTAGTATTTCACTTGCACGAAAGGGAATAAAAAAGCGGGCAGCACTCACCACTCCTTTTTTTTCCTGTATTAAAATCCAGCAATTTTGAGAGGGAGCACAGCGGGAGTGTATACAGAGGGGACAACCCGATTTCACATATCTATGCAACTCAGTGGGGCAGATTTACTTACCCGGTCCATTCGCGATCCAGCGGCGCGTTCTCTGCGGTGGATTCGGGTCCGGCCGGGATTTATTAAGGCAGTTCCTCGGACGTCCCCCAGGTGGTGCTGCTGCGCTGAAGAGCATCGGAACGCACTGGAATACACCGAGCCGGGCTGAGTGAAGGTAAGTGCAATTTTCGCGACACATTTTTTTTTTAAAAAATGCGGCGGTTTTTCCGAATCCATCGGGTTTTCGTTCGTCCGCGCCCCCCCGATTTCCGTTGCGTGCATGCCGGCGCCGATGCGCCACAATCCGATCGCGTCAAAATCCCGGGGCGATTCAGGGGAAATCGGCGCAAATCGGAAATATTTGGGTAACACGTTGGGAAAACGCGAATCGGGCCCTTAGTAAATGACCCCCATTGTCCTTACCTATATTCTAAATGAGGCAGGGGGACTGGCCATCTGCTCATGTGTTACATTCAAAAGGGTTGTGATAGGTAAAAGTGGTTATCTAGGACCAGGGCTGATTACCGTGTCCTTACAATGTATGTAACTCGCGTATAGCACTGTATACTTGTAGAGGGCTATACATTGGCTGTGGCCTGATAAACCCCCATGATTCTTTGTTATACTAATATACTAATAATAATATATTAATTCTATATTTATATAGCGCACACTGATCACACAGCACTGCACAGAACTTGCCAGATCGGTCCCTGTCCTTAATGGGTCTCACAATCTAATCAACGCACCAGTATGTTTTGGAGTGTGGGAGAAAACCGTAGGACCCGGAGGAAACCCACACAAACATGGAGAGAACATACAAAGTATATTTTTTAAGCAGGAAGGGAAGGGGGGGGGGCATTCATAAGTCTGCTATGGGGTATTTCCTCTCCTAGCTATGCTGGATAAACCGATATGAAATAGATATAAAATTGATAGATAAATGGATGGATAGATAGATAAATAGCAGATCCCCCTCTTATTGTATCCCCTAGTTTAACTTCTTATTGTGCTCCCCAGCATTTCCCCCTCTTATTGTGTCCCTCGGCAGCTCCCCTTCTTATTGTGCCTCCAAAGTAAAATAATAAACATATACTTACCTTTCCCCACCGTTCCTCTGCAGCAGCTCCTCTCTCCTCTCCTTCTACAGTATGTAGCAGATAAGTCGGTAGGGAGGGATGACATTACATGGGGCTGCCATATCTGCTACATACAGCAGAAGCAGAGGAACAGTGATAGCGCATGGGGCTCCCGGCTCCCTCCACTATGACTGTCATCAGATCTTCAGCTCAGAAACCGGGAGCCGCAGTGCAATGTATTACAATCACAGCAGAGCGTATCCACCCAAACCAGCCGGGAACCCTCCAGGCTCTGCTGCATCCACCCAACTCCACCTTATAGTTTCCTGCCAAGAACATTTCACACTCTCCTCCTCCTCCCTTATTACTTTCCTCAGAAAACTGTCAGTAACCCTCAGATATCCAACACCAGATCCCTGACAGACACAATAACACATTGTAATATCAGCCTCTGTATCTACAGGACCTACATGCACCGACCAATCCCTCAACCCCATGTCTTATCTATGTATCTCTCCATGCTGCTTTCTAGCCTTTGCAGTGTGCCAGGGTGTGTAGGGACAGGGTGTGCAAGGACAGAGTAGTCTGGAGCCGCTTCCCTCTGCTGAGTATATATAGAGTATATATAGTATATATAGCACTGAGCTCCAGATTCAAGGGATGTAATGAGCTGCAGGGTGAGAATGGAGCTTTCTAATTAAGGTTCTTAGAATAATCC
This sequence comes from Engystomops pustulosus, assembly GCF_040894005.1. Lineage (NCBI taxonomy): Eukaryota > Metazoa > Chordata > Amphibia > Anura > Leptodactylidae > Engystomops > Engystomops pustulosus. The sequence goes on along the minus strand of NC_092412.1, from coordinate 252,587,164 downwards.
AAAATGCAACTTTCCATTTGTATCCCTGAAAAATATGGCACAGAGGACAAAGTTTCCTCTACTTTACCTTACACTCGAGTCCCCTCAGACCTTTTGCTTTTGGGACAGTACACCTGGTAAATCCTCTCTCTTCCAGCTTCATGTAGTTGGACTTGTCGGACCAAAACCTGTTTCAACTTATCTACCAGCTGAATAAGCACTCCTCCCCCTCCTATTTTAGGTATGGTTTGTGGGTGTGGCCCGCATTGGCATGCCCCGCCTACCTTCCAGCACGTTCTAGGAAAAACTGGAAAGTACTAACATTACCTAAGGCTACATTCCCACACACGTGTGCCTGCTGTGCCGTAGCATGGCGGGCATACGCCGGAGCACTGGAGAGGAGGAGAGAGCTGCTCACTCCCGCCCCTCTGCATAGACATCCATGGCGGACAAAGCCATAATACTGGGAAAGATAGGACATGTCTTATATTTTCCCCGGGTATGAAACGGTACGGTGCTGCGTGTGTGCTGCACTGTAATGCTCCGGACGGCTCTGTGCGCCCATTGCCGGTGTATGGGGAACCTATATATGACATATCTATGGCGGGCGTACATACGTCCCAAATAGTGGTGCAAATTTAGCCTAAAGCAGTTCCCACCACAGACTGTGGGTGTCACTGCTGCCAGTTTGTGTGTATAGTGCAGTTTTAATGCAGCCCATTCTGTGCCTACATTTGTACTAGGACTACATAACACATGTGACCTCATGAAACATACAAAATACCACCAATACCACAGGTGCCACCCTAGGCCCAGGTGCAGGAATGGCTCTCTGTTATGCTACGAATTCACGTACTCTAAAAATAAGCTGTCCCAGCGAATGGCAGGGTCTAGGATAATAACCGTAACAAGACATTTATCATAAAGACAATACAAAACAGTTTACAGTTAAACATAAGAAAATCTAGTGCAAGTAGATATAAATAAGAAGACATGGGAATCACTATTAAAACCGCTCAGCTGGTACTTATCAGAGGGTCCACATCGGTTTGCCACTTTGACACAGTGGGGGTCATCTACTAAGGACCCGATTCGCGTTTTCCCGACGTGTTACCCAAATATTTCCGATTTGCGCCGATTTCCCCTGAATTGCACCGGGATTTTGGCGCACGCGATCGGATTGTGGCGCATCGGCACCGGCATGCACGCAACGGAAATCGGGGGGGCGTGGCCGAGCGAAAACCTGACGGATTCGGAAAAACCGTTGCATTTAAAAAAAGAAATGTGTCGCTTGGGAAGCGCTTACCTTCACCTGGTCCGGCCCGGTGAACTCCAGTGCGTTCAGATGCTTTTCAGCGCAGCAGCGCCACCTGGTGGACGGCGGAGGAACTACCTTGATGAATTCCGGCCAGACCCGAATCCAGCGCAGAGAACGCGCAGCTGGATCGCGAATGGACCGGGTAAGTAAATCTGCCCCAATGTCCATGGTGAAAAAAATGATTTTTTACAGCAGTTTAAAATATCCAATAAATTGTGTCCCACTTGTGGTTGATTCTTCACCAAAATATTAAAATATTTTATCTCTTTATGTTTGAAGCCTAAATGTGGCAAAAGGAAGAAAAGCTCAAGGAGGCCAAATCCTTTTGCCCGGCGCTGTATGTGTACAGTGGTGCTCAATGGTTTACATACCCCTCGAGCATTTTGGCTTTCTTGGCCTTTTTTCAGAAACTTTTTTCGGCTCATGGTTAGTGGTTGGGTCATGCAATTTATCGTCAAACTTCTACGTTTTCTCTATTTTTATATCAGACTGGCTGTAATAATGTTACTGCACCTTCTCCTTACACACCCAGCGCAAATAATACAAACACCATCTAGTTGGGTGAAAAGTGTGTGTGTGTGTGGGGGGGGGGGGGTCGGCCACAGCTTTAATCTTTAACATTGTAAAAAACTATGAGAACCGATGGGGAACCTTAGACCCTTTTCTAATTTAACCTAGCATGGCAGGCCCCGCCTCCGCGGGGGCGTGTCTTAGCTGATCCATCAGGTGATCTGTGCTAAATCCTGAGAGGGTTATAGATTCCGGCAAAGGCCAAGCTGTGACTACCAACAAACATTAATAAACATTGTAACAACTACAACAAAAAACTTAACATTGGGAGGACGGGAGGCTTCTTTCCTGAGCGTGGAGCAGTCCAGAAAGAGGTTGGGCTAGCTTCGTGCCCGGGGATAAGTATTTTTGGCCATTGCCCCCATGTGGCCAACGGAAGACGCTGGACCACGTGACGCCGGGTGAGGGGAGGTGCGGGAATGGCCGTGTGCTCCTTAAAGCTGCAGAGCACGGCCGGTCCTGTAACCCCCCGACTTATGCAGCCTGCGGCTTAGGTTTAATGACAATCAAAAACATCCAAATTACCCTGGTTAAAAGTTCACATACCCGGGTGATATTGGACTGATAACATGCACAGAAGTTGACGCTAATGAGTTTGAACGGATACTAAAGGTTCAGTGAGTTCCTGGGATCCAGCCACTGAGGGTTGTGATTCATGGGGAAAGCAAAAAAAAAATGGGAAAAGCTAGTATAAAGCAGGAAAGGGGTACAATAGTGCCCCAAAACTGCCAAGGGCCCCAGGGCTGCCCGATGTCTCGAGCAGTCGGAACGTAAACTGTCTACACATACATTAGTATTGTAGCGTAGTGTATTGGACTAGAATCAGCGATCAGATCCTTGCTGATTCAAGTTCAAGTTTGTATTAAAGCAAAATTTAAAACCATATAATAATAAAAATAAAATTAAAAAAAAAAATAAATAAAATATAAGCCCCTAAAATGTTCTCATACAAACAATGAACGTTTAAAAGACACAAATACACAAAAACACCCACACATTTGGTATTGCCGTGTCCTAAGCAATCTGTATAATAAAACAGAATCATTATTGGACCTACACGGTGAACGCTCTAGAAAAAACCCTGAAAAATGTTCCAAAAAAAGATAACTTTTTATTAATACCCTTAAAAACTCTTTAAAAGTGAGAAAATTGTAAATCGCTTCAAAATAAGAGCCCTTACAAATAACAGCTCTTCTCGCCAAAAAATAAGCCCTTAACCAGATTTTTCAGCCGGAAAATAAAAATTTTAAACCTCTGAAAAGATGGTGAGGCTAAAACTTAAATGATTTGCTCCAAATCAATTTTTATGCAGTAAAATTGGGGAAAAATTATAAAAAGTCATAAAAAAGAGGTATTTCCATAATTTTGGCGACCAATAGAATACAAATAGCATTATTTTTATGGTATGGTGAATGGCTAAAAAAAAATATATATATATTAGCAAAAATTGATTATTTCCTTTTCCTCCACCAACAAAGAGTTAATAAAGTCGATGCCCCGAAATGGCAGAAAAGTGAATCTCGTATGTCAGAAAAATAAGCCCCTATATATCCACATTAAAAAAGAAAAAAATTATTGCCTGTACAATTTGACAATACAAATCTGCTCTGGATGCCTCCTCCTTCCATCCTATGCCCGGCCGTGCGCCCCTACAGCAGTTACCACCACATATGGGATCGGTACTCAGGAGAAATTGGGCATCAAACTTTGTGGAGCTTTTTTCATTTAATCCATTGCAAATACCAAGCTTGGTTCTAGTAATATATTTATGTACTGAGCTTGATTCTAGTACTATATTTATGTACTGAGCTTGGTTCTAGTACTATATTTGTCTACTGAGCTTGGTTCTAGCACTATATTTATGTACTGAGCTTGGTTCTAGCACTATATTTAAGTACTGAGCTTGGTTCTAGCACTATATTTATGCACTGAACTTGGTTCTAGCACTATATTTATGTACTGAGCTTGGTTCTAGTACTATATTTATGTACTGAGCTTGGTTCTAGCACTATATTTATGTACTGAGCTTGGTTCTAGTACTATATTTATGTACTGAGCTTGGTTCTAGTACTATATTTATGTACTGAGCTTGGTTCTAGTGCTATATTTATGTACTGAGCTTGGTTCTAGTACTATATTTATGTACTGAGCTTGGTTCTAGTGCTATATTTATGTACTGAGCTTGGTTCTAGTACTATATTTATGTACTCAGCTTGACAGCACTGTTTTAGGTGCTTTGGTGACTTTGATGCTAATAGTAGTGTCACCAAAGTTGTGACAAAAGTGCCCCGTAATCTGGAATGCTTTCAGACACAAACCTAAACCAACTATTAGGAGGTGCAGAGTTATTATCCGGTAATAAATCTGGTGCAGCAGAAGACTGTCTAATCTAACTGTGCTCTGTTAGATGCTTCTAAATCAACCCCAACGTGTTTCATTCTGTGCAACATTATCTTCATGGTTTACACTTCAGTTGGGAGTATTCTGGTAATGTATCATGAAGAGTGGGCGCCAGTGATGATTTTGTATGGTGGACCCAAAACCCTGCAGTCCGGTACTGGTTGGGACCCTCTATATGTGTTTATGAGGAGCTGATGACCATCTAGAGTGAGTGTATTACTCTTCTGATCCAAAAAGACTATAAATATCGGACAAAAGTCACCTTTCTTCCCATGAAAAAAGAAGACAAAAGCGTGAGCATCTCCAGAACAATAAAAGAAATTAGAAATAGTCCTTTCCTTCTCCTTGTACCCAAATTGTCTTAAAATATTCGGTGATTATAGGTACATCCACATTTCCACATCTCCATTTTTACTGTCCCGTCATCAACAACATCACTGTACAAGAGAAGTCTGGTATCAGCGATCAATGTATTGGATGAAAATAAAATAGGGGCATAGTGTAGCCTAGGTAAATAATAGAAAAATATGGAAAATATACAACGCTCAACCGATGTGGAAAGTCTTTGGGGGACTCCAAGACATTCAGCTCGGATCTCCACGTGACCAGCGTGCTTGGTGTGATTCAATCCATAAAAAACAACGATCCAGCGCATATGGTAAGGAATCCTCACAAAATCCCATAGTGCAAAGCTCTGTGGTAGACTACAAGTACCAGCCTACGCATTTCGAGCGTGTTCACACATTCTTAGTCATGTCTTGGAGCGTGAGAACATGCTCGAAACCAGACCTTGAACTTCTGATGATGTTTGCTGTCGGGAACGTTCAACACTATCTGTGAGTACAACGCAAAAATTTTAAAATGTGAACAAATTCAAATGTTGCAGTTATATTTTTGTGTGCCAACTACATTGGGCATGTTGGGTTAGGACATTTTAAGTGATTTGGAAGTGGCAGAGGGGTTAAGCACATCAATGCTCTAAAGAGATGAGATTCATAAGTCAATATCAATGAGTCAACTCCTCATGTACATAGATGGTTTGTGCGTCTCATGATGTATAATTAACGGCATAATTTACTAGACGGAGTACATACAAATATTGTTTTGTGGTGAAATTTGCCAAATCTTCTGACATTTGTCAGGAGTCGGGTCATCTGTTCTAAGCTCCAGGTAATGTGTCAGTATGATGTTAGGTAGCTATGGGGAGAATGGGCCATCTGAAAGTTTAGGGAGATCCATGTCCCTTCCATCCCCGCCATGAGCTGGAAGGTAAAAGATTTTATTTTTAGCTCCAGTCCAAAGAAGCAGCTAAGTCCTGGATTGTGTGTGTCTGATCCAAGGAAAACATCTAGTAGCTTGGTTATGCCTCATGTCCCGGGGGAGAAGACCATCTACTAATAGAAAGACATCAAAGGCTCCTAATGCACCCATAACCCCTTAAGGACCACGCTCACGGGCTGACCCCTCTCCATAGCCGGTATGTCTTTGCTGCATATCGCATGGGCGCCACCATCTTGTTGGAGATCGACGCTCCCAGTGACGTCATCGGGGAGCAGCAATCGGTTGACATGACAAAGCCTGTAACACCCCCTTCCTCCTCTTTTCTCTGGTAAACAAGCTGTAGCCGTACGGGCATATGTTCATCTGAATGCAGCCTAAGCAAAAGGCCACACTCCTTCTTGGAGCTGTATACTGGGATCCTGGAGCAGAGAGATGTTTGGTTGCTGCGCTGATCCTAAAACCTGGCAAGGTGGTGTGCAACAACGGTCAAAAGTTATAGCAGCTTTGCGCATGAAACTAAAATGAGGTACAAGCGCACTTTTGTGAAGGCATAACTGGCACAGTTCCCATCCCACAATGAGAGCTCAGGGGCAAAAAGAGAAGAAGGAAATTGTCATTGTAGAAGGATGACCATCATGGACACATTGTGGAGAGCCATGTTCACTTCTGCTAAACCACCACCATCGGATGGGGCACATAGTACCCAGAGGTAGAATGTCACTCACATGGTGAAGGACAATCTGTCCACATGTCTCCTGGTACTTAAGGATAGATCATTATAGTTCAATTTCTGGGTGGAAAAATTGGACACGTGGACAGAGCTTGCCCTCTGTGCCCTGCCGGTGATCTACTTCCCGTTTGGTAGTGTGCTGTCAGTGCGTGTGTTTAGCACCGCCGGTGGCATCATCACTGACAAGAGGATCTGCCTCTCTACAGCCAATGTGTGTTTATCAGGATCGGTCCACTCCAATGTTTGTTGACCTTTGCAATTCGGCAATCATTCTTTCAGCGATCTTGCCAGACTAGCCTTTCCTGTGAGGCGCTGAAACGCGTGGGTTATTGGAAGTACTTACTTTTACCTGAGTTACATCACACCTGATTTATACATGCAAGCTGAGATTTAGATCAAATCTCCCACCACTTATATTTTGCCAAAAGCTATATTCAATAAATTTTGGTTATAAGGAACATTAATCTTTGGTCAGAATGCTTGGTTATCATTTGAGATGTCTTCTTCTTTTCTTGTTGTCATTTATTTTCTTTTTTGGTTTCCATCACCCTGTGGTCTGGATGTTGGGTCACTCCAATATGTTCTGGGCTGCTCAGAGGGCTTCAGTTATCCTCAAGGTCTTAATCTGGGTTCAAGGTGTGGGCTCACTGCTTGTTGAACTTGTGCGTTTCTCGATATGTTAGGTCTTTGGCAGTACTTTATTAGTACAATGCCCAAAGACCCAGCAAGTTGGAGGGTGACAATGATAAACTCATGCTGAGTTGATATATTCCTGGCACTGATTCCTCTCGGGCCTACAGGATGCCCTCAAAAGGACTTTTATCCCTCTGTTTGGTGGGGTTCGGATCCCTGTGTAGGCTAAAACACACACAAGTGGCAGGATCTTACCCATTCCTTTTCTCTGTCGACTTGTGTCACCTGGTGACCAACTAAGACCTGCTCTCTGCTTGCGGAGGTACAGGCAATTGGTGTCACGGGTCTGTGAGCATCATACAAGGTCTTCTACACATGGTTAATAAAGCTGTGGCTGACCTCTACTTTTTCTGCACGACAAGGATTGAGACTCATCTTTGATTAATGTTTACTTTATGAGGTATTCGTTGGAAGGGGGAGTTTCGGTTATTAAACTCCTCCAGTGCCGCCAGTCTGCCATTGGTCTCCTCCCTTCCTAGTGGTATTTTCTATTTGCTTTTTTACATGTTACATTTAAGACATACATTTTGTTTGTACTTTAATTGCTCTTTACACATTTGCTTCTATCATGCTACTAGTTGTTCCAGTGTATTTGTTACTGCAGCTGGCGTGTGGCAAGGCTTGTCCCTTCCGTGGCTCTAGTGACTCAGCGCCGGGGCTATCATATGCCGGTGAACGAGAGCCTGAGTATGATAAACAACCCCCAATATTTGTATGTACTCAGCTCTTACAGTCTGCAGGTAATTCTAAATCATGAGACGCACAAACCATCTATGTACATGAGAGCGGAGATCACAAGGATCAGGTCTGGTGATAAGTCTCTGGTGATGAGTTATGAAGCTCCCCCCCAACTGAGCCCCACCCACTGGTATAATAACCCCCATCCCAAGAAGTGATCTATACTGAGGTGTCCTGTTCTCCTGGAGTCTCCACATTCTCTATCACAAGGTATGAAACATTATTTCTTTTATTATTTTAGGTAATTTATTTGATTTCCATGAGATAAACAACATTTTTATAAAATTTGTAACAATTTCTAACAACAAAACAAGAACAAGGATAGAGGTAGGTTCCCAATTCACAGGTGGTTATATGCCATGGTAATATAGCAGTACAACAATATAGGGGAGGCATAGGAGGGGTTAGAACAAACAGGCAATCCACATAACAGTAGAAACAATATGATCATAATAGTCCACTCATGGATAGATAGAATTCCTATATTTGTCATCTTCACTTAACTATTGGATTTTACACCCTAAGGCTACATGCTCTTATAGATTTATATCTGGGGCTCAAACCCCTAATCATTGTAAGGTGACTTTCAAATTAAATGAGTCTGTGTCCAGCGCTGGAATTGACTAACTTGAATGAAAAGACAAGACCTGTCCTTGCAGGAAGTTAGCAACAAGACTGATAAGTTTTATTGAGGGACGGACATTTATAGAAAACCATAAGGCACTTTACATAAGGCGTGTAATTAGGAAAGTAACAACTATAATTGGGTGTTCTCACCCAGGAAATGTAACACTATTGGATGTAAGCACACAAAGGAGTCTAATACTATTGGCTACCTGCAAATACTGAAACTTCACATAAACCAAATGTCCAGATGTCCACCTGGATACCTTCCACTAGGTGGTGCTAGCGAGCACTAAGCCTTTGTGTGCTGAGTGACCAAACCCAAACTTTAGTTATCACTACACAAAGTTATGTGAAATAATGCTGAGTCTTTAAAATGTCCGACAATATGTAAGATGGCGTCTGAGTCCAGTATAATATCTTTAACATTTCCCCCCTTTTGAGCTTTGCATGGCCTGTAACTGTTGTCCAGGATGACCTCCTCAAACTCCAGGTACATACAGGTAGGCTAAGCCCTTACCTGCTGGACTTGTTAACTCTTCACCAGATCCCCTGGAGGCCAGTCACTCGGGGGTTACAGGCCTGCATACTCAAATTACATAATTGTGTTTCCATAGTTTATGGGTTTATTAACAGGCTGGTTCTTCAACAAGACGGTATCCTCCGCTCCGGGCACTTCTCCTGTCGTGGTTCTTACCACCTGGACGGCCATCTGGGACATGGTGGACTTGATGAGGGGGACCACACAACACGCAATAAGTGACGAGAGCAAAAATCACAATCCCCAATATCACCCCCACTTAAAGGAAACCCTTCCAATCCCCCAACCACAAAGTGAAGGACAAAGTGTCCACCCCAGAGTTTCTCTTGAGTTCCCTGGACAGTCCTTCAATCTCTTCAAGTGCATGGGTAATGGATCCATAGGGAGCAATGTCATCCGGGATGTACATGCAACAAGCCACTCCCACCATCTTACAGACTCCTCCCTTCTCAGCAAGGATCATGTCCAAAGCCGTGCGGTTCTGGGAAGCATCTCGGATACAATCACAAATCTCTTTTGATTACAATAAAACCAGTTAACCCAACCAACATTTTTGCTCATAGCTCTCTGGGGAATAATGGACTATAGACCTGCCCATATCTTATTGCCTTGTACTCATCTGGGACCCCCCTTGGTGCTCCCACTGTATCTATATAAACGTTGTCATCTAGGTGCTCCTCTCAGACCTCCAGAATCCTTAGGGATTCTCCACCTTTACTTTATGTGTCTGATCAAACTTATCCCTGGGGATCACGAGGAAGGAATGCAGAACATTTATCACAGTACACTCACCTTCCCAGCCTCTAGGCCTGACCTGACTCTCCTATCCCCACAAATCCAGTACACATCAGACACTGCTAATACAGGGTTACCTGTGCTGTCAGTGTTATAGAAGGTCATTGTCTTGTTGCACCAACCGTAGGTAAAGTCTCCTACCCTGGGGGCATCCTGGTCACCCCTATAGATACAGTGATAGTCATGGTTGGGGTGTCCCTGAGCATACAGTCAGTCAGAAGACACCAGCTAGCAAGAAGAATAAGTAAGCATGGAATAGAAAGTGTGGGAAGCGTGCTGACTTCCCTCTAGCTGCACAGACGTGGCACTGGTCAGCAGGACCTGGAAAGGACCATCGTAGCGAGGCTCCAGACTCTCTCTCTGGTGCGTATCTTTACCACCACGTAGTCTCCAGGCTTCAGGTTATGCGTCCTGAGGTCTCTGTCTGGATCTGAAAAAGGAATCAGAAACACTTTTGCGGCCCTTTTCCAAGGCCTGGCTCAACTGTATGGCATATTCCACCTGGTTTCCTGCCATCACCTATAGGGTCTGTGGGAAGTAGGGCCTAGTCGGGGTGCACAGCCAAAAAGTACCTCCAAGGGGGACAATCCCATCTTTCTGGTGGGTGTGGTCCTAACTGAATGGTGGGCAGCAGGAAAGCACTCGGGCCATGGTTTCCCTGTTACTTCCATGGCCTCCCGCATCTCTAACTTAAGAGTGCTGTTTAGTCTCTCAAACCCACCAATAACATGGGAAGGGCAAGGGGTGTTCAGGGCCTGTTCTACACCCAGGAGGGACAAGGTTTCAGTCTTTACCTGTCCAGTGAAGTGGGTTCTGCGACCGGACTCTATGGTCTCTGGAAGTCCAAACCTGCAGAAAAATCTCACTCACCAACTTCTTGGCTGCAGCTCTGGCAGTAGCCTTGGTCATGGGAGAAGCTTCTGGCCACCCTGGAAAGAGATCAATGCACACAAGCACGTACTCCTACATGCCACTTTTGGTAGCTGGATAAAATCCATCTGCAGTCTCTGGAAGGGATACAGCGGCTTGGGTGTCACCTTCCGTGGGGTCTTTACCACCTTACCCGGGTTGTGGCGGGCACAGACTATACAGGCTTTCACTAGTCTAGTGACAGGGGTAGTAATGCCCGGGGCAAACCACTTATGGTTTATGAGCACTAGCATGGCCATTTGGAATATGTGTGTGTGTCCGTAGGCTACTTGACTTACTGTCGGGTGCAGGGCTCCTGGCAGGCACACCCTCTCTCCCAGCATCCAGGTCCCATCGGCATCTGGGCTCCAGCTTTCCTCCACACTCCCTTCACTTCTGATGACTCTCGGGCCACCAGGGACTGGAACACCTGTGGATCAAACTTTTAGCTCAGAAATCACAGCTGAGACTTCAGGACAGTCTCTGGGCTCCATCTGTGCAGCTGCCTTCGCCATCCCGTCAGCCACATACTTGCCCTTGGCTTGTGGAGTTACCAGATTGTGTGTGCTTTTCCTTTTATTATCCTCACCTCTTATGGAAGTAAGAGAGCATCCATGAGCTCTTTAACCAGTGTGCCATGCTTAAAGGGGGTCCCTGCGGAGGTGAGGAAATCTCTAGCCTTCCATAAGGGTTCATAGTCGTGTTAAGACCCCAGAACTATACCTTGAGTATAGATGTTCGCCCTTTTACCTTCCACCAGCTGTAGCGCTTCCCTGAGTGCTGTCACTTCACCTCCTGCACTGACCTGTGTGGAGGGAATGGTTCTGCTTGTACTACCTCATGTGCGCCACTGACCACTGTATATCCAGTGTAGAACCGTCTGTCTTCTCCTGCAGACCTGGAGCCATCTATGAGAAAAAAACTCAACATCTGGGTTAATCACCCTTCTCCCCCCCCCCCTCTCTGAATCCTGGAAGACTGGCGATAGAACGAAGGATTCAGAGCTGTGCACCTTATCAGTGTGTCCTGGGGCATCAGGAGTGCACACTGGAGTCTGAGCTGTCTGGCCTTTGCTCAGATGCTTGGGCTGTACTTGGGTAAGGACACTGTGCAAGGTATGTGGGGTTTGCACAGTAACTGAGTGATCTAGGATCAGCTCACTGGCCTTGCTGCTGCAGCTACTGACACCTGAGGGGCTCCCCTCACGACTGAGTCTAACCGGGCCTAATAGTGGGCCACTGGGGAGGTCACCACGTTCCTGGACTAGACACCTGTGGCGTGGCCTAGATACTCAATGCAAAATAAAACAAAAGTTTGATTCAGTGGAATGTGCCTGGGGCCGGTGCAGACAGGATTTGCTACCTTAAGGCTATAGAGGCATCAATTGCCTCCTGACTAAGGGCAAATGGGGAAGAGGCAATTCAATTATCAAGGGGCAACATCAGGCTGGAGGCAGCAGACCTTATCCCAGGCTGCAGGAGCTGGCCAGTCCTAGAATCATGTGAAGAGGCTTAGGGCCTCAGGGCAGGGGCACATTCTGGACTGCCAGCTTTCTTTCCTCTGTCAGGTGTCTGTCTGTGGCTGAAAGCAGTGGCCTAGGAAGACCACCTTCTCCTGGCAGTACTGGAGTTTATCTCCGGAAGCTTTACAACCCTTCTGGAACAGAAAACACATAAGGTCAATAAATGCATCCTGGGAAACAACAACAGTAGGTCCTCCGCATACTGAAAAGGAGAACATCCAGTAAGGGGCTAGTCTGCCAGTCTACTCCCTGTAGGGCCGTGTAGTATGGAGTACTGGCTGGGGGAGTTTTACCCCCCTTGTGGGAATCTGCATCAGATATACTGGAATACTACACTGGTAAAGGCAAATAGGTACTGGCAATCCTCATGTAGGGGCACAGAGAGGAAAACATTTGCCAACAGGGAAGAATTCTACAATGAAATGCACTAACTCTATTTGGGGGGGCTTTCAGAAGAGGGGGACTGTTCTTGCTGACATCCTTGTCCATTACCACCCCCAGTGTCCCGCCCTGTTGGGGCCATCTACGTTTCCTAGAGTGTGTCTCTTTGTATTCTTATCACAAGCAAATTCCTTTAAGTCTTTTAGATTGTCAGCTCTGTTTCCCCCACTCAACACAGATGCTTTCTGTGTGCTTCAAGGCCACTTCTCACAGACACAGATAAGGCAGCTCAGACAAAGCCCAGCTGCACAGAGATCTCCCCCTGATTAACTCTTTCAACTCCAGAAAGCAGGTACCAGAGACATTGCAACACTTTTTCTACTAATTTTTCTGCAATTGTCAGAATCAAATAAGTTTAAAAATAAAATAAACAAAATAAACAAACAGCGTTGCACACTCAAGACTCTTAGCAAATGTTTGAAATTGATGAAAATATTCACCTGCCGGCATTTATTTCAAACGTCCGCCAGGATGCCTCAAGGGTGACTCGGCTGCTATCCTACAACCAGCCTACAGTGTAGAGTTATAGGCAATTAACTTGAAGGGACTTGAAGGGAATATACTGTCTTAAGATGGCCACCACTAAAAGATGGTAGGGCGTGTCATCTTCTCTAACCCCCAGATACGGGGGTGGAGTCTAAGAGGGTGCTCTTCTGCATTCCAAAAGATTTTTTTTTTTTTTTTTTTTAATGAGCACTCTCTATGATTCCTGTCCCTCTGTTCTGGTCCGTCCGCAGTCACTGGTCTAAGTCTCCAGTAATCAACCCCATCCACTTTCCTTTGTCATTAACTCTCTACTTACATCAAAACAACCTTCTGCCTGGGTGTGCCACTTTTTGTCTTTGAGCCAGCCACCATTTACATCAAGTGCTGTCTCCCACCTCTGCACACTCAGGGGATCATCTAACATACCCAAAAACTTCAATACCTCATAACTTCCTTTTACCCACTCTTTACCTTTCCTGTGTGACACTATGTCAGTCGTCTTTTTAGGTCTGCAGTGTCCAGCTTCAGTCTTACTTTGCTCACTACCCATTTTGTGGAATCTGTGGAATACCTGATTTTGTTCAAGGGCTATAGATATCCTCCGTACATACAGCTCCAGACTACCCGCTAACTATCAGTAAGTACAAATTAGAGACCTTCACACAATATTTCAGAAATCAAGGAGTTAACGCTCAACTGTAAAATTCCCGTCAGTGTCCTTCCTGCCTCTACCGTATTTTCCGCATCACGGGGCTGCATCAATCCCGAAGGAACTATACGTAAATTTGGCCAGAATTTGTCTCTACAAACTTCCAGATTCTATCCGCGCTTACATGAACAAAATCTCAACACCATCACAAACTTTCTGAACTACATCAACAATCCACAAGAGGGCACTGCAGACCTTTTTCTACAACATACATTGTCACGTCCAGTCTCTGTCAATCAATCACCTTACAAGAGATCCTTTATCACATAAAGTGAACATACTATTATATATGGACATATAAGGCAAAGTGCATAATATCACACAAGGAGATGACCTTACCCAGTCCCTTTCAGCCAGTGAAACAGAACTACAGTCAAGGTAGACAAAAATAGACTTGACTTACCCCGACGAGCGCTCATTGTCAGTTCTGGTCACTGGCCGCCTGGACTCTTGCGGAGGTCACCTCGATGGTTAGATGTCCATAAAAGTATGCCCAACCAGGAGACGCCACTTCTTATAGATTTATATCTGGGGCTCAAACCCCTAATCATTGTAAGGTGACTTTCAAATTAAATGAGTCTGTGTCCAGCGCTGGAATTGACTAACTTGAATGAAAAGACAAGACCTGTCCTTGCAGGAAGTTAGCAACAAGACTGATAAGTTTTATTGAGGGACGGACATTTATAGAAAACCATAAGGCACTTTACATAAGGCGTGTAATTAGGAAAGTAACAACTATAATTGGGTGTTCTCACCCAGGAAATGTAACACTATTGGATGTAAGCACACAAAGGAGTCTAATACTATTGGCTACCTGCAAATACTGAAACTTCACATAAACCAAATGTCCAGATGTCCACCTGGATACCTTCCACTAGGTGGTGCTAGCGAGCACTAAGCCTTTGTGTGCTGAGTGACCAAACCCAAACTTTAGTTATCACTACACAAAGTTATGTGAAATAATGCTGAGTCTTTAAAATGTCCGACAATATGTAAGATGGCGTCTGAGTCCAGTGTAATATCTTTAACAATGCACACTGCCGTTGCCCGCCGTACCGTAGCACGGCCAGCGCTGCTCACCCCGCCCCTCTACATAGGAACATATGGCGCATACGGAGCGGTATGGTGCCGTATACGTGTGCGGTACCATACCACCCCCGTACAGTGCCGCGAGCCCATAGAAATGTATGGGGGGCGTATATCGGCCGTAAATACGTCGCCCGTATATATGTCCCCCATACATGTGTGTGAATGTAGCCTAAGAGGTGAGGTTATGTAGCTTAACCCGGGATGGAGAGATCCATGTAATTTTACCACTTTTCCCAATATCTCCTATAAATCCATCATGTCCATTTGGTAATTAGATGCCCTAGTGTGCATTTGTATTGAACTTCATGTACAATAGCTCTTGTTTCCGGGATTTGGGGGGATTTCCATATTCTTGAATTGTTATTCTAACAATGTTATCTGCTTCCACACACACTGCTCTAATTGTTGGGGATGAGGTAGAGATTTCAGGAGAGGAACGTGTGCTAGCTCATAGAAGGGCTTGACGGGACCACTCCTCCTCTCTCTAGGGTGATGGCTTCTTTCAACACTAGAGATGAGCGAGCACTAAAATGCTTGGGTGCTCGTGATGAAAAAAAGTTCGAGACGAACTTTTCCCGATGCTCGAGTGCTCGTCTCGAATAACGAACCCCATTGAAGTCAAAGGGAGACTCGAGCATTTTTCAAAGGGACCAAGGCTCTGCACAGGGAAGCTTGGCCAAACACCTGGGAACCTCAGAAAAGGATGGAAACACCACGGAAATGGACAGGAAACAGCAGGGGCAGCATGCATGGATGCCTCTGAGGCTGCTTAATCGCACCATTATGCCAAAATTATGGGCAACAGCATGGCCATGACAGAGTGACCGAATGAGGCTAGATAGCATCTAAAACATGCAATAATTGACCCTGACACTATAGGGGACGGCATGCAGAGGCAGCGGCAGCAGTGGCAGGCTAGAGAGTGTCATGGCGACATACCCTAAATGGACTCAGGCTTCAAACCAATTAAAAAAATTCCTTTTGGTGAGGATAATGTGTAGCACTATATGTATCAGTATTTTGCCTGGTTAAGGCGGCAGAGAGGAACAAAAGGAGGTGAGCAAGAAGCGCTGAAATGATTTCCTATGTGAACAAAAGGTTGAAAGTATATTTAGTCGATAACACAGCATGGTGGCGACATAGTCACCAAGTTCCATAACGTATCTGGTGAAACACCCGAAAAATGAGCCTGACACAGCTCGTTTGATAAGGGGACGACATGTGGAGGCAGCCATGGAGACGACTTCCATGATTAAGAGTGACAGTATGAGGCATCCATATTGCGCTGCTATGATTGAAACTTCAGGTCTCCAGCATGGCGGCGACAGATGCGCCGAGTTCCACTATGTATCTGGTGAAACACCTGAAAATTCTGCCTGACACAGCTCGTTAGGGGATGATGTGCTGTATATCCTCTCGCGCTCCAGCGTCTGGGGTATAGACAGTTGAAAGTTGCGCATGGAGACATTGGTGGACGCTGTGGAGGATCGCGGAGGCAAAATGGACAGGAAACAGCAGGGGCAGCATGCAAGGATGCCTCTGAGGCTGCCTAATCTTGGGATGGAGCTGGCGGTCCGCTGCCAGGCGAGCTTTCGCCTGTCCAAGCCCCTGTCTCTTGGCTCCTCCCCACCCAAAATGGGCCTGGGGGCCAGAAGCGTTTACTTTGAAAAAATTATAATTTTCAAAGCAGGCCGGGTCGTTTGAATATTTCACCTAGGAATAATGGAATAGCATAGCGGTTCTATTTTTAATTGTTTTCTCCGGAAATGGTTCCATGGTTTAGAGCGACAGTATGGGGCATCCATATTGCGCTGCTATGATTTCAACTTCAGGTCTCCAGCATGGCGGCGACAGATGGGCCGAGTTCCATTATGTATCTGGTGAAACACCTGAAAATTCTGCCTGACACAGCTCGTTTGCTAAGGGGACGATGTATGGAGGCAGTGAAGTAGTAGTAGATGAAAGGTGCTGCAGTTAGTTGGATCTTGGGATGGAGCTGGCGCACCGCTGCCAGGTGAGATTTTGCCTCTCCAAGCCCCTGTCTCTCGGCTCCTCCCCAAACAGCACTTCTAAGAACCTTTTGTATAAGATCAAGTGTAATAGTGTTCTTATAGGTTTTGGTTATGGCGGTGAGGGGAATGTAAACAGATGCGCAAGAAGCGCTGAAATAATATGGATAAATGATAAAAGTTTGCCAGTATATTTTGTGGATACCACAGCAGGGTGGCAACAAAGTTAACAAGTTTGATGTGGAAGCCATGAAAACAACCCAAAATTCTGCCTGACACAGCTCGATTGATAAGGGGAAGATGTATGGAGGCAGCTATATGGACGACTTTGAGAGGCAGCTATGGAGATGATGTGTGGAGGTAGCAATGGAGACAACGTGTGGAGGCAGCTATAAAGACGACGTGTGGCTGCTATGGAGACAATTAAATTTCGATAGTGCCTGTATGTGGCAGTCCAAAAAAGTTTTCAAACCAGAGGAGCAGGTAGGTGGTCCTCCAGAAAAATTAAATAGATTGAGTGCCTGTATGTGGCAGTCCCAAAAATTGTTTAAAACAGAGGACCGGGTAGGTGGCCCTCCAGAAAAATTAAATACATAGAGTACTATAGCTAGAGCCAGTTGGCCCTGGCAAAAAATAGCCAGTTTCCTCTGCTTTAGTATACAAAGAGGAGGAGAAGGAGGACAATAAGGAGGAGGAGTGCATACATTATTCAAGTTGAGCTTCTTTCACCTGGTGGAGAATGGAAATCCTGAGAAATCCAGCCTTTATTCATCTTAATAAGCATCAGCCTGTCAGTGCTGTCAGTCGACAGGCGTGTACGCTTATCGGTGATGATGCCACCAGCTGCACTGAAAACCCGCTCAGACAACACGCTAGCGGCAAGGCAGGCAAGAACCTCCAAGGCGTACAGCACCAGTTTGGGCCACATGTCCAGCTTTGAAACCCAGTAGTTGTAGGGAGCTGTGTGATCATTTAGGACGTTGGTATGGTCAGCTACGTACACTATCACCATCTTTCTGTAAAGATCAGCCCTACTCTGCTGAGACTGGGGACAGGTGACAGTGTCTTGCTGGGGTGACATAAAACTGGCAAAGGCCTTGTAAAGCGTACGCCTGCCAGTGCTGGACAAGCTGCCTGCTCGCCTACTCTCCCTCGCTACTTGTCCCGCAGAACTACGCACTCTGCCGCTAGCGCTGTCAGAAGGGAAATACTGTTTCAGCTTGTGCACCAGGGCCTGCTGGTATTCATGCATTCTCACACTCCTTTCCTCTCCAGGGATGAGAGTGGAAAGATTTTGCTTGTACCGTGGGTCCAGGAGAGTGAATACCCAGTAATCGGTGCTGGAATAAATTCTTTGAACGTGAGGGTCACGGGATAGGCAGCATAGCATTAAATCTGCCATATGCGCCAGAGTCCCAACTCGCAAGAATTCACTCCCCTCACTGGCCTGACTGTCCATTTCCTCCACCTCCAACTCCTCCAACTCCTCTTCTTCTGCCCATACACGCTGAACAGTGAAGGACTGAGCAATGCTCCCGTCTTCTGTTTCGCCAACATTCTCCTCCTCTTCCTCCTCATCCTCCTCCACCTCCTCCAATATGCGCTGAGAAACAGACCTGAGGGTGCTTCGGCTATCAACAAGGGAATCTTCTTCCCCCGTCTCTTGTGACGAGCGCAAAGCTTCTGACTGACCAGAGAGTTTTTCAACAGGCCAAGCAGCGGGATGGTGAGGCTGATGATGGCGGCATCGCCACTGACCATCTGTGTTGACTCCTCAAAGTTACTCAGCACCTGACAGATATCAGACATCCACGTCCACTCCTCATTGTAGACTTGAGGAAGCTGACTGACCTGACTACCAGTTCTGGTGGAAGTTGACATCTGGCAGTCTACAATCGCTCTGCGCTGCTGGTAAACTCTGGATAACATGGTTAATGTTGAATTCTACCTCGTGGGCACTTCGCACAACAGTCGGTGAGCGGGCAGTTGGAGGCGGCGCTGCGCTGCCCTGAGAGTGGCAGCATCTGTGCTGGACTTCCTGAAATGTGCACAGATGTGGCGCACCTTCGTGAGCAAATCAGACAGATTGGGGTATGTCTTAAGGAACCGCTAAACTATGAGATTTAACACATGGGCCAGGCATGGCACATGTGTCAGTCTGCCGAGATGCAGAGCCGCCACAAGGTTACGGCCGTTGTCACACACAACCATGCCTGGCTTCAGGTTCAGCGGTGCCAGCCACAGATCAGTCTGCGCCGTGATGCCCTGTAATAGCTCTTGGGCGGTGTGCCTTTTATCGCCTAGGCTCAGCAGTTTGAGCACCGCTTGCTGTCGCTTATTGACGGCACTGCTGCTGTGCCTAGAGCTACCGACTGATGGCGCCGTGCCCACGGATGGTAATTCGGAGGAGGAGGTGCAGGAGGGGGAGGAGGAGGAGGAGGCATGGTAGGCCTGAGAGACCGGCCCCAGGCCTGAATGACCAGCCCCAGGGTCAGACTCGGTCCCAGACTCCACCAAGTTAACCCAATGTGCCGTCAGCTAAATAAACAGTGGCCCTGCCCGGCAGCACTCGTCAACATGTCCGTGGTCAGGTGGACCTTGTCAGAAACGGCGTTGGTCAGGGCACGTATGATGTTCTCTGACACGTGCTTGTGCAGGGCTGGGACGGCACATCGGGAAAAGTAGTGGCGGCTGGGCACCGAATACCGAGGGGCGGCCGCCGCCATGAGGTTGCAGAAGGCCTCGGTCTCTACCAGCCTATAGGGCGCATCTCCAGGCTCAGTAATTTGGAGATGTGGACATTGAGGGATTGGGCGTGTGGGTGAGTTGCACTGTGTTTCCTCTTGCGCTCCAGCGTCTCGGGTATAGAGAGCTGGAAGCTGCGCATGGAGACATTGGTGGATGCTGTGGAGGATCGTGGAGGCGAAGGTGTGGTTTTCGCACGGGAGGTGTTTGAGCCGGGGTCCTGGGCAGGGGGCTGACTAGCAGAGGCAGCAGATGACACAGGGGAAGGAGCAGTGGTGTGCCCGGCAGGAGGTGAACGGCCTTGGTGCCATTGAGTGGGGTGTTTAGCATTCATATGCCTGCGCATACTGTTGGTGGTTAAGCTGGTAGTGGTGGAACCCCTGCTGATCCTGGTGTGGCACAGGTTGCACACCACAGTCCGTCTTTCATCCGGTGTTTCTTAAAAGAACCTCCAGACTTCCGAAAAATCTAGCCCTCACCACGGGAGCTTCACTACATGAAACGTTTGGCGCTGATGCACGAGCTCTGGCCCTGCCTCTCCGTCTGGCCCCACCACTGCCTCTTTCAACCTGTTCTCGTCGAGGACTCGCCTCCGTCTCAGAAGCACTGTGTTCACCCGGCCTATCAACCCAGCTTGGGTCTGTCACCTCATCATCCTCCGATCCCTCAGTCTGCTCCCCCCTCGGAATTCCTGCCCTGACAACAACTTCACCACTGTCTGACAACCGTGTCTCCTCATCGTCCGACACCTCTTTACACACTTCTTCCACTACTTCAATATTGTCATCATCACCCACAGACTGCGACCGGACAAGTGGTTTGTAACTCTGGGAAGGGTCCAGAAAACAGTTCCTCAGAGTATGCCGGTTCAAA
Organism: Engystomops pustulosus; assembly: GCF_040894005.1. Taxonomy (NCBI): domain Eukaryota; kingdom Metazoa; phylum Chordata; class Amphibia; order Anura; family Leptodactylidae; genus Engystomops; species Engystomops pustulosus. The sequence continues at coordinate 252,566,712 of NC_092412.1, read as the reverse complement.
TGCCAAATTTTGCTGGGAGGGGGCAGACTGGGGGGAAGGAGGCTGAGGTGGAGGAGCTGGAGGAGTGCTGATTTTGGTGACATGGGTGGACTGCATGGAAGACTGACTGGTGGACAAATGGCTAGAAGCATTGTCCGCAATCCACGACATCACCTGTTCGCACTGTTCTGGCCTCAACAGTGCTCTACCACAAGTCCCAGTAACTTGAGACATGAACCTAGGGAGTGTAGCTCTGCGGCGTTCCCCTGCTCCCTCATCAGCAGGTGGTGTCTCACCCCGCCCAGGACCACGTCCTCTGACCCCTGCAGTAGTTGGAAGCCCACGACCTCGTCCTCTACCCCTACCCCTCAGGTTCAACATTTTCAAAATTAAAGTGTAAACTGTAAATTCTTTTTGTGTTTTTTTTGTTTTTTTGTGTTTTTTTTTTTTTAACAAAACAATCAGAAGAAATCACACAGCAGCCACAAAAGATGATGATGATTGCTATGGCTAGTTTCTAACCTACACTGACAGCACACAACTGGATTTTGTGGTGTGCCTATCACTTTACGTTTTGGAAAAAATAATAAATAAAAATCGGCAGACTGTGCCTAATTCAATCACACCCCTAATAAGTTGTCCCACTTAGGTGTTTGAGATGGATACGTGTGTCCCTAAGAGCTAAATAGAACGTTCCCAAGTCTCCCTGCAAATTCCTCACAATATGGTACTAGCTGTACTACTAGTGCCAGCAAGCCCAGCCACAAGCAAAGAAAAAAAAATATTCTAGCCCTAACAAGGGCTGTTGGGTTCTTGTAGACTCACTCCTGCCTAACAGTAAGCTAATATAACACCCTAACGCTATCCATGCAGCAGCAGCAGTTCTCTCCCTAACGGCATCCAGACAGAGAATGACGCGAGCAGCGCGGGCAGCGGCTAGTCTATTCCAGGGTCACCTGATCTGGCCAGCCAACCACTGCTATCGACGTGTAAGGGTACCACGTCATGCTGGGTGGAGTGCAGAGTCTCCTGGCTTGTGATTGGCTCTGTTTCTGGCCGCCAAAAATCAAAACGGCGGGAGATGCCATTTTCTCGAGCTGGCGAAATATTCGTCCGAGCAACGAGCAGTTTCGAGTACGCTAATGCTCGAACAAGTGTGTTCGCTCATCTCTATTCAACACTTGTTGGAGGTTGAGGTGGGGTCATGCGCTCTCAGAGTTCTCCGCAGCAGCTGGCTCCTCATGCCCAGTAGGAATTGATTTAGTCCTCTCCATAGTCGGTGGGTGTTTGCTGCATTTTGCAGCAAACACCTGCGATCCGTACTAGCCTTAAAAAGCCGCATCACTGCCCCCATGTTGGCTTAGATCTTGGCTTGATCTGTTGCTATGACAGCCTAAACATTATTATTATTATAAAAACAGGCATATCATAAATGCAGTGATATCTTTTACATTTTTGTATTTTTTTAGTAACAACAAGTAATATTCTGTGACTCAGCAATGTTAACATTTCTGACAGATCAGACATGACTTTCCTGAAGAAATCTCTGTTCCTTGTACTTTTGCTTGGATTTGTCTCCCTCTCCATCTGTAAAGAGGAGTAAGTATATGTGTTGTGTAAGTTATACTATTAATTTAAGGGGATAGTTCTATTACTAGGATAATCCCGGACCCTGTAATTGGTGCCAGTACAACTAGCGGGACATCCAATAATCCTGACCATGAAGGGGCAGCACTCCTGGTATAAGTGAGGGGGATGGGAGACAGGCAATGCTACGGAATAGAGAGACACAGGAGGGAGAGGATGTATCAGGCTGCAGAGTGACAAACATGTTATGGTTCCCCCAATCAGGTGGTTCAATAAGTACCTGTGTTGGAAATGAAGACACCATTTTTGTTTTCATCATAGTCCCCTTTTAGAAAGACACTTCTCCCAACGTTCCTGCCATTTTTTTTAACCCCTCCAAAAAGTAGGATTTGTAGATCTCTCCAAAATATGCCTCTGTCTCGGCGATGACTTCCTCGCTTGAGCTAAATTTTTTTCCCGCAAGCCAATCGGGTGAATACGGGCGGTTCGGCAGCAATTCATAACGCAATTAATGCAGTTTGGTGGCAACAACTCCGGATGAATGTGCTGCTGCGTTATCGTGGTGAAACAGCACCTTCTTTTTTGCCAAATGCGGCCGTGTCTCCTTCAATTCTTTGTGGAAGCGGTCCAATCACTCACTGTAGTATTGTCCAATGATCATTTTTACTTTTTCTAAAAAATCCATGTGGATGATGACATTCGCATCCCAAAAAATTGTCGCCATAACTTTTCTGACCGATGGGACCGTCTTCACCTTCTTTGGAGCAGATTCACCGGGAAAAATCCATTGTTTGGATTGTTGCTTAGTTTCTGGTGTGTAATGATGAATCCAGGTTTCATCAACGGTGACAACCCGACGCAAAAACTCCTTCGGATCTCGCTTATATTGCTCCAAACACGAAGCTTCAAAGTTATCAGCCGCATCCGCTTGTTGCCCACCATGAGCAATTACGGCACCCTTCAGGCCGACAATTTTTTAATCGCCAACTTATCGTGTAAAATATGAATTGCCCATCCAGTTGACGCATCTAGGGCCTCTGCTACTTCACGCACTTTCGTTTGTCAATCAGCGAGTATCATGTCGTGGACTTTTTGAATGATTTCCTCGGTAACCACCTCTGCCAGCGTCCTGGTCGCTCCTCATCAAAAACGGATGTTCACCCACGTTTAAATTTGTTGAACATATATCTAACCTTGGATCGTAGATGGCAAAGTTTCCCCACAAGCAGCATCCAACTTTGCTTTTATCTCCTCGCATTTTTTCTCATCCAAAAACGAAAAGCAAATTACCGAATGATTCTGCTCTTTTTCCATCTTAGCGTCAAATGGCTGCCAAATCCAAACTGATCATGAAAAACCAAGCCAACATAAAGCGGAGATTCAGGAAATGTTATCTATAAAGTTATTATGGTGCTATGCCCCTCTACTTGAAAAGCAAATAATTTAGAACGTTTTTGACAAATTTACATTTTTTTCATAAATTAAACGCAAAAGTTATCATCCAAATATTTCCCCTAATTTAAAGTACAATATGTGACGAGAAAGCAATCTTAAAATGACCTGGATTTGTTAAAGGACATCTATCACCAGATCAAGGATTGTAATGTAAACCCAGCACACTGACATACTGGTGTGTGCCCCCCCACTCTAGCAGGATCTGCTCTTCTTTTAGCTTCTTATGCCCTGGCTTTAACAAAATAAAAAGGATCTTAAAATTATGCCAATGAGCCTGGAGCCCCTCATACTCATTTGCATCATTTTAAAAGACCTTTTTTCTTAAAAACAAGGGCATAAGAATCTAATATAACAGCAGATCCTGCACACCAGTATTTCTGTATGTTTGCTTTACAATCCTTGATCTCATGGTAGATGTATTTTAAATCATTTATAACGACTTATAGTGACTCTGGGAATCGGGCTTTGTCTGGATCCTTAAAGTGGCTTGGTCTTTAAGGGGTTAAAGGAGAGCAGATCCTATCAGAGGGGGCACACACCGGCATGTCAGTGTGCCTGGTGCACAATCCTTCATCCTGGATAAGCCCTCAGGCATGCAAACATTAATACAGTATATATTTTAGATGCAATCGTATAGATAAAATACTATACAGAATCTCAGCAGTTGGGGATCCAGGTATAATTTTGCCTAAAACCGGAGGAGACCATCAATGCCCCAGAGCTGGATCACAGGGGAAGGAGGAGCCGACTACTGGGAATTTTCGGTTTGCTTTGAATTTTATTGTTCTGTATAATGAATAACGGGGGTAAAGCTGTGACCGTGCAGGGGGCAGCACTAACATTGTCTATGTCATAAATTAATTGTAGCAGAAATAATTAAGTTTAAAAAATAAATAGCAAATAGAATTTCAATAGATTTATACTCTTCTCCTGCCTTCACAGCAAACGACAAGATGATGAAGAGCACGAAGAGGAACGTGAAGTGGAGGGAGCTCACGACAGAGAGAAGAGAATAGAAATAGCAGCAATATGGTGCAAGTTAACAAGCCCAGAACCTGAAAAATGCCAATTTTTATAGCCCTGAACACAATAAAGCAGAAATATCTAACATTATGGTCTGTATTCCTTGTATATAAGGAACCTGACTCCACCCAGTCCTGTAGGAAACAATGGGGGTCATTTACTAAGGGCCCGATTCGCGGTTTCCCGACGTGTTACCCGAATATTTCCGATTTGCGCCGATTTTCCCTGAATTGCCCCGGGATTTTGGTGCACGCGATCGGATTGTGGCACATCGGCGCCGGCATGCGCGGGACGGAAAACGGGGGGCGTGGCCGAACGAAAACCCGCCGTATTCGGAAAAACCGCCGCATTTAAAAACGGAAAATCTGTCGCGGAGCTTGCACTTACCTTCACTCAGCCGGCCTCGATGTATTCCAGTGCGTTCCGATGCTTTTCAGCGCAGCAGCGCCACCTGGTGGACGGCGGAGGAACTGCCTTAGTGAATCCCGGCCGGACCGGAATCCACCGCAGAGAAGGCGCCGCTGGATCGCGAATGGACCGGGTAAGTAAATCTGCCCCAATGGGTAAGTCTTTAGTAGAGATGAGCAGATCATTAATTTTTCTGCCACAAATGGAATCCAAATATTTTATGATTTGCTTCGGACTGATATTTAAAAATGTTGTTCACCCTATAGATGAGAAGGAAAGGGAAGGGGGGAGGTTGTGTGATGGCAAATTTGAAAAAAGAAATGTAAAATTTAACAAAACAAGATAAGGTTTGCTGCGCGGTTGTTAGAGGAGGGTGTCGGCTATAATATATTTCGGGAAGGGATTAATAGAGAATGTGAAGGAATTAGAGAATGTGTTATTTTGTTATCCTGAGTACATATAAGAATCTTATCTTTGTGGAAGGAATACCCCTTTAAGTTAGCTAAGAAGGATAGAATCTTCCACCACTCATCTTTCTACACTGCTGGTCTGCCCCTGGTCAGAGAACTGGTCCAATAATCTTATGGGCAAGGACTATGTTTGTATTGTCCAGTCTTTGTCTCTGTGCTTGCTATTTCGGGAACATCCACCAGTTGTCACCTACCACTTAGGTTAGGCTGGGCATTAAGATAGGGACACCTGGTAACTTATGAATCAACACAGGTGATTTGTAGACATCTGGCTGGGAAGGGGAGAAATTTGCTTCATCCTGTTGCTACAGGCAGCTAAAGCATTTGACAGGGTGTAGTGAGAATAAGAAACAACAGTCATAGTTTAACACAGTTAAACATACTGTATGGGTGTTTGCTATATGGCACAGAAAGGGAATGTCCATCACAGTAGGGAATTTTAATATATGCGATTTGGGCAGTAGCCCAGGGTGCTGTCAGGGCTTGGGGTCAGTGAACCCCCTGCACCAACGGGGATGATGACACAAGTCAAAACCTGGTACCGGAATCTAAGTGGCACCCGGTCTTCAGCAGAGCCCATCCCAAAGCAGGTTGGTCTTGCTGCAGCGTGGTACCACCAGGTCGTTCCATAGGCGCGACTTGTCCGCGGTGGCAGCCAAGGTCGAGGTACACAATCGGCAGGCAATCTGGTGGTCAGGGACAGGCAATAGGTCGATGCAGGCAGCAAAGGTTCAAAGTCACAGACGATGCAAGAGGTTCTGGCAGTGAATGAGTGTAATCAGGAACAGGTCCGGGTCACAACGGTAGGTCAATACACAGAAATAACTTGCCGGGAACAGCTTTCTCTTAGGCATTGAGCACAAAGATCCGGCAGGGTGTGCAGGAAGAGGCAGGTTTAAATAGATTTATGGGAAATGGCCAATGCCAATTAACGGTGCTGGCCCTTTAAATTCCCTGTAGCCGATGCATGCGCGACTGAGGAGACGGGACGCGGTCACACTGGCCGCGAACGGGAATCAGGAGCGGGGAGCAGTGCGAGTGCCGCGCCAGCAAACACAGAGGGGCACGAGTGAGCCCGTCACCTGCGATTTGGGTCACGGGAGAACCCGTGCCATTGCAAGGCTTCTAGTTGGCTTACGGCCACCCAAACCACCCACCAAATTTTATACTCATAAGGACCTTCACCCACAAAATCCTTGTACATCTATTCTTACTTTCAATACATATGTACACATGAGCCATTTAAGAACCATTGAATGTCCTCCAAGGTGCAAGAAACTTGCACCATATGTAGGAAGCGAATCGCAGACTTATTGGGGCTACAGAAATTATGCAGTGCATGGGCCATTGCAGTGCTAATATTCCCCTGGTCCACTAGCAAAGAAATCTCAAGATATGCATTGGGGCATGCAGAAATACAGCATAAACTGTCGAAATCCAAGGCAATGAAAAACTACTGGCATGGGATATATAAGGGAAGAAATTAAGATTTCCCTCCCATTGGATGTAGGGGTAGCATTTTTTGTGGTCTTACAGTTCCCTTTCTCCTGGGAACAAGAGGTGAAGGTGTTGGCCCTGGATCAAGTGACTGCAAGAAATTTAAAACATTCCTGTAGTCATCTCTACTGTATTTTTGGGTGAACCCCCTTGCCTCCCAGGTCCAGATGGAGGGAGTAGTGATTTCCCTTTTGTAGGAAACTTCCTCCAGGAGAGTTCATGACTGGATCAATTTTTTTAATCTGTAGCACTTGAAGAGTCCCAGCAAATAATGGTCCTGGCAGTTTAAAATGACACAGGCTTACTGATAGATACAAAGCTAGAATAGACCCTGATCATTTTTTGTGGAACTTTATCTATCTCCTAAATAATCTGTCCATAACCAATGCAAATGGGGGCTATGGATGCTAAAGTCAGAAGAGAGCAATTCCCTGTGTCTGCATAATGTTAAACCAGGCCAATTCCTGGCAAACCACGAAATACTGATTATTATATGAAAAACTCCAGTCGGAAACAGTTTGGGGGATTATTGGATTCTTTGACATATTGCCTGTGTTCTGACCATCCATTTGTATCTTAATTCTGTACTCCATTGTCTTTGTTTTGACCCATATCTGTACGACTACACTGCTATGCTTGTCCTGTCCTAGTCTCGGTGTTTGTACTTTGGTGCAGGAAGGGAACGTCGACCAGTTGTCACCTACCATTAAGGGTAGGCTGCACAATTAGGTACAAACAACTGAAAAGGGTTTTATCTTAGGGCTTGTTGTCCTTCTCTGTGTTTGCAGTGTGTTTGCTGTGTAAGCCGTTCCCTAACAGAAGTGTAAGAGTAGCTAAACAAAATTCAGCTTTTTTTTTCGACTTTCATTGAGGGTGTTAAATATTGTGCTACTCTTGTAGGTTAGTTTGTTCTATACCCAATATGTAATGGAGGAACTGGGGAAAATAAAATGGACACCAATAATGAGCCCTTATTCTGAATCCACCAGACTCGCCCTACCTACCTATTCAATCCACCTTAAGCAGTGGCCAGTAACTGGTTGGCAAGTGCCAAACACTGAAACAAGGACAAAACAATATAAAACAGATCAGAAGAATTGCAAATCAAAGTTACGACACAGAGAGCAAACAATTTACATAAATCACTAAATGGTTGAGTTGCCTGATCACAATCCAAAGGTCAAGATTCCAGGAAAACAATGATCAGAGTCACAAACAAAGAATCGAGCTAAATAGAAAAAAATCCATAGCCAAAACATTCGGAAGGATGGTCAGGACTCTTATGTGGTCTCAAAGCCCCGGCCTCAATAGTAATTGGGCCAGAATCCAAAGATCCAGACAACACAGGTAACAGGTGAGTAGTGTGAAAAGCTGTCAATCACAATGGATTAACTAATGATGAACCAGGGCCAATGCTGCAGGAATGAGACGGCTGTGGTGCTAGGCAATCCAAAATAACCAGCAAAATCTGTGTTCCCACTACTGTTTTAGAAAAAGGCAAAAATTAGCAATCAACGCCTCCACTACCACATTCTTCCAGTATTATATCAGCATAGATACATACCCCATAAATTGTTATGTGATTGCATATCTCACTCAAGTAGGGCACAACATATTTGCCACTAAAATGTAAAAAATAATACTTACAAACCTGAGTCTTCCTATGACCCAAGGCTGTGATGTGACCCGATTGCCGCCCCCGATGACGTCACGGGGAACAATGATCTTCACCAAGATGGCAGCACCCATGTGCCACCATCTTTTTGAAGTCGCCAGTAGCTAACACCGATCGCGGGTGTTACCGGTAAGTGTTTACTGCAATATGTAGAAAACCGGCTATGGAGAGGGCTCAGCCCATGAGGCCTCTCCATTCATCCATAGCTGACACATGACGTACTAGTACATCACGCATCGGCAAGAGGCTAAAATGCTATAAATAAATCAGAACATTTATCTGCTCAAACCATAAAACCCCTCTCCATTCACAACATTGAGCAAGCCGCTCGACCACTAAATGACATCCACGCAGTCTACCCTCTACCCTGTACAGGGAAAACCGGAATACATGCATGAAGGGGACCTCTCCAACATGCCAAATTCTATCCAATGTGAGTTCTGGCCTATAATGGCTCTGATGACAAACTGCCATCAGGTGAATGAAGACAATGGGGCAGATTTACTTACCCGGTCCTGTCGCGCTCCCTGCTGTGCGTTGTTCGACGAGGATTCAGGCCTGCCGTGATTCAATAAGGTCGTGCGTCCAATTTCCTCCATGTGTTTCTTCCCGCTGATGTCCGCCGCAGTTCACCTTCGTTTGTTGGGTTGTCCGACGGCACGTCCCCCGATTTCTGTCGCATGCAAGCCGGGGCCGATGCGCCACAATTCGATCGCGTGCACCAAAACCATGGGGCAATTCGCCGCAAAAAGGAAATCTTTGGGAAACCCAACAGAATCGCTGTCCGCGGAACTTAGTAAATGTGCCCCAATGAGATGAGTGCTAACTGTTGCTAAAACAAGGTTCAAAAACCATAGAGGGTACAAAATCTTTCAAGAATAATGGATTTTTGAATTGCAATAGCAATTACGTGGTTTACGTTTTTGAGTGTTCCATCGGTCTGAAGATGTATGTTGATGGTGCCATAAGAATGTTTAGGGTTAGTTTTTTTATCATCTTTGCTCCATCACAGGAACATGTCCTAATAAATCAATTGCAATAGCAGCAAAACACTGAACTGACAGACATCAACAAACGGTGTATCCAGAGATAGTGGGGAAAACTAAGGAAAACAAGGCGAGAGACAAGCGCACTGATGGTGTAGACCAGTGATGGCAAACCTTCTAGACACCGAGTGCCCAAACTACAGCCAAAACCCACATATTTTGGCAATTTAGGCAGTAACTTATTACTCCATGCTCTGTCACAGGTTTAAATCATATAGGCCCCTGAGGACAGCAATACAGTAGAAAGAAGGAGAAGAAGTTTGGATTATCATTGTAGCTTCCTTCCAGGGTTCTGGGCTGCCTGGGACTGCTAGACCTTGAGTCCTGTTTGGTGAACTCTGCGCTGGGATGATGGCGTGGGTGCCCATAGAGAGGGCTCTGAGTGCCACCTCTGGCACCCATGCCATAGGTTCGCCACCACTGGTGTAGACTGTTAGTATTTCTACAGAGATGGCAGAGGTATCATATCGCTGGATCATCACCTGGTTGAAGGTTGTGGAATAGCTACAACCACACGTCAAGCACAGAGATCAGAGGTGGCGCTATTTTTTTCCAATTTGCTGCCAGTTGGGCTCCTTACGTCATGGATTGTCCATCGAGATGGAATATATGTGGAAGAAAGAGTCTACTTTGCATATATATATATATATCTCTTAGAGGTAAGAAGCGTTTTGGATCCCCCATCATTAGAGATGCATGTGAATAGTTGTTCAATAGACACTTCCCTTGCCCAAATATAGGGGGTACACATCAGAATAGGGATCCTACCCCAGGATACATATAAATCAAAAACACTTCTTAAAGACAAACAGTGTTCCAGTGGATGTTGTCAAACACTACAAGAAATAGTTAAGGTTACTGTTTTGCGTATCTTAGGATTCATGAATTGGCTCTTGACAAATGTCATCATGAAACAATATATGTGTGTACCCAGTCTAGTAATATATGCAGGTAAATGTAACAAACATGTGATGAACACATCTATGTACAGTGGAGATCACAAGGATCAGGTCTGGTGATTAGTCTCTGATGATGACTCATGAAGCTCCTCCCCCAAGCTTAGTCCCGCCCCCAAGTTACTGGTATAATAACCCCCATCCCAAGAAGTGATCTGTACTGAGGTGTCCTGTCCTCCTGTGTGCTGCACTTTCTCTATCACAAGGTAGGTTGTTTTTTTCTTCCATGTAGGACCTGCAGTGCCCTGGTCCAAGATATGAGTAGCCCAGAGACCTGATGATTGTATGTAAGTTAAGAATACATCACGTCAATCTTTAAAAGTTTTGTCTTAGATAAAATTAACTATTTGCAGGGGCTGTTAAATTTTATATAAAGAATATTTTTTCTCTAATCTAGTGGAAGCGATACTTTATAACTTCACGAAAGAGAAAGATGGAAAAAAATGGATGGCACTAACTGCACCGAGCGTCACCCTGTTTTGCCCACGGGGTGGCAGTCAGCAGGCAGGATGCAGAAACCCCCTTATAAGTGTTGGTGGATTCGAAGGGTTAATGCAGAGTGGCTTATGCAGAGACTTTATGATGGTGAAAGCCTTAAGTGACATTCTGGCTTGTTAAAAGGCTTGACGTAAAAAAAAATATCGGAAAAAAAAAACGCTTTAGCCTGGGCACCAGGGGAAGGGAGTCTCTCGATCATGGATGTTTCCCACTGCATGGAGATAGAAGTAGGTCGGGCTGCTCCGAATAAGCACGGAATAGTGCGGATAATGGTTGCTCTGGCGTGGGATTTAGAAAAATCTAAAAACAATATTTATTTAGGCCATTTAAAAAAACTTTATTTGCACATGAAAAAAGAAGAGGAAAACGCACGCCTGTACTGGATGTATTGTCTATTTTGCAGTTCTTTGTGTAATCACAAGGGTGCACCTTAGAGGTAAAGGTTTCTCCCTCCTTGACTAACTTGTTTATATCCCGGTGGGAAGAAGTATACTGTAAACAATCAATGTAATGAATGCCTTTGTAAAGTGGTATGATTGCATTTTGATAAAGTCTGGTCCTCCCGAAAAAAGTAAGTGAATTCAATAACTACGGTATTACTTGAGTATAAGCTGAGTTTTTCAGCACAACTCGGCTTATACTCGAGTCAAGAAAAAAAATTTACTCACCTACCGACGCCCCCGGCAGGTCCTCTTCTATCCATCATGGCCCCGGCATCTGCTCCGCTCCCGGTCCGTGTCCCTGTCCACGCTATAGATTACAGGTACCGGCAGACTATATACTACAGGTGCTGGCCGGCTATATACTACAGGGGCTAGCAGTCTATATACTACAGTGGCTGGCAGGCTATGTACTACAGGGGCAGGCAGGCTATATACTACACGGGCAAGCAGGCTATATACTACAGGGGCTGGCAGGCTATATACTACATGGGCAGGTAGGCTATATACTACAGGGGCAGACAGGCTATATACTACACGGGCAAGAAGGCTATATACTTGGGTGGCAGGCAGGCTATATACTACAGGGGCTGGCAGGCTATGTACTACAGGGGCAGGCAGGCTATATACTACACGGGCAAGCAGGCTATATACTTGGGTGGCAGGCAGGCTATATACTACAAGGGCTGTCAGGCTATATACTACAGGGGCAGGCAGGATATATACTACAGGGGCAAGCAGGCTATATACTACATTGGCAAGCAGGCTATATACTTGGGTGGCAGGCAGGCTATATACCGGTAACACCCACCAATTACGGGTGTTAACCCGTTTGTCGCATTAAAGAGCTGATGTTGTGTGGGCACCGCTATCTTGGCTCGGATTGTGGCTCCCCATGATGTTCCCAGCGGGTATGGGTGGATACACTCTCTAATGTGTTTGCAGCGCAACACTCTCTGGGAAAGGTAGTTTCTGCAGCACAGAAATGTCCATAACAGGGAAGTTCCAGTTGTAAATAATAGAAAGAGGAAGGACAAAAAAATATGCAGAGAAGACTCAAGGTAAAAATGGTATCTCGGATGATTAGAGATGAGCGAGCACTAAAATGCTCGGGTGCTCGTTATTCGAGACAAACTTTTGCCGATGCTCGAGTGCTCGTCTCGAATAACGAGCCCCATTGAATGTGTCATTTTATTGAGAAATAATGGGGTTCATTTTTTAAGGGCCCAATTCGCGTTTTCCCGACGTGTTACAGTATTGAAACATCTGCAATGTGTTCTTCACTGAAGAACACATTGCAGTTGTTTCCGTACATCTGCTAACTTATCAGAAGACACAAGTGCAGAACGGTGTTCTTCGCAATAGAATGTGAAGAACGATATGTGTGAAGAACAACTTGCAGATGTTTCCTTACATCTGGAATGTGTTCTTCACACATATTGTTATTCACTGTGTTCTTCACTGTGTTCTTCACTTAAATGATCCTGTGTTCACTGAAGAACACATTGCAGATGTTTCCATTCATCTGCTAACTTATCAGAAGACAATTTGCATTGACTCGAGCAGTTCTTCAGCGGGTGAAATACTCGTCCAAGCAACAAGCCATTTCGAGTACGCTAAAACTCGAACGAGCATCAAGCTCGGACGAATATACTCACTCATCTCTACTGATGATGGCATGAGCACAAAGCAGAAGCACATTTCTATTTTTAAATTAAAAGAACCGGGATCACCCCATTCTCTCGGTCTTGCGTGTAGCCTCGACCTGAGCCACAAGTGAGCCAGGTCACTTCCCAGGTCTTGCTTTGAATCAAGATAAGACATGTTCATTAGGAAGATGAATTGTGAATACTGGAAGCATCTGGGGGAAATGTATGGCCCTGGAAAACCTCTTTAGCCAATCACAGGTGTTTTAAATGTAACACATGACCAGATATTGGGGCACATTTACTTATCCGGTCCTTTTGCGATCCCCGATCCAGACTGTCCAACAAGGATGAAGTCCGGCGCGATTCACCAAGATCGTGCGCTCGATATCCTACATGTGACACTTCCCCGCTCAGGTCCGCCGGAGTCCACCATCTTCTTCCCGGTGTATGTGAGTGCATGTCTTGCGGCACAATTTGAATGTTAACCCCTTACCGGGACCCGGTACATAGCCGGTAAGTCTTTGCTGCATATTGCCGGCAACGATCGCGGGTGTTTTCGGGCTGATCACCGCCGCCGCCATCTTTCTGAGGATCGTCGCTCTCCGTGACGTCATCGGAGAGCGTCGACCTGTCGCCATGGTAGCCTCGGGTCTCACAAAGACCCGAGGATACTTCGTTTTAACTCATTCATTACAATGTGCTATCAGCACATTGTAATGTATAAGGAGTAAAACCCCCATATACTGCCTTACTGTAGTATGTCAGTATGTGATAGGACCTTACAGACAACCTAGGGTTAATGTACCCTTGGGAGTCGGAAATATAGTAAAAATAAAAATAAAAAAAAAGTAAAAAAAAAAATATAATAAAAAGCCCTAAAAACTCAAATCACCCCCCTTTCCCTAGAACTGATATAAATATAAATAAACAGTAAAAATCATAAACACATTAGGTATCGCCACGTCCGAAAATGCCCGATCTATCAAAATATAATAACGCTTTTTCACTGCGTTTAACCCCGTAACGGAAAATCGTGCCCAAAGTCGAAAATGGCACTTTTTTGCCATTTAAAAAAAAATTAAAAATGCAATTAAAAGTGATCAAAAGGTCGTACAGTCCTAAAAATGATAGCATTGTAAACGTCATCAAAATCCGCAAAAAAGGCACCACCCACAGCTCCATACACCAAAGTATAAAAAAGTTATTAGCCCCAGAAGGTGGCAAAATCCCCCCCAAAATTTTTGCACTGGAGGTTTTAATTTTTTTAAATGTATGAAGACATTATAAAACCTATACAAATTTGTTATTCCCGTGATCGTACTGACCCAAAGAATAAAGTAGAAATGTCAATTGGGGCGTACAGTGAAATCCGTAAAATCCAAGCCCACAAGAATACGGCACAAATGCGTTTTTTTACCAATTTCACTGCATTTGGAATTTTTTTCCCGCTTCCCAGTACACGACATGGAATATTAAATACCAACATTTTGAAGTGTAATTTGTTATGCAGAAAATAAGCCGGCACACAGATCTGTACATGGAAAAATTAAAAAGTTACAGATTTTTGAAGGTGGGGAGTGAAAAATGAAAACGCAAAAACGAAAAAGGGCTGCGGCGTTAAGGGGTTAAATCCCATGCTCTGTCCGAATCAGTCAGGTTGTCCGACAGCCACGCCCCCCGATTTGTGATGCATGAACATTGGCACATGCGATCACGTGCGCCAAAAACCCTGGTTAAATGCGCCGCAAATCGGAAATAGTCGGGAAATCCGACCAAAATGCGGTTTGCAGACCCTTAGTATATATGCCCCATTGTCTTGCTCGCTTAGAAACTGTCTCATATCCTCATTTTAGGTATATTGGTTAGGACATTGGGGCACATTTACTTACCCGGTCCAGTCGCGATCCAGCGGCGCGTTCACTAACAAGGATTCGGGTCTTCCGGGATTCACTAAGGTTCGTGCACCCAATATCCAGCAGGTGTCGTTGCTGCACCGCGGTCAGCCGAAGTTCACCTGCTTCGTCCCGGTGCATGTAAGTGCTGATCTAGCGTCACAAATTATTTTTTTAATTCTGCGGTTTTTCCGACTCCGTCGGGTTGTCCGACGGCCACGCCCCCCGATTTCTGTCGCGTTAAAGCCGGCACAATGGCGCAAAAATCCGATCGCATGTGCCAAATTCCTGGGGCAATTCAGGGCAAATCGGAAATTGTCGGGAGACCCGACGAAAGTGCATGATTCGGACCCTTAGTAGATGAGCCCCATTGAGCTGCATAGGCAAGAAAAAGTGTAATGCAGTGCAAAGACTCCCACTATGCTCCCTTCTACCAATGAAATAAAAGATTACAATTTAAGGAACAGTGAGTGCTTCCCGTTTTTTTTTTATTCCTTTTCTCTTTTGGAAATGAAATATTGCTACTAAAGGCTATGAGCTCCGCCATTTGCAATCTTTACTTCTAAATGAAACAATGGTTTCCTAGGATGGACATTCCTTATTGAGTTTCCAAATTATGTTGTTTATATTTTTTTAACTTTTTACATTTTTTTTGACAGATCAGACATGACTTTCCTGAAGAAATCACTTCTCCTTGCACTTTTCCTTGAATTTGTCTCTTTTTCCATCTGTGATGATGGGTAAGTATCTGTGTATGTTGAAATAATTCATTAACCCTAGAATGTGTATTGGGGGCCTTTTAGGCCCCCGTGTTTACTTTTTTGCTATTATCTGTTATAAGAATTTTGAAACTCTAGATATTCCTCAAGTATTTTGTTATTGTCACTATCCAGTTGTTCATATAATTATTTTGTTAGGCATTTTGGTGAAAACCATATCTGTACAGTACAGGGGGGCAATTTAGGACCCCGGCTATTTCTATCATGTACTCAGCAGTGTTTTCAGTTACTTTATTTGTAGTCAGGTCTATAGGGGGAGGGGCCAGGGGATGGATGGATCATGCCATGTGAGGATGTCATATGATTTTGGAGAGGGAGTGAGAAAGCCCTGACATCTGAACAGAATATTGGCAAAGGCAAAATATTTATTCCCATGTCCAAGCGGCACATAAAATATAACTTTTATTAGTGTGAAGTAAAAATAAAGAAGACTTCCCCCAATTAAATCAATTTCTTTAAAAACCCAACGTTTGTGTGGAGCGTGTCTTTGTTATTAATATTTATCATTTAATGGTCTGGTCTGTTCACAATGGTAGGTGTTAGCAATGGCTCCGTGTGAGCTCGGCTGCTGAGTTTATTGTATTAATTGTAACAATATATTTATATATATCTATATCAAAGAGTGTCTCATCTCTGACCCTAAATCTCAGTGTCTATTAGATTTCCATTCATAGGCACTAGGTGTCAATGTTGTTATTCCTATGATCTCATTAGTATTCAGCTTTCTAGTCACCCTGTCAGCTCTGTAGGAGCTCCGCTGCTGAGATAGTTATGTTAATTGTAACAATGTATTGAAGAGTATCTTGTTGTTGACACTAGGTGTCAGTGTTTATTAAGTGTCCATTCATAGATACGGAGCGGACGCACTTTTGTCGGGTTTCCAGACTTTTTCCGTTTTGTTCCGAATTCCGCCTGAATTTTGATGCACGCGATCGGATTGTGGCACATCGGCGCACTGGCTTTCACGTGACAGAAAAGGGGGTGCGTGGCCGACGGAAAAGCCGACGGATTTGAAAAAAAACGCGGAATTTAAAAAACCAAGTGTGTCGCAAAATCAAGCACTCACATGCACCGAGAAGAACCAGGTGAACTCCGGCGGACCTCGGCGCAGCAGCGACACCTGGTGGGCATCGGGCGCATGGCCTTAGTGAATCGCCGGAAGACCCGAATCCTCGTTGGAGAACGCACCGCTGGATCGCGAGTGTCAATATTGTTATTCCTTTGAACTCGGTAGTGTACGGCTCTCTCGTTACTCACTCAGCTTTCTCCATAGTACGGCGATTGCTACTTTCATGCCAACGACTAACTCTGTCTGCAGCTCAGAATTGCCCCTTCCGATTCCTAGCAAAGCTACACTATTCCACACATTAGTGAAATTAAAAAAACATATCTATCAGCCCCCCAACATGTTCGCCAGTTCCCTGGCTTCCTCAGGTCTGCCATGACATCATCGCAGCTCCGCCGACTGTCATGCAACACAAATCGGTGCGGGATTTAAAATTCAAATTGTGCTGCAAGTCATGCACTTAAATTCACCAGGAAGAAGGAGGTGAACTCCGGGGACCTGAGCGGGGAAGCGACACATGCAGGAACTCGGGCGCACCATCTTAGTGTTTCATGCCCGACTTCATCCTCGTTGGACAACGCACCTCGGGGATTGCAACAGGATCGGGTAAGTAAATGTGCCCCATTGTACCACTTGTGGGGAAAATGTCTGTAAAGAAAATTTTTCAGAAAAGATAACATGTGAAAATGGTTTGGAAGACCAATAAAATGGAAAAAAAAAAAGTTATAAGAGAAATGTAGCTGCATCAAGATATTCTTACCTTTTTCTGTTTGAAATTTGGAAAAAAAAAAGGTTTTTGGGTGTTTTCTACAAAAATTTGGAATTAAAATGTTGTGCATTAGTCATATCTTATTTTGTCATTTTGAAATATACTTCTCTATATGATTTGCATGTGGGCTTAAAAGGCCCCAATTACCTAAAAGTGTAGATTTGTGACTTCATGCATTTTAGAGTTAAAGGGATATTACTAGTGATGGGTTATTTCATTACCGGTACTTGGGGTTGATTAGAGTTGGTCTACCTGAACCACCACTGCTCCTGATAATGAAGGGGCAGAACTGGTGGTAAAGGTGAGGGGGGATGGGGGAGAGGCAAAGCTGATGGGGCAGATTTACTTACCTGGTCCATTCGCGATCCAGCGGCGCGTTCTCTGCGCTGGATTCGGGTCCGGCCGGGATTTATGATGGCAGTTCCTCCGCCGTCCACCAGGTGGCGCTGCTGCGCTGAAGAGCATCTGAACGCGCCGGAATACAAAAGCTTTTTTTAATTTTTAAAAAATCTATAAAACACTAATAATACAATACCTGTATGAATCTGGTATCACACTGATCGTATACACCAAAATAATAGAGAGAAGTGTCATTTGGAGCGAAAGTTAAGGCTGCAAAAAAAAGTTGTGCTAAATACAATTTTTCGGAATTTTTCTTTTAACAGTATTTGGAATTTTTTGGAGCTTCCTCGTATTTTCTATGGAATATTGAATATTGACAATAGTAGGTAAAGCTTGAAACAAGCCTCATACAGCTCTGTACACAAAAAATGATGGATTTTTGAGGGTTTAGTTGGAATATAGAAATGTAAAATAAAAAAGGGCATCAACGGAAAGGGGTTTAATAATAATTACTGAAGTGTAATATCAGCCATGACCGGTCTCCCACAATTGTCGTCCATGTGATCCATCTATCCCCCCATGATCCTACACAATGGGGAGGTCCCTATGAGGTTTCCTCTGCAGGACTATAGTATATTCCCCCAGTGACTGTCACCTGTAATATTATCTCTGCTGACACCAGATCCGGCTGCCTTCCCATCAGCAGCCGGAGAAGGAGAGAAATTGAGGGTCGGATTAGGACCTGCTGTAGGCTGTATGAATATTGTAAGCTTCTTGGGGTATGGAGGATGTGTCCCTTCTGCTGCTTTCAATCTGTGGTTTCAGAAGCTTTGGAGGACCTTCAAAGGTCCTGAAATGTCTCTTGTGTACATGTGTTTGAGAGCAGGAATAGATGTACGAAAATTTCATGGGTGAAGGTCCTTCTCACTATAACATTTGGTGGGTTGTTTGGGTGGCCATGGGTCCCCTAGAAGGCCACAACCCAAACCACCTACATTATAATCCACTACAGGAGGAATAAATTGTGAAAAAAACATAGGAAATAAATGTTTTAATCATTTTTATATTCTCCTATCTTCACAGTAAAAGACAAGAGGACAGCAAACTTGAAGAGGAGCGTGAGGTGGAAGATGTGCTAAAGCAAGCAAAGAGTGGAATTAGTTTGGAAGCTATAAAGAAACTTAGGGGTAGTGCTAAAAAATCCCACTGGCTCGTAAAAGACATTGGATTAAATATCCATAAAGGATAAATATTAGTTGTTCCTTATACATTGAAGCGGATTAACTAATATGAAGCTCGGACTTTTTTGCATATTGCATCAAATCCTGCGGGAAATGTCGGTCCAGTATATGTATATTTGATACTTGCCATAAATATATGTATCTCCTTTATCATATGTTTCCTTGTGTTTTTCTTGGTGCGTCATCTACTGCAGCTCAGGTTTTGTTTGGTCTTGTATGAGGTGCTCAGATTGTTGCTCGCTTCAGGGACTGGTGGCAGAGCGTGCATAGGACACATCTTGTCTTCTGAAAATGCTTGATAAAATGCCAAGCGAGGGAGATCCTCTAGGCCGGCCTTTGTGTGCTGAGTCCCTGGGCGGTAGCAGGTGATGAGCTCCCTGGCGCGCCTTTTCAACCTTCCACATCTTCTGCTGGCTACTTGGGGCTTCCTGACCACCAGCTCTTCCTCCAAATTATTATTGCTTTTTTTTCCCGAATCTTTCGGGTTGTCCGACGGCCACGCCCCCCCCCCCCCCCCCCGATTTCTGTTGTGTGAAAGCCGCTGCCGATGCGCCACAAGCCGATCCATGTTGGGTCTAGGACCATCACCCCTCAGATCTTCTTCCACTGAACCCTCCCCATTGCCCTCCTTGTCAGTCTCCACACTGCAGAAAGCAAGAGCAGTTGACCCTTGGGTTTCATCCTCCTTATGGTAGATGTCCTGCAATTGTCCACTGTCTACATCATCATCCGCCAACTCCAGTGATTGGTCATCCGGGAATGCTATGTCTGAAACTGGGGCAGGTGGATGGTCTATGCGATTCCATCTAGGAGAGATATAATAGAGCTTAAGTGACTGATCCATGACCTGTATCTGAGACGACCTAGCTTTATTGAACAGGAGGAAGGTGGTAGGCTGTGCAATTGTCGGAATTGTCCCCTTTCTTACAGAACCTCAGGTATTCTAATAGTTTCCATAGGCTGCTGAGTGAGCTCAAAGAAATCACACCAAAACTGGAGTATGGAATAAAGATTTTCCTCAACAGGAAGTGGTACTGATCAAAACAGGAAGTAGATCTGGCCTTTATTGCTGACACATACCATTATATACAAACTTCACAGTTAGTAAGGAGTGACTACATAGATGATTGGTTGTCTCTATCATCACATAAACGTAACACTGTAGCATCATTTCCCCATAGTCCATGTATGGGTGTGATAGTTCTGCTCATGCTCAGTGGATCTGTGATGTTGGAAGCAGAAATTCTCTGTAATTTCTAGGAAGTGGCTGGGTACAAGACATCTATCTATTCCAGAAAGTGTGCTGCCAGTATAAGGCACATACTGGGGGTCAATCCACAGGCACCATCTTAGTTTCAGCATTTAGCAAGGATGCAAAATAAAAGCCTTTTTATGAATCATACAGTAATACTTCACACAATCACGAGAGATGGAGCAGGATCAACCTAATGGAACTTGAGACACTCTTTGCGATATAATTTATGAATGTCTTAATTCCATCTGGCTTTCTTAGAGCACTATTGTGGCCTACAAGAATATGCTGCAAACCCTGGCACCTGGATACACCAGAGAAAGTAGCAGAGACAGATGTAGCATAACCTCTCCCTGCAGGACCAACTCCATCACCACGAGAGCTGCCTCCTCTCCCACGAACAGTGCCGGTTGGGTCTACTATTCCCTACCCATGCCGTCTTCTAGCTTAATGACTCTAACAGCATTTTATTCGGTTTTAATATATATTTTTTTTATTATTTCTTTGTTGATTTCTTTTTTATCTTATTATTTTAATCCTTTCCTATTCCTTTATACATTTTTGTTTTTCCACCTTTTACTTCCCTCTTTCCATCAGCCATATCCATTTTTTAAAATTTTCTAGTTACAAAGAGACATATGAGGGCTTACTAGGAAATGTATGTAGCAGAGCTGTTTGTGTTTGAAAGTTGGAATATAGTAGAATTGTGTCCGTATGAAAGTTTAAATGCACAAATAAAAACAGAGCTCAGGCTCAGATCCTGCACACAGTGCAGGGTATATACAGGGAAACCATTCTGAGCAGATCTCTTTGTACAGGAAAGTGTTTCTTTGCAGAAAGTAGACAGCGTCCATAGAGTAAAATGGCAAAATAATTTTAAAAAATCAACGACTGAATAACGAAAACACAGCTATTTAGGGAGTGGGTCCTCCCAGAGAGGTGGTCTTCTGGAGAGTTTTCATTGCGGCACATTTACTTACCCGGTCCTGTCGCGATCCCACAGCGCGTTGTCCAACGAGGATTTGGGTCTGCCGGGATTCACTAAGGTTTTGCGCCCGATATCCAGCAGGTGTTTTTGCTGCGCCGAGGTCCACCGGAGTTCACCTTCTTCTTCCAGGTGCATGTGAGTGCTATTCTTGCGACACAAATCGTTTTTTAAATTCTGCATTTTTTCCGAATCCATCTGGTTGTCCGACGGCCACATCCCCTGATTTCTGTCATGTGAAAGCCGGCACCGATGCGCCACAAGCTGATCACGTGCTGGGTACACACTGGTTGACGGGACAGGCTTAACCCATCAACCAGATGTGATAGCTCAGTCTGTTGTGTAAGAGAATTTAAGGAACTGCCCATTTTCTGTTATAGCTAAATGAGACAACTCCCTTTAAGTCGTGTTGACCAGTGCTGCATCTGTGTACATACAAGTTATGTATACACAAAGGAAAAAGCCAGCAGTGGGGGCCATCCACTATGGGCAAAATGCATAGAGCACCAAAAGCTTGATCAAACAACAACAATCACCAAGT
Source organism: Engystomops pustulosus (assembly GCF_040894005.1). NCBI lineage: Eukaryota > Metazoa > Chordata > Amphibia > Anura > Leptodactylidae > Engystomops > Engystomops pustulosus. The sequence goes on along the minus strand of NC_092412.1, from coordinate 252,545,162 downwards.
TCATATAACAATTTTATATTTTATTAGTAGCAAAATTAAATGACAAAAATTAGATACATAAAATATCAGTAATGAGTGGACCAAAAAATAAATAAAAGTGACTGTGCAAAGTAGATAGCCAAACAAGGCATGGTAGTAGGTTATACAATCCAAGTTAAATGCATTTGGAGCACAAATAAAGCATGAGAGACATGGTAAACATAAACCAATGTGAAACCTTTAAACGGGTTGTAATTATACCATACCACTGGAGGGCACACAGATGTCACAGACCTCCAGTGGTATGGTATAATTACAACCCGTTTAAAGGTTTCACATTGGTTTATGTTTACCATGTCTCTCATGCTTTATTTGTGCTCCAAATGCATTTAACTTGGATTGTATAACCTACTACCATGCCTTGTTTGGCTATCTACTTTGCACAGTCACTTTTATTTATTTTTTGGTCCACTCATTACTGATATTTTATGTATCTAATTTTTGTCATTTAATTTTGCTACTGATAAAATATAAAATTGTTATATGAACTTGGTGATTGTACATACAAGTTATGGTCATAATTTTATTAATTGCCATAATAAATTGTTTGGGTTAAATTGGAAAAAAAAATAAGATACAATTCAGTTTCTTTTGTGCTTTTTAAATATCATCACATCTAATATATATATAACTTTTACACAATGAGAAAAAGCACTTTTCTAAATGTTTTTTCTCTGTCTTTTTGTAACTAATGTAACCATGGTTTTTTGCTACTTTTCTAATGATCTCTGTAGCATCAGACACACAGAATTCGGGATTTAGTTGTCTCTTTGGGCTGGAGCAGAAAACCCTTTACCCTTTAATGATGTCTGGAAATCCTCCAACAGATTGAGATAATGGAGGAGCATGAGATCAGGTGGTTCATTCACCACAGATACCAAATATCACAGTCACATGTTCCCAGAATCTTATGATAATGAGATTCCTGATAAATATAATAACATTTGAGATGTTTAATCACAAAACAATATTTGTATTTACTCAGCTACTAAAATATGCAGAGATGCACAAACCATCTATGATCAGGTCTCTGGTTTTGACAATAATGATGACTTATGAAGCTCATCCCCCAAGTTGGGGGTTTATAATAACCCCCATCCCAAGAAGTGATCTGTACTGAGGTGTCCTGTCCTCCCGTGTTCTGCAGTTTCTCTATCATAAGGTGGGAATTGTTAATATTTTTTATAATAAACATTATCATTATTTTACTTTTATCTATGTTGTCTTTTGTGTGATGTCACTTCTATTAGGCTGAGATCCGTCCATGCAGAGGCTTTATATATTATATAATATCACATATAAAAAATGTATATTGTTTTGATCAATTTCCTTATGTTTATATCAGATTAAAATCAAGAAAAAGCTTTGAGTATCAAAATATCCCAAATATCTTTCCTCTTTCCTCCCCTCCGATCCAGCGCCTCCTCTCCTCCGGTCCAGCGCCTCCTCTCCTCCGGTCCAGCGCCTCCTCTCCTCTGGTCCAGCGCCTCCTCTCCTCCGGTCCAGCGCCTCCTCTCCTCCGGTCCAGCGCCTCCTCTCCTCCGGTCCAGCATCTCCTTTCCTCCGGTCCAGCGCCTCCTCCCGACACCATTGGTCTTTATGGATACACAGAGGGCAGTGATGGTGTCATGTGGAAAGTGCAGCGTCTGTAGTGTAATAGTGAAGGTCCTGAGCGCTGGGTCCTATCACTGCCAGTATTAGGCTGCAGCGGGCAGGCGCTGGGGAACTGCTGCAGACTCTGTATAACAACAGGGACTGGAGATGAGGGGAGGAGCCACATTGGACTAGAGCTGATGGGAGGAGCCACACTGGTCCAGAGCTGATGGGAGGAGCCACACTGGTCCAGAGCTGATGGGAGGAGCCACACTGGACCGGAGCTGAGGGGAGGAGCCGCACTGGACCTGAGCTGATGGGAGGAGCAGCACTGGACCTTAGCTGATGGGAGGAGCAGCACTGGACCTGAGCTGATGGGAGGAGCCACACTGGACCTGAGCAGATGGGAGGAGCTGCACTGGACCTGAGCTGATGGGAGGAGCCACACTGGACCGGAGCTGATGGGAGGAGCCACACTGGACCGGAGCTGATGGGAGGAGCCGCACTGGACCTGAGCTGATGGGAGGAGCAGCACTGGACCTGAGCTGATGGGAGAAGACACACTGGACCTGAGCAGATGAGAGGAGCCACACTGGACCGGAGCTGATGGGAGAAGACACACTGGACCGGAGCTGATGGGAGGAGCCGCACTGGACCTGAGCTGATGGGAGGAGCAGCACTGGACCTGAGCTGATGGGAAAAGACACACTGGTCTGGAGAAGAGAGGGAAGAATAAGAGCGCCAGATATTTCTGGGGTTTTTCTGGGGTTAATTTTTAAGCTTTTATTCACATTAAAACAATAAAAAAAGATAGACAAGGAACAGGGTAAAAATGTTACAAGTAACATTTTTATGCAAGAGCAAGAATTTTGTGAATATTTTTTTCTTTCTGACAGATCAGACATGACTATTCTGAAGAAATCACAGTTTCTTGTGCTTTTACTTGGATTTGTCTCCCTTTCCATCTGCGATGATGAGTGAGTATGGTTATATGTTAATACAATTAATTAAAGGGATATTACTATTGCTGGGATATGTCATCATATTTTGGTCCAAACACCACAACATCCACCAGTTCTGACAATGAACATGTGTCAATGCCGATATCAGTGAGGGAGAAGGGGAGATGGGAATGGTACAGGGATAGAGGAGGGATAGGAGAGAGGTTGTATATATAGAAGGATGAACATGTTATTGGCTCCAGTGGAAGAATAAGGTATCTAATCCATTGGCTTGAACAGCGGGATTTAGGCAAAAAGAACACAACATTGGAAGAACTTCTCAACAAAATGGTGATTGCCCCTATAGCAGTGGTGGCGAACCTATGGCACGGGTGCCAGAGGTGGCATTTGGAGCACTCTCAGTGGGCACTCAGGCTGTTGCCCCATGGCAGAGTTTGCCAGACAAGGATCCTCCTGCAGTCCCTGGACTTCCCACATTATTTTAATGTGAAGCATCCTGGTCTACCTGAGACTGCAGGAGAGAGGAGGTGTGGACAGGGCCAAGTTATCATTGGAGCCCCTTCTGTGTGACCCCTCAACCTTCTTGTTCAGGGGACTGTCAAGAGAAGCTCCAGTGGAAATTCAAATTTCTACTCCTTTAGACAAAGATATTGGTGCTCTCAGGCCCATTGAAAGCTGTGGTATAGCACGGAGCAAGAAGGTTGTAATACTTCTTGAATTGCTGTGTTGGCACTTTGCAAAAAATATACAGGTTTTGGCTTGCAGTTTGGGCACTCAATCTCTAAAAGGTTTGCCATCACTGCCCTATAGGATGAAGTGTATCAGTTTGGGTAGTTTGAGCTGATGACACTGTGACCCCAGAGATGAGAGGATTCTTCAGCCTAGTTTCTCCAGCTTTCCCTGCCTCAAACTGGGAGCTGTCAGTAATATCCCTTAATAAATACCCCCAGATAACATTAATTAATTTATGTGTCATTTATTTTGTGTCATATATACATATATATATATATTGTATCAGTTATAAGCTTTACAAAAAATAGAGAGATAAAAAAGGTCAATGTAGTGTCTCTTAGAGGATCCATCTCTATATATTAGTGCATGAGGCTTGTAATCAATGGCAGATCTTTATATACCTTGGCCGTACATTTAGAACTGCCATCAGTCTTTAAAAAATAAATCTATACTCCGGCTTCCTCACCCCGGCCCCGCCGCTCTGTCTTCTCCTCTTCTGGCCCGGATGCATCACCATGACGCAGTGGTGTCGCGGCTGTGTGACATCATAGTGATGCGTCTGGACCAGAAGATGAGCCTCGAGGAGAAGACAGAGCAGTGGGGCTGGGGAGAAGGTGAGTATAGATTTTTTTTTCTTTTAAGAGGGCCCTACTTTGGACATTTCATTAAAGGGGGCATCTGCTGTGGACATTTCATTAAAGGGGGCATCTGCTGTGGACATTTCATTAAAGGGGGCATCTGCTGTGAACATTTAATTAAAGGGGGCATCTGCAGTGGACATTTCATTAAAGGGGGCATCTGCTGTGGACATTTCATTAAACGAGGCATCTGCTGTGTACATTTCATTAAAGGGGGCATCTGCTGTGAACATTTAATTAAAGGGGGCATCTGCAGTGGACATTTCATTAAAGGGGGCATCTGCTGTGGACATTTCATTAAAGGGGGCATCTGCTGTGAACATTTAATTAAAGGGGGCATCTGCAGTGGACATTTCATTAAAGGGGGCATCTGCTGTGGACATTTCATTAAACGAGGCATCTGCTGTGTACATTTCATTAAATGGAACTGTAGTCGTGGTGGAGGGTTTCATGCAGTTAGGGAATGTGATTTCCTAAATGGATGGTTTATAAGAGCAGGATTGTAGTTCATCATTAAATTACTTTTATGAACAGTACAAAATTTAGGATATAGAGTATATATGTATAAAGGATATAAAGTAAATAGAGTAGAACTTAAGTCCTAACATCCGGGCACAGGTCGATTTAGGCGCTGGGGGGCCCCTAGTCATGTGAGCAGCTCATGGGACACTTAATCCGCCACTGCTTGTAATTGAAGCTTTTAGTTACTGACTCCTCACATAGACAACAGCTGAACATATGGGGGTTATGTATCAGGACTTCTGCATAAGAAAACTGGTGTGGAAGCCCTGAAAATAATCACAAATGCTAACGTTACTTCAGCACTTGCAAATATTTTCCCTTTTATGCCAAGGGGGTGGTGGAGGGGCATGAAGTGGAGGCAAGGCTAGCAGCACATTGGGCCGGTATGGGGCATTCCTGCCCCCGGCCTGTGCATGAGCTGCAGCTAGTGAACTTTTAAGGGAGATCTGGTGGCAAGTTATTCTCATATGCCAGGTCCTACCTGGAGTAAAAATATTTTCTCTATTAAAGGAAACCTTCCACCACGGATCTACCTTTTATGGGAGATCCGATGGCAGGTTCCTCTCATGTAGACCTGTATAGCCCATTTTAGGGCTAATTCTTTGGTGGCCCATAACTTTTGTAAATTTTAATTCACTCAATATTCAAATTTTCTAAAGAGGCTCTACACCCCAGTAGCCTATTTAGAAAATGTAAATATTGTGTGAATTAAAATTTACAAAAATTATGGGCCACCAAAGAATTAGCCCTAAAATGGGCTATACAGGTCTACATGAGAGGAACCTGCCACCGGATCTCCCTTAATAGGTAGATCCATGGTGGTAGGTTTCCAGGTAGGACCTGGCATAGAGATGTAACAGACCATGATATTATTATATGGACGGACGGCAATATTATCGTGTGGGGGGGTAGGATAAATAACCCCCCATGGGTAACGTTCTTGCTTCTCCATGTTGGCTTGTTGGCCATGACTTTGAACAAAAGTTTGGTTGGGGTAACTGAACCCTAATTTCAGTGGCTTTGCTCAACCCTAGTCATCAACTTTATGTCACCCTGTAACACAGGAAAAGAGAGGAAGAAGAAGAGCATGAAGAGGAAACTGAAGATAAGAGAGAATTGAGCGAGGACAGAGGGGAACAGCTGAGACTGTATGGACAACTCTATCCCTGCAAGTTTCCAAGGTTGGGAGGACCAAAATGTTTAGCTGTTTCATAAACACATTAAATCAGATGTAACTAATGTGATGGTCTGTCTTTTTTTTACAAACTGCTCATTCCTGTAGGAGTCTTGTTATCCATGACTTGTACCCCAGAAAACACAAGAACCCCTTCCCTCCAAGGTCACATTTTACCTTCACGTTAGAGCCCTGTGTTATGAATCTGACATGTGTCACTATAAGTGGTTATAATGTTGGAATTATTAAACAAATCCTGGAACAGCATCAATAACAGTAAGACAACCCCTATTCCTGCCTACTTGAAGGACTTGCTCTAGGCTGCAAACAACAACTGGGCAGCGGCGCCCACCCTAGATAAGTACACAGTATAGATGAAGGACAAACACACACGCATGACAGACAACAAGGAAAGCTGAAAAAACCTGGTCTAAACCAAAATTGTGGATTAGTTACAAAAAATCACACCTCTCAATGATCTTTCATTGTCTTTAAAATTGGAAAGTATGACCTGTGCGGATCACACTAGGTGGGGAAATTCCCACACTATTTTACCTCTAAACCCAGGGTCAGGGAGCATTCAGGGGTCAGTTTTGGAGCCTTTTTAATGTTATACAGGGGAGGACCCTGTTGTTGTCTTGCTAAGTTCATATAGAGGCAGTCCCCTACTTAAGGACACCCGATTTACAGATAATCCCTAGTTAAAGACGGAGCCCTCTGCCCCTGTGACCTCTGGTGAAGCTCCCTGGATGTTACTATATACTACTGTATAGTATATACAGTATAATATTTATATAACATTGCACATCTTTACAATATAATTGTGTGTAATAACTTACCTTGAACCCTGACGGAATCCTCTTTGTAGTCATAAGTGTTGGGATTTGGTTTGGATGCATTTCAAAAAGCAACATGTGACTTGTCTGTGCTGCAGACTCCTCAGCTCTCAGCCCCCACCTTTGTGCTCCTGCACAGCTCCTCCCCCCCCCCCCCCCACTGATGTTATCTCACCAGTCTGTGAGCTCTATGAAAGAGCAGGAGAGAGAAGCTGTACAGGAGCACAAAGATGGGGGCTTAGAGCTAAGGAGTCAGCAGCACAGAGAAGTCACGTGTTGCTTTTTGAAATGCATCCAAACCAAAGCCCAACCCCTGGGACTACACAGAGGGTTCTGTCAGGGTGCAAGGTAAGTCATAGTTAAGGTAAGTAATGCAAATGCTTAGGGAAAGCAGATGTGCATTGCAGTTGTGATAGGCTCCTGTAACCTGTTTTTAGTGAAAATGAGGTCTCTGGTGACAGGTTCCTTACAATTCCTGCTGTGTACTTCCCCCATGTGGTCAGCAGCTACTAGGGCAGATCTGTGTAAGTGTATAAATGTCTGCCTGTGTGTAAGTGTGTATAAAAGTGTGAGTATACATTCAGAAGTCTGCCCCTGAGAGGATACAATATATTGTTGAAGCTACAATAACACACACTGCCATCTTGGTAGAAAGAGTGAGCATGACCAAGTGGAACACCATGTTCCCAGTATATACAAGTATATAGGTAGCCCATACCAGCACATGTCATCAGAAAATATTTAGTCCAGCACATGCCCCCAGTATATATGTAATCCAGCACATAGGCACATACTTCCAGCATATAGGTAGCACGGGCCAGAACATGACATAGGATGCGGGTAGCTCAGGCCAGCACATGCTCCCAGTATGTAGGTAGCCCAGGACAGAACATGCCCCAGCATACATGTAGGTTCGGGTTTCCTTCGGGTCCTCCGGTTTCCTCCTACACTCAAAAACATACTGGTAGGTTGATTAGATTGTGAGCCCCATTGGAGACAGGGTCTGATTTGGCAAAAACTCTGTGCAGTGCTGCGTAATCTGTGTGCTATATAAATAAAGGAATTATTATTATTATTGTTTTTTCTATGTTGTTCTGAGGGGGTCCCCACTATTATACATCTGCTCCAAGGGTTTCCAGTATTAGTTTCTGCTTTGGGGTCTCCAGTATGATAGTCTGCACTGGGGGTCTCCCTTATTATACATCTACTACGTGGGTTCTGCAAAATTATAAGTCTGCAATCGGGGTCTCCGGTGTTACAAGACTGCTCTGATAGTCCCCACTATTATACATCATCAGTGTTATAGTCTGCTCTGGGGAGGTCTCCATTATTATACATCTCCTCCAGAGGTCTCCAGTAATTTATTCTGCTCTGGGGTTCTCCAGTATTTTAGGCAGAGCTGCCATCATGGGGTCTAGTGGGACTGTGTTCAAGGGCCCGCCAGTTTTCATATCAAAGGGGGGCCCGAGGGGCTCACAGTACCCTGCGCCCTATATGAGGATAATAAAAAAAAAAATCTGAACTCACCTTCCATATTCTTCTCCCTGCCCCCGCAGTTCCATCTCCTCCTCGTGGCTCCGTCTTCCGCTCTTCCAGCCCAGTCACATCAGTATGACGTGACGTTGTCGCAGGCCGCGTGACGTCATATTGTATGCGCCGCACGGGCTTTACACTATGACGTCCTGCTGCCGCGACACCGTCGCGTCTTAGTGATGCACCTGGACCGGAAGAGCAGAAGATGGAGCCACGAGGAGAAGATGGAACTGCGGGGGCAGGGAGAAGAAGCCAAAAGTTCTGTATCAAGGGGGCGTCTGGCAGGACATTTAATTAAAGGGGGCATCTGCTATGAACTGGGGGGGCTATCTATATACTGAGTGGGCAAGTGTAGGGGCTATCTATATACTGAGTGGGCACGGGCAGGGGCTATCTATATACTGAGTGGACACGGGCAGGGGCTATCTATCTACTGAGTGGGCACGTGCAGGGGCTATCTATCTACTGAGTGGGCACGTGCAGGGGCTATCTATCTACTGAGTGGGCACGGGCAGGGGCTATCTATCTACTGAGTGGACACGGGCAGGGGCTATCTATATACTGAGTGGGCACGTGCAGGGGCTATCTTTATACTGAGTGGGCACGTGCAGGGGCTATCTATCTACTGAGTGGGCACGTGCAGGGGCTATCTATCTACTGAGTGGGCACGTGCAGGGGCTATGTATATACTGAGTGGGCATGTGCAGGGGTTATCTACATACTGAGTGGGCACGTGCAGGGGCTATCTATATACTGAGTGGACACGGGCAGGGGCTATCTATATACTGAGTGGGCACGTGCAGGGGCTATCTATATACTGAGTGGGCACGGGCAGGGGCTATCTATATAGTGAGTGGGCACGTGCAGGGGCTATCTATATACTGAGTGGGCACGTGCAGGGGCTATCTATATACTGAGTGGGCACGTGCAGGGGCTATCTATATACTGAGTGGGCACGGGCAGGGGCTATCTATATACTGAGTGGGCACGTGCAGGGGCTATCTATATACTGAGTGGGCACGTGCAGGGGCTATCTATATACTGAGTGGGCACGTGCAGGGGCTATCTATATACTGAGTGGGCACGTGCAGGGGCTATCTATCTACTGAGTGGGCATGTGCAGGGGCTATCTATCTACTGAGTGGGCATGTGCAGGGGCTATCTATATACTGAGTGGGCATGTGCAGGGGCTATCTATATACTGAGTGGGCACGTGCATGGGCTATCTATATACTGAGTGGGCACGTGCAGGGGCTATCTATATACTGAGTGGGCAAGTGTAGGGGCTATCTATATACTGAGTGGGCACTAGCAGGGGCTATCTATATACTGAGTGGGCAAGTGTAGGGGCTATCTATATACTGAGTGGACATGTGCTGGGGCTATCTATATACTGAGTGGGCACGTGCATGGGCTATCTATATACTGAGTGGGCAAGTGTAGGGGCTATCTATCTACTGAGTGGGCATGTGCAGGGGCTATCTATATACTGAGTGGGCAAGTGTAGGGGCTATCTATATACTGAGTGGGCACGTGCCTGGGCTATCTATATACTGAGTGGGCACGTGCAGGGGCTATGTATATACTGAGTGGGCAAGTGTAGGGGCTATCTATATACTGAGTGGGCACGTGCCTGGGCTATCTATATACTGAGTGGGCACGTGCAGGGGCTATCTATATACTGAGTGGGCACATGCAGGGGCTGTCTATATACTGAGTGGGAAAGTGCGCTGGCTATCTATATACTGAGTGGGAAAGTGCGCTGGCTATCTATATACTGAGTGGGAAAGTGCGCTGGCTATCTATATACTGCATCAAAAACGCATAATAACAACGCAACGCATCATGTGAAAACGCCCTGAGAGACCAACTCTCTAGGAGGGGGAGGGAGGAGTCACTTAGGCAGCAGACTACAGGACCCCTCACACAGCTCTGCTGATAAACTGCTAGTGCAGACTAGGGGTTAATGAGAGGCACAGGAAGGGAACCCCTGAGGCTTCCAGATAACAAGCGAGTTATTTCTTGTAGGTTTGCTGCAGAATCAGAATCCGAAAATGGGAGAGTCACAACAACAAAGCAAATACCATAAAACCAGAGGAAATGATAGCACAGAAAAATGGGGAATGGAATGTCAAGCAGAACGGAAACCAAACACTAATAGGAGGCGACTCCAGACGATAGGAGCAGAAGTCGGTCAATCAAAACATGAACCGTTCCTGGACAGGGGAGACTGCAGGAGGATAAGGGTGCGGTGCAGTCATCTCCAAACCAGCCGGCAAACTAAGTGCGTGTACACACAGGAGACTGACAAGTGAAAGACAAAGACCAATCTCATGGCGTTCTGCGGACACTGGAGGACGTTACATTGTATCATATCACCATTTATAGTTCCATCTAAAAATACATGTGATCCTGCATAAAACAAACCCTCATAGAAGAGGTAAAACGTTCCAAAATCCTGATGATGATAAAGGTAATTAACCCCCTGAAGCTGCAGGAGATAGGAGCCACTTTCCAGGTCCAGCAAATCGCAAGGTCCTCACTAATAATGGATCAGTCAGGAGTGTGAGCGCAGCGTCATGACACAAGTACAGCTCACCAGCCAATATCCCTATAACATGTTTAAAGGACACCTGTCATCAGGTCTCTGCCACTAGTCCTGTCACTACTACCTGTTGGAGCAGCTCACAAGGATCCCATCCCAGCCTTTATCTAGTCATTTCATACATTAATCATTATAAAATCATCTATTCTTTATTATGTAAATGAGGCTGGTCACATGGTCAGAGGCAGTGATGTCACCCCTGTTCCCCCTCCCCTCTCCTCCCCCTGCTCATGTCTGTGTGTAATGTATAGTAAAGCATGGCTAGTGTGAGTGCTGTACCTGCTGACATGCTGCATCCTCCTAATATACAGGTGAGAGACACAGACATCAGCTACACATGAATCTGACATGTTCTGCTGTAACATGGCTGCCTGGAGCTGCTGTATCTCTCCTATACACACACACATGCACACACAGGCTGCAGGGGGCGTGGCCACCAGCACCAGGAAGCCCATCATTATACAGCCTCACATCATTACACAGGCTGTCAGTCATGCACTGGGGGTGTGGCCACCAGCACCAGGAAGCACATGATTATACAGCCTCACATCATTATACAGGCTGTCAGTCAAGCACTGGGGGTGTGGCTGTGCCTCCCACTCATAAATAAGGTGGACAGCTTGAATATGCTAATGCTTCATTGGACATTTCACAGGTCATTTGCATACAGCTTTAGGACCTCATTGGTTAGGTGTACAGGCATGTAGAGGGACAATGATGGGATAGAGGCAATGCTCTCTAATGGCAGTTTATGAAAATATATTTAGATTAGGGGGGTTATTTTGCATGACGGGTTCTCTTTAACCTCTAATTGTAGCCATATGAGGACTTGTAGTTTGCAGGTTGATTTCATTTTTTGAATTTAGTATATTGACCCCCAGTTACCTAATGCAATATGGTTAGAGATGAGCGAACATGCTCGTCCGAGCTTGATGCTCGTTCGAGCATTAGCGTACTCGAAACTGCTCGTTGCTCGGACGAATACTTCGCCCGCTCGAGAAAATGGCATCTCCCGCCATTTTGCTTTTTGGCGGCCAGAAACAAGCCAGGAGACTCTGCACTCCACCCAGCATGACGTGGTACCCTTACACGTCGATAGCAGTGGTTGGCTGGCCAGATCAGGTGACCCTGGGATAGACTAGCCGCTGCCCGCGCTGCTCGGATCATTCTGTGTCTGGATGCCGCTAGGGAGAGAGCTGCTGCTGGTCAGGGAAAGCGTTAGGGTGTTCTATTAGAATAGTGTTAGGCAGGAGTGATTCTCCAAGAACCCAACAGCCCTTCTTAGGGCTACAATAACGTTCTACTTTTTTTTTTTTTTTTGCATCTAGTACCATATTGTGAGGAATTAGCAGGGGGACTTGCTACCGTTGTGTTTAGCTCTTAGTGGCACACATATCCATAGCAAAGACCGAAGTGGGAAAATTTAGTAGGGGTTGGATTTCAATTAGGCACAGTCTGCCATTTCCTTTTTTATTTTACGTTTATTTTGTTTAATAACTCAGTGTCATCTCATCTGGCATAGTAGTGTGCTTTCATACTTGGCTAGAAAATAGCCATAGGAGAATCCAAACGGCTTACGCCTACAGTAGCGTTATATATATTTGATTTCTGGTTGATCTGCTGGTGGCTGTACTTGCTGCAGTGCATCTACTAGCCAATTGTGAGCAATTTGTAGTGAGACTTGCGACCGCTGTGTTTTGCGCTTAGTGACGCACATATCCATTGCAAAGACCGAAGTGGGAAAATTTAGTAGGGGTTGGATTTCAATTAGGCACAGTCTGCCATTTGTCCTTTTTTATTTTACGTTTATTTTGTTTAATAACTCAGCGTCATCTCATCTGGCATAGCAGTGTGCTTTCATACTTGGCTAGAAAATAGCCATAGCAATAGGATAGCATTGTTTGGTTTTAAAAACTCAAAAACACAAAAAAAAAAAAAAACACAAAAAAAAGTTAAAAAAAAATTAAAGCTATAACTCTCATTTTAAAAATGGGCTAGGGGTAGAGGACGAGGGCGGGGACGTGGGCGTCCAACTACTGCAGGGGTCAGAGGCCGTGGTCCTGGCCGGGGTGAGACACCACCTGCTTATGAGGGAGCAGGGGAACGCCGCAGAGCTACACTCCCTAGGTTCATGTCTGAAGTTACTGGGACTCGTGGTAGAGCACTGTTGAGGCCAGAACAGTGCGAACAGGTGATGTCGTGGATTGCTGACAATGCTTCGAGCAATTTGTCCACCAGTCAGTCTTCCACGCAGTCCACCCATGTCACCGAAATCGGCACTCCTCCAGCTCCTGCACCTCAGCCTCCTCCCCCCCAGTCTGCCCCCTCCCAGGAAAATTTGGCATTTGAACCGGCATACTCTGAGGAACTGTTTTCTGGACCCTTCCCACAGTCACAAACCACTTGTCCGGTTGCTGCTGAGCAATTTTCCGATGCCCAGGTTTTCCACCAGTCACAGTCTGTGGGTGATGATGACCTTCTTGACGTAGTGGAAGTGTGTAAAGAGGTGTCCGACGATGAGGAGACACGGTTGTCAGACAGTGGGGAAGTTGTTGTCAGGGCAGGAAGTCCGAGGGGGGAGCAGACTGAGGGATCGGAGGATGATGAGGTGACAGACCCAAGCTGGGTTGAGAGGCCGGGTGAACACAGTGCTTCTGAGACGGAGGAGAGTCCTCGACCAGAACAGGTTGGAAGAGGCAGTGGTGGGGCCAGACGGAGAGGCAGGGCCAGAGCTGGTGCATCAGCGCCAAATGTGTCAACTAGTGAAGCTCCCGTGGCGAGGGCTCTTGCGGCGAGGGCTAGATCTTCAGAAGTCTGGAGGTTCTTTAAGGAAACACCGGATGACCGACGGACTGTGGTGTGCAACATTTGCCAAACCAGGCTCAGCAGGGGTTCCACCACTACTAGCTTAACTACCACCAGTATGCGCAGGCATATGAATGCTAAACACCCCACTCAGTGGCAACAAGCCCGTTCACCTCCGGCCGTGCACACCACTGCTCCTTCCCCTGTGTCAGCTGATAGTCAGCCCCCTGCCCAGGACCCTGCCACAAAAACCCCATCGTCGCCTCCACGATCCTCCACAGCATCCACCAGCGTTCAGCTCTCCATACCCCAGACGCTGGAGCGGAGACGCAAATATAGTGCAACCCACCCGCACGCCCAAGCCCTTAATGTGCACATCTCCAGATTGCTTAGCCTGGAGATGCTGCCCTATAGGCTAGTAGAGACCGAGGCCTTTCGCAACCTCATGGCGGCGGCCGCCCCTCGGTATTCGGTCCCCAGCCGCCACTACTTTTCCCGATGTGCCGTCCCAGCCCTGCACCAGCACGTGTCAGACAACATCACCCGTGCCCTGACCAACGCCGTTTCTGACAAGGTCCACCTGACCACGGACACGTGGACGAGTGCTGCCGGGCAGGGCCACTATATATCGCTGACGGCACATTGGGTTAACTTGGTGGAGGCTGGGACCGAGTCTGACCCTGGGGCTGGTCATATACTGCCGACGCCGAGGATTGCGGGGCCTACCTCGGTCCAGGTGTTTCAGGCCTACTATGCCTCCTCCTCCTCCCACCCCTCCTCCACCTCCTCCTCCGAACTACCATCCGTGGGCACGGCGCCATCAGTCGGTAGCTCTAGGCACAGCAGCAGTGCCGTCGCTAAGCGACAGCAGGCGGTGCTCAAACTGCTGAGCCTAGGCGATAAAAGGCACACCGCCCAAGAGCTATTACAGGGCATCACGGCGCAGACTGATCTGTGGCTGGCACCGCTGAACCTGAAGCCAGGCATGGTTGTGTGTGACAACGGCCGTAACCTGGTGGCGGCTCTGCAACTCGGCAGACTGACACATGTGCCATGCCTGGCCCATGTGTTAAATCTGATAGTTCAGCGTTTCCTCAAGTCATACCCCAATCTGTCAGATTTGCTCACGAAGGTGCGCCGCATCTGTGCGCATTTCAGGAAGTCCAGCACAGATGCTGCCACTCTCAGGGCAGCGCAGCGCCGCCTCCAACTGCCCGCTCACCGACTGTTGTGCGACGTGCCCACGAGGTGGAATTCAACACTGACCATGTTATCCAGAGTTTACCAGCAGCGCCGAGCCATTGTAGACTGCCAGATGTCAACTTCCACCAGAACTGGTAGTCAGGTCAGTCAGCTTCCTCAAGTCTACAATGAGGAGTGGACGTGGATGTCTGATATCTGTCAGGTGCTGAGTAACTTTGAGGAGTCAACACAGATGGTCAGTGGCGATGCCGCCATCATCAGCCTCACCATCCCGCTGCTTGGCCTGTTGAAAAACTCTCTGATCAGCATGAAGTCGGAAGCTTTGCGCTCGTCACAAGAGACGGGGGAAGAAGATTCCCTTGTTGATAGCCAAAGCACCCTTAGGTCTGTTTCTCAGCGCATATCGGAGGAGGTGGAGGTGGAGGAGGATGAGGAGGAAGAGGAGGAGAATGTTGGCGAGACACAAGAGGGGACCATTGTTGAGTCCTTCACTGTTCAGCGTGTATGGGCAGAAGAAGAGGAGTTGGAGGAGTTGGAGGAGGAGGAAATGGACAGTCAGGCCAGTGAGGGGAGTGAATTCTTACGCGTTGGTACTCTGGCGCATATGGCAGATTTCATGCTAGGCTGCCTATCCCGTGACCCTCGCGTTCAAAGAATTTATTCCAGCACCGATTACTGGGTATTCACTCTCCTGGACCCACGGTACAAGCAAAATCTTTCCACTCTCATCCCTGCAGAGGAAAGGAGTGTGAGAATGCATGAATACCAGCAGGTCCTGGTTCACAAGCTGAAACAGTATTTCCCTTCTGACAGCGCTAGCGGCAGAGTGCGTAGTTCTGCGGGACAAGTAGCGAGGGAGAGTAGGCGAGCAGGCAGCTTGTCCAGCACTGGCAAGGGTACGCTTTACAAGGCTTTTGCCAGCTTTATGTCACCCCAGCAAGACACTGTCACCTGTCCCCAGTCTCGGCAGAGTAGGGCTGATCTTTACAGAAAGATGGTGAGGGAGTACGTAGCTGACCATACCATCGTCCTAAATGATCACACAGCTCCCTACAACTACTGGGTTTCAAAGCTGGACATGTGGCACGAACTGGCGCTGTACGCCTTGGAGGTTCTTGCCTGCCCTGCCGCTAGCGTCTTGTCCGAGCGGGTTTTCAGTGCAGCTGGTGGCATCATCACCGATAAGCGTACACGCCTGTCGACTGACAGCGCTGACAGGCTGACGCTTATTAAGATGAATAAAGCCTGGATTTCTCATAATTTCCAATCTCCACCAGGTGAAGGAAGCTCAACCTGAATAATTGATCCACTCCTCCTCCTCCTCATTTTCCTCCTTCTCCTCCTCTTTGTACAGTAAAGCAGAGGAAACTGGCTATTTTTTGACAGGGCCCACTGGCTCTAGCTATAGTACTTTATGCATTTAATTTTTCTGGAGGGCCACCGACCCGGTCCTCTGTTTTAAACAATTTTTGGGAGTGCCACATACAGGCACTCAATCTATTCAATTTTTCTGGAGGGCCACCTACCTGCTCCTCTGGTTTGAAAACTTTTTGGGACTGCCACATACAGGCACTCAATCGATTCAATTTTTCTGGAGGGCCACCTACCTGCTCCTCTGGTTTGAAAACTTTTTGGGACTGCCACATACAGGCACTCAATCTATTCTATTTTTCTGGAGGGCCACCTACCTGCTCCTCTGGTTTGAAAACTTTTTGGGACTGCCACATACAGGCACTCAATCGATTCCATTTTTCTGGAGGGCCACCTACCTGCTCCTCTGGTTTGAAAACTTTTTGGGACTGCCACATACAGGCACTCAATCTATTCCATTTTTCTGGAGGGCCACCTACCTGCTCCTCTGGTTTGAAAACTTTTTGGGACTGCCACATACAGGCACTCAATCGATTCAATTTTTCTGGAGGGCCACCTACCTGCTCCTCTGGTTTGAAAACTTTTTGGGACTGCCACATACAGGCACTCAATCTATTCTATTTTTCTGGAGGGCCACCTACCTGCTCCTCTGGTTTGAAAACTTTTTGGGACTGCCACATACAGGCACTCAATCTATTCTATTTTTCTGGAGGGCCACCTACCTGCTCCTCTGGTTTGAAAAATTTTTGGGACTGCCACATACAGGCACTATCCAAATTAAATTGTCTCCATAGCAGCCTCCACACGTTGTCTCCATTGCTACCTCCAAAAGTCGTCCATATAGCTGCCTCCATACATCGTCCCTTTATCAAACGAGGTGTGTCAGGCAGAAATTTGGGTTGTTTTCATGGATTCCACATCAAAGTTGTTAACTTTGTTGCCACCCTGCTGTGTTATCCACAAAATATACTAATAAACTTTTATCATTTACCAATATTATTTCAGCGCTTCTTGCGCATCTGTTTACATTTCCCTCACCCGCCATATCCCAAACTTATAAGAACGCTACTACACTTGATCTTATACAAAAGGTTCTTAGAAGTGCTGTTTGGGGAGTAGCCTAGAGACAGGGGCTTGGATTGGCGAAAGCTCGCCTGGCAGCAGAGCGCCAGCTCCATCCCAAGATCCAACTAACATAGTTTTAACTGCAGCACCTTTAATCTACTACTAGTTCACTGCCTCCATAATAATAATAATAATAATCTTTATTTATATAGCGTCATCATATTCTGTAGCGCTTTACAAATCATAGGAAACAAATACAAATGTAATGTAACAGAGCACAACATTTGTATGGAACAACAGGAGTGAGGTCCCTGCTCGCCAGAGCTTACGGTTTATGAAGATGATGGGGTAACACGAGGTAAAAGAATATTTAATGGTCAAGCCATTCTTCTTAGGGAATAGAACAAAATATAATAAATGGAATTGCTGTCGCTTGAACCACTCAGCCGTCATCTTATATACCAGGTCCAGGGTGAATGGGACTGCAGAGAAGTCTGGTGCCTGTTGGTTGCTGGATAACAGATGGGAGGACGACACAGGACGGGTTAGTAGAAGAGTTAAAACTTCATGCAGTTAATGAGTGTTATAGGCTTGCCTAAAGAAATGGGTTTTAAGAGCACGTTTGAAACTTTGGAGGTTAGGTATTAGTCTGATAGTCCGGGGCAGAGCATTCCATAGAATTGGTGCAGCTCTAGAGAAGTCTTGGAGACGCGAGTGGGAGGTCCGCACTAGGGTAGAGGTTAATCTAAGATCACTGGCGGATCTAAGAGCACGGGTTGGGCGATAGACTGAGATAAGAGAGGAGAGGTAGGGGGTGCAGCATTATACAGAGCTTTATGGATGAGGGTTATTATATTAAACTATTCGAAAGGAGACTGGCAGCCAGTGCAGCTACTGGCATGAACTGTAAGCATACATGGTCCCCTTATCAAACGAGCTGTGTCAGGCAGAATTTTGGGTTGTTTTCATGGCTTCCACAACAAACTTGTTAACTTTGTCGCCACCCTGCTGTGTAATCCACAAAAAATACTGGCAAACTTTTATCATGTACCGATATTATTTCAGCGCTTCTTGCGCATCTGTTTACATTCCCCTCACCCGCCATATTCTAAACTTATAAGAACGCTACTACACTTGATCTTATACAAAAGGTTCTTAGAAGTGCTGTTTGGGGAGTAGCCTAGAGACAGGGGCTTGGATTGGCGAAAGCTCGCCTGGCAGCGGAGCGCCAGCTCCATGCCAAGATCCAACTAACATAGTTTTAACTGCAGCACCTTTAATCTACTACTAGTTCACTGCCTCCATACATGGTCCCCTTATCAAACGAGCTGTGTCAGGCAGAATTTTGGGTTGTTTTCATGGCTTCCATGTTAACTTTGTCGCCACCCTGCTGTGTAATCCACAAAATATACTGGCAAACTTTTATCATGTACCGATATTATTTGAGCGCTTCTTGCTCACCTCCTTTGGTTCCTCTCTGACACCCATTGGTTTGAAGCCTGAGTCCATTTAGGGCAGTGATGGCTAACCTATGGCACTGGTGCCAGAGGTGGCACTCAGAGCCCTTTCTGTGGGCACTCAGGCCATCACCAGAGATGACTCCAGGTATCTTCCTGCAGTCCCAGACAGCCCAGGACTTGCTGTGCACAGAGCCATTTTAAAGTGACAACTGTACCTGGGACTATTTTCTGCTTTATTGGTGTACTCAGGGTGCTGGTATCAATTAAAACTGACAGAGAAGGGAGAATAAATCACAAATTAAATTTCTGTGTTGGCACTTTGTGATAAATAAGCGGGTCTATGTTGTAGTTTGGGCACTCGGTCTCCAAAAGGTTTGCCATCACTGATTTAGGGTATGTCGCCATGACACTCTCTAGCCTGCCGCTGCCTCTGCATGCCGTCCCCTATAGTGTCAGGGTCAATTATTGGATGTTTTAGATGCTATCTAGCTTCATTCTGTCACTCTGTCATGGCCATGCTGTTGCCCATAATTTTGGCATAATGGTGCGATTAAGCAGCCTCAGAGGCATCCATGCATGCTGCCCCTGCTGTTTCCTGTCCATTTCCGTGGTGTTTCCATCCTTTTCTGAGGTTCCCAGGTGTTTGGCCAAGCTTCCCTGTGCAGAGCCTTGGTCCCCTTGAAAAATGCTCGAGTCTCCCATTGACTTCAATGGGGCTCGTTATTCGAGACGAGCACTCGAGCATCGGGAAAAGTTCGTCTCGAATAACGAGTACCCGAGCATTTTAGTGCTCGCTCATCTCTAAATATGGTCTCAGGATCTTATGACGGATGAAGTGACTTGTGATAAATATTCTGAGATTTGGAAACATCAACATGAAACAATATTTGTATGTACTCAGCTCCTACAATCTGCAGGTAATTCTACATCATGAGACGCACAAACCATCTATGTACATGAGAGCGGAGATCACAAGGATCAGGTCTGGTGATTAGTCTCTGGTGATGACTCATGAAGCTCCTCCCCCAAGCTGAGCCCCGCCCCCAAGTTACTGGTATAATAACCCCCATCCCAAGAAGTGATCTGTACTGAGGTGTCCTGTCCTCCTGTGTGCTGCACTTTCTCTATCACAAGGTGGGAATTGTTACTTATTATATTACTATTATGTATATTGTATGTTATGTGATGTCACTTCTATTAGACTTATATCCTTATGGTCAGAGATTGTTATATTATATGAAATAACAAAAGATTCTGTTACAGCAGCGTCTGTAGTGTAATAGTGAAGGTCCTGAGCGCTGAGTCCTATCTGTGTGTTCTGACTGCTGCAGACTCTGTATAACAACAGGGACCAAGGCTGATGGGAGGAGATTTTCAGTAATTTACCACTATACATCTAGTAATAGTTCTACTTCGCTTTCTTGATATGTAAAGTTGTCGCAGATGGAGGGTCATGTGATCTCTAACCATGAGCAATCGCCCTGCCAGGACCTTGATCTTATATTCATGAATATTAACATACGGTCCTGGCAGGGCAATTGTTCATGGTCAGTCAGAGATCACATAACCCTCCATCTGCGGCCATTTTATGGTCAGGAATCTCCGGCTGATGAGGTAACAGACGGGAGGCTTCACTACATATATCAGGAAAGCGGAGCAGAACTATTACTAGATGTATATTGGTAAATTACCTCATATCCTGCCCCACACACACATTACAAAAATATGAGGTAAAGTGGCCAACCCCTTTAAAGCAGCACAAAATGTTTTATAAAGAATTTTCCTTTTTAAGTAGGAGCAGATAATATTTTTCCTCTAACCTTTTGTAATATCTCTGGCAGATCAGACATGACTTCCTTCAGGAAATCCCTTTTCCTGGTGCTTTTCCTTGGATTTGTCGCGCTTTCCATGTGTGATGATGAGTAAGTAGATGTATGTGCTTAACCCATTCATTAAAGGGATATTCCTATGGTTAGGATAGACCTGCCATTGTGATCGGTATCAGTCCAGCTTCCTAGTGTGTGACCGACCCTTCACCATTCACCTTTGACCTTTAAATGCTACGGAACTTGATGGCGCTTTATAAATAAAGATTATTATATCATTATCGACCTTGGCAGGGTATTGCGCAATCTTTTATTCTGCATTCAGGGTTCGTACCACTGTCAGATCTTATGTGGGGGGGGGGTCCACATTGCCAGACTGGTTTTGGTAACGATGATAGTGTCATATAAGCAGGTACAATATATACACGAAAATGTCTCCACATAAACCAAACTTCTAAACGACGAGGTCTGAAAAGGCTTTAACCTCTTATCGGCCCTGGATGTACCGTCACGTCAGCGAGCCTATAGGATCATATAAAGAGGACTTAGCGCTAAGGCTTCTTCCTACATCCTGCAATATTTAAAGGAAATTTGCTATTTGCTTTTATGCATCATGAAGCAAACACACCTTGAGAATGCTGTAGCTACACGGATGCAGAAACATATCTTGTTTAATCCCTGAATCAATTGGTTTTGCTTAAAAAACTATTATAAAATTATGATAATGAGGCTCTGATGCTCCAGTGGCTGCTCCGGAGCTTCTCCTCTCACATTACGTAGGCTCTGCTCCAGAGGATGATGTAATCCCTGTATTGTCCCTGACAGGCAGAAGTAATCAATAGCAGCACCATCCTCCAGCTGCTGTGTATGAGTCATCCAGCTCAGGTTGATAAGTCCTGTCTGAACAGTTCTGTAATGTGGTTATAAATGGAAGCCTGCATGCAACCCAGCTTTCCCAAAGGTCCTGAATTTTTTAATTGTTTTTTCTGAGCAAAACCAACCAAATTAGGGATTAAGCAAGATATGTTTCTGCATCAGTGTAGCTACAGCACTCTCAAGGTATGTTTGGCTCGCAATGCATAAAATCAAGTGTTAGATTTCCATTAAGATTCCATGTGATAGACTGAGAAGCTGGAAATTTTTTTTTTTTTTCAAAGGTGGAGAGATTTGGAATTTTCTTGTGGGCTCAACCACTCCTTTATTGTTTGGTTCGGTCGGATCACATGGATACCATATTTAATGGGTTTTACTATACTTTATTACATTTAAAAAAAATCTTTTGCACTACAATAAAATGTCCTGGTTTTGCAATTTTTTTTGACACCCATTACTTTTTCATACTTCACTTTATAGAACGTGTGATGGAACGGGCATATTTGGACTTGGCGATATCTTACATGTTTCTGATGATCTATATTTGAATTTCTATTATAAAAGAAAGGGATGGCTTGTGCTTTTTTTTACGTTCTTACAAAAAAGTTTGAACTTTAAATTTAAAAAATCCGGGTTTTTTTAGGCACTTCATAGTCTATACGGTCGAAAAAAGACACTTGTCCATCAAGTTCAACCAAGGAAGGGAAGGGATTGGATGAGGAAGGGATTTAGGGGAAACAATTCTATATAACATAACCATCAATGTTATTTAGGTGTAAAAAGGCATCTAGAGCCCCTCTTGAAGCACTTGAAACCTATGGGGGTCTAATCACTCATATAATGGGGCAGATTTACTTACCCGGTCCGTTCGCGATCCAGCGGCGCGTTCTCTGAGGGGGATTCGGGTCCGGCCGGGATTCACTAAGGCAGTTCCTCCGACGTCCACCAGGTGGCGCTGCTGCGCTGAAGAGCATTGGAACGCACTCAAGTTCACCGGCCTATTCCTAGTGAAGGTAAGTGCAAGCTCCGCGACACTTTTTTTTTTTTTAAATGCGGCGGTTTTTCCGAATCCGTCGGGTTTTCGTTCGGCCACGCCCCGCCCGATTTCCATCGCGGGCATGCCAGCGCCGATGCTCCACAATCCGATAGCGGCGCAAATCGGGAAAATCGGCGCAAATCGGAAATATTCAGGTAACACGTCGGGAAAACGCGAATCGGGCTCTTAGTAAATGACCCCCAATATTCTAAAATATCACTACAGGCAGTCCCCAGGTTACATACAAGATAGGGTCCGTAGGTTTGTACTTAAGTTGAATTTGTATGGAAGTCGAATATTGTATTTTTTTTTTTTTGCCCCAGTGACAATTGGAGTTGAAGCTTCATTACAGACACCTTACAGCTGATTATTGCAGCCTGGGACTATAGTAACATCCAGAGAGGTCACAGTGGGCAGAGGGGTCCGTCTTTAACTAGGTGTCGTCTGTAAGTCGGGTGTCTTTAAGTAGGGGACCGCCTGTATATCCAGTAAGTTTTCTGCATCTGCCTATTCTATAGTGTATGTGCAATCGCTCTATGACAAGGCTGCGAGACTCCAGGCTGTGGGATCAGCAGATTGCTCCGGGGTAGTGACAATATGGCGGTGTGCACACACCATCAGAAGTGCCGCTGGTGTAATATCAGCCATGACCTCTCTCCCACAATTGTGGTCCATGTGATCCATCTATTCCCCCCATAATCCTACACAATGGGGAGGTCCCTATGCGGTTTCCTCTGCAGGACTATAGAATATTCCCCCAGTGACTGTCACCTGTAATATTATCTCTGCTGACACCAGATCCGGCTCCAGAGATCTCTGCCTTCCCATCAGCAGCCGGAGAAGAGGAAGGAGAGAAATGACTATTTATTACTGATTAGAAGGGAGAAACTATTAGTATAATGTGTCACTAACTTTATATTATCTTCTATCACAGGAAAAGAGAGGAAGAAGAGGAACATGAAGAAAAGAGACAGATTGATAGAACCAAAAAATATGTCTGCAGTCCTACTGGCACCCCACCTTTCCTTCCCTGCCCTGATAGTGATGAATAACCAAATGTAAAGTTATTCCATGAAATATTAAAAACAATATAACTAATACAAGGGTCTGTCTTGCTTATACAAACTCTAAATGATGCATGGATTTAAGAAGGAAACTTGTTATTCAAGATTTGTACCCCCCAAAAAATTATAGTATATAGGAGAGGAGGAATGGGGGCACAGTGTGGTCAGTTGTGGTGTGAGGGGTATATATGAATGGAATCTTATGATATATGTGGGGGCACAGTGTGGTCAGTTGTGGTGTGAGGGGTATATATGATATATGTGGGGGCACAGTGTGGTCAGTTGTGGTGTGAGGGCTATATATGATATATGTGGGGGGCACAGTGTGGTCAGTTGTGGTGTGAGGGATATATATGATATTTTTGGGGGGCACAGTGTGGTCAGTTGTGGTGTGAGGGTTATAAATGATATATGTGGGGGCACAGTGTGGTCAGTTGTGGTGTGAGGGGTATATATGATATATGTGGGGGCACAGTGTGGTCAGTTGTGGTGTGAGGGGTATATATGATACATGTGGGGTACAGTGTGGTCAGTTGTGGTGTGAGGGGTATATATGATACATGTGGGGTACAGAGTAGTCAGTTGTGGTGTGAGGGGTATATATGATATATATGGGGGCACAGTGTGGCCAATTGTGGTGTAAAGGGGTTTATATGATATATGTGGGGGGTACAGTGTGATCAGTTGTGGTGTGAGGGATATATATGATATATGTGGGGGCACAGTGTGGTCAGTTGTGGTGTGAGGGGTATATATGATATATGTGGGGGATCACAGTGTGGTCAGTTGTGGTTTGAGGGGTATATATGATATATGTGGGGGTACAGTGTGGTCAGTTGTAGTGTGAGGGGTATATATGTTATATGTGGGGGCACAGTGTGGTCAGTTGTGGTGTGAGGGGTATATATGATATATGTGGGGGCACAGTGTGGTCAGTTGTGGTGTGAGGAGTATATATGATATATGTGGGGGTACAGTGTGGTCAGTTGTGGTGTGAGGGGTATATATGATATATTCAGGGGTACAGTGTGATCAGTTGTGGTGTGAGGGGTATATATGATATATGTGGGGGCACAGTGTGGTCAGTTGTGGTGTGAGGGGAATATATGATATATGTGGGGGCACAGTGTGGTCAGTTGTGGTGTGAGGAGTATATATGATATATGTGGGGGCACAGTGTGGTCAGTTGTGGTGTGAGGAGTATATATGATATATGTGGGGGCACAGCGTGATCAGTTGTGGTGTGAGGGGTATATATGATATATGTGGGGGCACAGTGTGGTCAATTGTGGTGTGAGGGGCATGTATGATATTTGTGGGGGCACAGTGTGGTCAGTTGTGGTGTGAGGGGTATATATGATATATGTGGGGGCACAGTGAGGTCAGTTGTGGTGTGATGGGTATATATGATATATGTGGGGGCACAGTGTGGACAGTTGTGGTGTGAGGGGTATAAATGATAAATGTGGGGGCACAGTGTGGTCAGTTGTGGTGTGAGGGGTATATATGATATATGTGGGGGCACAGTGTGGTCAGTTGTGGTGTGAGGGCTATATATGATATATGTGGGGCACAGTGTGTGGTCAGTTGTGGTATGAGGGTTATATATGATATATATGGGGGCACTGTGTGGTCAGTTGTGGTGTGAGGGATATATGTGATATATGTAGGGGCACAGTGTGGACAGTTGTGGTGTGAGGAGTATATATGATATATGTGGGGGCACAGTGTGGTCAGTTGTGGTGTGAGGGGTATATATGATATATGTGGGGGCACAGTGTGATCAGTTGTGGTGTGAGGGGTATATATGATATATGTGGGGGCACAGTGTGGTCAATTGTGGTGTGAGGGGCATTTATGATATTTGTGGGGGCACAGTGTGGTCAGTTGTGGTGTGAGGGGTATATATGATATATGTGGGGGCACAGTGAGGTCAGTTGTGGTGTGATGGGTATATATGATATATGTGGGGGCACAGTGTGGACAGTTGTGGTGTGAGGGGTATAAATGATAAATGTGGGGGCACAGTGTGGTCAGTTGTGGTGTGAGGGGTATATATGATATATGTGAGGGCACAGTGTGGTCAGTTGTGGTGTGAGGGGTATATATGATATATGTGGGGGCACAGTGTGGTCAGTTGTGGTGTGAGGGTATATATGATATATGTGGGGTACAGTGTGGTCAGTTGTGGTGTGAGGGGTATAAATGATAAATGTGGGGGCACAGTGTGGTCAGTTGTGGTGTGAGGGGTATATATGATATGTGGGGGCACAGTGTGGTCAGTTGTGGTGTGAGGGGTATATATGATATATGTGGGGGCACAGTGTGGTCAGTTGTGGTGTGAGGGGTATATATGATATATGTGGGGGCACAGTGTGGTCAGTTGTGGTGTGAGGGGTATATATGATATATGTGGGGGCACAGTGTGGTCAGTTGTGGTATGAGGGGTATATATGATATATGTGGGGTACTGTGTGGGCAATTGTGGAGTTAGGGGTATATATGATATATGTGGGGGTACAGTTAGTCAGTTGTGGTGTGAGGGGTATATATGATATATGTAGGAGTACAGTGTAGTCAGTTGTGGTGTGAGGGGTATATATGATATATGTGGGGGCACAATGTGGTCAGTTGTGGTGTGAGGGGTATATATGATATATGTGGGGGCACAGTGTGGTCAGTTGTGGTATGAGGGGTATATATGATATATGTGGGGTACTGTGTGGGCAGTTGTGGTGTGAGGGGTATATATGATATATGTGGGGGCGCAGTGTGGTCAGTTGTGGTGAGAGGGGTATATATGATATATGCAGGGGGGCACAGTGTGGTCAGTTGTGGTGTGAGGGGTATATATGATATATGTGGGGGCACAGTGTGGTCAGTTGTGGTGTGAGGGGTATATATGATATATTTGGGGGCACAATGTGGTCAGTTGTGGTGTGAGGGTATATATGATATATGTGGGGTACAGTGTGGTCAGTTGTGGTGTGAGGGGCATAAATAATAAATGTGGGGGAACAGTGTGGTCAGTTGTGGTGTGAGGGGTATATATGATATGTGGGGGCACAGTGTGGTCAGTTGTGGTGTGAGGGGTATATATGATATATGTGGGGGCACAGTGAGGTCAATTGTGGTGTGAGGGGTATATATGATATATGTGGTGGCACAGTGTAGACAGTTGTGGTGTGAGGGATATATATGATATATGCGGGGGCACAGTGTGGTCACTTGTGGTATGAGGGTTATATATGATATATATAGGGACACAGTGTGGTCAGTTGTGGTGTGAGGGATATATATGATATATGTGGGGGCACAGTGTGGACAGTTGTGGTGTGAGGGGTGTATATGATATATGTAGGTGCACAGTGTGGACAGTTGTGGTGTGAGGGATATATATGATATATGTGGGAGCACAGTGTGGTCAGTTATGGTATGAGGGTTATATAAGATATATGCGGGGGCACAGTGTGGTCAGTTGTGGTATGAGGGTTATATATGATATATATGGGGGCACTGTGTGGTCAGTGGTGGTGTGAGGGATATATATTATATATGAGGGGGCACAGTGTGGTCAGTTGTGGAGTTAGGGGTATATATGATATATGTGGGGGGCACAGTGTGGTCAGTTGTGGTGTGAGGGGTATATATGATATATGTGGGGGCACAGTGTTGTCAGTTGTGGTGTGAGGGGTGTATATAATATATATAGGGGTACAGTGTGGTCAGTTGTGGTGTGAGGGATATATATGATATATGTTGGGGCACAGTGTGGACAGTTGTGGTGTGAGGGGTATATATGATATATGTAGGGACACAGTGTGGACAGTTGTGGTGTGAGGGATATATATGATATATGTGGGGTACAGTGTGGTCAGTTATGGTATGAGGGTTATATAAGATATATGCGGGGGCACAGTGTGGTCAGTTGTGGTCTGAGGGTTATATATGATATATGTGGGGGCACGGTGTGGACAGTTGTGGTGTGAGGGGTATATATGATATATGTGGGGGCACAGTGTTGTCAGTTGTGGTGTGAGGGGTGTATATAATATATATAGGGGTACAGTGTGGTCAGTTGTGGTGTGAGGGGTATATATGATATATGTGGGGGCACAGTGTTGTCAATTGTGGTGTGAGGGGTATATGTTATATGTGTGTGTGGGGGTGTGTGTGCTCAGTTGTGGAGTGATGGGGTTTGTATGATATACATTATATGGGCGCACAGTGTGGGCAGTTGTGGTGTGAGGGATATATATGATATATGTGGGTGCACAATGTCATCATTTGTGGTGTAAGGGGTATATATGGCATGTAGGGGGCCACAGTTCCAGTTGTCTGGTGATGATGTCCGAAGAGTTGGTATCGTTATTTTCTCTTTTGCGTGGAGATCCCCAGGAGTGGACATTTTCTGGAGCTCTATCCTCAATTTTTGTAGGGTCATTTGCTTTCTACTTGCTGTGGGAGATTGGCTTGTTCCTTCATTGGTGATACATTGATGGAATGGTTGGTTTGCGTGTATCAATTAGGTTTGTGTTGGTAAGGTAAAGTGCAATATATGTCCTTTACGGCGCATTGACTCAACATTTATCGTGACAAGACGGCACCCTAGTAACATGGCCAGGTCCATTTGGTCCTCTGTGTATTTTTTCCGACAGTTTTCAGGCACCACTTATCTGCCTCTGATGCCACATAGAACTGGACCTCATTTGCTTTGTCGAGAGCAGCCACAGAGATGAGCGCTTGCTTAAGCACATCAGGCAGCAAGCAGCACAATGTCTGTCTCCCCACCAGCTCCAAGCCACAAATTCTCTGTGTCTGCAACATGTAAATAACCCTGTAGTGGAAGGCTTCTTGAAAAATGTCTCCATCCTGCCTACAGTGTTGGCCAAGTCCAACAAAATTCTCTTCTGGACTTGAAGCGTCAAAAAAAGTCTGGCATTACACCGCATGATCTGTTATGCGCCAACCTGCTGGAATCTAGCACTATACATGCTAGAGGTTCCATCATGATGGTGTGGGAGGAGAATAAGTAGCTTCAAGAGGAAGGGGAAGAGCCAGGAGTGGAAGGAGGAGGAGGCAATTTTGGAGGAGCATGAGATCCACAATGATGATGACAGCTTTAAAAGTGACACACCATCACAGAGAGAGGTGGACATGACAAGTAATCTGTATGTCAATTTTCTTACACATTGATAGGAGTATTGTACAAATGCAGCCTACTGACAATTACTGGGTGACCATTCTTATAGATCCACCAACTAGGGGGCTTGTATTCCTCCCAAGGAAATGAAGAAGAAATTAGCATACTACCGGCAAAATGTAAATATATGATCTTGCCAAGACTTTTGTCAAGACTTCTCCCAACCTGCTACAAATACAAATACCTGAGGCTGCTACCACAACATGGCTGCCATCTGGTACGGCTGCTTTCATGGCATAGCCACACTCATGGCTTAAATACCACAGTAAACGGTCAGGGGCCTTACCAAATAACTAACACCAGTGCTAAGAAAACACACAAAACATCAAAGAACTAAAGAAGTAGAGTGTCAAAACATGGCCTCAAAAGAGTTCAAACCACAAAACTTTATGAAATACAAAGATAGATAACACTTACATAACAAGCGGATGAAACCATTCAAAAGTATGAAACTACTCGAAATGACCAATGTTAGAGTGGATGCAATATACTCCACCAGCTCCTGACCGAAATATAAATGTACGGTAATGGCCCTGAAACCCTCCATAGGACCAATAAATAACCCTAGTGTAGATATTTATAAGTATCAAAGGGCCTATAAGATGAACAAAAACCAATGAAAACTAATAGTGAAGATGTGGTGATTATTGAGGAAGCAAAGTACAATGGGCAGCCAAGCCATAATATACACTCACCGGCCACTTTATTAGGTGCACCATGCTAGTAACGGGTGGGACCCCCTTTTGTCTTCAGAACTGCCTGAATTCTTCGTGGCTTTGATACAACAAGGTGCTGGAAGCTCCTCAGAGATTTTGCTCCATAGTGACATGATGGCATCACACAGTTGCCGCAGATTTGTCGGCTGCACATCCATGATGCGAATCTCCCGTTCCACCACATCCCAAAGATGCTCTATTGGATTGAGATCTGGTGACTGTGGAGGCCATTTGAGTCCAGTGACCTCATTGTCATGTTCAAGAAACCAGTCTGAGATGACTCCAGCTTTATGACATGGCGCATTATCCTGCTGAAAGTAGCCATCAGATGTTACAGGGTACATTGTGCTCATAAAGGGATGGACATGGTCAGCAACAATACTCAGGTAGGCTGTGGCGTTGTACCAAGTGGCCCAAAGAGTGCCAAGAAAATATTCCCCACACCATGACACCACCACCACCAGCCTGACCCGCTGATACAAGGCAGGATGGATCCATGACACCACCACCACCAGCCTGAACCGTTGATACAAGGCAGGATGGATCCATGCTTTCATGTTGTTGACGCCAAATTCTGACCCTACCATCCGAATGTCGCAGCAGAAATCGAGACTCATCAGACCAGGCAACGTTTTTCCAATCTTCTACTGTCCAATTTCGATGAGCTTGTGCAAATTGTAGCCTCAGTTTCCTGTTCTTAGCTGAAAGGAGTGGCACCCGGTGTGGTCTTCTGCTGCTGTAGCCCATCTGCCTCAAAGTTCTACGTACTGTGCGTTCAGAGATGCTCTTCTGCCTACCTTGGTTGTAACAGGTGGCGATTTGAGTCACTGTTGCCTTTCTATCAGCTCGAACCAGTCTGCCCATTCTCCTCTGACCTCTGGCATCAACAAGGCATTTCCGCCAACAGAACTGCCGCTCACTGGATGGTTTTTCTTTTTCGGACCATTCTCTGTAAACCCTAGAGATGGTTGTGCGTGAAAATCCCAGTAGATCAGCAGTTTCTGAAATACTCAGACCAGCCCTTCTGGCACCAACAACCATGCCACGTTCAAAGGCCACAAATCACCTTTCTTCCCCATACTGATGCTCGGTTTGAACTGCAGGAGATTGTCTTGACCATGTCTACATGCCTAACGCACTGAGCTGCCGCCATGTGATTGGCTGATTAGAAATTAAGTGTTAACGAGCAGTTGGCCGGTATATATCTAACCATGGGCACGGGAAAGGGCAAAACCAGGCAAGAGGTAGGAGGTGCCCAACATTGGTCCCTTCACGAAGAATAGAATCTAAAAAAAAAATAGTGAATCTTGGGTAATTCTTGGATTATGTCTATTTAGCTCCACATTCACATGGTTCTGACCATTATTACCGATTCACCCAAAATAAATTCCAAAATATCCGTCTCTCCTGGGATCCAAATGTTTTTGAGTTTTGGCTAAATCAGTTTTTTTGCTAAATTATTCACTCATCTGGTGTCTAGATATTGTTACCCAAAATACCCTACATTAGTAAAGAAAAGTAAAAAAAAAAAAAAAAATCACTTGACAAGGATTTGTCACTTGACAAGGATTTGTCATAAAAAGAGACGGATGAAATTGTCCAAATACATGAGGACAGGTCTTGGAAGAATATCTGAGTTCTAGGGATGCACATAGGGTTAATATTCAAGGTGACTATGAGATGCTATTGTGGTTCTCATGTGCTGATCTCATGATTTAGAATTTAATATAATTTTTAGAAGATTAAGTACACAAACAAATATTGTCTTTTTTGTATTTGCATTTGCTATATTTTATGACTTTTGTCATGTGTCAGGTCATTGCTCCTTATTTACTGGAAACACTTTAGTGTGATTCAGAGGAGGCATCCAAAGGGTAAATGCAAATGTTGACAATAATGTAATTACTAGAGATGAGCGAGTATACTTGTCCGAGCTTGATGCTCGTTCGAGTATTAGAGTACTCCAAACGGCTCGTTGCTCGGACGAGTATTTCCCCTGCTCGAGATCGAGCATTTACTGAACACAGTAAAGAACAGTGAAGAACACATTGCAGATGTTTCCGTACATCTGCTAACTTATCCAAAGACAAGAGTGCAGAACGGAGTTCTTCACAATAGTATGTGAAGAACAATATGTGTGAAGAACACATTGCAGATGTGTAACACGGGTCATTCTCCTTTTTGAAGTTCCACAAATATTCCATTGAATAAAAAAAAACGAACAAACAGGACTGACTTCCTTATTAGAGATGAGCGAGCACTAAAATGCTCGGGTACTCGTTATTCGAGACAAACTTTTCCCGATGCTCGAATGCTCGTCTCGAATAATGAGCCCCATTGAAGTCAATGGGAGACTCGAGCATTTTTCAAGGGGACCAAGGCTCTGCACAGGGAAGCTTGGCCAAACACCTGGGAACCTCAGAAAAGGATGGAAACACCACGGAAATGGACAGGAAACAGCAGGGGCAGCATGCATGGATGCCTCTGAGGCTGCTTAATCGCACCATTATGCCAAAATTATGGGCAACAGCATGGCCATGACAGAGTGACAGAATAAAGCTAGATAGCATGTAAAACATCCAATAATTGACCCTGACACTATAGGGGACGGTATGCAGAGGCAGCGGCAGCAGTGGCAGGCTAGAGAGTCTCATGGCGACATACCCTAAATGGACTCAGGCTTCACCAAAGGAGGTGAAATGATTTCCTATGTGAACAAAAGGTTG
This sequence comes from Engystomops pustulosus, assembly GCF_040894005.1. Lineage (NCBI taxonomy): Eukaryota > Metazoa > Chordata > Amphibia > Anura > Leptodactylidae > Engystomops > Engystomops pustulosus. Next base: position 252,513,180 of record NC_092412.1, on the reverse strand, counting down.
ACGGTATATTTAGTCAATAACACAGCATGGTGGCGACATAGTGACCAAGTTCCATAACGTATCTGGTGAAACACCCGAAAAATGAGCCTGACACAGCTCTTTTGATAAGGGGACGACATGTGGAGGCAGCCGTGGAGACGACTTCCATGATTAAGATCGACAGTATGGGGCATTCATATTGCGCTGCTATGATTGCAACTTCAGGTCTCCAGCATGGCGGCGACAGATGGGCCGCGTTCCACTATGTATCTGGTGAAACACCTGAAAATTCTGCCTGGCACAGCTCGTTTGATAAGGGGATGATATGCTGCATATCCTCTCGTGCTCCAGCGTCTGGGGTATAGAGAGTTGAAATGAGACATTGGTGGACGCTGTGGAGGATCGTGGGGGCAAAATGGACAGGAAACAGCAGGGGCAGCATGCATGGATGCCTCTGAGGCTGCCTAATCTTGGGATGGAGCTGGCGGTCCACTGCCAGGCGAGCTTTCGCCGGTCCAAGCCCCTGTCTCTCGGCTCCTCCCCACCCAAAATGGGCCTGGGGGCCAGAAGCGTTTACTTTGAAAAAATTATAATTTTCAAAGCAGGCCGGGTCGTTTGAATATTTCACCTAGGAATAATGGAATAGCATAGTGGTTCTATTTTTAATTGTTTTTACGGAAATGGTTCCATGATTAAGAGCGACAGTATGGGGCATCCATATTGCGCTGCTATGATTGCAACTTCAGGTCTCCAGCATGGCGGCGACAGATGGGCCGCGTTCCACTATGTATCTGGTGAAACACCTGAAAATTCTGCCTGACACAGCTCGTTTGATAAGGGGACGATGTATGAAGGCAGTGAACTAGTAGTAGATTAAAGGTGCTGCAGTTAAAACTATGTTAGTTGGATCTTGAGATGGAGCTGGCGCTCCGCAGCCAGGCGAGCTTTCGCCAATCCAAGCCCCTGTCTCTAGGCTACTCCCCAAACAGCACTTCTAAGAACCTTTTGTATAAGATCAAGTGTAGTAGCGTTCTTATAAGTTTAGGATATGGCGGGTGAGGGGAATGTAAACAGATGCGCAAGAAGCGCTGAAATAATATTGGTAAATGATAAAAGTTTGCCAGTATATTTTGTGGATTACACAGCAGGGTGGCGACAAAGTTAACAAGTTTGATGTGGAAGCCATGAAAACAACCCAAAATTCTGCCCGACACAGCTCGTTTGATAAGGGGACGATGTATGGAGGCAGTGAACTAGTAGTAGATTAAAGGTGCTGCAGTTAAAACTATGTTAGTTGGATCTTGAGATGGAGCTGGCGCTCCGCAGCCAGGCGAGCTTTCGCCAATCCATGCCCCTGTCTCTAGGCTACTCCCCAAACAGCACTTCGAAGAACCTTTTGTATAAGATCAAGTGTAGTAGCGTTCTTATAAGTTTAGGATATGGCGGGTGAGGGGAATGTAAACAGATGCGCAAGAAGCGCTGAAATAATATTGGTAAATGATAAAAGTTTGCCAGTATATTTTGTGGATTACACAGCAGGGTGGCGACAAAGTTAACAAGTTTGATGTGGAATCCATGAAAACAACCCAAAATTCCGCCCGACACAGCTCGTTTGATAAGGGGACGATGTATGGAGGCAGTGAACTAGTAGTAGATTAAAGGTGCTGCAGTTAAAACTATGTTAGTTGGATCTTGAGATGGAACTGGCGCTCCGCAGCCAGGCAAACTTTCGCCAATCCAAGCCCCTGTCTCTAGGCTACTCCCCAAACAGCACTTCTAAGAACCTTTTGTATAAGATCAAGTGTAGTAGCGTTCTTATAAGTTTAGGATATGGCGGGTGAGGGGAATGTAAACAGATGCGCAAGAAGCGCTGAAATAATATTGGTAAATGATAAAAGTTTGCCAGTATATTTTGTGGATTACATAGCAGGGTGGCGACAAAGTTAACAAGTTTGATGTGGAATCCATGAAAACAACCCAAAATTCTGCCTGACACAGTTCGTTTGATAAGGAGACCATGTATGGAGGCAGCTATATGGACGACTTTTGGAGGCAGCTATGACGATGACGTGTGGAGGTAGCAATGGAGACAACGTGTGGAGCCAGCTAAAAAGACGACATGTGGAGGCTGCTATGGAGACAATTGATTTGGATAGTGCCTGTATGTGGCAGTCCAAAAAGTTTTCAAACCAGAGGAACAGGTAGGTGGTCCTCCAGAAAAATTAAATAAATTGAGTGCCGGAGAAATCCAGGCTTTATTCATCTTGGTCAGCGCTGTCAGTCGACAGGCGTGTACGCTTATCGGTGATGATGCCACCAGCTGCACTGAAAACCCGCTCGGACAACACGCTAGCGGCAGTTCGTGCCACATGTCCAGCTTTGAAACCCAGTAGTTGTAGGGAGCTGTGTGATCATTTTGGACGATGGTATGGTCAGCTACGTACTCCCTCACCATCTTTCTGTAAAGATCAGCCCAACTCTGCCGAGACTGGGGACAGGTGACAGTGTCTTGCTGGGGTGACATAAAACTGGCAAAGGCCTTGTAAAGCGTACCCCTGCCAGTGCTGGACAAGCTGCCTGCTCGCCTACTCTCCCTCGCTACTTGTCCCGCAGAAGTACGCCCTCTGCCGCTAGCGCTGTCAGAAGGGAAATACTGTTTCAGCTTGTGCACCAGGGCCTGCTGGTATTCATGCATTCTCACACTCCTTTCCTCTCCAGGGATGAGAGTGGAAAGATTTTGCTTGTACCATGGGTCCAGGAGAGTGAATATCCAGTAATCGGTGCTGGAATAAATTCTTTGAACGCGAGGGTCACGGGATAGGCAGCCTAGCATGAAATCTGCCATATGCGCCAGAGTCCCAACGTGCAAAAATTCACTCCCCTCACTGGCCTGACTGCCCATTTCCTCCTCCTCCAACTCCTCTTCTTCTGCCCATACACGCTGAACAGTGAAGGACTGAACAATGGTCCCCTCTTCTGTCTCGCCAACATTCTCCTCCTCTTCCTCCTCATCCTCCTCCACCTCCTCCGATATGCGCTGAGAAATAGACCTAAGGGTGCTTTGGATATCAACAAGGGAATCTTCTTCCCCCGTCTCTTGTGACGAGCGCAAAGCTTCCGAGCTTGCTGACCAGAGAGTTTTTCAACAGGCCAAGCAGCGGGATGGTGAGGCTGATGATGGCGGCATCGCCACTGACCATCTGTGTTGACTCCTCAAAGTTACTCAGCACCTGACAGATATCAGACATCCACGTCCACTCCTCATTGTAGACTTGAGGAAGCTGACTGACCTGACTACCAGTTCTGGTGGAAGTTGACATCTGGCAGTCTACAATCGCTCTGCGCTGCTGGTAAACTCTGGATAACATGGTTAATGTTGAATTCCACCTCGTGGGCACGTCGCACAACAGTCGGTGAGCGGGCAGTTGGAGGCGGCACTGTGCTGGACTTCCTGAAATGCGCACAGATGCGGCGCACCTTCGTGAGCAAATCAGACAGATTGGGGTATGTCTTGAGGAAACGCTGAACTATGAGATTTAACACATGGGCCAGGCAGTGTCAGTCTGCCGAGTTACAGAGCCGCCACCAGGTTGCGGCCGTTGTCACACACAACCATGCCTGGCTTCAGGTTCAGCGGTGCCAGCCACAGATCAGTCTGCGCCGTAATGCCCTGTAATAGCTCTTGGGCGGTGTGCCTTTTATCGCCTAGGCTCAGCAGTTTGAGCACCGCCTGCTGTCGCTTAGCGATGGCACTGCTGCTGTGCCTAGAGCTACCGACTGATGGCGCCATGCCCACGGATGGTAATTCGGAGGAGGTGGAGGAGGGGTGGGAGGAGGAGGAGGCATAGTAGGCCTTTGAGACCTGGACCGAGGTAGGCCCCGCAATCCTCGGCGTCGGCAGTATATGAGCAGCCCCAGGGTCAGACTCGGTCCCAGCCTCCACCAAATTAACCCAATGTGCCATCAGCGATATATAGTGGCCCTGCCCGGCAGCACTCGTCCATGTGTCCGTGGTCAGGTGGACCTTGTCAGAAACGGCGTTGGTCAGGGCACGGATGAAGTTCTCTGACACGTGCTTTTGCAGGGCTGGGACGGCACATCGGGAAAAGTAGTGGCGGCTGGGGACCAAATACCGAGGGGCGGCCGCCGCCATGAGGTTTCGAAAGGCCTCGGTCTCTACCAGCCTATAGGGCAGCAGGCTAAGGCTAAGCAACTTGGAGATGTGGACGTTGAGGGCTTGGGTGTGTGGGTGGGTTGCGCTATACTTACTTTTGCGCTCCAGCGTCTGGGGTATGGAGAGCTGAACGCTGGTGGATGCTGTGGAGGATCGTGGAGGCGAAGATGGGGTTTTCTCAAGGGAGGTGTTTGGGCCGTGGTCCTGGGCAGGGGGCTGACTTGCAGATGACACAGGGGAAGGAGCAGTGGTGTGCCCGGCCGGAGTGTGGTGTTTAGCATTCATATGCCTGCGCATACTGGTGGTAGTTAAGCTAGTAGTGGTGGAACCCCTGCTGATCCTGGTTTGGCAAAGGTTGCACACCACAGTCCGTCGGTCATCCGGTGTTTCCTTAAAGAACCTCCAGACTTCTGAAAATCTAGCCCTCGCCACGGGAGCTTGACTACAGGCAACATTTGGCGCTGATGCACCAGCTCTGGCCCTGCCTCTCCGTCTGGCCCCACCACTGCCTCTTCCAACCTGTTCTGCTATAGGACTCGCCTCCGTCTCAGAAGCACTGTGTTCACCCGGCCTATCAACCCAGCATGGGTCTGTCACCTCATCATCCTCCGATCCCTCAGTCTGCTCCCCCCTCGGACTTCCTGCCCTGACAACAACTTCACCACTGTCTGACAACCGTGTCTCCTCATCGTCCGACACCTCTTTACACACTTCTTCCACTACGTCAATAATGTCATTATCACCCACAGACTGCGACTGGTGGAAAACCTGGGCATCGGAAAATTGCTCAGCAGCAACCGGACAAGTGGTTTGTGACTGTGGGAAGGGTCCAGAAAACAGTTCCTCAGAGTATGCCGGTTCAAATGCCAAATTTTGCTGGGAGGGGGCAGACTGGGGGGAAGGAGGCTGAGGTGGAGGAGCTGAAGGAGTGCCGATTTCGGTGACATGGGTGGACTGCGTGGAAGACTGACTGGTGGACAAATGGCTAGAAGCATTGTCCGCAATCCACGACATCACCTCTTCGCTCTGTTCTGGCCTCAACAGTGCTCTACCACGAGTCCCAGTAACTTGAGACATGATGAACCTAGGGAGTGTAGCTCTGCGGCGTTCCCCTGCTCCCTCATCAGCAGGTGGTGTCTCAACCCGCCCAGGACCACGGCCTCTGACCCCTGCAGTAGTTGGACGCCCAAGTCCACGCCCTCGTCCTCTACCCCTAGCCCTCGGGTTAAACATTTTCAAAATTAAAGTGTAAACTTTTCATTTTTTTTTTGTTTTTGTTTATTTATTTTTATTTTTTTTTTAACAAAACGATGCTATCCTATTGCTTTGGCTAGTTTCTAACCTACACTGACAGCACACAACTGGATTTTGTGCTGTGCCTGATGAGTTTGAGCTATAAAATGAAATAAAGGTAAAAAAAAAATAAATAAATCAGCAGACTCTGCCTAATTCTAATCAAACCCCTAATAAATTGTCCCACTACAGTGTTTGAGGTGGATGTGCGTGTCACTAAGAGCTAAACACAACGGTCGCAGGTCTCCCAGCAAATTCCTCACAATATGGTACTAGCTGCACTACTAATGCCAGCAAGACCAGCCACAAGCAAACAAAAAAAAGGAAAATATAACACTATTGTAGGCCTAAGTAAGCCGTTGGGGTTCTCCTATGGCTAGTTTGTAGCCTACACTGAAAGCACACTGCTTTGCAAGATGAGTTTGAGCTATAAAATGAAATAAAGGTAAAAAAAAAATAAATAAATCAGCAGACTCTGCCTAATTCTAATCAAACCCCTAATAAATTGTCCCACTTTGGTGTTTGAGGTGGATATGCGTGTCACTAAGAGCTAAACACAACGGTAGCAAGTCCCCCTGCAAATTCCTCACTATATGGTACTAGCTGCACTACTAGTGCCAGCAAGCCCAGCCACAAGCAAATAAAAAAAAAATGTATAACGTTATTGTAGCCCTAAGAAGGGCTGTTGGGTTCTTGTAGAATCACTCCTGCCTAACACTATTCTAATAGAACAGCCTAACGCTTTCCCTGACCAGCAGCAGCTCTCTCCCTAGCGGCATCCAGACACAGAATGATCCGAGCAGCGCGGGCAGCGGCTAGTCTATCCCAGGGTCACCTGATCTGGCCAGCCAACCACTGCTATCGACGTGTAAGGGTACCACGTCATGCTGGGTGGAGTGCAGAGTCTCCTGGCTTGTGATTGGCTCTGTTTCTGGCCGCCAAAAAGCAAAACGGCGGGAGATGCCATTTTCTCGAGCGGGTGAAATACTCGTCCGAGCAACGAGCAGTTACGAGTACGCTAATGCTCCAACCAGCATCAAGCTCGGACGAGTATGTTCGCTCATCTCTATTCCTTATCTCTCAATAAAATGACACATTTTATTGGTCCCCTTGAAAAATGCTCGAGTCTCCCATTGACTTCAATGGGATTCGTTATTCGAGACGAGCACTCGAGCATCGCTAAATTTTAGTCCTCGCTCATCTCTAGTAATTACCTCTCCTCCTGCTGTAATAGGTTTTACAACGCAAACAAAACACAACGTGTGACCGCACCCTGAGAAGTAACCAATAAATAAAAATAAAATGTAAATGCAAAAATTTCTGAATCTTCAAAAAACAGGTTACTGTGCAAGATTTTAAACATTTAAAGCCTGTGAAATAATTCCAAAATACATGTTAAAATACGCTGCATGAAAAAAATCCCTCCTTTGCACCTGCCCAGGACCAGGTGCAGATTTGCGCCTAAAAAGTCGCAAACATGAGCAAAAAAAGTGACAATACTGTAAATACTCACGGATAAGCTGAGGCTCCTTACTTTACCACAAGAGAAAAACTGGGAAAAGTTATTGCCTAGAGTACAAGCCCAGAGAGGGATGGGGGATGCAGCCGCTACTCTGATTAAATGTCCAGCAGCAGCCACATCTCATTACTGAAATGTCCACAGCAGAGTCCCCCTCACTAATAAAATGTCCACAGCAGAGCCCCCCTCACTAATAAAATGTCCACAGCAGATCCTCCCTTTACAGAAATGTCCACAACAGAGACCCCCTCACTAATAAAATGTGCACAGCAGATCCTCCCTTTACAGAAATGTCCACAACAGAGACCCCCTCACTAATAAAATGTCCACAGCAGATCCTCCCTTTACAGAAATGTCCACAGCAGAGCCCCCCTCACTAATAAAATGTCCACAGCAGAGCCCCCCTCACTAATAAAATGTCCACAGCAGATCCTCCCTTTACAGAAATGTCCACAACAGAGACCCCCTCACTAATAAAATGTGCACAGCAGATCCTCCCTTTACAGAAATGTCCGCAGCAGAGCCCCCCTCACTAATAAAATGTGCACAGCAGATCCTCCCTTTACTGAAATGTCCACAGCAGAGACCCCCTCACTAATAAAATGTCCACAACAGAGCTTTCCTTTAAAGAAATGTCCACAGTACATGCCCCTTTTAATTAAATATCCAGAGCAGATACCCCCTTTAAAGAAATGTCTACAGCAGATACCCCTTTTTTGATTAAATGTTTACAGCAGTTGCCCCCCTTTAATGTTCACTGTAGAGACCCCCTTTACATGTCTACAGCAGGGCCCCTCTTTAGAGAATGTCCACAGGAGAGATCCCCCCTCTTGAATAAAAAAAACCCCTCCATACTCACCTTCATCCTCTTCTTCTATTTTAGGCATAAATATCCAAGCACTTTTTTGGCACAAAAATTTGTACCTCTACATTTTAGTTCATCGTAGTCATGACAACTTGTTGTTTGAATGTTGACTTTTATCCAGATATTATTTGCAGGATCTTATGACGGATGAACTGACTCTTGATAAATATCATGAGATTTGGAAATTTCAAAACAAAACAATATTTGTATGTCCTCAGCTCCTACAATCTGCAGGTAATTACACATCATGAGACGCACAAACCATCTATGTACATGAGAGCGGAGATCACAAGGATCAGGTCTGGTGATTAGTCTCTGGTGATGACTCATGAAGCTCCTCCCCCAAGCTGAGCCCCGCCCCCAAGTTACTGGTATAATAACCCCCATCCCTAGAAGTGATCTGTACTGAGGTGTCCTGTCCTCCTGTGTTGTGCACTTTCTCTATCACAAGGTGGGAATTGTTACTTATTATATTACTGTTATGTATATTGTATGTTATGTGATGTCACTTCTATTATACTTATATCCTTATGGTCAGAGATTGTTATATCATAGCAGATAGAAAAAGATTTACATATTATATAAAGACAGACATAAATCTCTCTGTATATATAAAACACATTTTTATTGATCAATTCCCTTGTGTTTATATCTGCTTAAAAATCTAGCAGAAGCCGCAACAGTTAATGCATAACCATCATGTGACATCATTGTTACTATAGCGCTTGTTGGGGTTTTGGGGGGCTGCTGTGACCTTTTTTCCAATATACTTTATTAAGAAATTTTACTAAGTTTGTAATGAAACTCGCTGCAATGTTCCTTCGTGTAGAGATCCATATTCCAACCTCCCAGTGTTTGTTTACACAGCTGTAACCAGTCAGGATTAACCCCAATACTGTCAGCTAGATGTTTGAAAGGAATGATTATAGCATAGTATAGCCAGGGAGAGGGCAGAAAGGGTTAATACTAGAGATGAGCGAACATGCTCGTCCGAGCTTGATGCTCGTTTGAGTATTAAGGTACTCGAGACGGCTCGTTGCTCGGACGAGTATTTCCCCTGCTCGAGATCGAGCATTTAATTAAAAAAACACAGTGAAGAACAATGAAGAATAGAATAAAAACAGTGAACACAGTGAACACAGGATCATTTAAGTGAAAAACACAGTGAAGAACACAGTGAAGAATAGATTACAGATGTTCGGCACATCTGCTTACTTGTCGGAAGATACGCGCGGAACGGTGCGAACAAAATAGTATGTGAAGAACAATATATATGTGTGAAGAACACATTGCAGAACACGGTGAGCAGCACAGAGACAACGGGGAGCAGCACAGAGACACCGGGGAGCAGCACGGAGACATGGGGCAGCGGCAGCACGAAGACATGGGGCAGCGGCAGCACGGAGACATCAGGCAGCGGCACGGAGCGGCACGGAGACATGGGGCACGGAGACATGGGCACGGAGAGCAGCGGGGCACGGAGACATGGGGCACGGAGACATGGGCACGGAGAGCAGCGGGGCACGGAGACATGGGGCACGGAGACATGGGCACGGAGAGCAGCGGGGCACGGAGAGCAGCGGGGCACGGAGACATGGGGCACGGAGACATGGGCACGGAGAGCAGCGGGGCACGGAGAGCAGCGGGGCACGGAGACATGGGGCACGGAGACATGGGCACGGAGAGCAGCGGGGCACGGAGAGCAGCGGGGCACGGAGACATGGGGCACGGAGACATGGGGCACGGAGAGCAGCGGGGCACGGAGACATGGGGCACGGAGAGCAGCGGGGCACGGAGACATGGGGCACGGAGACATGGGCACGGAGAGCAGCGGGGCACAGAGAGCAGCGGGGCACGGAGAGCAGCGGGGCACGGAGAGCAGCGGGGCACGGAGACATGGGGCACGGAGACATGGGGCACGGAGACATGGGGCACGGAGACATGGGGCACGGAGACATGGGCACGGAGAGCAGCGGGGCACGGAGAGCAGCGGGGCACGGAGAGCAGCGGGGCACGGAGAGCAGCGGGGCACGGAGAGCAGCGGGGCACGGGACAGCGTATCTCCCGACAAGTAAGCAGATGTGCAGAACATCTGTAATCTATTCTTCACTGTGTTTTTCACTTAAATGATCCTGTGTTCACTGTTTTTATTCTATTCTTCACTGTTCTTCACATCTGTTAACTTGTCGGGAGATAATATACGCGCGGAACAGTGAAGAATAGATTGCAGATGTTTGCATACATCTGATAACTTATCAGAAGACATTCTTTTTCAATTAAATAACACATTTTATTCCCGAACCATGGTCCCCTTGAAAAATGCTCGAGTCTCCCATTGACTTCAATGGGGCTCGTTATTCGAGACGAGCACTCGAGCATCTGGAAAAGTTCGTCTCGAATAACGAGCACTCGAGCATTTTAGTGCTCGCTCATCTCTAGTTAATACTCATTGATCAGAGTAGTGTAAGCAAACAGAGAGTAGTGGAAAGAGAGTCCTGTCTTCTTCCCGGTAAAAAGATCAACCTGGACAACAGAGAAGTGAAGCAGTTACTAAGGGGCACAATGCAGTCTATTTCTTTACACACTAAGCAGAATTTCTTAGTGGAGTATATCAGAAAAATTCTCATGTCACTCCCCCATACACAATATTAAAATGTATCTGAAATTACAGTTACTCCTTAAATTTTAACCAAATATTTTATCCTCTCCTCCGGTCCAGCGCCTCCTCCCCTCCCGTCCAGCGCCTCCTCTCCTCCCGTCCAGCGCCTCCTCTCCTCCGGGCCACCGCCTCCTCTCCTCTGATCCATCGCATTCTCCCCTCTGGTGCATCGCCTCCTCTCCTCCGGGCCACCGCCTCCTCTCCTCTGATCCATCGCATCCTCCCCTCTGGTGCAGCGCCTCCTCTCCTCTGGTGCAGCGCCTCCTCTCCTCCGGTTAAGCGCCTCCTCTCTTCCGGTCCACCGCCTCCTCTCCTCCGGTCCAGCGCCTCCTCTCCTCCGGTCCACCGCCTCCTCTCCTCTGGTCCAGCACCTCCTCCTCTCCTCTGGTGCAGCGCCTCCTCTCCTCCGGTCCAGCGCCTCCTCTCCTCCGGTCCAGCGCCTCCTCTCCTCCGGTCCAGCGCCTCCTCTCCTCCGGTCCACCGTCTCCCCCCGTCACCATTGGTCTTTGTGGATACACAGAGGCGGCAGTGATGGCGTCATGTGGAAAGTACAGCGGCTGTAGTGTAATAGCGAAGGTCCTGAGAGCTGAGTCCTATCACTGCCAGTATTAGGCTGCAGCGGGCAGGCGCTGGGGATGTGTCCTGACTGCTGCAGACTCCGTATAACAACAGGAACCGGAGCTGATGGGAGGAGCTGCACTGGACCAAAGCTACAGGAGCAGCCACACTGGACCAGAGCTACAGGAGCAGCCACACTGGACCAAGGCTGATGGGAGGAGCCACACTGGACCAGAGCTGATGGGAGGAGCCACACTGGACCGGAGCTGATGGGAGGAGCCACACTGGACCAGAGCTACAGGAGCAGCCACACTGGACTGGAGCTGATAGGAGGAGTCACACTGGACCAGAGCTGATGGGAGGAGCCACACTGGACCGGAGCTGATAGGAGGAGTCACACTGGACCAGAGCTGATGGGAGGAGCCACAGTGGACCAGAGCTGATGGGAGGTGCCGCACTGGACCAGAGGTGATGGGAGGTGCCACACTGGACCAGAGCTGATAGGAGGAGCTACACTGAACCGACGCTAGGATTCTCCCTGTGTTATATTGCTCCTGTGCCTCTTAGTCTATCATTGCCCCCTGGTTTGGAAGATGGGACTTTTAATTAAAAAACAGTTGCACATTTTTGCGCACAAAAGTCTCACATCCGATAAATCACCCTACTTATTTATATAATGTTTTTGGTTATATCGCCTGCCGAAAGACAGTTGACTGTCAAGTTTTTTTTTTACGTTTGAAAATAAAAACGTCTTTCCAAAAACAGAAAATAAAGAACTGCAATTGGCAGTGTTACTGCGCTTGTATAGTGCTGTCTAAAATGAACTAGTTTTTTAAACCTAAAATTAGACAGGGTGTGACTTATTTTTCGCAGTCCCCAATTGTGGACTTTTTGGTACTAACAATTTGAAGAAAGGCAGTGATAAATTTCCCCCATTTCTTCAATATTTAGAGTGTAAAACAGTAATGAAAGTAGAATCTTATACACATTGGGGGTCATTTACTAAGGGCCCGATTCGCGTTTTCCCGTTGTGTTACCCGAACATTTCCGATTTGCGCCGATTTTCCCTGAATTGCCTTGGGATTTTGGCGCATGCGATCGGATTGTGGCGCATCGGCGCCGGCATGCACGCGACGGAAATCGGGGGACGTGGCCGAGTGAAAACCCGATAGATTCGGAAAAACCGCCGCATTTAAAAAAAAAAAATTGTCGCTCGGCACGCGCTTACCTGCACTCAGCCCGGCTCGGTGAACTCCAGTGCGTTCCGATGCTCTTCAGAGCAGCAGCGACATCTGGTGGACGTCGGAGGAACTGCCTTAGTGAATCACCGGAAGACCCGAATCCACCGTAGAGAACGCGCCGCTGGATCACGAATGGACCGGGTAAGTAAATCTGCCCCATTATATTGTATTTTAAGAAAGTCATATTCTATTACTCACCAATATTAATATTCCTGACAGATCAGACATGACTTTCCTGAAGAAATCCCTTTTCCTGGTACTTTTCCTTGGATTTGTCTCCCTTTCCATCTGTGAAGAGGAGGAGTAAGTATCTGTTTGTGTTTTATATGTTGAAACTAATAATTATAGGGATATTACTATGGCTGGGAAAGGCTTCACATAATGATCGGAGTCATTCCTACTGTTATGACCAGGGTTGGATTCATTTAACCCCTTAAGGACGCAGCCATTTTACAGCTTAAGGCTCAGTCCCATTTTTTGGATTCTGACTTGCGTCGCTTTATATGGTTATAACTTTTGAACACTGTTACTTATCAAAGCGATTCTGAGAACGTTTTTTCCCCACATGTTGTACTTCATTTTAGTGGTAAATTTTGGCTGATAAGTTTTGCGTTTATTTACAAAAAAAAAGAAAAAATGCAGAATTTTTGGAAAAATTTGCCATTTTTCGAAATTCTAAATCATTGCATTTTCTTGCAGATCGATTTACCACCTAAATAAAGTGCTGAATAACATTCCCCATATGTCTAGTTTACATTTTCATAATTTTTGAAAAGTCTGGATAATTTATTTTGATATCACGCGGCTTACAAATCGAATATCGGTTTTCCGTATTTTCAGAATTTACCATTTTGGGGATAAATACAGTTTTGAATGAAATTTTACATATTTAGCATCAAAACCCCCCTATATAACCAACCCATTTTCAAATCTGCACCCCTCAAGCTATCAGAAACAGCTTTTAGGAAGATTGTTAACCCCTTGAGATCTTCATAGTAATTGAATCAAAATGGAGGTGAAATTTAGAATGGTCAAATTGTTCCGGTTATACGTTCATTTAGCCCTAAAATTTACACATTTCCAAAAGATAAAAATAGAAAACCCACCATACAATTTGTTCTACAATTTCTCCCGAATACAGAGACCCCCCACATGTGGCTGTGACTTGTTTAATGGGTGCACAGCAAGGCACAGAAGGGAAGGAGGGACCTGCAGCTGCCAGGATTTTAGTTTCCTCATTGGCCCCTTTTTGTAGGCTATAAAATTTTGCTTTTTCGATATTGGGGCCATGTGACGGCATGTTTTATGCTGGATGAGATGCTTTTTCCAGTGTTACCATTTTGGGGTTGTTATTCCCTATTGTTGAAAATTTAGGAATATTTTTTTGAGGGCAGGAGTAGAAAAGCATCAACTCTGCATTGGACTTTTAACTTTTTGGTTTTTTTTGTATAGCCTAATAATCATGTTACACGCAGTCCCCGGGTTACGTACAAAATAGGTAGTGGGGGAAAGACCCCCCAAAGGCAAGTTAAATGCCGTGGTCACACATTTAACAGGTTAAACACCTGCGATCGGAGCTCACTCTGACCGCGGGTGTTACACTGGGGTGTCAACTATTAGTTATAACCGGCACCCCGTGTGTCCCGATGCCGGTTCGGCTTAGATCTTGAGCTGAACCGGCATCAGTGCTGCGTCCAATTTATATCGGATATATCGGACGTTGAGCGCCAACAGGTTAAAATAGTTTTTTTTCAGTAAGTACGTAACTACATAAAGGTACCCAGTTCACATAAACCTGACTACTTAATGACTTGGCCTTAAAAGGCTTTAACACCTTAACTACACTGGATACACAGTCACTAAGCAGTTAAAGGAGATTAACCATGTAAAAAAATTTAAAAAAAGACTAAAAATACTCCCCACCCCTTATTTTCATGTTGATCCCGCGCTGTCCATCACTAGTCCTGACACGCCGGGATGACCTAAAAACAGAAAGTTATAATTAGCAGCACGGAGAATCGGGATAAGATGTCCAGCGCTCCGGGCTGCTAATTATGCACAACCCCCGCACCTCCCTGCCCCATGCTGAGAGAGGGAGGTAACGTCCCATGAGAGGTATGAAATCACGCCTCTCGTATGATGCAACCTCGATCTCCCATGCTCCCAGCACGAGGTGCGGGGGCGTGCACAATTAGCAGCCCGGAGAGCCGGACATCTTGTCCCCGCTTTCTGGCATAGATGGCTTGTTACTGCATCGGAAGCTTTACTTTTTAATTTGGCATCAACATTTAAACAGTTAACACCCACAATCGGTGTAAAGGGGGTCTCGAAGTGATTGTTTCATTTCAGATTCAGACAACATTGGCCGAACACCAAAGTATAACCGGTCCGCTTATCACTAGTTGGGGGTTTAGGATGACCAATTATTTGAAGGTATTATAAGCAGACCCCCGTGAGCCGTCTTCATACTGCCTCCGCATGAAGGTGTTAAAGCCTCTATCACGTAAGGTGCACAGTACTGGACTTGGTGACTCTCATGACGAGATCACTCAGCCAAACACTAAATAAACTTCTGGTCATTGCTATTAAAGGACAACTAAAAACCAGATTACTGGCGGTAGAGTGTCCTGATTACACTGCTCGTTCCGTCTAGGGGATGGGGGGGGGGGGCTGTTTTTAACACATTTTTAATATGCTCTAATAACGAAAAAATATTAACTTTGTAAACAGCAGGAGGCGCTCAGGCAGACGGCACCCAAGCGTCTGGGGCAGGAGGAGGCTTGCAGTGTGTGTGTGTGTGTGTGTGGGGCGTGCATAAATTAAAAACTGGGGAAGCCGAGAGGCACTCGGGCGCCATCTGCATGGGAGCCTTCGGCTGTTTTACAAAATTAATGTTTCGCTATTAAAGATGTAAGAAAACGTGTAAAAAACAGACCCCCATCTCCTAGACGGGACGAGCGGCCGAATTAGGACCCTCTACCATCAAATGCATCACAACAGCTGAGAAGAGCAGATTTGCCTAATTATGTTGCTGTCAATGTGGGATTTGCACCCTTAGAAGTAAACAATGAATTTCAATAAAAATGTGATTGCAAAAATTTTTTTTAATTTAACCCCTTCACGCTCAACAACGGATATATCCGCCATGGAGCTATGAAGGGTGTATGAAGAGGGCTCACCAGCTGAACCCTCTTCATACAGAGATGGGCTTTGCTGCATATTGCAGCAAAGACCCATCGCTATCACCCGCGGTCGGTGCTTGCACCCATAGCAGGTGTTAACCTCATGTCTGCCACTGACAATGACACTGGCGGCAACTAAAACATGGCGGTGCGTGGGCGCCTCCATCTCTATTGGGATTGTCGCTTCCCAAATGTCACCTGCCCTGAAGCAGGTGCATATTCGAGCCTAAAAAGTCACAAAAATAAGCAAAAAAGGGATACTTAAGTTGAAAAGTTGCACAGAATATCTGGAAAATAAAGATACATAAGGCAGAAGGTCCAGACCAAGGGCCACTGGAAAAACGACAGAAAAAGTTGATGTGAAAAGTCACAAAAAAGACAAAAGTTGCAAAAATGAGTGAAATACATCAGATCATAGATGAGAAATAAAGATAAATGTCCCCCTTTGACTTTATATTATCTTGTATCACAGGAAAAGAGAGGAAGATGAGGACGAAGATGAAGGAGGAAATGGAGACAAGAGAGAACTGAGCCCGGAAAAAGTGGAAGTGTCTAAGAGATGTTATAGACCTAAAAGAGGATTAATTATACCACAAAAAGCTCAAATTCTCTGCGGTCCTGAGACTAAGGGATGGGGCAAAAAGTGAAGTTGCTCTGTAAACATTAAAGAAGATATAATTTATATAATGGTCTGTGGATTTTACACATTCTCCTTATACTTTAAGAAATTCTGTGAGAAACCTTTTATTTAAAAGTTATAAAACAGAAATCACATGGATGTCAGAAATGTATAAGTCACGTAGTCTCCTCCTTCTCTGCAGTTATAGATGTAACGTCCAATGGATCTTTCATCTCATCTACAGAGGCTACAGATGAGAGTTATAGTATATAGGAGAGGAGGAATGGGGGTTATAGTGTAAGGAGAGGAGAATGGGGGTTATAGTATATAGGAGGGGAGGAATTGGGGGTTATAGTATATAGGAGAGGAGGAATGGGGGTTATAGTATATAGGAGAGGAGGAATGGGGGTTATAGTATATAAGAGAGGGGGAATGGGGTTATAGTATATAGGAGAGGAGGAATGGGGGTTATAGTATATAGGAGAGGAGGGATGGGGGTTATAGTATATAGGAGAGGGGCAATGGGGGTTATAGTATATAATAGGAGAGGAGGAATGGGGGTTATAGTATATAGGAGAGGAGGAATGGGGGTTATAGTATATAGGGGAGGAGGAATGGGGGTTATAGTATATAGGGGAGGTGGAATGGGGGTTATAGTATATAGGAGAGGAGGGAATGGGAGTTATAGTATATAGAAGAGGAGGAATGGAGGTTAAAGTATATAGGAGAGGAGGAATGGGGGTTATAGTATATAGGAGAGGAGGAATGGGGGTTATAGTATATAGGAGAGGAGGAATGGGGGTTACAGTATACAGGAGAGGAGGAATAGGGGTTATAGTATATAGGAGAGGAGAAATGGGGGTTATAGTATATAGGAGGAGGAATGGGGGTTATAGTATATAAGAGGGGAGGAATGGGGGTTATAGTATATAGGAGAGGAGGAATGGGGGTTATAGTATATAGGAGAGGAGGAATGGGGGTTATAGTATATAGGAGAGGAGGAATGGGGGTTATAGTATATAGGAGAGGAGGAATGGGGGTTATAGTATAGGAGAGGAGGAATGGGGGTTATAGTATATAGGAGAGGAGGAATGGGGGTTATAGTATATAGGAGAGGAGGAATGGGGGTTATAGTATATAGGAGAGGAGGAATGGGGGTTATAGTATATAAGAGAGGAGGAATGGGGGTTATAGTATATAGGAGAGGAGGAATGGGAGTTATAGTATATAGGAGAGGAGGAATGGGGGTTATAGTATACAGGAGAGGAGGAATGGGGGTTATAGTATATAGGAAAGGAGGAATGGGGGTTATAGTATATAGGAGAGGAGGAATGGGGGTTATAGTATATGGGAGAGGAGGAATGGGGGTTATAGTATATAGGAGAGGAGGAATGGGGGTTATAGTATATAGGAGAGGAGGAATGGGGGTTATAGTATATAGGAGAGGAGGAATGGGGGTTATAGTATATAGGAGAGGAGGAATGGGGGTTATAGTATATAGGAGAGGAGGAATGGGGGTTATAGTATATAGGAGAGGAGGAATGGGGGTTATAGTATATAGGAGAGGAGGAATGGGGGTTATAGTATATAGGAGAGGAGGAATGGGGGTTATAGTATATAGGAGAGGAGGGAATGGGGTTATAGTATATAGGAGAGGAGGAATGGGGGTTATAGTATATAGGAGAGGAGGGATGGGGGTTATAGTATATAGGAGAGGAGGAATGGGGGTTATAGTATATAGGAGAGAGGGATGGGGGTTATAGTATATAGGAGAGGAGGAATGGGGGTTATAGTATATAGGAGAGGAGGAATGGGGGTTATAGTATATAGGAGAGGAGGAAGGGGGTTATAGTATATAGGAGAGGAGGAATGGGGGTTATAGTATATAGGAGAGGAGGAATGGGGGTTATAGTATATAGGAGAGGAGGATGGGGGTTATAGTATATAGGAGAGGAGGATGGGGGTTATAGTATATAGAGAGGAGGATGGGGGTTATAGTATATAGGAGAGGAGGGATGGGGGTTATAGTATATAGGAGAGGAGGAATGGGGGTTATAGTATAGGAGAGGAGGATGGGGGTTATAGTATATAGGAGAGGAGGAATGGGGGTTATAGTATATAGGAGAGGAGGAATGGGGGTTATAGTATATAGGAGAGGAGGATGGGGGTTATAGTATATAGGAGGGAGGAATGGGGGGTTATAGTATATAGGAGAGGAGGAATGGGGGTTATAGTATATAGGAGAGGAGGAATGGGGGTTATAGTATATAGGAGGGGAGGAATGGGGGTATAGTTTAAGGAGAGGAGGATGGGTGTATATAGGAGAGGGGAATGGGGGTTATAGTATATAGGAGAGGAGGAATGGGGGTATAGTATATAGGAGAGGAGAATGGGGGTTATAGTATATAGGAGGAGGGAATGGGGGTTATAGTATATAGGAGAGGAGGAATGGGGGAATAGATATATAGGAGTGGAAGGAATTGGGGGTTATAGTATATAGGAGAGGAGGATGGGGGTTATAGTATATAGGAGAGGAGAATGGGTGTTATAGTATATAGGAGGGAGATGGGGGAATAGTATAGGAGGGTTATGTATATAGAAGGTGAATGGGGTTATAGTATAATAGGAAGAAATGGGTTATAGTATATAGGAGAGGAGGAATGGGGGTTATAGTTATATAGGAGAAGGAGGTGTAGGTTATAGTATATAGGAGAAGAGAAAATGGTGTAGTGTTAAAATGGAAGAGGAATGGGGTTAGTAGTAAAATGGAGAGGAGG